>NC_081409.1:58008744-58652914 GCF_030272615.1 Cryptomeria japonica
GTTCCAGTTGTTCATCGTGTTTTATTTGTCTTATGGTGACCTATTTTTGGTCCGATCTTATTCTACTAGGTTATGGACCAGTTTATGTAATGTGTTGGTTGATGCTCCCAATGTGTCACCGGTTGGATTTATTGTTTGGTTTATGTTGTTTCGGTCTTAGGCTAACTTGGTTTATCATTGGTTTGTAGGATAATGTAATGGATCTATTGTATTATCTTTTAGGTGGCTGACCTAATTGTTTAGGTCTCGAGTTGGTATAAATATGATGTAAGATCTTTTTGTAGATCATAGGTGGGATTATGGTTATGGGATTATCTATATTCGAATAAAGTTGTAAACATATGCAAAGGTTTTGGTTGATCATAGGTGATCGAATTGGATTTGTGTAAGAGGTTTAAGACCTTTGATATTGAGCTTAACCAAAACTATACTTAGGCATAGGAGATGCTATTCTTGTAGTTCACTCATCTTTCTAGATTGTAGTTTGGATTTCTTTGTAGTCAGCGAGGCTCCTTTTGTGATGAGCAGTGTACTCTAGGCAGTGTTCCTTCTTGCATGTGGAGGCCACTCTTATTTTAATCACATACTTGTTGTAGAAGTATTATCTGACTGTGGGTAGGCTTCCCATCGTGGTTTTTCCCTTTATCGGGTTTTCCACGAACAAATCCTGGTGTTATGTGTTATGGATGGTTGGTAATTATTCTATGATTTATGTTTGTGCTCAATTACTATATTTTCTATTCTGGTATTTGGTTAATGCATTTTGGTAAAAGTTTTTGTGTGCTTAAATTTTTATAATCTGTTGACAATTGATTCACCCTCCTCCCCCCCCCACCGCTCAATTTTCCATCGATTATCCTAACAATTACATCCTCTGATTTGATAAAGAAGGAGAAAGAGCATCAAAATATGGAAGAAGAAATTGTAAGGCTCAGAAAGGAGCTTGAAAAGAGAAAGAATGAATTAAAGATGAGGAGTAAATATGAGAGAAGCACTGAAGCCTTGGACAAGATGTTGAGTAATCAGAAGAACTCAAAAGATACTGGAGGTATACGATTTGAAGAGGGATAGAGTTACAATAGAAAAGACACAACCTGAAAAGAGATACAATTTACTTCTTCCAATGAAAGTAAAGAAAAACAAACCTTTACAGTCAGGAAAGCTACTGAGAAGAAGACCTATGCTGAAGTTACAAGAAATCAGCCTGTGAACCAAAATGGTCAAACTTCAAACTCGAAGACTCACTCATTGTACCAAAATACAAATTCTAAAGGCAAGGAAAAGGTTGATAATGAAGGTTTCACTAGAGTCAATGACGTGAGAAGAAGACACCCGATGAGACAAAGGTTTGTCGATCCAAAGATACAAGATTGGTATGTACCCAAATTCTATGGTTATTGTTACTAGTGTAATAAGTTTTGACATAGAATTCCTGATTGTAGTTTGATGCATAAGCCCCCTACTAGTTTTGAAATTAGAAATTTGTTTGCTGCAATCTGGGAAATGAATGTTATTTGTTATCAGTGTAATGGGTTTGGTCATAGGAGTTATGAATGTAGGAGAAGTCAGCCCATGTCCTACAATAATTTTTCAAATTCATCATTTAATGCAAGTATTAAATGCTATCATTGTAAAATTTTGGCCACATTACAAACCATTGCAAACTCAGAACAACTAAGAAAAAGAATTTTGTACTGGATCAAAGACCGGAACCAAAACGAGAGCAAAAAGGTGTTGCAAGAAAAGAGACAGAAGCCAAACAGGTTTGAGTTGAGAAGGATAAGAATAAAGAAGAATCAAGTCTGATTGTATAGACCACCCTACATGTAGAAAGAATAAATTTACGGGTTGTAAATAGTGAATGTTCCAATCACATGAACTGATACAAAAAGTTCATCAAGTTTGAAGATTGGAATGGAGGTTCAGTGAGGTTTGGAGACAACTCTTCCATAAAGATAAAAGAAAAAGGAACCCTGAACATAGATGGAAAATTGAAGGCTCATGATGTATACTATGTGGAAGGACTAAAGCATAATTTTCTAAGTGTGAGCCAAATGTGTGATAAAGGATACAAATTCACATTTGACTCTATCGGTTGTTAGATAAGGAAGAAAAGTACCAAACAGATTATTGAAGAAGGTAAAAGGATAGATGTAAATGTGTACAATCTAAAGGAATGCTTTGAACCCCAATGCATGATGGGACAAGTAGATGAGAGCTGGTTGTGGCACAGAAGATTAGGCCATATAAACTCTGATAATCTAGTTAAGGTGAGCAAGACAGGCTATGTGAGACATATACCATTGATCATCAAACTGGAAATTGCCTTTTATGATGAATGTCTAATAGGTAAGCAGATTAAGGTAACCTTCAAGACCAAAGAAACTAATACCTCAAGGCCCTTAGAACTTGTGCATAGTGATCTGTGTGGTCCGACCAGAACAAGAGCTTTAGCTGGTGAAAGATACTTCATGCTATTCATTGATGATTTTTCAAGAATGACATGGGTCACTTTTCTACATGACAAATCACAAGCGTATGAGAGGTTCAAAATCTTTCGAAAGATGGTTGAGAGGGAAAGTGGATGTAAAATGAAGTGTTTGAGATCTAACTAGGGTGGTGAGTTCACATCAAATGAGTTTGTAGACTACTGTGAGAGACGTGGAATCGAATGACAGTATTCATCCCCAGGAACACCACAACAAAATGGTGTTGTAGAAAGGAAAAACTAGACTGTCAATAGATGGTGAGAACTATGTTGAATAAAGAAAACATACCATATGTGTACTAGAAGGAAGCAATTAATATTGTTGTATATACATTAAACTAGGTTCAGCTGAGAACAAATAGAAGAATGACACCTTACGAATTGTGGTATGATCGGAAGCCATCAATTAAATATTTCAAAGTTTTTGGAAGTATGCTTCATCAAGAGAGATGAAGATAGATTAGGTGGTTTTGATTCTAGTAGTGATGAAGGTATTTTCTTGGCTTACTCCACTCATAGAAAGGCCTACAAATGCTACAATAAAAGACATAGAAGAGTTGTTGAAAGTGTGCATGTAAGAGTTGATGAAGATTTGCATAAAGGCAGATAAGAACAAGTAAACCAGTATGATGATTCATGTGATGAAGATGAAGTTCAGTCAGAAAGTGAACCAGAAGAAGCACCCAACAAGACCCCTAATAGATATGTGTAGAAAAATCACCCGAAAGAGAAGATTATAGGTAATAAAAATGACAGTGTGTAGACAAGAAGAAGACTTGCCCGAAAAAATGAACAAGTGAATTTCTACCTCATGACTGATATGAAACCCAAGACATTCAATGAGGCCAAAAAAAGTGAGAAATGGATGGATGCTATGGAAGAAGAGCTACAACAAATTGAAAAGAACAAGACTTGGGAGTTGATTCCTAGACCAGCAGATAAAAATGTCATTGGTACTAAATGGGTTTGCCGGAACAAGATGAATGAAAAAGGTAAGATCGTTAGACATAAAGAAAGGTTAGTGTGACAAGGGTATTCTCAAGTAGAAGGAATTGATTTTGAAGAAATATTTTATTTATTTAATTATCTAAGCCTAATTCTTCTATTAATTAAATAAATATTTATTTATTTAATTAATTCATTTATCCTCTTCTAGCCTTATTTCTCATTTAAATAAATACATTTATTTATTTAAATTATCATTTTCCTAAATTAAATAAATATTCTTATTTATTTAATTATCCTACTTCTTCTATTAATTAAATAAATCTTTATTTATTTAATTAATTCATTAGCTTTTTCTACACATGACACATGTCACTCATCTCTTAATTCATACACTACCTACCCCTTTCATTATTTTATTATTTCTTCTACCTACCCTCTAATCTTAGCCGACCTCCTTTTACACCTCTCAATCTTATCCCTCCATTTCATATTGTGTCTTCTATTTAAGGAGATGCCTTCTTCATTATCAGACCCTAATCGACAATTTGGAGGACTTGACTACACTACAATCCTACTTGCAACCACATTCCATTCTTTGTTGAGCTCTTGTGCATATAAAATCTGAAAGCAAATATATCAAGCAAGATCAATGGAGATAGGAAGAATGGAGATCAAAACCCTAGTGGACATGTGATGGTATAATCCTTGTGATTTCATGTGATTTGCATTGTCTTAGGTAATCTTCATATGTTATGGTGGATCTTTGTTGATTGTTAGGCTAGGGTTTTGTGGTTGAATTCATTTAGCCTTTCAATATTGTTATTATTGTTATCCATTTTCACCATATACATTTTGGCACACCCGATGGGACTCTTGTCCCTTTGCATTTAACCTCCTTGTTGCAGATCTTGTGTTTTGAAGTTGCAGATCGGACATTTTTGGCAGCATTTTTGGTACTTTCGCGTCTACGCACTTTCGGATCGCGTTTTTGATTTTCAGGCGCGTCTGAGACAACTTTATCCACATCTGTGTTTTGTCAATATTTCATTTTGCAGGTTCCAGGATAGGCGCGTCTGTGTCTTTTTTATCCACGTATATGTTACAGAAGCGCGTCTGTGTTACAGAAGCGCGTCTGTGTCGTATTCACCCGCGTCTACGTACAAAAAGTGCGTCTGTGGTTTTTAATCACGTTTGTGTCTCACAGAACCACATTTCTATTGTGGAGTCGCATCTTAGTAGGAGGTAATCGCGTCTGTGTATTGCTTGTTTCAAAATTTTGAAAATTTTATTGATTCGGTTTTCGGATTTTGCATTTAGGGTTTCAGATCTGGTTTACTTTTGGACTAACATTTTCAGATCTAGCTAACACAATTGGTGCAGCTTGTCTTGAAAGCAAAATCATTTGGTTGAAGGCCCCTATTTTCACAAAGTCTTTTGGGTTTTTAAAATTTACCTAACTTGTGTGCTTGCAGGAAGGGGTGATCATTTGAAACAACCCAAACTACTAACAAATCTTTGGCGCAGGTCCTTGGCAAGGGTTTTTGGATTTTTATTGTGTGCCTTGTTTTCATAGACTAGCAAACACTTCCATTGGTGCACTAAAATTGAATCATTGTCTTTTGTGTCTTGAGCAATAGGCTCTTTTTGTTTAATCTTTAGAGGGCTTGTCTTCCCGTGTGGTCATTAGGACTACTAGTGAGAAGAGGACGACCCAAGTGGTAGCGAGGAAAACCCACCTCATCCGAACCACTATAATCAAATGTATTCATGGTGAAAACTATGAATAACGTGTGCTGATTAGTTCATACCGACACTATGTCTCCCCATAAACCCGTTTGATCAAATTTATTTGATCAGTTGTAGGGCGTAACCCCTACCGGCTGGGAGCCTTCTGTATTTACAGAGCTGAAAGTGCCGCATGTATGGCCACACGAGCGGATGCCCTTACTAGCACCATTTTGTTTTAGAAGCCCAAATCCTTCTAGTTGTTGGGGCAGGAGGTCGGACCTCTGGTAGCGGCCCACACACATACGGTTCTTAGTAGAGATATAAAGTTCACCATGGGGAGTTTTTATGGGGACTGATGCTTGGCTGACCCGAGAAGTGAGTGCCGAGGGTGGAGCCAGTGAGGTCAAGCATCTAAGTATCAGCTCTAAATAGCATAGCCTCAGGGGTAAAACCCCATGTGGGATCAACAACTATTGTCTTGGCCAGCCATAAGAATTATGCTTGACTTATGTTAAACATTCAAAACATTCAAGACCAAACAGCAAAACATTGTGTCTTTTGTGTCTTCAAGTGTATGCAAAACAATTTTACATCAAACAACACACTTTTCTTGGAGTCATTGTCAGTCTAAACACTTGCAAACATTGAGTCCTCATCAACATTGTGTCCTCTTGTCACGAAAAATAGTCAAATAGTCAGATTGAGTCACAACAAAACAACTTCACAGATTGGAAAAATTGCACAAAATTTACAGAAACGTGTCTATGTCTGTTTTAACCGTGTCTGTGTCTGTTTTAACCGCGTCTGTGTTGTCTAAGCGCGTCTGTGAAGGGCAGAATAGTGTCTGTGTTTATAACAGCATCTGTGTTTATAACAGCATCTGTGTTGAATATAAGAACGTTTGTGTTGGGTAACCGCGTTTGTGCAGTATACAGTTGCGTCTGTGTCCAGAATTGAAGAACTGTTACAGTCTAGCAAACATAAATAGGAGAATCTTAGAAGCACGTTTGTGTTAAACAGAGTAGCGTCTGTGTCAGGAAACTGCATCTGTGAAGTATACAGTCGCGTCTGTGTCCAGAATTGAAAAACTGTTACAGTCCAGCAAGCAAATACAGTCAGTTTCAGAAATCTTGAGCTTCCTAGGTCATCTTTCTAAGGTTTCATTTAGCATTCAACCTGTCCTTGGGTCTCACAAAGTCCATCATTGCTTCACATCTCACATTACATTCACATTTGTCTAAACTTGAGTCAAAAGGTCACTTGCTTGTCCTCATCATACTTTGTCAACACACCACATACAACAACACTTTGCTAAGTGGTCCCTCATCAAGGTTTCTTACCTTTGGGTCTCATTTGGTCTTACTTAGGGTCAAGGTCAGCTTACCTCATCAAGAGAAACTATCCTCTCTTTGGAAGTCACACCTACTCTACTACATACATACTTGGTCTTACACTTTGGACATTGCAAGTACACTTTAGACTCATTTACATTTCATCCAACTCTTGGTCTTCCATACTCTTTCCATTTTTCATCTAGTCTCTCACATCCTGGTCAATACCTAGTTCATGGTTGAAACCCGTCTTCAAAAATCTAGGAGAGAAACTAAAGAAGCTCAAGAGTCCACAAACATGAGTTCTTATGAGTATGACAATGATTTATTTTTCAATACTGATCACACTACATTGCCGGACATGGATGTCTATAGAAACAATCCAAATGTTGAGAACATGGACACTACAAACAACAATGCTACACACAATGACGATATGGACAATTTTTCAGTACTTTCAGCAGATGTGGAAGAATCCATTATGAATCCCCATTTCAATCGATTGGTTGAGGAAATAATGAGGAGGGATAGACAATACTTCTTACACATGATGGCACAAAGTGGAGCCAAGATACCTCATGATTTTGACATGTCTCAAATAATGGAACATAGACCTTTGCAACAACCTCACTCCAACATGCATCAAAGGAGACCTAATAGTGGAGGAAATAGAGGACCAGACATGGTACCTGAATCACCATCAGCTTTTCTTCAAAAACCAGAGGTCCCACATACACATGGTCAAACATATGATACTCACCTTCGCAGACCATTATGGAAGTCTTATGGAGAAAAATATGCTCAATCACATACCAATGCTAAGGATCAACCACCAAAGCAATGGGATATTCCAAGGCATGCTCAAAATTTGGACACAAGGAAACCTCATGTCAAATTTGGGGGCAACACAATAGAACATGACATGCCTATAGAATATGGTATACATGCACAAAATTGATATGGTGTTCCTCAACATGAAACTATACCAAGTGGTCCATATACGCAGCATCACTATAGACCTCCTCCATATGAACATGTGTATGATCAATATCATCCATATATGCAACATGTACCTCCTCCAATGGGTACCTCAAACATAGGATATGGTCCAAGAAGTCGATCTCCACCTAAGAGCAGTTTGGAGCAACAAATTAGAGACTTACAAAAGAAAATGGAGGACATAAATACACCAAAGCCAACTTACACAATGAGAGACATATGTCCTTATTAATTTGACAAGAGCATTCCAATGCTTCCTTTTCCTACACACTTTGTGATGCCTAAATTTGACAAGTATAGAGGAAAAGGGGATCCTAAGGCACACATAAGACAATTTTTCACAGCTTGCATTGAAGTAGCTTCAGAAGAGACATATTTGATGAGATTATTCCCATAAAGCTTAGGCGATCAAGCTATGGAATGACTCTCCCAACTCCCACCTGGTATTAAGTCATGGGGTGACTTAGCAGAGGCATTTATTCAACATTTCTCCTATAACATAGAGACAGACATATCAGTCACTACTTTGTGCAACACCAAGCAAAAAGAGGGAGAATCTTTTGCATCATTTTTACAAAGATGGAGAAATCTAGCCAGCGGATGCTCTTGCGAAATTCCACAAAAACAAATGGTAGAAATGTTCACCCAAAATGTTAACAAAGACATTGGTTATGATCTAAGGAAAGCTTGTTTGTCTACCTTCGAGGACATTATCGAAAAAGGCTTAGCAATAGAAAAGGTCCTAATTGAACAAGGAGTCATTAAGATATTTAAGGAAAACAAAGATGACTATAAAGGAAAAGACAAGCCAAGATTTTGGAATAAAAACAAGAACACAGTCAATGATGGTGTTGTTGATGCCAACACAGTGCGACCCAAATTCATTTTTTCTGGATCAAATTCTACAAACAATCAGGTGAATACTCAAAACAACTTCCAGATCATGAAGGAAGTACACCCCATTGGGAGAACCACTTGAGTCAGTTTTCAAGAAGTTAGTGGCAAACAAGGTGATCACAGTTCCAGATTTTCCTCCATATGAACCAAAGGTTAAACCAAATTGGTGGAATGATGATGAGTATTGTGAATTTCATAAAAGCAAGGGTCATAAGATAGGAAATTGTCATCGACTAAAGAACATCGTACAAGATCTCATTGATAGAGGTGACATTGAGATTGAGGGACATTCGTCTAATCAAGAACATGAGATGTTTAAGGAACCATTCCCAAAGCATGACAAGGGAAAAGCTAAAGTCACAGATGATCAAGTCAACTATACTAGAGCACCTTACAACTATGATTCAACTATCAATCATATCTCGATGGACAATCATAGCTCTACTATTACCATCAAGAACAAAAACCCTGAGAATCCTCCTCAGCGATCCAAGATTGTCCTAAGAGGTGTTGGATCTTCTTCCGAGCCTACCTCTGAGTGTCATGTTACAACTCGTCGAGGTAAAATTACTTTGCCAGTTGCTTCAACTAAAAACACCACTTCTTCATCTACCAAACCTGAGTATGACCTTGTAGAATAGTTAGGGAAGACACCCGCGCTCATCTCCATCCTTGAGCTCTTACGCATATCCCCCGCTCATAAAGCTATTCTTGACAAAATCTTGAGAGACACTGCCATTCCTACTGATCTAAACATGGACCAGTTTCAAGCCATGGTGGGATATCTTTCCATTCCACACTCCCTTACATTCACGGAAGCTGATGACACCTCTGTAAGTCAGCCACATAATGCACCATTACATATTGAAGACTTCATACACAAACATCGAATAAAGCGAGTCCTGATAGATGGAGGAGCTGGTCTAAACATTTGTACATTGAGCACCATTAAACATTTGTACATTGAGCACCATTAAACAATTGGGATATTTCGATAAAGCTGTGAATTCAAAAAATCAAATCACCATCAAGGCATACGATGATGAAGAACGCTCATCCAAGGGCACGGTCACCTTACCTCTAAGAATTGGGCCAGTTACAAAGGATGTGGTTTGTCAAGTCCTGGATTTAGATCTCACTTATAATATATTGCTAGGACGTCCTTGGATTCATGAAATGAGGGCAGTCCCATCGACATATCACCAATGCATTAAGTTTCCTCACAATGGAGTCGAGGTAACAGTTAATGGCAATCCTAATCCGTTCATATATTGCAATAACTTGAGATCACATACAGAAACCATCATTCCCAGTAATCGTGAAGTTGTTCCTTCTTCGACATACATTGACCCTGAGTCATTGAAACCTTCGACATCAAAACAGGGTGAACTTAAAGGCAGATTTCAGGACAAAGGCATGGGAGAATAAACTTTAAATCAAACCATGTATTTACGACAAGTCATGAGCTCTCCAAAAGAATATGGAACGCCACATCCTAACAAGCAAACATCCATCATGATGCTCAAATGGGACCCTACTACCTTTCAAAGATGGGGCGAACTAGAAGAGGAAGGTTTATATAAAATGCTCTACAAAGACATTGAAGATGACACACAAGATCAGATCAATATACCCTGTGAAAAATATGGCAAAGGCTTCAAGATTCTACAAAAATTTGGGTATGATGGAAAAAGCCCTCTTGGGTTATGAAAAGAAGGCGTTATGGAGCCCTTACAACCTGAATTGACTATAAAAAGGGAACGCTCGAAAGGACTTGGTTTTCTGACTTCTAAGATCCACACTAAAAGGACAGAAGAGGCATCACGAATCAAAATTGCCAAAATTCAACAAGAGGATTGCTATTCCACAGACTCCAATGAGTGGGAATGGGGTTAAGACAAATCCTCCAGTGACTATGAGCTCACTGAGACATTCAGAGAGCCACGTGAACCCACAGAAGAGGAGGAGTTTTATAACAAATTCAGAGTTGGTCAAGAAACAACCCATGAGGAGTCTACATAGTCCTTGTCTCAAGGTTCTAGGTTGAAATCACATAGGATGAGAACACCTATTTCGGAATGTGCTACTAGTGATGATAATTTGGATTCATTCGCGATCGAGACTGATGAGGAGAGTGCCATCGATGACCTTGATAATTACCTTGACATACCCAAATATAACCACATCTTCACTCTTAGCCCCACTAACTTCGAAGACATTAACGGTCTTCCCCTTGTTCATCACCAACTCATTGACTGGGATAATGAAGGACTTGCACAGTTGGATACATTCCAAAACGATGAAGCTTTTATTGATTATCTAGGCATACAAGATGATCTTCCCCCTGCAGACCACAAAGCAGGATACACCATAGAACTTAATAGCATGGCATATTTTGGTGAGGGTGTCTGACCTTCTAGTCGCAAAAATGTGAAAATAAGAACAAATCAAGGGTCTTATGGCGAAAACCACATTGTGGCGCTATCTGACCCCACAAAAGTAAAAAGAAAGGATGTATCTGAGGGTGAAAACCTCTCTGAGACGCCCAAAGATGGAAGGCTTGACATTCTCCCAGCATCATATGAGGAAAAATCATCCATGTTGGTAGAGGAGACTATCAAAACAAACATTGGTACAGAAGAGGTTCCACACAACATATTCCTAGCTCAATCACCAACAGAGTCTGAAAGGTCGAAATTCATAAGTTTCTTCAAAAAGCGACAAATCAACTTCGCCTGGTCATATGCTGATATGCCTGGATTGGATCCGGATTTGGTAATGCATCATCTGACAGTCAAACCGGGGCAAAACCAGTAAAACAGAAATTGAGAAAAATGCATCCACAAGTGGCATTACTACTCAAAGAAGAACTTGAGAAATTACTCGATGTCGGATTCATACATCCAATTGATTATCCTGAATGGATCTCTAACTTGGTACCTGTCAGTAAACCAGATCGCAGCATCAGAATTTGCACAGATTTAAGAGACATCAACAAAGCTTGTCCAAAGGATGACTTCCAATTACCAAACATTGACTTGATTGTTGATCTCACAGCAGGTCATGAAATGCTATCATTAATGGATGGATTCTCTGGCTATAATCAGATAAGAATTGCACCCGAGGATCAACATAAAACAGCATTTACTTGTCCGTGGGGAACTTTCTGCTGGAATGTCATGCCTTTCGGGTTAAAGAATGCAGGTGCTACATATCAAAGAGCTATGACTACTATCTTTCATGATCTCATGCATGTAACTGTGGAAGATTATGTTGATGACCTCTTGGTCAAATCAATAGACAGAAATACACATTTGGACATACTTTCAGTTGCCTTTGATCGGTTGGAAAAATACAAGGTAAGATTAAACCCTAAGAAATGTGTCTTTGGAGTAACCTCCGGGAAGCTCCTAGGATTCATTGTATCCAAAAGAGGAATTGAAGTGGATCCAGCAAAAGTCAAAGCTATCTTGGAAATGCAACCACCAAGAAATATCAGTCAACTTCGATCCTTACAAGGCAGACTCCAGTCCATATGAAGATTCGTAGCACAACTGGCAGATAAGTGTAATCCTTTTCAGCACCTGCTACATAAAAACATCAAATTCAAATGGGATGACAACTGTCAACAGGCTTTCTAGACGCTCAAAGATTATCTCTTGAATCCACTTGTTCTGATGCCACCAGTTCTAGATCAACCACTATTACTATACATATCAGCTACTCCAACAACACTGGGAGCACTCTTAGCACAACAAATCGCTGAAGGCAAGGAAAAAGCAGTATACTATATCAGTCGCACATTGGTGGGATACGAGCTAAACTACACACCAATCGAGCGTGCATGTCTCACCATGGTCTTCGCTTCACAGAAATTACGACATTACATGCTCACTCATAAGACTAAGTTGGTTGCAAGGATAGATCCGTTGAAATACCTTCTCAATAAGGCAATGCTTACTGGGCGACTGGCCAAATGGGTAATGATACTGAGTGAATTCGACATCGAGTATGTGGATAGAAAAGCAATAAAAGGACAAGCTATCGCAGATCAATTAGCAGATGCTCCCATGATAGACGATGTTCCTCTAAGTTCAGAATTTCTGGATGAATCCATTTTAACAGTGTCACATGCAAAGCCATGGCAACTGTACTTTGATGGCTCATACACACAGCATGGGGCAGGAGCTGACATCCTCTTTATAACTCCTCAAGGGGATTCTATACCAAAATCATACCGCTTATCATTTCCTTGCACTAACAATATAGTGGAATATGAGGCATTAACAACAGGATTACGAATTGCAGTTCAATGGACGATCTAGGAACTTCATGTTTTTGGAGATTCCCAACTTGTTATCCGTCAAGCAACTGGTGATTATCAAACAAAAGATGAAAATTTAATGCCTTATAAACAAATGGTGGATGATCTAAAACAACACTTCACAAAGATAGATTTTGAGCGGATACCAAGAGAGTAGAATCGAGCCGCAGATGCCATGGCTACAATTGCTTCATTGACTGGTTTACCTCCAAATGAGACCCGCTATGAGTTCTTGGTGGATAACCTTTTGGTCCCTTCATATGAGATAATCCCTATTGAGATGATATGTGTTGTTGGTCTCGAATCCTAGTTATATGGTTCCATTTTCACATACCTATGAGACAATACTTTACCTCCTGATCTATCAAATAACCAACGTCGCACTTTCATTCGCCAATCCTCTCGATATGTCATTTTAGCTGATATCCTATACCGGCAAGGTCTAGATGGCACTCTTCTTAGATGTTTAGAAAGAGACGAAGCTCGGATTGCATTACGAGAAGTGCATGAAGGGATATGTGGTCCACATGCTAGTGGTCCTACCTTGGCCAAGAAACTCATTAGGACTGGATATTACTGGCCCAATATGGAAAAAGACTCATATCAGTTTGTCAAGAAATGTAAGCAATGTCAAATTCATGGAGACCTCATACATGCGCCAGCACAAGAACTACAACCACTTGTGTCTCCTTGGCCCTTTTGTCAGTGGGGACTCGATCTCATAGGCAAGATTCACCCTCCTTCCTCTAATGGTCATAAATTCATTATCACCGCCACAGAGTATTTTACAAAATGGATTGAAGCCGTGCCTCTCACACAAGTTACTGGAAAACAGATTGCTACGTTCATCCTTAACTATATCATTTGCTGATACGAAATTCCTGTTTCCATTATCATTGATAACGGGCGTCCCTTCAAAAATCAAGATGTTCGTGAACTCTGTGACCGCTTCCATATTTCCCATCGTTTCTCCACACCATATTACCCCCAAGGTAATGGCCAAGCTAAGGCATCTAATAAAACAATCCTTAAAATCCTCAAGAAGATAGTCGACGACGTTGGTCGTAATTGGCATATCCAACTCAATCCTGCACTTTAGGCCTACCACACAAGCGTCCGTACAAATACAGGAGCTACACCCTATTCACTAGTCTATGGTTCTTAAGCCATCTTGCCTATCGAGGTTGAGTTACCCTCTTTACGGGTCTCTTTGCAAAACATCATTACTGATGAAGATTACAGGGTCTCTCGCTTACAAGAACTGGAATTTCTAGATGAATGGAGACAAACTGCTTTTAATCATCTCAAGGCTTACCAACAATGAATGAGTCGTAGCTACAATCACAAGGTCAAGCCTCGCACATTTGAGGTAGGTGACTTGGTTCTCAGAGAAAACCCCAAGAATCAACAAGACAGAGAGAAGAAGGGCAAGTTTGAAACAAACTGGCTTGGTCCTTACATCATCACAGTAGTATATGGCTCTAGGGCATATCAGCTCTCAACTACAGAAGGTGAACCTTTGGAGGATCCTATCAACAACATGCACCTTCGCAGGTTCTACACATAGGTCATCGGAATATCCTAATTCAAAAATTAAAAAAAAATTATAAAACAAAAAAATCATTACTTGGTGAAAACCTGGCAAACAGGTGCATTGTGACACAAAAAACATTGAAAAAACCAAAAAAAGTAAAAAGAAATAATTTCATCCAACGGTGAAAACCACTTCGGTGGCACCCTGGGCAAGTACCATGGTGAAAACTGGGTCACCAGTGCCATGCGTAGAGACATTGCTCCTCCCTCCTTCAGGATTCTCTTTCATCATTTCACTTTGCACACACTCACAACCTAGTCATCCATAAAAACTTACCCATTCCCATCATGGCTTGTTATTGATCTACCTAAGATTGGTTCGCCATTCATAATAAACATTCCTTTTCATCCCTTTCCATCCATAATAAATCAGATCCTATCTATGGCTAAGGCAAAATCCTACGTCTAGTAATGGGTGTGGAACTGAGAACATCACATGTTTCAAGGAGTACAGTTTCTTCCAGCTTCCTTCAGTCTATCCGTGCACAATCCACAATAAAGCAACATTTGCACCACAGATCCGCAATAAAGTTTCATCTTCTCTGCAATAAAGTATCAGTTTCATGGATTCAGTCAGTTTCAGATGAGACACAGCAGCAACAATGGGCTTCAACAAATCAAATCTTTCAACAGACTCAGACAACATATGGTTCAGTGCTATCTATCCATTTTGTGAAAGTAAACATTGTGACCACAATCAAATAAGACTTATACAAGTGACAAGAGACACTAAACTTGAGGACTATAGTAGATGTTGGTGTCGAGTCTTGGTTTTCTTTTGATTTCATCTTTTTTTGGTGGCATGTCTTTTAGCTTTTCCGGGATGTCTCTGACTAGAGATTCTATCTCCAGGATGTCTTTGACTAGAATGGTGAGGATGGGGTATCGTCACCTATTTGTATTTGCTATCTGTGGATTGTCTCTTAGTAATGCTATGACTTGTCCAAGGATATGAGGATACTATGAGTCTAGTATGAACTGGGGCATTCCTTGTTTGTGACTGTCTTATCTCCATGCAAACAGGTACAATGACTTTCTGGGTCGAACATATGCCTCGATTGTCATAACCTACTTGCCATAATAAAGCTCAATGATGATAACACACAAGAAGCTCTTTCATTTTCATATCTTCTGTCTTCCATCCCCCTTTCTCAATTGACTTCTATCTTCCTTCTTGAGTCCGTGTAGCCTGCTATCACATGACTGAGTATAATGACATGCCAAAAATATTTGCATTTTATGTAGCTGCACCTGCATTACCACATATAAGCATTTCATACATACATATAGCTATCACAACTGCATCACATCCTGCACACAACACCTATTAGCACAATTTACATTTGCATTATCATATTCATATGCATTACATACATTTACATTTGCATTGGCATAACATTTTAAAACATAAAAGAACAAAAATATTGCATTACATACATATTTGCATCCATATCATAAGCATCACATAAGAACATCTCATCACATAGGTACACATGCATATAGTTGCCACAAAGATGAATCATCTCATATATATATATAAAGTGTCATGATACAATGATGTCATGATACAATACAAAAGAATGGTACAACACTGATACAATGGGAGCCCTCTAAGGCTATGATGAACTCCCTCCCTCGGAGCCGCCTGGCCTCGGTGGAATCTGAGCCCCTGAAGGACCCACCCCAGGATCATCCCGCCTGTCCCCTCTATCTGGTGGTGGTGGAGGACGCATGATCCCACCACTAGATGTCTGCCTCCTCCGACTCCCTCCCGTAGCTGTCGCTGTACGCGACGGTCTATGGAAGCTCCTCGCCCGCTGATCTACTGGCACTGCACCGTAGTAGAGGTCCCTCCAGTACCCTATCTCCTCTCCGGCCTGCAGGACATATGCATATCCTGCCCCTGTGTCCTCCGTTGTCTGTCTCCCGGCCCTCAGTGCTGTCTCAGCCTCTGTATAGCGCTGGATAGCCTAATCTCTCTCCCGCTCAGTATCTCTGAGCCTCATCCTAAGCTGATCCCTCTCCCTCTCCAGCTCCTGTATCTCATCTACCTGGCCCTGGCAGATCTCCCTGAGCTCAATCAGCTCATCCTCCTCTGGGTCAGCCCCCTCTGCCTCTACCTGTGGCTCTCCCTCTACGGGTGCCTGCCCCTGTACCTATACCTATATCTGTACTGCTGCCTGTACGGGTACCTATCTCTATACATGCCTTTGTGCCTATACCTGTCTCCGTCCCTGCTCCTATGCCTGTGCTAGCACCTGTCCCTATACCTGTCCCTGTCTCTGTACCTGCCTGGGACCTTGTGCTGCTGGTACCTGTAAGGGCAATCCACCGCGACCCCTCACCACCTGAGTCGGTCTCTCCTCCCCACCCTCCCTCTGAGGTGCAACTTGCCTCTCCATAACTAATCCCCTCCGCCACCGTTGGCCTCTACCCCCATCACCTCCACCATCATCATCATCATCCCCACCTCCATCTCCATCCAATAGCTCCCCTGGATCTGTCAATCGTGGGAATGGATGCTCTGCCCAATACGCTGTATACTCTGCATCCATCCCGGTGTCCTCAATCTTAGGCCACATGTCCCAAGGAAGAGGTATCATCTCCACCAGCTGAGTCACTGCCTAATCATACGATAGTAGCGGCCCAAACTGTGGCTGATCTTTGATAGTGCAGGCATATATGCTTGATCCTCGGGGCATCCTCTGAATCCGGCCAAACTGTTGGCCAATCCTATCCACCAGCTGCCTCTCCAACACATAGGGCGTCTGCCCAATCAGGTACCTGCTCCGGAAGGTGTAGGGCAGCTCCACTGCATCATCCTCCCACTACTAGCAGCCCAGATAAGGTCACCATATGACCTCATCAATGTCATCAATCACTCGCCGCCAATGCTCCAACCTGCCAATCCGTGGCTATGAGGTGATCATATCATACAGGTGCACAAAACTGTGTCCATGTCCCCGGCCTCTGAAATGTATCGGCCTCGTCACTGGTAGATGCTCATAAGCCCAAACCTGCAATAGTGTCATCCTGCAGCCCAATCCAACTGATCCATGATACACAAACTGATGTAGCTCATAGTACAAGTGTGCTAGCACACACGGTCCCCAGGCATATCTGGTATGCTATGTCATCAGCATCTCCAGTGCTCCCCCCCAGCCCACAGCCAGTCCCCGTGTCGCCCTATCTGGACACAGGAAACCACTGATAGCTCCTCCAATCACCGCCGACAATGCTAAACCTATGGCTGTCATGGTATCCCAGGCCACGTGTCCTACCCTCATCTCCAATCCAGGGTCCTGAAACACCCGTCTCAATGCCTCTCTGTCACCATCTCAATCGTATGGGATCAGCTCCCCATCGATCGGCACCCACAGAGTCCTATATACATCCTCAAGGGTGACTATCATCTCACCCATCGGCAAATGGAATGTGCACGTCTCAGAGTGCCATCTCTCAGCTAGCGCAGTCAGCAAACCCATGTTTGCTCGAAACTCAGGCACATACAGCACATGTCTCAAACCCATCTCCTCGATGGCAGCTCTATCCTAAAATGACAACTCAGGTTGCAACCTCTACGTCGACGGGAATCTCTCCCATGACTCTAACATCGGCAAGTACTCCTATAGTCAAACAACTCAATCATGTCAGTTATAGTGGCATTCACTATTTATCACAAAATGCTACTCGCTATCTAAATGCATATGGCTATCTACCCTAGTGACACTCACTGTTCATCACAAAATGTTGCTATTTATCCTAGTGGTACTCCCTGTTCATCACAAAGTACTACGTGTGTGACACTCCCTGTTCATCACAAAGTGTTACTCACATTTGCACTCCCTGTTCATCATAAAGTGCTGCTCATATTTCAGTACTCCCTGTTCATCACAAAGTACTCTATCTTGGTACTCACTGTTCATCACAAAGTGCCTTGATCTATCTTAGTCTTCCTAGAGGACCTGCTTGAGTGTATGCTCTTAGCAGCTTATCCAATCGACAGCGTATGTTCATCACAGAACTGCCGATTTGACCTAGAAAATGCAAATTCATACTTTTTAAACGCAAATGCACTTACATGACACAAATGCTTTTAAAGACTGCACATACGTGCCTACCAGACACAGACGTGCCTATGCTCTGCATAGACGCGCCTATCTGACACAGATGTGCCTTCTTGGCACAAATGCGCCTGAACAGCACAAACGCGGCCGCATTTAACACAGACGCAGGTCCACACATAGATGCGCCTGGCGCAAACACAGACGCGCCTGGCGGACACAGACGCGCCTGGCACCAACGCAGACGCGCCTAGATTTCTTTTACACTTTTTGGACCCTAGTCTAAGCGCATTTATTTCCCTATTCGACATGCATTAATGACAAAATTGAATGCGTCAAAGTACGAGGAGGTTTGGTGGTACTTACCGGCTCTCCTGCCTCTGCTGGCCTCTGGAATCGGTGAACGCGGTCGAATCTGTGAGTGAAAGCCATCGCTGCTGACAAAACTTGCTCTATTTTCACTCTACAATATGCTCTTGTGGACGTGTGGATGACAATGAGGATGTATTTTCCCCCATGGTCTATCTTATAGACTACCCCTAGCCCTCACTTTCATTTTCCAAGTCAGTCTTCATTATCCCGTGACTTTGTCACTTTATCCGGTCAATCCATTCTAGCCTTTCTTTCTTATCGAGAGATTGTCTGCAATCTTTTCAGACATTTTCATCCAATCTCTCAAGGGGGCATATCATTCCCATTCTGGGGCAACTCTGTATTAGTTC
Organism: Cryptomeria japonica; assembly: GCF_030272615.1. Lineage (NCBI taxonomy): Eukaryota > Viridiplantae > Streptophyta > Pinopsida > Cupressales > Cupressaceae > Cryptomeria > Cryptomeria japonica. Next base: position 58,027,839 of record NC_081409.1, read on the forward strand.
ATCTTATCTTCTTTGAAACAACGCGACAAGCCACATTGTCTCAAAGAGGGGCAAAATGTAGACACCTAAAATTGTCATGTCTAATTAAATAAATATTTTATTTATTTAATTATCTAAGCCTAATTCTTCTATTAATTAAATAAATATTTATTTATTTAATTAATTCATTTATCCTCTTCTAGCCTTATTTCTCATTTAAATAAATACATTTATTTATTTAAATTATCATTTTCCTAAATTAAATAAATATTCTTATTTATTTAATTATCCTACTTCTATTAATTAAATAAATCTTTATTTATTTAATTAATTCATTAGCTTTTTCTACACATGACACATGTCACTCATCTCTTAATTCATACACTACCTACCCCTTTCATTATTTTATTATTTCTTCTACCTACCCTCTAATCTTAGCCGACCTCCTTTTACACCTCTCAATCTTGTCCCTCCATTTCATATTGTGTCTTCTATTTAAGGAGATGCCTTCTTCATTATCAAACCCTAATCGACAATTTGGAGGACTTGACTACACTACGATCCTACTTGCAACCACATTCCGTTCTTTGTTGAGCTCTTGTGCATATAAAATCTGAGAGCAAATATATCAAGCAAGATCAATGGAGATCAAAACCCTATTGGACATGTTATGGTATAATCCTTGTGATTTCATGTGATTTGCATTGTCTTAGGTAATCTTCATATGTTATGGTGGATCTTTGTTGATTGTTAGGCTAGGGTTTTGTGGTTGAATTCATTTAGCCTTTCAATATTGTTATTATTGTTATCCATTTTCACCATATACAGGTACTAAATGGGTTTGCCGGAACAAGATGAATGAAAAAGGTAAGATTGTTAGACATAAAGCAAGGTTAGTGTGTCAAGGGTATTCGCAAGTAGAAGGAATTGATTTTGAAGAAATATTTGCACTAGTTGAAAGACTTGAGGCTATTAGAATGTTCTTAGCATTCTTTGCCTACAAAGGATACAAGGTGTATCAAATGGATGTTAAATCTACCTTCTTGAATGGCAATTTGGAAGAAGAAGTCTACATAGAACAACCAAAAGGTTTTTTTTTGCATGATGATGAAAATTTTGTGTGTCGATTAAAGAAAGAATTGTATGGTTTAAAGAAGGCTCCAAGAGCATGGTATTCAAGGTTAGATAAGTATCTTAAGGAGCAAGGTTTTAGAAAGGGAAGTGCAGACAGTAATCTATACATCAAAGAAGATGGAAATCACTTGATTATTGTTGTTGTATATGTGGATGATATAATATTTGGAGGCAACAAGAATACCTTGTCTAAAGAGTTTGCTGATCAGATGCAATCATATTTTTAGATGTCAATGCTTGGAGAGTTGTCATATTTTCTTGGTTTGCAGATTTCACAAAAAGATAAAGGAATATTTATCTCTCAAATCAAGTATGTCTGAGATATGTTGAAGAAGTTTCAGATGGAAGACAACAAACCGATAAGTACCCCTATGGTGACCGGATGCAAGTTGAGCAAGATTGATGAGTCACCAGAAGTGGATCAGACCCTGTATAGATCCATGATTGGTATTATGTTATACCTTATTGCCTTAAGTATGGATATAGTGCCTGGGCAGTATGTATGGTGGCAATATTTCAAGCTGGACCTAAACAATCACATGTGAATGCAGTGAGAAGGATCTTCAAGTACATACAAGGAACACTTAATTATGGATTATGGTATCCAAAGCAAGGAGATTTCACTCTATAGTCCTACACTGATGTCATTTGGGTAGGATACATTGATGACCAGAAAAGCACAAGTGGTGGAGCATTCTTTTTAGGTAATTGATTAGTTTCATGGCATAACAAGAAGCAGTATTCAATCTCCTTATCTACTGTTGGGGCAAAGTATATTGTTGTTGCTGCATGTTGTTCTCAAGTGTTATGGATGAAGCAGACCCTCAAGGAAATTCAGGTAGAAATATATGACCTTATTCCTATTTGATGTGATAACTCAACTACAATCAACATTTCAAAGAATTTGGTTATGCACTCAAAGACAAAGCACATTGCCACCAAATACCATTTTCTTAGGGAGAAGGTTGCATACCAAGAAGTAAAGGTATAATATGTTCCTACAAGTGAAAAATTTGTTGATATCTTCACAAAACCTCTATCGGTAAACACATTTGAGTATCTAAGAAACAAGTTAGGAGTTGTCTCACTAGCTTTATGCACTTAAATGTGTATGGAGATTTGTGGTTCAGGGGGAGTTCACAGCCATACCTTTTTATTTGCAATTGACACTCAATTGGCTAGTTTCACTATGTTGTCATTGATGGCAACATGGTATTGTGTTTCAGATTCATGTTTTAGATTAGTTGTGTACCAACAGGCACTTCACAAATACTACACCGGCACCGACACTGGAACTGACAGGAGAAAAAGGATTTCTTTGGTCACCGACAATGCAGGCCGACATGGTTTAGTAAAGGTTATCGATATTAGAGGCCAACATATCTTGGATCAAACATTGGAAATTGATTTTAATGTTTATGCATTTATGTTATATGGCCGACAAGTAATTTGATATTGTATATATCTTTGTAAGATGATATAAGGCATGTAAATTTGTATAGGGTATATAAGTCAGTTTGATAGATCATTTTGATATATAGAAAAGAGATAGGATTATGGATATGGGAATTTAATATGATGCAAATCACATCAGAGATATCATGTATGTGAGAAAATTCATGTAAGGGTTATTCCGGTAAAGGGTTTAGGGTTTCAAACCAGAACATACAGAGCTTAAACTAGAACTGTATGCTGGCATAAAAGATGCTATCTTAGCAATTCACACTTCTCCAGATCGTAGTCTTGAATTTTATGTAGTCAATGAGGCTCATTTTGTGATTGAGCAGTGTGCTCTAGGCTGTAAGCCTTCTTGCGAGGGCAGGCCCCTCATACTTTGTAATATCTCTTCATATTGCAAGTGGATTGATATTGTGGGTCAAAAATCCCACTGTGGTTTTTGCTCTTTGAGGTTTTCCACATATAAATTTGTGTTGTGCTTCTCATTTATGTGATTGTCTTATTGATTGCTTTACTTCTTTCAATTCGGTATGTATCGGTATATCGGTTGGTGTATGCATGTTTTAATAAGGCTAAAACTTATCATTCTTGTATAACACTGATTCACGCCCCCCCCTCTCTCGGTGTTATCGGTGTAGCGTAGAAATTAGGAATCATCACAAGATAAGTAGATCAATCAAAACACAAGACATGATAACTCAATCATGAGAGCACTCATTGCAAATGAACCTAATCCTAAGCACACCCAATAGAGATATGAAAACAAAGCATTCAAAATGAAAGATTATGCAAACCAAATGCAAAATTGAATGCTCCTTCCATGCGGCTCCATTGTTGTTCTTTCCTCTTCAATGGATTTGTGGATCTCACCTACAAGTGCACATACAATTGAAAGCAAGATTGATGAAAAGCTCAAGAGTACTAGAAGCGTAAGTTCGGTAGTTTGATTAAGGATTTGGATTAGCTTTGATTGAAAATCATCCAATTTATAGAGAAATTGGAGAAATGAACAAATTAGCATGATAGTGATTTGAATGGAAATTCAAATCAAGAATAGCAAAATTGTGACATATCTATGACAAATTGCTATGCAAGGCTTATGACAATTCATGACAAATTTCTATGTCAAGAATTTATGACATTTTATGACATTTTATGACAAATTCTATGACAAATTTCTATGTCAAGAATTTATGACAATTTATGACAAATTTCTATGTCATTGCCATAAATTTAGGAGAGAAATAGGTGGAAATTGAATTTAAGAATTAAGAAATTAGGAAATTAGAAATTAGTGAATTAATCAATAATTTTTCATTTATTAATTAATTCACTCACAAAGAGGAATAATTAGCCAATTAAATGAATATTTAATTGTAATGAGAAAACTTAGGATAAATAAGTAATTTATTAATCCTAAAGGAAGAAATGACGCACAAGGTTAAATGATTAAATCATGAAACCCTAGAAGATGAATTAACAATGCGAGGATGACAATTAGGTCCTGATTAAAGATAATTAATGTCGATCATGATTTTGAATTGATAAATGACCAGTGTGACAAAAAATGATTTGATTAAGAAAAATGTGCCAATTGATGAGGAACAATGACAAATTGATCCAAATTGACATAATTGAGACAGACAACGATCGATGACAAATCGGTCGCAAAATGACAAAATTGATAAGAGGACAACGATTGATGACAGAATATATTGCAAAATGACAGGATTGAAAATGACCACGATCAATGATAAATCGATCGCAAATGACAAGATCGAACATGACAACGATCGATGACAAATCGATCGTAAAATGACAAGATTGATAAACTGATCGCCAGATGATAAGATTGAAAAGAGGACAAAACCCTAATTAGGATTGACAATGTCCAAAATCATAAGATTGATGATAAGATTGATAAGAAAGCAACGATTGATGACAAATTGATCGCAAGATTGACAGGAGGACAAAACCCTAATTAGGATTGATGATGTCCAAAATGATGACAAATAAGCACGCACATTGATGCAATAGGATAAGATCGATTAAAATCATGACTAGATAGTGTTGTCGACAAGACCAAATTTGAGGACGAGATGATTGAAGAATGTAGAAGAATGACTCGATGTTCGCAAATGATAAAGATCAAGTGCATGACATAGGAGAAACATTAATGCGATGCAAAAACCTAAAATGAGGCAATGCGCAATTGTTAAAGTATGACTTCGCAAGCGTTTGACCATTTTTAGGTGTCTACATTTTGCCCCTCTTTGTGACAATGCGATTTTAAGCGTTGGTTCAAAGAACAGTAATGAAAATGCCCCGAACGCTGACAATGACATATGAAAATGCCCTAGACAATAACAATGATATATGCATGCCCCCTCGAGGAATTGGCCGGAAACATGCAGAAAAGAGGCCAATTGATCGATAAAAATGATAGGATCAAACGGACTGGCAATCGAAGATCAGATACATGAAGGACAAGCAATTGAAGATGCAAAATACCATGACCAACATAAGATGGATAAGATGCACGTCCATCTATGCAATGAAAAAGGGCTATAAATGAGACCAAGAGGGTGAAAAATGGCTCATTTGCACTAGACAAGGAGGATTTGTTGCTCTAGAAAAGGACACTTGTAGAGAGATGTCGAACATTCAAATGGTAGATTACCTTGGAGAACGTGTACACACATACAAATGATTGGATGATGTGGGAGCAGCGATATGTATCTCAAAAACCCATGTTTTCAATTTCATGAATTTGACTTGCTTGTGGGACATTGTGGGGCCCACAGGGGATGCAGAAACTGACTTCTGCGCTTGTGTAGGGTCTTCTGCGCTTGTGTAAGGTCTTCTGCGCTTGTGTAATGTCTTCTGCACTTGTGTAGGAAGACACAAGCGAAGGTCATCTGACACAAACGCAGGTTACAAGACACAGGCGCAAGTGCGCATAAATGACCCAATTTTAACTCAAAATTGCATGCAAATGACCTAAAAAGGGGGGACAAGGGTGGGATAGGCCAATGTAGATGAAAAACACCCTGATTGGACATGAAAATGAGGAAATGCAACCCATAGGAGCAAACCCTAAAACTGACAAAATGATGCCCCGATTGTGATGCAGAGTCGACAGTATCCATTGATCACGCGGGAGAATCGACCTGACTACTTCATGCTATGACACAGACTTAGGAGCATAGAGAGAGATACTTTAGCAGGACTGGAGACATGGTAGGGATGAGGAGGATAGAGGGAGAACCCAGTGACAGAGGCACGTGCTCCTTATGACAGACAGTGGACATTATGTAGTTTGACATGATATAGTCAGCCTGCGAGCCATACTTAGGGCAGACAGTCCGATTTTGTACTCCGATATTATTATGATATGTGATATGATAGGCATCGATATGATGGGATGCAATGTGTTATGATTTATGTTATTTTGTATGTATGGATGAATTATGTACTTGTTTATGTACCATTGTGGAACATGTGTGGATGCATTTTTTTGTGTTTTTGATGCATTTATAATATGAAATGGATAAAATGTTGGATGTAATACTTGATGCAAATGTACTAACCAAATGGATGCAGGACGCAATATGGTTTTGGATATTAGAGCACTAGACCGAACTGACTATCCGACCGGACGGACGAAGTGTTAGTAAGAAATGAGACAGAAGATAGTTAGAGATGAAGAAAAACTTGATTTCAGTAATGCACTTTGTAGGTGAGAACATTTATTTTTATTTAGCAAAATGGATGTGTAGCATCATGGCATTGAAGGCCAGAGCTGAAATGCAACCCTTTTTGTGAAAGACAGACACATCACAGACAAATGACAATCACAATCAAAAAAAGAAAGAGATCATGAGCCATCCCGGTCACTCTAAATCACTCAGTGACATCATCGAGCAACATAGGAACATGATCGAAGCCAAAGATAAATTAATAAAAAGATAAGACTCACAAATTCAAGCAAATCAAACAAACATCTTGATCTTCATTGTCAAAAGTTGAACGTGTTGATAGGACGATCATGTTGTCTGGTTTCAGGAAATGTGATACCCCGTCTAAGACAGGACACAGTCTGGTTTCGAGTATACCACACCCTGTATAAGACCCATGATAGTGTGACAAGGACAAATGATTTGGATGCTGATATTCGATTGATAAGACAATTTGGATCAGTTTGAATATTTGATTTTATTGAAAAGGTTCATCTATTTATGCATGATTTCATTAAAGCACGATGTTGGATTGCGAGTATGCTCAGTGATCTATCGATGCATAAAGGGAATACTTTATTGCAAAATGCATGTTTTTGTGTTTGTTTTCGAGTTTGACAATTTTTTTTGTTCATTTTTTCAGGAATTTATATGATTTTTATGGATTTTTTCAGGACATTTTTGAAATTTTTAGGATTTTTTCATGACATTTTTCAATTTTTATGACTTTTTCCATGACATTTTTCAATTTTTATGAGATTTTTTTAGGACTTTTTTCAATTTTTAAGACTTTTTTTCAGGACTTTTTTCAATTTTTATGACTTTTTTAGAGATTTTGCCCCCAGTGTCTAGCAAGGAAAGGAATATGATAGGTGAATAAATAGGCTTGCTGAAATGTTGGTGGATAGAAGGAAGATAAAGGCCTTTTATTATGGAGACAATACGGATGCAAGTTTCAAGGGCTATGGCGTGATGGGACAAGAGACTGGATATGATAATGTAAAGCAGGAACATGGCATGAGGGACATGTCAAGAGGTTTTTGAAACCATGTTTAAATTTTGCATTTCACATCCTTACGTCAGATCAAGATCAAGGAATGAAAAAGAGTGTATGGATAGTGATAAGATATGGATAGGATAAGCAAGACCAAGAATGGATAAGGGACATGGACTGAAGGTCAGGATTGGCTATGGGATAATGGTAGAAAGTTGTAATAAGCCAGGGAATATGGATGAAAGGTTGTAATAAGCAAATGGATAAAGACCAAAAGCTATGATGGACTAAAAGTTGCAAACAAGATGCATGATGCTCATGACGATCCTCAGCCTTGTCAAGATCAAAGGTGGAAAGAGAAACTGGACATGAGGGAGAATAGGATATGAAGGGTAATGACATGGTGTGATAGGATAATGAAGGGCAATAAGATATGAAGGAGGAAACCTGCCCCCAAGTGTAGTGTGCAAGAAGTTCATAAATTACGCATGACGCCTGTTTGCCAGGTTTTCATCACGGTACTTGCCCAAGGCGCCTGTTTGCCAGGTTTTCACTAGTGGACGAATTATTTTTGCTTTACTTTTTTTCTTTTCTTTTGCCTTTTTTTTTTTCACTTTTTTTTTTTGTATTTTTTGTATTTTGACTTTTTCAAGAGAAGATGGACACATGATAGGGGATGGAAGAAGGACTCAAGCATCTTTTTTTTTTTGGATATTAGTCTTGAAATAAATGGACCATGACCTTTAACAGTATGCTCAAAGACGTTGGTAGGATAAGGACATGGAAAATGACATGAAACTAAGGCAAGGATTTATGCAAAGGATTGGATCAAAGGGATCAAAGGATGAAACATATGCATTGGATAATGGATAGGGTATTGGAAGAATTGTGCTTCAATGGATGGAAATGTTGGCAAGATCGACATTGGCACACACCTTGAGGGGTGATGGACTGATGGAGGAAAGACGTATTTTGGATATTGAGATTTGGATGGAGGAATAGCTTGGGATTTTGGGACATAAGGGCCCAAAATGGATGAAGAAGGTGATGGAGAAATAGACTTGGAAGGTTTGGATGGAGGAATAGAAATTTTGGATGCCAATTTTGATGTTTCTTTAGGCTTTTGTGCTTCAAGGAGCTGCTTAGGGATCCACATGGTTTTTGATTTTTCATGCTTTTGTGGTTCCTTGGAGTGCATTGCTTGCACAAGGGATTTAGGAACCCATATATATTTTGACTTTGCTTTATTTTGCTCAGTGGGCCTGTGTGGCCTTTTGGATATATTTTTTTCTTTATAGATCATATTGTTCTTTGTTTTGACATGTCGATTATATTGGACATGTTGATCTTTGAATACATGTGGATTGCTAGACTTACGACTTTTATGCTTGGCATCCAAATTGCTTGGAGGGGGAAAGGAATGCATGGATGGATATGAATGAAATGGAGGCATGTGGGATGGATGGAAGGTTCTCCAAGATGTGTGCCTTTGCTGATGTTGCATAGGAGATGGAGGGATATAGGGACCTAGAATGGATGGAAGCGATGATGGGGAAGGTGGACATTTGGATTTTGACTTTGAAGGGATACCAACGCCTTGAGTCATGAATAGCTTTTTGATGAGGTGCTCCTACACCACACTCCCTGAGAGAAGGGATGTCAAGCCCACTTGAGATCAGAGTTTGTAAATCTGCACCATGATTGGATATTTGTTCACTTGCCATCCAAACTGCCTTAAAATCTAGTTTATCCTGCCAAGCCACCAAGTACTCAATGTACTCCTTTCTTGTTGTCTTCTTTTTGACTCTAGTGTCAATCACTTTGCTCAACTTAGGTGATTCCTACCTTGGAATGTCATTATCTCTTGCAACCTGCATTGGTTCCTCTTCTTCATTGTCTGTACCTTTGAAAAGTGTAAGATCACACACATTAAAGATGGGTGATAATCCAAGATCAGGAGAATGTTGGATCTCATAGGCATTTTGTCCACACTTCTTCAATATCTGACATGGTCCAATCTTCTTGTGCATGAGTTTGGTGTATTTTCCTTTTGGTAGTCTTTCCTTCTTCAAATGTACCCATACCAAATCCCCAACATTAAACTGTACATCTCTCTTCTTCTTATCAGCATGAGCTTTATACTTCACTATAGATTGTTGGAGATGAGACTTGACTTTGTCATGCACCTCTTTAATGGCTGATGCAAAAGATTCACTATCTGCACTAATGGATTCTTCTTTGGGTAGATCTCTTAACTCCAATACTCCCCTTGGGTGTATGCCATAAACAATCTGAAAAGGAGATTTACTGCTACTCCTATTTATGGTGTCATTGTATGAGAATTATGCCTATGAAAAAATGTTATCCCACTTCTCTCCATGTTGACTTGTTAAACACCTTAATAGGTTTACCAATGACCTATTGACAACTTCAATTTGCCCATCCATTTGAGGATGGTATGCTGATGAGAAAGCTAGGTTAGTTCCCAACTTCTTCCAAAGAGTCCTCCAAAAGTGACCTATAAACTTCACATCACTGTCTGAAACAATGTTCAGGGGCAATCCATGTATCTGGACTATCTCTTTGAAGAATAGGTCTACCACATATGATGCATCACAAGAAGTCTTACATGGAAAGAAATGAGCCATTTTACTAAACCTGTCTACTACTACAAAGACACTGTCAAATCCTCTCCTTGTTCTAGGCAAACCCAACACAAAGTCCATACTTATGCTCTCCCATGGCCTAGAAGGAATTGGTAAAGTCTGATATAACCCTGCATTTGTAGACTTCCCCTTGGCTTTCTGACATATGACACATGTTTCCACAAACTTTCTCACATCTGTCTGCAATTTAGGCAAAAAATAATGTCTCTTCACAAGGTTTAGGGTCTTGTCAAGACCGAAATGACCTGCCATAGCTCCACAATTATTCTCCCTAACAATATTCAACCTCATGGAAAATTTAGGAATACACAACTGCACTCCCTTGAACAACAATCCATCTTGTATCAAAAACTCAGAAAACTCAATATGATACCGATCACTCAAAGTTTCACATACCTTGTATATTTCTCCAAAATCTTCATCAGCAACATACATACTCTTCAAGGAATCAATACCAACACTCTCCATCTTGATTTGGTTTTCAGTCAAGACTCTTCTACTCAAAGCATCCACAACTTTTTTCTTGACCCCCTTCTTGTGTTTGAGGGTTAATGTAAAGGCTTGTAGGGTCTCTAACCACTTCATATGCTAGTGATTTAGCTTCTCTTGACTATTTATGAAAATGAGTGCCTGATTATTAGTAAACACTATGAAATCCTTAGGCAATAAATAGTGCCTCCATTTCTTCAAGGACTGTACTAGAGCATACATCTCCAAGTCATAAGATGAGTATCATTTCTTAGCATCATTTAGCTTTTCACTAAAAAAAGAAATAGGCCTTCCTTTCTGACTAAGTACTGCTCCAATTGCCATGTAACTTGCATCAAATTCCACCTAAAATATCTTGTTGAAGTCTGGTAAGGCAAGGACTGGTTGTTCTGCAACCTTCTTCTTCAATGTCTCAAATGAATCATATACCTCTTTAGTCCAACTGAACCTGCACTTTTGTCCTCCCTTTATGGTATCAAGCATGGGTGCACAAACATGACTAAATCCTCTTTATGAATTTCCTATAAAAATTTGCTAAATCATGGAAGCTCCAAACATCACTCATAGTTCTAGGTATAGGCCAAGACAATATAGCACTCACCTTCTCTTGATCCATTTTCAACTCACCTTGTGAGATTACAAAACCCAAGTAGATGATCTCTTCCTCCATGAACAAATACTTCTCCAAATTGATCATTTGTTGCTCTTCATGTAACCTCCTAATAATAAGCCCAAATAAGGTTAGGCTAGTGACCATTCAACTACTCACAAGGGTCCTACAAGGAAGGAATCTACACCATGGATGAAACTACTCACACACTCACTAGTCAAAGGCCTACTCAAGATGAGTAAAAGGATTCAACTCTTCAAAAGTACCTTACCGATGATCCCTGGTCCTTTGGATTTTGTATTTGGTCCACACATAACATATAAGACCCCTTTCAAGCACTGGTTTTGATCTTGGGCATCGAATCCTTATACCTCCTTTGTAAACCTACCCCTTCAACTAATAGCCCTCCTATACTAGTGTTTCAGCCTTAACTCAAAAATATTCCACACACCCATTTAAAAAACTTAGCATTTTGGACACCCTTTTGGAAGTTATATTGATCCCCAAAATGGTTTGATTAGATCTACAAATATAAAGTCTGCTCCCTTTGGAGGCTAAGAGACCTAATAGGGGCAATTAGCCCTATTTTCCAAAGCAAATACCTTTACCGATACACCAAATGAAAAATAAACTTAATATGTATGTGGGGTTTAGTGAGAAACTTCTAATTCTAGGGTTGCACTCTTGGACTCCATCACTAAGACAATCTATGATGATTGTCCAAAAACTTGTCTTAGGTAGTCACATAGAGATGCCTACCTAAATCTATTCTTTTCTCCACAAAACAAGGTCTACCCTATAACAAAACATGAAAACACTAAAATATAAAGGCTTATCTTGCATCCCTCTAATGGAAGAGTCTTCTAATGGACTAGAGTGCAAGATAAAGCCATTTTGGTTCAAAACCCTCACCTTCCAGGTCACAGTCAGTAAATTGGAGGGTTCTCTCTACACTGGAATGATCAAGACCACATGCCACCACCAAAAGAAATATATTTCATCTCCCTATCTACTCCATGGATGGTGGGGTTCAAATCAATCCGTATAGTCATGTACAACACCTGCCAACTTAAAATTTATGGAAAAACTATAGTATTTTGTTTATTATTGATTCTCAAACTCCAACTCCAATCACAAAAACCTTGGGAATTAAGCCCACAAGGATTATAAAACTCTCCAATGATCTCCCACCAAATTTGGAGTAGGTTGGAGCCATTGAAAGGCTTCCCTCGACCAAATTACAAAAAGTTGCACTTTTGCACTCAAAAGTTGCATTTTTGCACTTTTTCTCACAAAGTTGTCATACTTCCTAAGGTTGGGATCCACACACATGGACCAACCAAACACAAAAAAAAAATGTCTAAAACCTATCAAACACAAATCTAAACCATCTACTACCCCTCTTTATCACATTGTCCCAATTGGCTTCCCAAATTGCCTAATTGGTGACATGGGCTTACATGGTGGGGTTTATTTGCATACATGAAACACAAGACACTCTAAAACATCCTAATGGTCCTATTCATCCTCAGGGTCATGAATAGCTTGTTGATGATGATCTCCTACACTAGGCTATCATCTATTCAAGATAGGAGGAAGGAACTTTTGCAAAGTCAAGATGATGAAGAGAAAGATGCACTTAAGGAACAATGTCAGAAATTGAGTCACGAGAACATGTTTATGAAGAATAAAATGCAAGTTATAACTATGACGATGTCTAAGGAGATTGAGGATAGAAAGAAGAAGGAATAAAATCTTGTTGTATCCCTAAAGAACAAATTTGAAGAATGTGGTAGGTTGGTTCATGAAAATGATATGTTGAGAATTGATTTGGTACAATCCCAAAGTAATGAAAAAGAGATTGAGAGACAAATGATAATTCTGAGAGAAGATTTAACTACTACAAGTGAGTACAAACAAAAATACAAGATTAGCTCAACATAGCTAAATGAGTTATTGAAGAGACAAAGGTAGATTGGAGATTCTAGTGGACTTGGATTTGAGCAAGGATAGAGTTCTGGTACTGCTAATGAAGATCAAAACCATAAAGCACCTATAATGGAATTTAATGCTTATAAATTCAATGGTAGATGTTTTGGTTGCAATATATTTGGTCACATGGCTAGGCAATGTAGAAATAGAGAAAATCAGAACCCTGATTTTGCTCCCGGTAAATGTTCTAAATGCAATAAGTATGGTCATAAAACAAAAGATTATAGAATGAAAGTTAAATGCTATGCATGTGGAAAATTTGGACATATGGCTAATCAATGCAGGTCAAGCAATATCACCAGTTTTAGCAAAGAAATTCAAAGGAACAATGTTACATGTTATGCATGTAATGAGGTTGGACATATTGCTAAGTTTTGTAGAAGCAAAAATCCACCAGTTGGTAATGGAGGATCAAATGAGAAAGGAAAAGAGAAGGTTAGTGAAATCCGGAAAGATCATACTCAGAGATGGGTTAGAAAGACTCAAGAACAATCATTAGATGGGAATGCACTGGTTACTTATCTGGCAGAAGGGGTTGCTCCTGCACCGATAGGTAGCTCATCTGGTAACTGAGGCAGATGCCTTAGGGGTAGGAAAAATTCATGAAGATGCTACATATGCTCAGGGAAGAGGTTCTAGAAGATGTTCCAGATATTGGAGATGATTATCCGGCATGGACATGTTCTAAGCGAGATTCAGTATCTTTCACCAATAGTCATTTATGTCAATGGAAGATTAGGGTTTTTCTCAAAGGTTAAAAGGTCGAATTGACTTCATTGTTGATCACCTTGCATTCAAAGTGACTTTAGAGCGATTCAAAGAGACTAAGAGTGATCAAAGGCAATACAGAGCAATCAGATGTCTTCTTGAGCGATTTCACCGACGTCTTCGAGAATTTGTTGGAGGTTTTCAGCAAGAGTGATCAAAAGGTATTTATCTTTAAACATGGAAGCAAGATCATTATCTATTCCTATTTTTGTTGTAAACCCAATTGTAGTAGAGGTCAGGGACCTCCCTAGGCCAATTTTCAAGCAGTATCCACATGTGGGTACCCTGGAAGATTCGGTTGGAGCATTTTCTTGTGTTTTAGAGGGAGTTGTCTATGTAAAGGATGTTAGTGCATATATTCACTATTACATCAAGGACTTGGGAACTTCATAAATTAAGGGCATGTATATGAGTGAGATGATGGGAGAATATGGAAAGATCAAACCGACATACAAACATATTGAAGACCTAGGGTTCACAGACATTCTAGATATTCCACAATTTAAGGATGAGATAATCAGATACGTTTCGAGCAGAGTACATGGGGAGTTTATATGGGTAAATAGACCTTAGAAAATCACCAAGGAAACCATCCCGACAATCACTGGTTTTCCATCGGTTGGGAAACATCCAGAAAAGAAGGTCTCAAATGATTTTGTGAGAAAGATCACCGACATGACATCTAACAAAAGATCCATGAATGTGAGCACTATCATCAAGACGGACATCAAATTTGGTAGCATGTTCATTGGGTATAAGGTAATGCAGTCAAACTGGCTGAATTATGTTTCCAGTTCATGCATTTTGGCTGCATAGAAAATGATGAGTGAGAATATAAAATTAGATCAATGTGGTTGGATGCTAGATGCATTTTTAATAAACTTAGGGAAGATTAAGGGTGAAAAGAAGGGTACATTTTGGTATGACAACTTGATAGTTTTCCTACTATTATAATTCATGAATAATATACTCGATTTTGGTAAGAGGCAATGTGCTTTTGACATCCCGATAGGGAGACAATTGAAATGGTCAATTGCTGCTTTAGGAAGTCAAAGAGATGATAAGGTATGGGGATATTTCAAAGCATTCTAGAAATCTATGAGGTCTAGCGTAAGGGTACCTGAGCATATTATAGAAAAATACTCAACCGACATATGCTTCATGGTAAAGAAGGATGTGATGCTCATGGAAGTAGTTAAGCCCCAAAAGATTTGGATTGAAGAAATGGGCTATGATGTGGATGCACAAACTCTTGATGCCTATGCAAAAATGTTGATTGATGCACCAATAGATGAGGCAGAGAAGCCCTATGGTACTGCACAACAAAAAACTCAAGAGGTTGAAATAGAGTTCAACTAGAAGAAAAGAGAGAAGCAGGAAGGAAAAACAAGCAAATTTGTGGAGAAGGTCTCAAAGGACATCAAAGCACTAATTGATGTTGTCCTAGAGAAAATTAGAAAGAGGAAGGTTCCTGAAGTTCATTAATTAGCATGTTAATACAAAATATGAATCTGAGGATGACACACCATTAGCATTTAAGAGGTTTGTTAGGAAGAAACTAGAGGAAACAAGTTAGAAGTTAAGAAGCAATCAGTCAGGAAGGTTAGAATCAAAATACCGGCACAAAAGAAAGCACCAAAAGCTACACCTTCAGTTGCATTCGGTACTGCAAAGAGGAAGAAGAAGAGTGACATCGACTTAGCAATTGAATCTAGTAACGTGCCTATCATACCACCTAAAACTTGTATAGAATTAGTAGATGAAATCACTAAAGATGGCATGTTGAATAATGTTCAATTTTATTATGAACACTTAGAGGATGATGAACAAAGAGAGGTAGAGAAAGCAGTCTTATTATACTTGGATATTTATAAGAAAGCCTTAATAGAAATAGAAAATCAAATACCAGTTGAATTGTATAATATGTTATATGCTAGAAGACTGTAAGCTATGCAAGAAGATAAACATATTAAAATTCAAGAGCTATTATCTATCTGTGTTACTATTGCTCCAGATGAAATGGAAAAGACACTTGAGGTGGCAGACATAAAAATTTTCAATAGAAAACATAGGATAACTAGCCTGATGCTAGGAAGAGTAAATGAAATAATAAAGGAGACTCAAAAAGAATGGGTTAAATTTCTTGGAGAAAATAGGGGATTATTTACTTCACTGGAAACCAAGATGGACACTGTAGATACCTCGATCAAAGGAAAAGGAAAGGGGATTATGGGTACTTCACCCTTGGTTTTGAAAAATATTAAGATAGTGGAAATTGAGCCCCTAGTAAATACGGATGTATAGACAAATATTGAGATATCGGTTAATACAGAGAGTGAACAAGATAATATTGTGTAGGATACTAATATTGAGGATAATTTTCCTCCAAATACAAATGTACAGGTTGAGGTTACAGTTCCTATAGAGGAACCGATAGTTACATAGACTCCACCAAGTGGCGAAGCCACCAGTGCAAGTGAGGATGTTATAAAGGATAAATCTTTAGAGGAGAAGGCGGGGGAATCCGATAGGGAACCAGTCGTTGGTCCATTATTGTTGTCAATTGACACCTCACAGGTCAAAAAGAAAAACATCACAACAAATCTCAAACTGGCAAGCACTAGAAAGGTTTACTCAGGCTAAGAGAGCTGCATTCAATTAGGTAATTGAAATTGAGAAGAAAAAGATTGATGAGAAGCTGATACTAAAAGAAAATTCTTTGAAGCAATGTATAAATATATATAGGGTATGTTGTAACACTAAAATACTTACAGCTAATATGGATAAAAAGATAAAAGAAATTTAGGATAAAATTGCAATTATAGCTAATTCCTTTGACGGATTAATTTCATTGACTACATCAATTGATGGTCAAATTTTGAGTTTGGAGAACCAAATTTTTGTTATTCAGAAGGAAAGAGACAAAATAATAAGAAGATCTAGAAGTTTGAGATGCTTGGTGAGTCCTTGATTGGATTCACTCTGTGTACATATGAAAGAATGCATGGATATGGTGGGAAAGCCCACACCGACAGAGGTGAATGAGAAATAGTCTTTTGCACATATATTGAGTGGACTTGTATCTATTTCCGGCACATTCAAAACTGGCTAGGATACTTATCTAGAGTTACTGGAGAAGGCTTATCTAGAAATTTTGAAATTTGTCAAGCTCTGGTAAGACATTTTTGGGATATTCATTGTACAGTTCTTATTCTTTGACATTCTTTTTAGAAATTTTTGATGCCATTGATGTCAAAGGGGGAGTAGTATAGATGTGAAAAAGAATAAAAGAAGTTGTATACATTAGGAGGAGTCATGGAGTTATGCAGATATGGAGTATTTTGCATATTCAGCTCAGGGGAAGTAGGGGAGGATGAAACCGGCAGATGAAACCTTGACCATTTTTCACATGAGTGTTGCCATCAATGCCAAAGGAAGAGATTGTTGGCAATTGAAACTCAATTGGTTGGTTTACCTATGTTGTCATTGATGGCAACATGGTATTGTGTTCTGGCTTCATGTTTTGGATTAGTTGTGTACCGACAGGCACTTCATAGATACTACACCTACACTGGCACCGGTAGGATAAAAGGATTTCTTGATAGTTCTAATACTAATTGTTAAGTACAGATGCCAAGATAACAAGATGAGAGGGGGGGGTGAATCATATAAACTTAATCTTCCATAAAATCAACAGATTCAACCTCGGTAGCTTAAATAGATATATGTAATCAAAACTGTAAAACATGCAACCTTAAGAACACATAATCATAACAACACTCATAACACCAGATTTAACGTGGAAACCCAAATAGGGAAAAACCACTATGGGATTTTGGACCCACTAAGAAATATACTCTTCTAGAGTATGCTCGGTTAAAAGAAAATACTGTTAAAGATTACAAACACATTGCTAGATGTGACCCAGTTAAGGGATTTCCCTCATATCTGTTAGGATCTTCACTTTGTTAGAAGTGATCTTGTCAAAGGATTTCAAACACTCATTTAGAATGTCACCTTGCTAGAGGGTTTTACAAATAAGACTGTTAAGTCCACTCGGTTAAGAGATTTTTTGTCACTTTACAAAATAACAATAATAAAATATATCTACAACTTCACATCAAAAATGCTAAAGCGGATTCTTATTTGCTCAATACAATCTAGTCATAGGACTTATCTTGTCCCTCTGTTGGGCTCTATACTCTATTAATCAAACAAGTCTTCAAGCTTTTGTGCTTGGTAATCACTATGTAGCATCCCTGTGCTTACACTTGCCCACATACATTGTTTATCAATAGTTCCTTATTTATACACAATTGCTAACCGCTGAATCTCCTTGATCACATATCCCATGATCAATCATAGCCATCAGATCTTTAAACTTGATCAGGTTCAATGTATCCTTCAATCTGAAAATGTTTTACCTCATCTTGGAACTTGCATACATTTCTTGGAACTTGTGCTAAGGTATTTTGGTTCAATCTGAGTTGTAGATCTTTCTGCCGATCTTCTATTGCCATGGATTCTTTAACAAACTTCATGCACAACATACCAATCATTTAATCAATTCCAGCTCATCAGATTCCTTCATTAAATAACACTCTTAATCATTTAATGCATTTTGTTATAGGTCAGTTGCAACTCGGTAAATACTAAACTTCACTCGATAGACCTTTCGCCTTCATTAACCGATAGCGATAACCTTAGGGTTTACTGACTAGGTTTTTTGCTCGGTAACATAGTATAGTATTAACATTACAATCAATGACATATGTAGGATATCAAAACAATCTAAACATCATGATCTCATCATTGTCTAACTTGGTAATAGTTGCCCATTGAATAACTTAATCCTCCCATTATTCATCACATTCTTTCTATGTCTTTTATCGACATCTTTATACTCATCAAATCATACTTCTTAAGATATGGCAACATCATACTGAATTAGAAAATCAATTTCTTGACATCAATGACAAAATAATTATATTAAGATAGTAAACATCCTTAATCAGTTATATCCATAATACCTTCTCAATATCCTTATTGAAAAGCCAACAATCTCCCCTTGTCTGTTATAATGCCAACAATCTCCCCCTTTGGCATTGATGGAAAAACCAATTGATTTGACCTAATTGATTTAGATTGCTATGAGATTCTGAAATGCTCTCCCCCTGTCATCAGACTTCTCCCCCATACAGTAGTCTTCTCACCCTTTGACAACAATGCCAAAAAGTAAAAGACCTAAAACATGATTTCTTCCACTGAGAAGTGAATTCCTTGCTGTTATGTGTCAACTCAATCTCGATCAGAGCATTATGTCTTCAATTCCTGTTCCCTGTATTTGTTTCCTACACACCTTTAGAAAACATCCTAAAGTGTGTAAATAAGAATAAATCCACACATAATATTCTGTAGATTCATCGAATTGATGCTTTTGCCGAACTCTATCAATGAGTAGAAGATAGGGGTAGGACCCCTAACTTGCTTCTGAGATACTCAAAAGTGTCCCTTGGAAATGGCTTTGTGAAGATATTTGCTATTTGTTTCTTTGTGCTCACATACTCCAACACCACTTTCTTCTCTTGAGCTTCTTCTCTAAGATAATGATATTTGATAGAGATGTGCTTTGTCTTAGAGTGCATAATAGTATTCTTTAAAATGTTAATGGCACTAGTATTGTCACAGAATATAGTTACTGGCTCGACAACTTTCTCATTTATTCCTTCCAATAGTTGTTTGATCCATGCTATATTGGTACAATTCAATGCTGCAGCAACATATTCAGCTTATGTTATTGACTATGAAACACATCCTTGTTTCTTGCTAAGCCAACTCACTAGTCTTTCTCCTAAAAAGAGAGCTCCTCCACTTGTGATTTTCCTGTCATCAATGTTTTTGATTAATTAAAAACAGGTTTTAAGGGACCCGAAACCCAGTTACATATGAAAGATATTCAAGAAAGAAACAAAACACAATGGCAGCAAAAAGCCAACAAAAAGACCAGCAATAGAGGAATGGACAGCAAGAGGCCAGCAAGAAATTGGCCCCAAGCCAAGCATAAACATAAATTTAGAAATTCTTCATGGTTTCTTCTACATCCTACACCAAAAGAATCATTGCCTTGGCTGCTTCCCTCAAGTTAGTATTTTCCTAAGCAATCTGGCTTTCTTTCATCTTCATATCCTTCCCACCGTAGTTTGTCTGGTTCTGCGCCTAGGGGTCTAGTGGCTTAGGTTGGAAGTAGGAGCATCTTCAACTACTAGTTTCTTCTCCTGGTTTTTCTTTTCTAGATGATTCACCAGCGCATTCATGTTCTGGGAGGAGACTTTAAGAACCTAGAGGCTATGGTCCATAAGGCTTTTAAAGGCTTTCTTGTTTCTAGCCATCCAGGCATTGACATTGTCCTTATCTTCCTCCACCTATTCCTTCATTATTTTGATGACGTCCTCCAAATGTTTTAGGTCACCTTTTATCAAATATTTCTCCAGCCAATCTTCCATTTCCATTTCCTCCTCCGCTTCACTATTCTCCGTCTCCTCGTGCTACTTCCCAGAGTCGGACATGTTGATCAGCTTGTTGATCTTAACTTCCAGCTCCCTTTGTTTACCCTGCATGCTGGTAATGTTTTCCACCACCCACTTCTGAAAAATTGAAGAATTCAAGGGTGCAATTGCAGGCGGTATACAGAATGGTGTTCACAGAATCCTTTCTTTGTTCCATCTCCTCCACATTAGGGTTTTCACCTTCCTTAGGCTTCAGAGCCTCTTTCTTAGTTTCTGAGCCTTCAGGGTTAGGTTGATGATTCTCAGAATTTCCCCCTTCCTCTCCTTCCCCATAATTCTCCTCCTTGTTAATTTCCATTTCAGAAATATTTTCCTTATTCTTTCCCTCTTCTTCCTCACAAAGCACATCCTTTTCTTCCTTCACAATTTCAACCTTCCTTTTTTTATGGGTAGGGTTGCTGGTCTCCCCAGTCGAATTAGAGTCTATGCATTTCTTAGAAATATGAGCATTGATGATTAAAGGGTCATCCTTAGTAGCCCTAGTCTTATCCTTCATATATTCATAAATCAGAAGAATGAGTCCCTAGTGCGCTAGAGGGTAGGAGCTGGGTTTTTTAATGTGGTCAGCCAAACTCTCATTTAGAGAAGAGGCTAAATAGAAGGGCAAAGATATTTTAGCCCCATGGCGGAAGTGGTTCAGGATGGCAAAATGATAATT
The DNA here is from genome assembly GCF_030272615.1 of Cryptomeria japonica. Taxonomy (NCBI): domain Eukaryota; kingdom Viridiplantae; phylum Streptophyta; class Pinopsida; order Cupressales; family Cupressaceae; genus Cryptomeria; species Cryptomeria japonica. The sequence goes on from NC_081409.1 coordinate 58,048,890, forward strand.
GTAAATTTTTCGTAAACCTACCATCCATAGTTAAATATTCCATTAAAGCCCTAAGAACTTTTTGCCAGAAAGGTTTTACCTATTGGGGGGTGAAGTATGATATGTTGTCCTTTGCCAGGTTGCCCTTCTCATCCTCCATCTTAGGGAAATTTTTGAAGGCCTCAGCAGCATACTTTCTATCCCTATAGAATTTTGTCCCCTCCATCTTGAGTCCTGTGACCTCCAAAATCAGGCTTTCATCGATTTGCCAAATTTCCCCAAATAGGGTAGCCCTGTTATTGCCCCATCTTTTAGCGAACCCGTGAGACACAGAGTTTCTACTACCATGGAGCTTCTCCATATAATCAATGAAACCATGTCTGTGGAGCCTTCTCCACACCTTTCTTTCACTCTTCCAGTGCTCACAACCTAAAGGTTCATTTCTGTTAAGGTTGCCTCCCATTTTGCTTTCCCAGTAACAATATCCTCTATTACAACTCTCGGCCTATGGGTAAAACTCTGAATTTCTAGTTTCCCCTTGTAAAGAGTCTTTCACAATTTTGAGATTGCCACTCATGTTCATATGAACCTGGCTATTATTACAATTACCTTTTGCACACATATGATCTTGGTTATGATGCCGAGAAACACTCATCATCTGGCAATTCATCCGCCCCCAAAATCTGTCATTGGTACTTGTTCCCCAGAAATCAATCATGATATTAGCTTGATCCATTAAGGCGATCAAAATATAATTGTTCCTTAATCTCCCACTTGATGTGATCTTCCCCTATATATTTGATGCCCTTCTCCAATTTAACCCCTTCATTGGCAAGACTATCCGCTACCTTGTTACCCTCTCTAAATGGGTGGGTTATAATAATGCTAACATAGTTATTAAGGATAGCTTTAGCATTTTTAATAATATTGGCAATATTCCAGGAAGCTGAACTAATACCTTTGAGGGCTTGTATAATGTTTAAAGAGTCCCCTTCGAGCCAGATTTTTTTAAATTTGAATTCCTGGGCTAACTAGAGGCTCTTAAGCATGGCCATAGCTTTAGCCACTTGGTTGTTTTGGGTTCCAAAAGGGGAAGCAAAAGCAGCAATACAGCTTCTTTGAGCATTTCTGATAACTCCACCTCCACCAGCCTTTCCAGGGTTCCCTTTGGCTACCCCATCAAAATTAACCTTTATCCAGTCATAATTAGGAAACCTCCAAATAATGTTATCTCTCTTCTCCTTCTTGTTTAATCTGTAGACCTTATGAATTAGGTTCCATTCAGTAAGAATGTCTTTATCTATATCATTCGTATCAATAATATCCCATTACTGATTATTCTTGTGAGGGATGTTGATGTTCTCCTTTATAGCCCTGCATTTTTTTTCAAAGACTACCTGAGTATTACACTTATCTTCCCTAAATATCCTATTATTCCTTTCTTTCCAAATGCCCTAGCATATCATGGGGAGGGTTAAAGACCACAGGTTCTTAATGATTTGACATTTGGTAGGATAATTCCATTGCCATATGATATCCTTAATGCTTTTGTTCATGACCTAGTTAATTTTCCATTTTTCCCACATTTTACACCAGATTTCCCTTGTGAAGGAACAATGAAAAAATAGGTGATCAATTGATTCCCCCTCCTTCTAACAGAGCTCACATCTATTAGGGAATTTGAAGCCCCTTCGGATTAAATTATCAATAGTAAGGGTACTATTATGAGAAGCAAGCCAAAAGAAAATGTTGATTTTACGGATCAAGATGTTGTTCCAGACTTTGCTCCAGATGGGATTGCTGATTTGAGAGAAAGTGTTTTTATAGGCAGAAGCAACTGTGAATTCACCTTTAGGACCGCTTTTCTAGAGGAAAACATCATCATAGTTTTTGTTAGCGGAAAAGGACAACAACTCTTTCTGGAGAGAGGAAAAACCAGGATGGATGTCCTCAAGTTTAACCCACTTATTCTCCTTCCAATAGTCACAAACCATCAGCCCAAACCTCCTTTTACATTCTTCAATAACTTGACTATTATTTTGATCAAATAGGGCTTCATTCTTCATCCAGGGGTCTTCCCAAAACCTTATTCTGTCACCTTTTCCAAGGATCCATCCTGCTCCAGCTTTTGCAACTTTTATGGATTTGGTTACACTATTCTACATGAAGGATCCAGCCGGGATATCTTCAGAATTAAGCATTCCTTGGATAGTCTAAGTCTTAATGTATTTGTCAAACCAAATTTGGTTCCAGTCTTTCTTAGTGTCATAGGCTCTCCATAACTGCTTGGCAAGAAGAGCCTTGTTGAAAGTTTTTATAATTTTAATCCCCAACCCTCCTTTGTTCTTTGGTCTACACACCTTGTCCCAGGCAATCAGAGGTATTCTCTTCTTTTCTTCCACTCTTGACCATAAGAATCTCTTCTGAATTCTTTCCATAGCTTCAACAGTTTTAGCCAGAATACCAAATAGACTGAGGGCATAAACTAAGAGATTTTGAAGGGTAGCTTGGAGGAGCTTCATTTTCCCAGCCTGAGATAACATTGAGCCTTTCCATCCTGCAAGTCTCTTATTAATTTTATCAATGATCATATTCCAGAAGGAATTTGGGGGTGCCAACCCTAAAGGAAGACCTAGGTAGGTGGAAGGCGGTGATTCCACTTTGCATCAAGTAATATTGGCAATTTTCTTATGACTGGAGTATTGAGAAAGTACATAGTTGATTTATCCCAATTTACTTGCTGACCAGTTGCCAAAGCATAGGAGTTGAGAGCTGTTTTGAAGGCTTTAGCCTCCTTGACTGAAGAATATCCCATGATGATAGTGTCATCAACAAACTATTGATGAGTGCAAAACACATTGGCAGAGGAATGTTGAAGACCTTTGATAGTTTTGCTTTGTTTCAACTCATGAATCATTCTAGTCTCCTTGTCTTAGCCCTCTAGAATTTTAAAAAAAATTTGTTGGAGATCCATTAACCAAAATAGAGAACATAGGAGTAGTGATTAGTTCTCTGATTATTTTGATAATATTATGATCAAAACCAAAAGCCCCCATGATTTTAAATAGAACATCCCATTCAACTCTATCATAAGCCTTTGCCAAATCCAGCTTTATCAAGAAACCTTATTTCTTTGCAGCACTAAGGGAGTGAATGTTCTCATGAACAAGAATGATTGAGTCAAAAATCTGTCTACTAGGAACAAAGCCTTTTTGCTCTTCAGATATGATGAAGGGAAGAACCGCCAAAATTCTAGTAGTCAAGACTTCGGATATTATTTTATAGAAAGAGTTGCATAAGCTAATTGGCCTAAATTTGCCCATAGAATCCACCCCAGCAACTTTGGGGATTAAGGCAATAAAAGTGGAATTCAATTACTTAAGGATTCTTCTAGATCCAAAAAATTCTTTCACCGCATTAATCGTATCCTTTCGCACAATATTCCAAAATTCTTGAAAGAAGAACATAGGGAATCCATCAGGGCCCGGAGCTTTATCCCCTTGAAAAGAGAAGACAACTTTTTTGATTTCTTCAGCAGACGGGATGCCAGCAAGGGTCTTATTCTGAATAGGGTTTATAATTTTAGGAATATTATTAACCAGATTGAGTTGATGGGTCTGATCAAGCTCCTTGTTACTAGATAAAAGCTGCTTGAAGAATCTAACAACTTCATCCTTGATGTCATCCTTATTAAGTAGAGTGTTGTTCTCAACAGTTAGTTTTGTGATTCTATTTGCTGCCTTATGTTTTAGGGAAGTCATGTGGAAAAACTTAGTGTTTTTGTCCCCTGCCTTCAGCCATATAGCCTTGGATCTCTGCCTCCAATATATTTCTTCCCTAAGAATAATGCTATGAATGTTGTCAAGGACCTTATCTTCCATGGCTTTGGAATACTTTTTGTAAACTTCTTTCTGCATGGAAATTTGTATCTAGTCCAATTCCTCCTTTAATTTTTTCTTTGAATCAAAAATATCACCAAAGACCTTCTTGTTCCAAGTCTTAATATTGGTTTTGACATATTTAAGTTTTTTGGCAACTTTATACATGGTTGTTCCATTAACATCAAGATTCCACCATTCACCAATGAAATTTTCAAGATTGGGGTGGGATATCCACATCTTTTTGAAATGAAAAGGGAATCTCTGATTATTCTTAAAGTTCTCAGCAACAAAGGAAATGGGATAATGATCTGACCCAATTCTATTAATAACAAAAAGGGAACAACTATGAGAAAGAATCCAATCATTAGAGAGAAGGGCTCTATCAAGTCTTACCTAGATAAGATCATCACTATCTCTTCGGTTTGACCAAGTATAGGAGGCTCCGTTGAGATCCAAGTCAATGAGAGCATTGTCATTGATAAAGTCCATCAGTTCAGATCTGCTATCTGGTTGAGCTTGACTACCTCCAAATTTTTCTCTTTCTTGCAGAGGAGCATTGAAATCTCCCATAACAACCCAACAATGCATAGAGAATTTTTTCCTTTTATGCTAAACTTTTTCCTAGAATTTACTTCTAGTAGATTTGGAATTAGGGGCATAGATATTAGTGATAACAAATTCCTTTTCATCAAAAATATTTCTAGCTTTTAGGGATAAAATATTGCCATCCACATCTATCATATCTCCAGAGGTTGTGCTTTTATTCCAAAATATTGCAACCCCTCCAAAGGCTCCATTCGAGCTACTGCCACAAACCCCTCCATTTTTAAAAAACTTTAATTTCTCCACTTCTCTTTACTCATTTTAGTTTCCTGAATCAGGATAATATCCAGATTTTGATCTCATATAAGATTCCTTAATATATCCTATTTACTGAGACCATTTAGGCCTCTGATATTCCATGATATTACTTTCATTTGGAAGCCTGGGGACAGGACTCCTTGATAGTTCTTTGCCTTCCATCAGCTATGTTTTGTTTACTCTCTTGGTCCCTATGCCATTTCATAATTTTGCGTCCTGGTGGGGATCTTGAGGCCCCAAAATCTACCTTAAATCTGGTTCTAGTTTTTACTCCATTAGGACCTCCTGTCTTCTTGGTCTTAATTTTCTTTCCATTTCCTATTGTGTTTTCTTCTTGTTGTTCTGCCCTGGATTCATCTTGTATGTTGCTCCATAGCTTTTCTCTTTTCTAGGATGAAGTGGTCATATTTACTTCTATGTTCTGGAATAAAGCATTTAAGTTTGCTTGTGGCAATCCAAACTTATTACTCCTTCCCATATCTATTTCCTATTCTTGAAACTCTTTCCCTAAACAGGGTTCTTCTTTCTCTGATATGGGTTCATATAGTTCATCATGATGAAAGTCAGTGATATCCTCAATCTCACCATCCTTAAGTGTCTCTGTACTAGTTTCATTCTCCTTCTCTTGCAACTGAAGGGCTTCAAAGGTATTGCCTATTTTGATCTCAAATTCCTTGGTTTCATTCTTCTTGTTCCCCTTCATGGTAGGGTCTTTAATAAGGTCATTGGAGTCATTTTCCTGATTTTTTGGTTTATTTACCAGATTTCCACTTTTTTCTTCTAACTTGTTGCAGACTTTGTTGTTATTTTTTTCTTTCCAAACCAGTTTATTAATATTTTTTTCTTTAATCATAGGTCTTTTAGGGTTGCTGGGGCAAGCCTTAGCCTAGTGACCTGCTTTTTTGCAAGAAAAACACACAAAAGGGAGAGATTCAAATTCAATGGCTTGTTCCCATAACCCAAGGCTAGAATTTATATCAATAGAACTTGGGAGATCCATATTCTATGATATGTTGATGCGGATGCGTGCATACACCAATCTATTGCGAGCTACAGTCATTGGGTCTATCGCAATAAGCTCCCTAAAGGAATTAGCAATTCCTGAGAAAACATCCTCCACCCAGTATTCCAATGGTAGTCCAGGTAACCTAACCCACACCGGTGCAGATTCAAAAAAGGAGTCATTTAGTTCCATGTTAGGGGTCCATTTTCTAACAGAAAGAGATGATTTACCAAACATCTAGGGTCCTCCACTTAGAAATGCTTCTAGATCTTCCCCGCATGAAAAGGAGAACATGAAAAAACCCTGAGGTAGGGTAGAAACTTCAACCTGTCCTTTCATTCTCCATTTTCTTTTAACAGAGGATCTAACATCCTCGATATTAGGTCGGGGTCCAACAAATTTCCCCACCAAAGAAAGAGTCATTAAAGAAATGCTATGGTCAATAACCAAATCAGGAATCTCAATCGCAAGTTTACCTATTCTATTGTCTGATATATCCTTCACAAAGGGGAGAGAAGATTTACCAGTCAGTTTACTAGATGCATGTCTAGCGAAGAGACTATTCCATGGTTGAGGTATTCGCCCCTCCTTGGTATTTTCTATATCAATCTGCACCACCTCGGGGCATGAATCTTGCATATTTTTTAATTTTTCGGGATCAGGAGGAGGGTCCCATGTTCATGGGTCCCCATACTGTCTTCCATCCTCATCATCAGATGTTTGTCCTTGAGGTGCAATGGATTCAGACCCAGAGGAACCAGCATTGTTGTTCCCTCCATTTCTTGAATTCAAATTTCCCCCTGCAAATGTTGTTCCCTCTGTTGTTCCCTCCATTTCTCCGTGATTACCTTTGTTTTTTGAGTAACAAGATCTATTAGATCTACCTTGCTAAAGGATTTCACAACACTTCATCTAAAATTTTCTATGAATAAGTTCTAATAAGTATAGAATCCTATGCAAATAAAAGTGAGGTAAAATCTATGCTAATAAGTAGAGGATCCTATACAAATAAAGGTGAGTTAAAATTTTCCTATCATCAATGTTGCCTGCCCAATCAAAATCAGTATACACTTTTAAATCAAAATCATTTCTCTTGTTATATACTAAACCATAATCTTCAGTGCCTTTCATGTATCTGAAAATTCTCTTGATTGCTATCATGTGTGTTTCCTTGGGATCTACAGAAAATCTTGCAACTATACCTACTGCATGTGCTATGTCTGGCCTACTGTGAATAATATATTGTAGTTTTTCAATCATGCATCAGTAAAGTGTCTCATCAACAAATGCAGATTCATCATTCTTTGATAATTTATAGTTGGTAGTCATAGGAGTACTTACTCATTTTGAGTCCTCCATTCCAAATTTCTTCAAGATTTCCTTTATGTACTTGCATTGAGTAATGAAAATCTCATCTTTCATTTGCAGTATCTGTAAACCTATAAAATACTTTATCTCACCGATTAATGACATCTCAAATTCTTTGCTCATTTCATTTCCAAAGTTTTTGCATAAAGAGTCATTTCCACAAAAGATAATATCATCAAAAAATATGGATGAGATCAGTATTCCATTTTCACCATTCTTCATGTACATATTGTTGTTTTCACTTGTCCTTATAAAACCAATCTTGATTAAATAAGAGTGCAATCTTTCATACCATGCTCTAGGTGCTTGTTTCAAACCATATAAAGCTTTGTTCAATTTACATACTTGATCTTTATTCTCTCCTTCAACAAATCCTTCAAGTTGTTCAATAAAAACTTCTTCTTCTAATATACCATTTAGAAATGCAGATTTGACATCCATTTGATATACCTTGAAATTTTTGTAAGTAGCGTATGCCAACAATGTTCTTACTCCTTCAAGTCTAACCACAGGTGCAAAAGTCTCACCATAATCAATTCCCTCTTCTTGAGCATATCCTTTGCAAACTAGTCTTGCTTTATTTCGAATGACCTCACCTTTTTCATTCAGCTTGTTTCTGAAAATCCACTTTGTATTGATTACTTTTTTGTCCTTCGGTCTTGGGACCAGTGTTCATGTGTCATTCTTCTTGATTTGATCAATCTCTTCTGTCATAGCATTTATTCAATCTTCACTGTTAAATGCCTCTTTCACTATTCTCGGTTCAAATTCAGATATTAGACATGTGTTTTGTCTCAGTTTGTTCCTTGTCATCACTGGATCATCTTTATCTCCTATAATTTGACTTGATGCATGATTCCTTCTAACATACTTGGCTAATACAGGCTCAGTAGGCTTTGTATGATCTTCTTCACCACTCGGTAACTGAATATATTTTTATTTTCTTCAGTAACTCTCTCGGTAGGACTTGTCAGTTGAACATAGACAAATTCTTCATAATCTTCTGGTTCCTTAGAATTTCCTTCATCATTTATTTCTACAAATTCATCAATTTTCACATTTGCACTTTCTACTATTTTGTTAGATGATTTGATCAGACATTTAAATGCTTTACTTCTAGAAGAATAACAAAGAAATGTTTCTTCTTCACTTTTCTGATCAAACTTTCCATCTCTATCATCTTTGTGTACATAGCATCTACTTCCAAATATTTTGAAGTAACTTACATTAGGTTTCTTGTCATACCAGATTTCATATGGTGTCTTCAAAGTTCCTTTCTTGAGTTGTACTCAGTTCAGGGTGTAACTTGCTAAGCTTATTGCTTCTCTCCAAAATGTTTGTGGCACTTTCTTTTCAATCATCAGGGTTCTGGAACAATCCACAATAGATCTATTTCTTCTCTCAGCTATCCCATTTTGTTGTGGAGTTCTCGGTGCAAAGACTTGTCTTTTTATACCATGATCATTGCAGAATAAGTTGGACTCATCAGAGGTAAACTCTCCTCCTCTATCTGATCTAAGACATTTCAGTTGTCTTCCTGTTTCTTTTTCAACTCTTGCCTTGTACCATTTAAACATTTGAAAAGCTTCTAATTTTTCTTTTAAAAACATAACTGACATCATCCTTGAATAATCATCCACAAATAATATGAAATATTTATCACCATAATAACTTTTAACTTTCATAGGACCACAAAGATTAGTGTGCACAAGATCTAAAATTCCCTTAGAAGTGTAGGACTTACTTGTAAATCTTGATCTTGTCATCTTACCCATCTAGCATCCTTGACACATAGCATTCTCAAGTTTTTCCAAACTCGATAGACCTCTTACTCGGTGCTTCTTACTTATTTTGATCAAATTATCAAAATTTACATGACAAAACCTTTTATGCCATAACCAGGTATCATCTATCTTTGCATAAAGACAATTATTCCGAGTTGAATCAAGGTGAAATGTGTTACCTTTTGTTTGAGTCCTGGTAGCAGCTAAATTTCCATGCTTGTCATGAACTTTGACAATTCCTTTCTGAAATTCTATTCGGTAACCTGTGTTGTTTAGCTGTGCTACACTCAACAAATTATATTTCAAACCTTGAACCCAATAATCATCATTACATTTAGCATTGTCAAGAAGTGTTATGGATCCTTTACCTTTTACCAGACATGGTGCATCATTACCAAATCTTACATAACCTCCATCATAATCTTCTAATTTAACAAACTTGAGTTTATCACCCGTCATGTGATGTGAGCATCCACTATCTATGATCCAAGAATCATTAGTATTTATGTGAGATATTAGGGCTTTTTCTTCATACCTTTCTTCATCTGATTCATCTTTGATAGCCACATAAATTACTTCCTCTGTATTAGTTTCATCTGATTTATCATCATTTGATTCCTCATTAGCTATTAGGCATGACTTTCTATCTCTTCTTCTAAAGTCTCGGTATCCTTTGTAATGATTATTTTTCTATCTGTCATCTTGATAATCTCTCTTTTCAGTAGAATCTTTGACAGGACAGTTAGAAGCCATATTTTCTATTTTATCATAATTGAAACATTTTAAAGGTACTTTTCCTTTATACTTACCTTTTCCTCTCGGTAACCTTTTGGCTAATAGTGCTTCAAACTCTTCTTGCTTTCTGATTTCCTCATATAGTTTGTGTACTTCTTCCATGTTCTTACGAAATCTTTCACTTTCTCCACTATGATCTCCTTCATAGTACTTACTCATTCTATCATTGTAATCAAAGTTACTTAACTCAAATACATGTAGCTTACCAATAGTAGCATCCAAAGAAACTGGCATATTGGATACTGTAGCATTGTAAATTGTACGCACTTGCTAAAGCAGTACAATTTCACACCTAGTTTAGCACCCGCCTTGGCGCAGTTTGCATTTTGCATTTCATTTCTCCTTTACCACTTAATTAATCAAATTAATTAGGTCTAAGGTCCTATTTCATCGTCCTCCACATCATAAAGTTGGGCCCTTTCATTAAAGTGTGCCCCTTTCATTTTATTCCTCCAATACATCATTTAATCAAAAACCCTAATTAGGTCCTATTTTGAACTTGGGGGCTTGATTTCGGGGGTCAAAACATCTCGAAATCACCTATAACTTTGGGATTCTCTCTAAAATCATCATATCCGACGGCCCTGAAAATTAGGTGAAAAGTTGTCGAGACCATGGTGCCCGGAGTGCACACGGTCCCGGACATTTTTCCTGAAATTTTAGGAGCGCGATCCAATCATAAAATAGAGCTTAACCCCAAGAAATTGGCGGGATATTCAATCTCTAGGTCAGCCAAAAGTTGGAATTAAGACCTAGGGTTTCATATATAAGAGCTCTCTTTCTTCATTTGAAAGGATCCAAATTTTTTTTTCAGGAACCTTCTATGCAATGAAAGAGTAGATCTTTGAAGACTTCAACAACATTCAACATCCATCCATCAAGCATCCATCAATTTCATTCATCCATTTAGGGCTTTGAAGGCATTGAAGAGCAATAAGGGATCACTGACTGAAGATTGGCTTGTACGCCCCCCTTGGGGTTGGGTATGATTTCATGTTGTTTTCATGTCTTTGCATAAGCTTCCTTACATCATTGGTATTCATGCTTTAGATCACTCTACATCTTGATTTGGAGCATTTACATTGTCATTTACAAGCAATTAGTGTTTACTTTCTAGGTTGCTCTAGTTTGCTTACTTGCATTTTAGGATCTTGCACACACACAAGGTCTGCACACACATTACTTTTACAATAAAACTTGGCTATTCTTGGAGGTGGAAATCACCAAAGCGGGGGTTTGACTAAGGCAAAACCCTATATAGCCGCCCAAAACACCTTTTCAGATATAAGTGCAGATTTCGGGATTCAGACGATGCCGCAAGTTGCAGATCCGAAAGAAGCAGACGGAGACCGAATCCTACACCAAGTTTCAGAGAAAAAGACCATGACAGGGGCGTGGGGCACCCTGGTCCTGCCAGGACAGGGGCTCTAGGTGCCCTGGTCCCTGGGACAGGGGTACTGGGTGCCCTGGTCCCCCTGTCAGACAGCAAGTTTTGGCAGTTCGAACAGTTTTCCAGGTTGCAAAATAGCAGTTTCAGGAGCAGTTTCAAGGGTAGAATTAGGACAGTGGCACCCGCGCCCCGGTCCTGAACATTTCCACTCAGATTTTGACTCCAGGTATGCATTTGCATTCTTGTCTTGTCCTTGTGTTTACAGCTTTCCATAGTTTAAGTTCAATTCTGCAATCGTGCTATTAGTTCATACTTGCACTTTGGGGTTAGGGATTGAACTTGCATCATTTTATCTTTCAATTACAACAAAGGAATAGAAATCCTAATAGGTATCCCATGGCTCTCTCTTCCACAAAAATAAGTAGCCTATTGTGTGATACCTCTAGGCTCTTTCGTATTCCACAATGTGTGTCAAAAGGTAGGATTAGGACATGTTAACCTAGTCTCGCTTTTTCCCCTACACATTTTGGTGAACCCGACGTGAATCTTATTATTGCTTTCTCTTGCATTGCATTTTTTAGATCTAGATTTAGATTTAGTGTGTTTCATTTTCAAAAAAAAAAAAAAAAAAAGAGAAGAAAAAAAAGAGTGTGTTTCTTTGTTTCTTTGTATTGTGTGTTTGAATTCTATGCAACTTTTATTTCAAAATGTCAGATTTCTATTTGCAAGATGTTCATGTTTATGATGATGTATGCGATTATGTTGACTATGAGTATAGCCAAGATGAATTAGATGAAGCTTTAGATGAGTTTTTGAATCCTAAAGAGGCCAAACCTTCATTTTACCAAAAACTCATAAACCTTGTTACTATGCCATTTCGTTGTGATGAGAAAGATAAGGTGAATGATTCCTCTCAAGGGTACATTCCTATCAACTCTTCCACTGAATCTAGTAACATGGTTGTTTTCAATAATCCCCTCTATGAGGAGATGTCTCCTTTTGAATCAAAAGATAAACCTTTTAATAGATATGATCATGCTTTGTTGGATGATGCTCTTGATGACTTTGTGGCTTTATCAAAATCTCTAAACAAGAACAAAACTTCTAAATTAGTTAACATGATAAACCTGAATGAGCATAATAAGCCTCTCTTTGAAGTCCAAGGTGCTTGTCCTTCTCCCACCTTTCAATTTCCTAAATCACCTCTCCTTACTGTCCAAGGGGGGTATGATTCCTTTCTTACTCCAAATAAACCTATCATCACTGTGCAAGGAAGAAAACCTATAAGTCCTTATAGTTATGCCAAGCAATTAACTAGAGAGAGTTATCATGCGGTTGCCCATACTTATCATACTAGAAATAATAGGCAGCCTAATCCTCCTCCTGTTACTCTAGTTTCTCTTCCTAATCCTCAACCAATTCTTCCGCAAGCTCCACGTATTTCACAAGTTCTTAGTAAGGAATATGATCTCATAGAACAACTTAAAGCTACCCCTACTAAGATATCCCTTTGGGATTTGATTCAAACTTCTTCTGCTCATCACGGAATGTTACAAGATGCTTTGAAAGATTTGAATGTTCCTCCACCGAATACATCTAGTAATATAGTGTCTTTGGTTAACTCTGTGATGAATCCTAAAGCTCATATTGTGTTTACTCAAGATGAGTTGCCTACTAGTGAAATTCAACATCAATATGATCCCTTGATGATTGTGGTTATCATAAATGATACTGCTATAAGACGAACACTAGTAGATAATGGCTCTGGCCTTAATGTGTGTAGCATTAATCTATTGCATAAGATGAATGTGGATACATCCCTTATTGAGCCTGACTCTCGTCCTATTCGAGGCTTTGACAATGTGGCTAAGACTAAATTAGGTACTATCACCTTACCCATCACAGTGGGGCCTGTTACTTTGCCTACTCCTATCCATGTTATGTCAGGAAATCTAACATACAACTTGCTATTAGGGATACCTTGGATTCATAGTATGCAAGTTGTCCCCTCTACATTGCATAGACAAGTTAAATTTATTTATAACAATAAGACATATACCTTGATAGGTGATACTAATTTCCAAGCTTGTTTACAAACATCTACTTCCAAAGGGGGTTCTTCTAAGCCTTCCTCGTCTAGTGATGACTCTTTAAACAAGATACCTATCCATGAATCCTCTCTCTTTGATGATCAAAATTCTTTGGATGAGTCTGGAGCTCCTAAAGAAGATTCTTCTCGACTTGATTCTACACATAAGAAGGATTTTGATCCTGAGAAGGTTCTCGCAGAAGACGATTGGGGATCTCTTGATTTTAATCCCACCTTTGTAGGTGAATATAAGGTTCCTTCTAGAGAGCTTAAAGTTGAAAAGAAGGAAGAAGCTAAAAATCAATCAATCTTACCTGAACCTATGAGCAATAATTTCGTGGTTGCTTCTCAAACTTATTCTCCTCACACTTCTAATTCTGAAGGGTTTGATTCTTTGTCTTATGAAAAACCACCTTCTCTTTCTAAAATGGCTGATCGTTATGGTCGTGGTTTTCGTATTCTAGCTAAGCATGGGTATAATGGAAATGGCTGTGGTGCTCACGAACAAGGAATAAAGGTTCCTCTAGAGAATAATCTTTATGATTATGCCTTTGGACTTGGTTATAATCCCTACAAGCGCACTAAAGCTTCTAAAAGACCATGCATTAGTGTTAATGTTATTTCTACATCTCTACCAATGAGACACCCTGATTATATTGATCCTTCATGTGCCTGTGCTTTGGATGTTTTTCCTACCGATGATGCTTTAGCTGAGTTTTTAGGAGCATATGATACTCTTCCTCATTATCATCACAATAGGGGATTCCCTTATTGTTTGAACACTGAAGCCTATTTTGGAAAAGAGATTGATAATGATGAGATTGTGAAAGAATTCCCTCAGTTAAAGGATACTCCTCAACAAAGTAATCTTCTTATAAGTGACACCATTGATGTTAAGATGGATCCTTGCAATGAAGAAAAAGCTATTAGAATTGGAAAATGTTTGGATGAAGAAGAACAAAAACAATATGCAGATTTATTGCAGGAATTCCCCGAGATCTTTACTTGGACATATTCTGACATGCCTGGTATAGATCCTAAGATTTTTACTCATAATATTGTCTTAGTTCCCGAGGCTAAGCCTGTGAAACAAAAGATTCAAAAAATGAATCCTAAGGTAGCTTTGCTTGTTAAGGCTGAGATTGAAAAATTATTGGAGGCTGGATTTATCTGCCCTATTGATTATTCCCCATGGATTTCAAATATTGTCGCTGTGGCTAAATCAGATAATAAAATAAGAATGTGTACTGACTTTCAAGATTTAAATAAAGCTTCTTTGAAAGATGATTTTCCCCTCGCAAACATTAACATGATAGTTGATTCTACAGCAGGACATGCTTTGTTATCCTTCATGGATGGTTTTTCAGGATACAATCAAATTTTCATTAATCCTCAAGATCAATTCAAAACTGCTTTCACCACTCCTTGGGGTACGTTTTGTTGGGTAATGATGCCTTTCGGACTTAAAAATGCTGGTGCAACTTATCAATGAGCGATGACCCTTATCTTTCATGATTATATGCATAAGATTTTAGAAGATTATGTTGATGATATTTTAGCCAAATCCATTCTCCGTATAGATCATATTAAGATCCTTCGTCAAATCTTTGAAAGAATTCATAAATATGACATGCGCTTGAATCCCCGAAAATGTGTCTTTGGTGTGGATAGTGGAAAACTATTAGGATTCATAGTTTCGCATCGTGGGATTGAGGTCGACACTAAGAAAATAGATGCTATTGTCAACATGCCATCTCCTATAAATGTGTCTCAACTCAAAAGCTTACAAGGAAAGATTCAAGCTATTCGTAGGTTTGTATCTCAACTTGTGGATCGTACTTTTCCTTTTACTCAACTTCTCAAAAAGAATATCACCTTTCAATGGAAT
This sequence comes from Cryptomeria japonica, assembly GCF_030272615.1. Classification (NCBI taxonomy): domain Eukaryota; kingdom Viridiplantae; phylum Streptophyta; class Pinopsida; order Cupressales; family Cupressaceae; genus Cryptomeria; species Cryptomeria japonica. The sequence continues at coordinate 58,063,928 of NC_081409.1, forward strand.
GAAGATTGTCAGCAAGCATTTGAAGATTTAAAGGTATATTTGGCTAATCCTCCTATCCTTCAACCCATCGAACCTTCTAAACCCTTTCTTCTTTATATAGCTGCTTCCTCTCATGCTCTCGCAGCATTACTGGCACAACATGATAAAGATGGTAAGGAGTGTCTGGTTTATTATATAAGTCGTACCTTATTTGATTATGAGATCCAATATTCTACGATAGAAAGACAATGCTTGGCCTTGGTGTTTGCGACTTAGAAATTGAGACATTATCTTTTAAATTCAGAAGTCCACGTCATGGTAAAGTTTGATCCTTTGAAGCATCTTTTCTCTAAAACTGATTTATCAGGGTGCCTAGCTAAGTGGGTTATGATGTTAACTGAATTTGACCTTAAATTTGTTTCACAAAGAGCAATTAAAGGGCAAGCATTGACCGATCACTTAGTTGAGGCCCCTTCACCTTTCTCCTTCCCTAACCTTGAGTCTTTTCCTGACGACTTCATTCTTTGTACAGAGAAAGATGAAACTTGGGAGTTATACTTTGACGGCTCTAAGTGTCATACGGGATCGGGGGCATGTGTTGTTCTGATTTCTCCTACAAAGAAGTCCATTCCCTTATCCTATCATCTCAATTTCCTATGTACCAATAACATTGCTGAGTATGAGGCTTTTATAGCAGGAATAAAGGCAGCCTTGGCTTTGAATATAAAACACATACATATTTTTGGAGATTCTCAACTGATTATAAGACAAGTAACAGGACTGTATCAAGCAAAACAAGACAAATTATCACAATATAAAGACCTTGCTATTTCTTTGTTACAAAAATTCGATTCTTATACCATGGAACCTGTTCCTCAAAAAGATAATCGACATGCAGACGCAATGGCATGTGTGGCTTCTCTTGTATCTTTAGAGGACCCTGTGGTTGATCTCAAATTTGTTATTCACAACCTCATTTCTCTAGCTATTGTGGATGATTCTAGCTTGGTGACATGTTGTGACTTTATAGGCTTAGATGAATGGTATTCGCATATCGTAAGATACTTGACCGATGGTACCTTTCCTGATTCCACCAATAGGAACACCAGGGCTAGAGTTCGCAAGTTGTCTGCTAGATATATCATTCTTTCTAATGTTCTTTACCGAAGGGGTTATAATAGTCTTCTCCTTCGTTGTCTTAACAAATCGGAAATCCCTATTTCTCTTGAAGAGGTGCATTTAGGTGCTTGTGGGGGGCATTTTGAAGGCAGATCCTTGGTTCAAAGGTTGCTTCATATGGGATATTATTGGCAAACTATGCAGCAGGATTCTTTTTCATTTGTTAAGAAATGTCATCAATGTCAACAACACAATAATCTGATTCATGCTCCTGCCCAAGAACTTTGTTCTCAGGTAGCCTCTTGGCCTTTCTCTGCATGGGGGTTGGATCTCATTGGTAAAATCTCTCCTCCTTCATCTCAAGGACATACTTTCATTATAACCGCAACAGATTACTTTACAAAGTGGGTAGAAGCTGTTCCTCTTCGCACTACTACTGCTGAAGTGATTTGTCGATTTCTTCTCGAAAATATTATTTCTCGATTCAGGATACCTTCCACTATAATCTCCGATAATGGGACATCATTTAAGAACAAGGATGTGAAGAAATTCCTCGAGAAGTATCATATCAAACATTGATTTTCTACACCATACTATCCTCAATCAAATGGTCAAGCCGAATCATCCAATAAAATAATTGAACAAATCCTTCGCAAAACTATGAATAAGCATGGTAAGGATTGGAGTACTCAGCTAATCTGTGCTCTTTGGGCCTACCGAATGAGTGTACGAATTGCTACAGGAACTACCCCTTATAATCTTGTTTATGGTCCTGATGTTATTATGCCTTTAGAATTAGAGATTCCATCACTTAGAGTTTCTCTCAAAGGTATAGTAGATGATGACGCTTATAGAGAACAAAGACTTCAACAGCTTGAGATGCTTGATGAACAGCGTATAAATGCTCTTGAGCATATTCAAGCGTATCACAAAACTCTACAACAAAGCTATAATGATAAGGTTATTCAATGTTCCTTCTCAATAGGTGACTTAGTTCTCTATGAGAATCAACGCAATGTGAATGCCTTACCTGAAGAAAAGGGAAAATTTAGTCCTAATTGGCTTGGACCGTATATCGTTATTGAAGATTATGGATTAGGTGCTTACAAAATAGCGGATGTAGACGGTATGCCTCTTAAAGAACCTATAAATGCTATGTACTTGCGTAGATACTATGCTTAATTCCTCATTTCCTATCTTTTATTTCATGTATCTTCTTTGCACTTCTTCAGAATTGGATAATATGTTAGCATATCTTTGTTAGAGCAAATAGAATTAAATGATGTTTTGTTTAATCTATATTGCTTCGTTCCTGACAAGTGTGTTTCTTTATTCTATGACTTGTCTTGAATTCATTTATGTAGATTGCAAAAGATTTACATTTTTCATTATGTTGGCATATTATACAATGTCTTTATGTGTTAAGTTGAATTGTGTCATGTTGTGTTTAAATTCAAATTAAATCACATTAGTTATATGATTCTTAGGCTTAACACATATTTCTTCCCTATCATCAATGTAGTACTTGATCAAATATTTTAATTAAGTCACACATGTATTAATTTAATCATGGAGCATTGAGAAATCAATCACATGGAAATTAAATTCAAAACATACATATACATCTACCAAATGTATTAACTTTAATCAAAATATACATTGTTTTAGGCATTAAAGATAACACGTTTGAGACAAAGAAGCATGTATATATATATATATATCTATATGTGTGTGTGTGTGTGTGTGTGTGTGTGTGTGTGTGTGTGTGTGTGTGGATCAATATACAAAGGTAGGTCACTATACATCCAAAATGTGACCTACCCTACATCATAAGATCATCTCCTATCCCTAGGGCTAGTGGCTGGAGAGTGACGACTAGATGCTCCCTCCTGATCTAGCCGTGCAGGTGGACCCATAGGCGTATAGCATTATATAGACCATGAATGACTCTGAGAGGAACTCCTAGGATCCCTATCCATAAGGATCATGCGATACGAGGTAGCCTCGGCCTGAGCTGCTGCTAGGTCACGTTGTGCCCACTGAAGGTCCTCCGATAGTGCTCGCTCTCTCTCCCTCCATATTTCCACCTATACTCGAAATGGGGAAAACAAATCATCATGCCGACCCACATTCCCTTGAGGTCTATAAGCAACATATGAGGAACTAGGGATCTGTGCCATCATGGAAATATCTGTCACTGCTTGTTGGATCAAGGAACGCCACTCCTGCACATTAGCTGTAGCAGTAGAACAGATTTTGTGTTAGTACCATTTTATATCATCAAAACATTAATCAATCAATATACACCTACTATACCTGGATCTCCCTCACGCCAGTGGGGATTGTGATATGGTAGCATCTGTGACTAGCAACTACTAGGCTCCCCACACACAAATGATCTGTGCGCGATGGGTATAGGTCTCCGTATCGCCTCGTGTTCCCCCTTTTGGGGAATAACTGGAGGATCTAAGGCTATGGTATCATCTCCTAAATGATGGGGAGCTGCATCTGACTCCTCCTCATCATCTCTATCCTCCTCCTCCTCGTCATCCTCATCCTCATCGGCATCCTCGTTCTCCTCATCATCATCTCTATCTGTGTCATCCTCCTCTCCTTCCTCCTCCTCGACACTACGCTGATCTCCTATGGGTGGATCAGGCCCTCCTGCCTCCTCATGACCCTCTCCCTCCTCTGGCTCCTCCGATCTGGAACCCTGATCCTCATCTCATTCTCCATGTCTCAATGGACCTGGATGGCCTATCGGGTGATCTGGTGGAAAGATAGGCCCCGGGTATGTCCTCACAAACCATGAGAGATACTTGCATTGTGCCCCGGGATCTACAGCATAATCAGTGACCACATCCTGGTCGGACCCCTCTACATCTGTGATCTCGATATCATCTATCGTAGGTCTCGCTCCTGCTCTGGGTCTGGGAAGGACTCATGAGTATCGAGTGTAGATGGGTACATCAGCTGGAACACACTTCTCTAGCCTAAACTGCCTCCATACTCGGTCAAAGTAGAATGGGACTATGATATGTGGATATCGTCCTCTTAGTAGGCGGTTCCTCTGTAAGCATGCTAGCTGTCTCTCCATCCCATCCCATCTGTGCATCCGCAGATATGGTCTCCATACAGCCACCTCAGCTGTCAATCTATCAAATGTCACTCTCCAATACAGTAGATCCCCAAATCTCCACTCGCTGGTAAGTGGATAAGCAAATACCCTAGGTCACTCGCTAGCCGCACTCATCGGATAGCCGACAGGCCTGGTGCATGTAAAGTGCTCAAATATCCACACCTGCAGAAGTGTGCATGTCATCAAGCTGCAACCCTGTCCAAAAACATATTCCTCGAGGTCGTGATAGAGATGTTCAAGCATACTCCGGCCCCAGGCATATACTCTCATATGTCTCTCCATAGCCCTGATGCACCATGTGAGACCCCCATGCATGTGCGTACCTCACCCGTTAGGGCAGACGGCTAGTGCAATGATGGCAATCATAAGACGTCTCATGAGGGGCACCTCTCCTGTAGGATGTAAGAGCCAGCTGACCATGATACGACCTCTCATCTCACTCGGCATGACTCTCCCTATGTAGTATACCTGCTCCCTCTGATGATCCTCTGCTGACCAATCAGTCACATATGTCACGGTAGCTCCTCGGATCGGTAGGCGAAGTATGTGGTACACATCCTCAAGTGTCACTATCATCTCCCCTACTGGAAGCTAGAATGTGCATGTGTCAGGATCCCATCGCTCCATGAGTGCCATCGGCATCACAGGATGAAATCGAATGGCAGGCATAAGAATCATATACCACAAACCTACTATAGATAATGTGTCTCTCTCCGCCTGAGTCAGCTGGGGAATCTGATCTCGCAAACTACGAAGAATCTACCCCACTGTGTCCTCTCTCATGTATGGGAGACCCTGCAATACAAAAATATCAGTGTAATCAGTAATCAATCATCAAAATCATCTATGCCAAATACGCAAACTGACGAACATCGAAAGTTGAATCTTGCCAAGTCCTGATTGGGACCATGGCACCTTGAGGGGACCATGGCGCCCTGAGAGGACCATGGCGCCCTTCAGGGACCATGGCGCCCCACAGGGACCATGGCGCCCTGAAAGGACCATGGCACCCTGAAGGGACCATGGTGCCCCACAGGGACCATGGCGCCCTGGTGGGACCATGGCGCCTTGATGGGACCATGGCGCCCTGGGTGGGACCCAAGGTCAAATTCCAGAGCCCGCATTCGATCATAGAAAATCAGAGTCAACAGAAATGCAAAAAGTCAATGTTCAGTCAACTCACCTCCTCCAGTGGCTCGTCGTCGATCACGGCTTGTCGCATGATCTCAATCCTCGTGCGATGCTCCGGTCGTCATGAAGGCATGATGATGGCTATGTGGGCTCTGCTACAATGAACAATAATCAGAAATCAACAAAGTGACGCATACAATAGTCACTTTCAAGGTATATACTTTCATTCCTTTACCTTTACTTTCAAAACCCTAATTTTCCTCTATCACTCATTTCATCATAACTTGAGTTTGGGAGATGCGATTTTTGAACCGTTTGTTGCGTAAGTAAGGTATTTTCGTTCCCTTACTCCCTGGATGTTCCAAAATGTGCTCTGATGAAGCCTTCTTAGTGAACATCTCTCATCAATAATCGCTCACACAATTTGTTGTAAGTAAACATGCTACCCTGTTTCACCTCCCTAATAAGCAAGCCGAAACAGGGGGGGGCATATAGCTACTCGCAAATTTCATCACTTTCCTTAGTAAGCATTAGGTGATTTTGTGATCTAACATGTGTTTTGTAGGGTGTGGTTCCTAACTGTGTACTGTAGATACCGCTGGGGGCTTCGTTCGACGAACTTATGGATATATCCTTTTTCAAATAATGTTTACTTTCCTATACTTTAGCTTGCATATGCACGTAGTACTCATATGACCGCTAAAGTGGGGGCTAAATGTAGCATCGTAAATTGTACGCACTTGCTAAAGCAGTACAATTTCACACCTAGTTTAGCACCCGTCTTGGCGCAGTTTGCATTTTGCATTGCATTTCTCCTTTAGCACTTAATTAATCAAATTAATTAGGTCTAAGGTCCTATTTCATCGTCCTCCACATCATAAAGTTGGGCCCTTTCATTAAAGTGTGCCCCTTTCATTTTATTCCTCCAATGCATCATTTAATCAAAAACCCTAATTAGGTCCTATTTTGAACTTGGGGGCTTGATTTTGGGGGTCAAAACATCTCAAAATCACCTGTAACTTTGGGATTCTCCCTAAAATCATCATATCCGATGGCCCTGAAAATTTGGTGAAAAGTTGTCGGGACCATGGCGCCCGGAGTGCACATGATCCCGGACATTTTTCTCAAAATTTTAGGAGCGCAATCCAATCATAAAATAGAGCTTAACCCCAAGAAATTGGCAGGATATTCAATCTCTAGGTCGGCCAAAAGTTGGAATTAAGACCTAGGGTTTCATATATAAGAGCTCTCTTTCTTCATTTGAAAGGATCTGAATTTTGTTTTCAGGAACCTTCTATGCAATGAAAGAGAAGATCTTTGAAGACTTCAACAACATTCAACATCCATCCATCAAGCATCCATCAATTTCATTCATCCATTTAGGGCTTTGAAGGCATTGAAGAGCAATAAGGGATCACCGACTGAAGATTGGCTTGTACCCCCCCTTGGGGTTGGGTATGATTTCATGTTGTTTTCATGTCTTTACATAAGCTTCCTTACATCATTGGTATTCATGCTTTAGATCACTCTACATCTTGATTTGGAGCATTTACATTGTCATTTACAAGCAATTAGGGTTTACTTTCTAGGTTGCTCTAGTTTGCTTACTTGCATTTTAGGATCTTGCACACACACAAGGTCTGCACACACATTACTTTTACAATACAAATTGGCTATTCGTGGAGGTGGAAATCACCAAAGCAGGGGTTTGACTAAGGCAAAACCCTATATAGCCACCCAAAACACCTTTTCAGATATAAGTGTAGATTTCGGGATTCAGACGACGCCACAAGTTGCAGATCCGAAAGAAGCAGACGGAGACCGAATCCTACACCAAGTTTCAGAGAAAAAGACCAGGACAGGGGTGTGGGGCACCCTAGTCCTGCTAGGATAGGGGCACTAGGCACCCTGGTCCCTGGGACAGGGGCGTTGGGCACCCTGGTCCCCCTGTCAGACAACAAGTTTTGGCAGTGCGGACAGTTTTCCAGGTTGCAAAACAGCAGTTTCAGGAGCAATTTCAGGGGCAGAATCAGAACAGTGGCGCCCGTGCCCCGGTCTCGAATATTTCCACTCAGATTTTGACTCTGGGTATGCATTTGCATTCTTGTCTTGTCCTTGTGTTTACAGCTTTCCATAGTTTAAGTTCAATTCTGCAATCTTGCTATTAGTTCATACTTGCACTTTGGGGTTAGGGATTGAACTTGCATCATTTTATCTTTCAATTACAACAAAGGAATAGAAATCCTAATAGGTAGCCCGTGGCTCTCTCTTCCACAAAAAGAAGTAGCCAATTGTGTGATACCTCTAGGCTCTTTCATATTCCACAATGTGTGTCAAAAGGTAGGATTAGGACATGTTAACCTAGTCTCGCTTTTTCCCCTACACAGATACAGACCTCAATTCATTGATTGCAGAGACTCGGATTGCATAAGTAGGTAGAAGGGTTATCAATAACTTACTTGTGACATCCTTTTCTTCAATGGTTCGTCCTGCTCTTTTGATTTGATTGACAATCTCCTTTAGTCTTGTACTGTACTAGGTTATGTTCTCACCTTCATTCATCCTCATAGATTTAAGTTGTCCTCTTAGACTATCCACTTTTTCTCTTTGAACATGTTCATCACCACCATACACAGATATGAGCTTGTCCCACATTGCCTTCACATCATTGCAGCCATCTAGATCATTAAACTCTGAGTTGGTCAATGCAAATGTTATTTCAATCATTGCTTGAATATGTTCTTACTTTGCGTTTATCTCTTCCATTGTCAATGGATAGGTGCTAGGTGTAATGAAATCATTCTTTAGATAATATACAACATATTCTCCAACTCCTAATAGGTGCAACTTCATCCTTTTTTGCCATGAAGAGAAGCTTGACTTGTTCAGCTTCAGTGCATCCCTCTTATACATCTTTGGATCTTTTCCTCAAGTACCTTTAAACTTTTTCTCTTGGAGTCCAAAGCTTCGATACCAATAGATAGTTCTGATACTAATTGTTAACTACAGATGCCAAGCTAACAAGATGAGAGGGGGGGTGAATCATATAAACTTAATCTTCCATAAAATCAACAGATTCAACCTCAGTAGCTTAAATAGATATATGTAATCAAAACTATAAAACATTCAACCTTAAGAACACATAATCATAACAACACTCATAACACCAGATTTAACGTGGAAACCCAAATAGGGAAAAACCACTATGGGATTTCAGACCCACTAAGAAATATATTCTTCTAGAGTATGCTCGGTAAAAATAAAATCCTGTTAAAGATTACAAACACATTGCTAGATGTGACCCGGTTAAGGGATTTCCCTCAGATCTGTTAGGATCTTCACTTTGTTAGAAGTGACCTTGTCAAAAGGATTTCAAACACTCATTTAGAATGTCACCTTGCTAGAGGGTTTTCCAAATAAGACCGTTAAGTCCACCTGGTTAAGAGATTTTCTATCACTTTAAAAAATAACAGTAATAAAATATATCTACAACTTCACATCAAAAATGCTAAAGGAGATTCTTATTTTCTCAATACAATCTAGTCATAGGACTTATCTTGTCCCTCTGCTGGGCTCTATACTCTGTTAATCAAACAGGTCTTCAAGCTTCTATGTCTGGTAATCACTATGTAGCATCCCTATGCTTACACTTACCTGCATACATTGTTTATCAATAGTTCCTTATTTATAAACAATTGCTAACCACTAAATCTCATTGATCACATATCCCATGATCAATCATAGCCATCAGATCTTTAAAATTGACCAAGTTCAATGTATCCTCGATCTGAAATTTTTTTATCTCATCTTGGAACTTGCATACATTTCTTGGAACTTGTGCTAAGGTATTGTGGTTCAATCTGAGGTGTAGATCTTTCTGCTGATCTTCTATTGCCATGGATTCTTTAACAAACTTCATGCACGGCATACCAATCATTTAATCAATTCCATCTCATCAGATTCCTTCATTAAATAACACTTTTAATCATTTAATGCATTTTGTTAGATCTCGGTCGCAACTCGGTAAATACTAAACTTCACTCAGTAGACCTTCTGCCTTCATTAATCGATAGCGATAACCTTAGGGTTTATCGACTAGGTTCTTTGCTTGGTAACATAGTATAGTATTAACCTTACAATCAACAACATATGTAGGATATCAAAACAATCTAAACATCATGATCTCAATATTGTCTAACTCGGTAATAGTTTCAAATTGAATAACTTATTCCTCCCCTTATTCATCACATTCTTTCTGTGTCTTTTACCGACATCTTTATACTCATCAAATCATACTTCTTAAGATATGGCAACATCATATTGAATTAGAAAATCAATTTCTTGACATCAATGACAAAATAATAATATTAAGACAGTAAACATCCTTAATCAGTTATATCCATAATCATCAACAACCTTCTCAATATCCTTATTCAAATGCCAGCAATCTCGCCTTATTTGTTATAATGCCAACAGTTCTTTGGTCACCAACAATGCAGGACAACATAGTTTAGTAAAGGTTATCAGTATTACAGGCTGACATATCTTGGATCCGGCATCGAGAATTGGTTTTAATGTTTATGCATTTATGTTATCTAGCCGACATGTAATTTGATATTGTATATATCTTTGTAAGCTGACATAAGGCATGTAAATTTGTATAGGGTATATAGGTCAGTTTGATAGATCATTTTGATATATAGAAAAGAGATAGGATTATGAATATGCGAATATAGTATGATGCAAATTACATCAAAGAGATCATGTATGTGAGAAAATTCATGTAAGGGTTATTCTGAAAAAGGGTTTAGGGTTTTAGACTAGAACAAATAGAGCTTAAACCGAAACTATATACTAGCATAAAAGATGCTATCTTAGCAGTTCACACTTCTCCGGATTATAGTTTGGAATTTTATGTAGTCAGTGAGGCTCCTTTTGTGATTGAGCAGTGTGCTCTAGGCTGTAAGCCTTCCTACAAGTATAGGCCCCTCATATTTTATAATATCTCTTCATATGGCCAGTGGATTGATATTGTGGGTCATAAATCCCACCATGGTTTTTCCTCTTTGAGGTTTTCCACATCTAAATCTATGTGTTATGGTTCTCATTTATGTGATTGTCTTATTGATTTCTTTACTTCTTTCAATTCTATATGTACCAGTATACTGGTTGGTGTATGCATGTTTTAATAAGGCTAAAACTTATCATTTTGCTATAACACTGATTCACCCCTCCCCCTCTCAGTGTTATTAGTTTCCAACACTTTTGACTCTTGGACCATATGCTGGACACAGGGGGAGATTAAATGTTTGTGTGGTAGTATCAGATGGTTTGAAACTTTGGGAAGTTGTCTATTCAATTTGTTTATCTACCAAAGTCACCATCAGCTTAACGAGAGAGTAACTTCACAGGGGGAGAGCTTGATCATCAATCCTCATTTGTGAGTTTTATAGTTGTCTCTTTAATTTGTCTATCTACAAAAGTTGCAATTGGCCTGCCGGGAGAAAGGGTAGAGTGGTCTGACCTACCGAAAATTGATATCTAATCCCTTTGTCATTGTTGTTAAAGGGGGAGAAAGAGAAAGGATTGTGAGCCCGAATTGTGGAGAAAGAGCCCAGATTATGAATAATATGTGTGTTGACATCAATGCCAAAGGGAGAGATTGTTGGCATTATATTGTCATTGATGTCAACCAATATGGGATGTCAACCGGTATTGGTTGTCAATCAGTATGCAAGTTGACATTACCGATATGCAGATTGTTGGCATGTTGATGTCAACTGGTAATTACGTCAACCGGTAAGCAAGACAAGAGACAAGGTTGAAGACTGCCACCGATAAATGATGAAGACTATGGTTCGTGGTTTGGCAAGTGTGGTCTGGGATAGCATGTCCTAACCGAAAGAATAGAGAAGTGCACGATATGAAGGCTAATCAGTTAGTGTATACCGGTAGCATGTTTGGTCGGTGACTGAGTTTGAACTAACACAATCAAGTGGTATGGATGCTGACAAAGATGTTACGTGGACTCCAGGTGGGGAACATGCAGTGGTACGTGAATGGTGTGTTGGAAAGGTAGTTTCCAACTAGGTCGGTATTAAATGAAGACTGTGGAAATCACAGATTGTTTGCAGAGGATTGTGGCTCATAGCAGATTGAAGGGCGGAGATTTTGTTTTTGGTATTATGATCGAAGCAAGATATCTGATCTTCTTATTCATCTAGAGAAAGAAACAACTAGATCATTTATTGTGATCAACAAAATCAAGACCGATGAACAAGATTCAGTTTGATAAATATAGTAAACGTTCATTGGAAGAACAAATAAAGAAATAGCCTTTTGTTGAACTATTATAGGTTGTTGATTCAAGAAGATGAGATCTGATTTGATACGGATTGTGGATAGTGAAGAAAACCCTAAGCGCGTGAAGTTTGAGTTTTTTTTTTAGCAGGAAAGCATGTGTATAAATATGTAGATCAAAGACTTAAGATGAGAGGGAGGATGTCAGACAAATGATGATAAAGTGTGGTTTTGTCAGCTAAGAGTTGATCAGTCTGAGTGTTGATATAAAAATATTGAAGTGATTAAGTGTTAGTCAAAGAACCGATATGAAGGGTTTAACTGACAAGGTTTAAGGTAACCGGTAGACAGTTACAAAGTGTAACAGTTAATCTAATCGATAGAGACTGAACCGGTAAGATAACAACAAAGAGTGAATGAAAGAAGAGTGATTGTCAGAAGAGATCCAGCAAGGTAGAAGCTGAGACATATAGGATTTAGACAAAAAGAATAGAGGACCAGTAGAGAATAAGTAATGTGACTAAAAAGAGTTCAACCGACAGAGTGAATAGTTTGTAAGTCTTAAAAAACTCATTTGTAACAAAGTGCATATCATTGTATTATTTTTATATCTCATTGTATTTCACTGAGTGGGTGCTCAGTGTAGTGGTTGGTTCTCCTTGAGTTGGTGCTCATAATAGATTAGGGGTTGGTGCTCCTTTGGGTAGGTGCCCATAAAATGCTAGGGGTTGGTGCTCCTTAGGTTTATGCCCTAAACTTTGTAAATCTATTATTTCATTGTGAGGCTGGATTGGAGTAGTAGATATCCAGCAATATTTCTCACCAAGGTTTTCCCCACATTGGTTTTTCTTCATATATATGATGTTATGTGATGTGCTCTTGTGTGTGGTTGCTTGTTAGTGTTTTCATTATCCTACCGATTACACACACTATTTGAAATTGTTTATAATCATTGATTCACCCCTCTCTTAGTGATATCTTGTGTTCTACAAAGGCTTTATGCAAAATATTGTATTGGAAAGACGAAAGGATAGAAAATAGGTGCTAGATAATAGAGGGGGTGGAATACAATTTTTTTTTAGTGGATGGGAATGTAAGCAAGATCAACATTGGCACACATCTTGAGGGGTGGTGGATTGATTGAAGGAAAGGATGGTTATTTTGGGACATAAGGACCCAAAATGGATGAAGGAGGTGATGGAGGAATAGATTTGAAAGATTTGGATGTAGGAGTAGAAATTTTGGATGCCAAGTTGCATTTTTCTTTAGATTATTATGCTTCAAGGAGCTGCTTAGGGATCCACATGGTTTTTTATTTTTTATTTTTGTGTGGTTCCTTGGTTTGCATTGCCACAAGGGATTAAGGAACCCATATAGCCTTTGACTTTTATTTTTTAGCAATGGGCCTTTGTGGCCTGTTGGATACTTCTTTTTCTTTTTAGATCATATTTTGCTTTATTTTGACATTTCATTTAGATGGGACATGTTGATCCTTGAATACATGTGGATTTTTGGACTTATGACTTTTTGGTATCCAAATTGCTTGGAGAAGGAAAGTAATTTATGGATGGATAAGAATGATATGAAGGCCTTTTGGATGGATGTAAGGTTCTCAAAGATGTGTGCCTTTGTTGACCTTGCATAGGGGAGGAAGGTGTTATCACTGTTTAAAAAATGGGTTTTCCTTTAACAATAATTGGCTAGGTTTTTGAAATTTTGAGTTAGACACACTATCAATTCCTTCAACTCTATGTTAGGTCCTAGGGGTTTAGGGTTTTAATTTTAAATTGTTCAATGTTTTATCAAAAAACCCTCTGGTTTCTATTCCTTCGTTACTTTATCCACTTAAGTAATGGGTCTTGGGGTCATGGGAGGTGTCCCCCCCTTGTCATTTGCCTAGGCAGTTGTTGAATTAATTGAAAACTTTATGCCTTATGTCTTTTCTTCCTAATGTTGTCAGGCCCAGTAAGTTGTGCATAGTTCTTAGGTAGATCAATGATTTTCCCTATTCCGTTAGGCGAATTTGTGCGTGGTTTAAGACTCGCAAAATGGAGAAAGGGAGAAGTGTTCTAAATGGCGCTTTTGGTCCGGTTTAAAGAGGCTTCATCTCATCCAAGATCCAACGACTGGTGTTATTTCACAGCCTGAACTTGCAAGTGAAATACCTCTCACAAAATGGTGAAAGTGTTTGGTGGGACCCTGCATGCAAAGACTTTCTAAGTGACTAAAAGGTGATCAAGTCCAATCTGATCCGACGGTTTGCGCTATTTTGCAGGATGAAGATGCTCGACAATTACCTTTCACGAAGAAGCGAAATGATGTGGTGCTCCAAGCAGACATTCCAGCTGGTCAAGAGGGCGAGAAAGATGATGGCATGTGGTAGAGGCCACAATAGTCAAAAAGGTAGGTCTAAGGGTTAAAAGGTGGGTCCCAAAGGTGAGTCATGCCGCGGGATAAGAAGTGACCTAGCAGATATAGGTGCCAAGGATGAGGTGGAACCCAGTGTTTTCTCTTAGCAAATGAAAGGTTGACATGTCAGTTTAAAAGTGACTAGATGCCAGGTGGATGAAGTTGAGTCAGAGGGCCCACATCTACCCGATTCAGTTAAGATTGTTAAGCATCGAGCAAGTCAAAAATAATCTAACGGCCCGCGTGAATTTGCAAAGGTAAAATGCTCATGTTTTATGCCCTGCGAAATGGGGAAAAGGTTTTTTGGCCCTGAAGACAGATAAAGCATGAGGTTAAAAGAGGATCAACTCTGTTTTGATCCAAGGGCTCGCGTTATTTCATGGTTGTGAACCAACCAAAGGATATGCTTCGCGAAATGGCGAAAAGAAGAGAGGGTATCCAATTGTCATGCTAGATGGTGACGTGTCCATGGACATGTGGTTTCGAAAGAAGTTGAGGGCCCACCAAGGTGTAACCGGCGGTATAAGGGAGAGACACGTGGCTGATGTTGAACTAGGCTTGAATAGATTTCTAAAGCTAAGGGTTGAGTTCCACGTGGTAGTTAGTAACCAATGAAAAGGCTGCATAAGTAAAGCAAGCATAAAGGTTTCCCTTAAAGGATGGTCATCTCCGATCTGATCCAACGCTTCGTGTTGTTTCATGGCCCGAAGATGAAAGCTATTTAAGCTTCATGAAATAGCGAAAGACCGCTAGCAGTCAAGGTAAAGGCGCGATTAATGAAGATGTCGACGGTTTCGGAAAGAGTTAAATGCCGAGCAGTTAGAGTTCCATCCAATGCCTGGCACAGCTTTGTGAAGGAAAAGTGCGCGAAGGATAAAGCCCATGAAATGGCGAAAAGGAGGTAGGGCCCAATGCGAAGACAAGGCTATTAAGTTAGTGTAAAGGCTGATTAAGTTTCTTTTGATTGGACGATTGGCGTGATTTCATTTAATGAAATTGCCCAAAGGTTATGCTTCATGAAACAACGAAAGAGTGAAAGGAAAGAATCTGTAGGAATGTTGTGACCTATTGGAGCAAAAAATTCAAATTCTCTTAGGAATTCAATTCTGAAGGGACAGCCGAAGCATGAGGTATCAATGTCGCAGTTAAGACCCTGGGTACTGTATATGATCTCCTATCAACTGGATGAAGGTATCATTCTAAAGAATTGTTGTAGAGGAGCAGATACAGAGCTATTTTCTTCAAATACAGAGCAAGTCAATTCAGTTGCAGAGTGGATTCCTTCGAGCTAAAAATAGGTTTTCTTGTAGCCTTGTGTGGCAATTTCTTTGTGGTGTGTTTTAATTAAGGTCTTGATTTGTCACAGAACCAATTGGGGGTAGTATTTTAATTGCTTGCATATCTTAAAATGGAACCTAAGAGAGAATTTTCTGGGAAAGTTAATTATCAAGAGAGGGCCATTTGTGATGATTTTCTTGAGCAGTTCATGTTGTCGACTAATCAGGCATCAAAAGTAAAAGAATTAGTGCCAAGAGCTCCTCATTTGAAAATAGGAGAAGGGTTATATGATAAGGGCAACTGGTTGAGAGATCCACAAGTTGGGTTGTTTGGGTTGGGCTTATTCAAAGTTGGATTCGGAATGAGAAATTCTCCAGCCCCGTAGAATAAAATCAGGGAGTTAGATGTAGGGAAGTTGGTAGTTCTAGAAGTATTCATGGATATGGATCTATTGACTCAAATTGCACATAATTATGATCCAGTCATAGGGAGCATTAGGGATATAAGTGGGAAAGACCTTATTGAAATCAATAATGAGGAATTCAGATGTGCTTTTGGGCTTAATGAGTTCACCAATTTTCCGGAACCCATTAACTTCAAATCATTAGCTCAAGTATACAGTGCACAGAGGAACCACCTTAGAAATGGGCCTCTTAAGGAATTTTTTTGTGAAGATAGGTGGGTTGATAGTTGTAGGACACAACACTGAAGAGATAGTGCAACTATGGAGTACTATGTTGTCATGGGACAGAGATGATGCCAGTTTCTTAAAATTTGGTAAATATTTTGCAACAAAGATTAGGACTCTCCTCTGCTCAGAAAACCAAAGAATCCCCAAGGTTCTTTTGGAATTTGTTAGACCAAAAGAATTTGTAGAAAGTATCAAGATTGTTCATAATTGGGGTGATATTTACTTATAACCTGTCCCCACAGTTTTCAGAGTTTTTTGTTTTAGAGGCACTCCATTCTTATTGCCCTATCAGGTCCCTCTCAAAGTGGGAATTGCAGAAGTTCTCAAACAAATTGGTAGTGTGCAAGAAGCAGAGCTGATAGGTAGGGGTAAAGGGACTATTTTCCCTATGGTTACCATAGCCCATCAATTTATAATAACCAAGGGAGGTTGGAATTGTTTTGAAGATTTTCTCAAACCTTATCATTTGTCAACTACAATATCCAGTTGTGTCGATCTAGAAGACTTCTTCAATGGCATGTTTAGAAAGAGAGCAGTGTGCAAAGGTAGACCCCATCAATTTTAGTTTCATGAAGACCTCATAAGAAATGAGTTTGATCTAGATGAGCAGGAGCTGAGGAAGGAAAAATGGGTGGCTTATAAGAAAGCCTTAGATTTTGTACATCAGTTTGATGCTAGCTATGACCCATTGTCTACCTTTTTCCCTTTTGTGGAGAAAATAAAGTTCCTAATTGTTTGCTTTGAGGATGTAATGCAGACTCTAAAAGAAAAGAGTGAGGCTATGATTAAAAGCAACCCTGAAAAGGCAAGAATGGTTCTAAGTAGGTCTGCCTCCACTAGAGCAATCCCTCCTGGTGACTATACATTGCACAAGAAATCTAATTATAGTGTGCTGATACCTACCACAGGGGAGCCCTCTACCTCCAAAGGAAAGAGGAAGATACAAGATGTCATTGACATCCAAGAGAGCCCAAAGAAGCAGAGAGTAGGAAAAGAAGTACAATTTGATACACCCTTGTACTCTCCATCCCAATCCCCTATTCACATAGGAGATGAACAGGCGGTACCTGAACAACTGATACAGTTAGGCAGTCTAGGAGAAATAGCCTACACTTATGATGAAGTAGAAGAGGGAATTCTAGAAGAGCCCCTTGCTGCTGAAATGAACATCACTACCAATGAATTTAAGGGCGAGGAGTGGGATCTTGAGATCAAGAAGGCCAGTGATGACTTCTTGGTTGACAACAATTTTGTTACATCAGGAGCATTTATGCAGTTTGTATGGAAGCAGAATATAGACAAATACAATGCAAGATGTGAGAAGAGAAAATGTGAGCATCCTCACAAAGATCCAACTCTAGTGGAGGAGTAAATAAAGAAAGAAATGATGGATGAGTTTAAGACCATCACTCCTGAGCACTGAAGAGATATGGTGACACAAGATGGAGTGCTCATTCTCCTTGAGTGGGACATAGCAGATGCCCTGGTACTGGAGGCAGTGAGAAAAGAAACCAAGCCCATGGAGGGAATCACTTTCAGCAAAGATAATGTTGCATTCATCATGTGGTCTCTCAAGAGGGATGAGAACAAGAGAAGTAAGGACACCCTAGGGTCAAGTTACCTTTGTGGAATGATAGTGAAGAGAGTGCAAAACACAGGGGTGGTAGAAGCTGCTAGCACTGTGCTAGAGACTGCAAAATTTAGTGTTGTAGTAGCAGAAAGGGAGGCTAAGGAAAAAGAAGACCTCCAAGTCAAGTTGGAGACAATTTTTAAGGCTTATAATAGTGCTAAGGAAGAGGTAAGAGGTAAAGATAGCATCATTGCTAAGCTGCAAAGCTAGTTGATAGGACAGTACCATCAAGGTGAGTCTTCAACACTGATGATCTCCTCTTCTCCTGCAAGACCTCCACCTAGCAGCCCCATCATTGAGTTCCCACCATCTCCAGCACCTTCTAGCTCCCAGATGGTTAAGATTACTCCTCAAGAGTTAGAGAATTTAAAACAGGCTAGGGCCTTGTATGCAAAGAAGTATGAGGAAAGATTAAAGGCTGCCATTTCAAGTTTTGCAAATACAATGAGTACCTCACTGTTATATAATAACATAAGCAATATTTTGGATATGTGGAGTGAGCTTAATGCAGACAAGGCCATTTGACACCTATTTTTGACAAGTGGAAGCCTAGAGAGTAGGACTTGGAGCTTATTTGTGTATCTAACGATGAAGCAGGGGCCAATCCTATCATCAAATCCACTTGTGATACCACCAAGGACCTAGTAAAATTGGCACAAGGGGTGGATAATGCTGACAGGAAAATCAACTTGTACAAAAAGGAGTATGCTGATCAGGTTTTTGAATTGCTCCCAGGAGTTTTTGTCAGCCCAGATCAACTGAAGGACAAACAAGTGTGGCTTAAGGAATTAGAGGGCAAACTGTCAGCCAGAATAAAAGGAATTGTTGACTTAGATGATGCTTCCTTTTTTGTTGTAACAATTCAGGAAATAGAGGAAATCAAATCTCATTATGGTTTTCTCAATTCGGAGGTCAACAAGATGAGAAATTCCTGGAAAAGGTTAACCAAGGCAAAGGAAAAAGTGATTAATTTCGCGTGGCCAACTGATGATGTGTACAATGAGTGGACAAGAAAATATGCCATCAAGGATGTAGAGTAGTTAGAGGGTGCTCCTGAATAGTTAGAAGAAGATGCAACTGGACAGCAAGTAGAAGAAGCTGGAGAGGTCGAAAAGGACTTGTAACTGTTTTTGTAAAAGGCTTTGTAACTTCTTTTAGAAAAGAAATGATTGTAACAAATTCTCCAAGGAAAGTTAGAAGCTATGTGCATCCATATTGTTATAAATGGATACTAGGACTAATAGAAGAGATGATCACAAAGAATATTAAGAAAACACTGCAAAAATTTATCTGAGCTTTTCTAAGTTTAATGGATAATATTCAAAAGTTTTTCTAATACTTTCTTGAAGATAATATCAATATACAGACCATCGGCTTTGAGTGAAAACTTTGTGTCGTCTTCAAATGTGTTTGCAATTGTTTACTATTTCATTCTGAATAATCCAGGGTTATTTTGTTTGAATAGAGTTGTAAGGCAACTTTCAGTAGATATTCTTCGTAGCTTTTCTCTTCAGGAGGGGAATTAAATATGCAAGGATTATTTCTACCAGTAAATTCTCTGTAGGATACTTTGAATCTTGATGAGCATAGTTTAATTTGGTATGCATAAATTCTTATGTGTGTCAGGCATATATAGGGATCAACAGAAGCCAGGCCAATGGGATGTGTAAAGATATCTTGTTTGGGGAGTATTGTTGGAATTTAGATGATTCTGTGACCTTGGATAAGGCACTAGTATAGATCGAGGTTGTCTATTACATGTTTTGTAGGTCAAAATACTAAATATGAGTATAATTTTCATTCCTTTGTTTCAGTTAGTTTCAAGGTGATTAGATCCACTGGTTTTCTGGATTGGTTTGTTGTGGATTTATCTTTTGAAAGTGTGAATTTAGTTCACCAATGTATACCCGTCTGGACTCTGAGTAGGTCCAAAGTGTAGAAGGTTAAATCAAACCTTGTCATATGTTGTCCTAATAGTTTCCTTCCCTTTAATATCTCTTCTACATAGAGTTTAATCATTTTATTATAAGGATGTTGAAGTGAATCAGATTTTGAAGACAACAAAAGTGGCGACTCTGCTGGGGAGAGTCACATTAAGGATCTAGACGCAGATTTGTGCTTAAGTTGTAAAGAAAATTATTGTGTGTGTTGAATTCCTGCGTATTATTCTAAAGCTTGTTTTCATAATTCCCATATTCTTATGGGTGGCAACTCTGTTATCTTGGAACCAGTCCTTGTGAATTATAAATCATTCTAAAAGGAAAACAAGCGTAATGCAAGGAGGAAAAAACACCAGATCATTCATGAAGAAGCATCCTCATGAAACTTTGCAAGAGGGTTTGCCCAAGCAGTCACAAAGGGGCCAGAAGAGATCAGTGTTACACAAGCCATCAAATGCTGCTTAGGTACAAAAGAATAATAATACTAGTAAGATGCCTGATCGACCTATTTATGCAAAGTCTAATTCTTCTTCTAGGGGTTCTGAACAAGATATATTAGGCTTCCATTCTGGATTGTTTCGAAATATTGATGATGCACATGTTTTAAATCAAGATTTATCCCATGTTAGTGTCTCTGCAAGAGATAGGACCAGCTCAAACACAATTGGACACTCTATGCCTAGAATAATTGATGGAAACATTAGTTTGATTGACATAGATAAAGTCAATATATCAGATTCTGAGGAAAATTTCCCTGATGAAGATAAAGTATCCCAAGAAATTGAATATCTGAATAAAAGAGTTCACCATCTAATCTCCTTAAGAGCCCAAAAGGAAGCAAATAAGGAGAAGGAAATCAAAGCTAAATTAATGGAGAGAGATAGGCTTCTTATACAAATAGCTGATCTTGAAGTGCTAGCTAAGGAAAAAGAAAAGAGCAATGAGGAAGGCCCTGTGATCAGAGAAATTTTGATCCCCAAAGCCAAGCAAGCATATAGGTCAGTAGTCCAACCAAACAGGGAAGTATTTAGTGATTCTCAGCTTCCCAGGACTAATGTGGATAAAGGAAAATAGAAATGGGTGGATGATGGAATTGAATCTAAAACTACAGAAGAGATTTCTCATAGGTTGTTAGCACATGAGAGAGAAATGGAAAGAATGAGGAAAGAAAAAGAGGATCTCCAAATGGAACTAGAGAAAGCTGAATTGGAAGCAGAAAATCAAGAAGTAAAAAGAAAAATTAGTTAGTTAAAGGCTCCCCTATCACATTTCCATCAGAAGACCTTAGTAAGCCTGATCCTCAACAAATTTCCCTTCCCCCGGTTAAGATTCAACCTATAGTGCCTGCTAATATAGCCTCAGTGAGTCAAATCCCTATGAACAGTCAGTACACCCAAGTATCTCAGTCTCCAATTCCAAAAGTTAGAATGACCACGGGAAACAATAATGCTATTACCTCTTTTCAAAGGAGACCAATCAATTTAGAACAATATAGACAATTGTTCTTTGATGGGATCCCAGGATATCCCAATCATGTTCCTACTGAGTTAAGAGACAAACTCCATAAATTTGCTAGGAACAATGCAATTAGTGCTGAGGAACATCTAAAATCTTTTGGGGACCTAATAAATGATTATGAGATAGTGGATGAAGATGTTATCATGAAACTGTTTGTCCAATCCCTGATTGATGATGCAAGAGATTGGTACACAGGTCTTCTAGTTAATAGCATAGGGTCATGGGAGGATTTTAAAAATTGTTTTCAAGAGCAGTATGGTGATAAGACTAATGTGAGCTTCATGCTCAATGAATTCAATAACATCAGAAAGTTTGATAATGAAATGGTCACTAACTTCAATGCCAGATTCCAAAAGGCTATGCATAGATTGTATCAAGTGATGAGGTTAGATGATAACATGTGTTTAAATACTTACTACAATTCGTTTGATTCTAAGATGGCCTATATCCTAAGAGATAAAAATCCACATAACTTGAGAGATGCTTTTAGAATTGCCATTAATGTAGAAAGCAATAGAAAAGCATCTAGGAAGTTGGGAAGAAGAACAAATGGTAGATTATGGCAAGAAACAAAACAACAACCTAATAAAGTTGCTAAGGAGGAAGATAAGATAGAGAAGTTGGTTATTGCAATGAAAGATTTGACTGCCAAGGTAAACAAAAATGACAAACCTCATTATAACTGGCAAGATAGACCCCCTAGATTGCATGACATGCCTTATAATACCAACTGGAAAGATGGAAAACCCAAGAATGAGAAGCCTAAAATTGCCCAAAATTAGGACACTCCAGATCCCTTGAAAGGGAAAACTATCCATAATATAGAAAATACTCCCTAGTGTATTGCTTGTGATGGACCACATTCTCCTCATCAGTGTGCAGTGGCTCAGGCTCTTGAAGAATCTATGAGACAAGAAGTTGAGCCTGACATCAATATGTTTCAAACCATCATAGAAAGTGATGAGGAGTCTATACAAAGTGAATACAGTGATGTGCTAGATAATGAAAGGTTTGTTCAAGGACAAATAACCTTAGATTGGCATCCTACATTGAATGTGGTAACAATTGAGGATGAAGAAGTTCATCTTAGAAGGCCTAGTGAGGAAGAAGTTAAAAATCTCACTAAAGCTGCCATTGCCAAAGAAAAACACAACTATAACTTGAGGAGCACTAAGAAGAACACTGATTAGGGTGAACCTGGTTCCATGTTCATAAAAGAGGTCACTCAAAAGGGGGAAGCAAGTAGTGCTACTACTATTCCTAAGATTGGTCAAGAAAAAAGGGAACAAGTTAAAGATGTACCCAAGAGTACAAATGATAAAAACACTGGTGATATACAAGGAGCTGCATAGTGAAAAAGGCAAGTCAGCTCAAGACAAAAATAGTTAGAGCTAGTACTAAAATAAGCAATAGTTCTACATTTGACATGGCTCAAGCTCTTACTCAGATGAAGGTCACTATCCCATTAGTATAATTATTGAAAATTAAAGAACATAGGGATGCAACTTTGTCTTTATTTTCTAGTATATCTGATAGTGACACAATCTTACCCACCAGTTCAGCTAGAATCGAAAAGGATCAAGAGTTTCAAACCCTAGAGGTTTATGTTGGAACCACTATCACTCAAGAGCCTTCACAGGTAGATCCTTTCTATGTTACTTTGTTAGTAAACAACCGGTTGATAAAAAACTGCATGATAGATTCAGGAGCTGCTGCTAATGTAATGCCCTATGGTGTTATGAAAGAATTAGGACTATCAGTAACCACTGTATATGGAAAATGCTATGCTATGGATAACAGGGAAGTACCTGTGATAGGTACAATGAAATATGTTGAGGTAAAAATAGCAGCATTCCTTGAGGCAACTTATAAAATGGATGTTATTGTTATGATACCAAGCCTCATTATGGTATGTTACTATCCAGGTAATGGGCAGCAGTAGTAGGAGGAAATATTCAACTGGACTTATCTTATGCCACCATTCTAATCAGTGGAAATCAGGTCAAATTGTACAAAGAGCCATGTGCTCCTAGGTAATTGAAAATGTAGACCTTAATATGCTCAATTGTATGATTGATGTAGATCTTGATAACTTTACACTTCAACCAATTTTACCCCAATTGAAGAATACTGACCCCATTGTGGTCGAATTAGAAGCACAATAGTATGGATTATGGCAGATGTATTTTGATGGAGCTTGCTCCAAAAAAGGATCTAGAGCAGGGGTTCTTTTTGTATCCCCATCAGGTATAACCTTTAAGTATTCTTTCTTATTGGCTTTCCAGTGTACAAATAATACTACAGAGTATGAAGCCTTATTGTCAGGGCTTGAGGTTGCAAAGAAGCATGGAATCTAGCTATTGACAGTGTTAGGGGATTCAAAATTGGTTGTATCTCAGGTAAGATCCAAATATGCATCCAAGAATGATAGATTAAAGAGATATAAACATGCAGTTTGGGATGTTATTGAGCATTTTAGTGCATTTTCTATTAATTGGATAGAGCGATCAAAGAATATTATGGCAGATTTCCTAGCTAATATTGCCTTGAAAAATAATGATGCAACACTAACTGGTATTTCCACTGTGGAAATAAAATCTAGGCCTGCTATTCCTGATAATGTGTACAATTGGCAAGTTTTTGCTAATGATGAAGACATTCTTAGGTTCATCCAATGTGTTGATGATTATTATGGATAGAAGATTTATTGCAATGCACTGGTGGAGGTGGTTGATAATAGAGAAACAGTGTTTGGAAATGATTTGGTCCAGTTGGAAACCATTGAAATACCTAAAGGGCTAGTAGAGCTGGAAAGCATGTTCAGTTACAATGACAGTCACTTACATCAGCAGTCTACCACCAAGTTGGAAGAATTAGAGGAGGTAAATCTGGGGACTGAATCATCCCCTAAGTTAGTATACATTGGGAAGAAAATACCCCCTCATGTCAGGACTAACCTTATTAATTTATTGAGGAAATATAAACATGTTTTTTCTTGGTCTTATAAAGACCTAAAGGCGTATAGACAAGATCTTTTTCAGCATGAAGTTCCTTTACTTCCAGATGCTAAGCCTTTTAGACAGAAACAGAGACCCATCAATCCCCTGTTAGAAACTAAGATGCATCAAGAGTTGACTAAATTAAGAGAAGGGGGGATTATCAAACCTATAAGACATTCTTCATGGGTCTCCAATCTGATCCCAGTAAGAAAGAAAAATGGGGACATTAGATTGTGTGTAGATTTTAGAAATTTGAATGTGGCTTCTTTGAAAGATAACTACTCTTCCCCAAATATGGAATCCATGCTCCAGAGAGTGATAGGTTGTGACCTTTTATCCATGATGGATGGTTTTTCAAGATACAATCAAGTGTTAGTGAAGGAATCTGAACAATTTAAAACTACGTTCACTACTCCATGGGGAACATATGTCTATGTGAGAATGCCATTCGGATTGAAAAATGTTGGAGCTACATTTCAGAGAGCTATGGATGTAGCCTTGAAAGAATTCATTAATATCATCATGGTGGTTTATCAAGATGATCTAACTTGTTTCTCTAAGAAGGCTGATGATCATTGTGGACATTTGGAAAAGGTGTTCAATAAAGCCTTGGAATTTGGTGTGTCACTAAATCCCAAGAAATGTCATTTTGGAGTCACTGAGGGAAAACTATTGGGACACATTATTTCCAAGGAAGGGGTAAGGATAGACCCTAAAATAATTGAAGCAATAAACAAGGTGTCTGAACCAAAGAATGTAAAAGGTATTCAATCCTTTCTAGGCAAAGTGAATTTTGTTAGGAGATTCATTGCAAACTTTGTAGAGATAGTGAAGCCCATTGTCAAGTTGCTCAAGAAGGATACCAAATTTTGTTGGGATCAAGAAGCCTCAAAGGATTTTGCTGAAATTAAAAGGGCCATTAAGGAAGCACCAGTGTTAAAATCTCCTAATTACAGTAAGCCCTTTTCTCTATTTTCTTTTGTTTCATATCATACAGTAGCTGCAGTATTGTTACAAAAGGATAATGAGGGATATGAACATCCCATAGCTTTCTACAACAAGTCTTTGCAAGCAACAGAATTAAAAGATGAGACCATGGAGAAACAAGCTTATGCTTTGGTTAAAGTTGTCAAGTCTTTTAGGCCATATCTGGTAAATGCAAATATCATTGCCTATGTCCCTCATGCTACAGTTAAGGATATTTTGTCCCAGTCTGAGGTTATAGGGAAAAGATGCAGATGGATTAATAGAATTCAAGAATTTGACTTGGAGATAAAGATCACCAAATTGGTGAGAGGTTTAGGTTTGGCTAAGCTCATGACTGAGTCTAATCTTATGAATGTTGAAATACATAATGTTGAAGTTAGAGATACTTCAGTCATTAGCATTGAATGGCAACCTTGGTACTTAGAGATAGTCCAATTCCTAAGAGATGCTGCATTCTTAGAAGGAATGACACATAATCAGAAAAGAAATCTAAAGCTCAAGTCACAAAAATATGTGCTCATTCAAGGTGATCTGTTCTGGAGCAAAAGAGATGGAGAATTACTAATGTGTTTGGATGAATTCTAGGCTAAACGAGTATTGATTGAAATGCATGATAGAGTATGTGGGGGTCATTATTCTGCTAAGAAAACTGCTAGTAAGATAATCCAAGCTGGATACTTTTGGCCCACCTTATTCAAAGATGCTCATGCATATGTTCAGAAATGTGACCCATGTCAGAATTTTTCATCCAAGCTGAAGTATGAAGGAGCCTTACCCCTAAATCCAATCACAGTGGAAGCCCCTTTTGTCTAGTGAGGCATTGATTTTATTGGAGAGATTGTTGAGAGGTCAGGAAGAGGTCACAGATGGATCATAGTAGCCACTGACTATTTCACCAAATGGATAGAAGCTATTCCTACAAGAAGAGCTACAAGTAAGGTTGTCATTGATTTCTTGATGGATAATGTAATAACTAGGTTTGGAATACCTGCTAAATTGGTAATGGACAATGCCATGGGTTTCAGGTCAGAAGAGTTTGTAGGATTTTGTACCAGTCATGGAATACTCATGTCTTACTCTTCACCTTATCACCCTCAGGAGAATGGACAAGCAGAATCCAGTAATAAAAGCCTTTTGAATATCATCAAGAAAATCCTAGAAGAAAATAAGAGATCTTGGGATAAAAAATTGAAGTCAGCTCTATGGGTAGATAGAATAACAGTCAAGAAGGCCATTGGAATGTCGCCTTTAGAACTGGTTTATGGTACTCAAGTCAGATTGCCAGTGAATAATCTTCTTCCAGTTTACAAATTCTTGCAAGATGAGGACATGGAGCTATCTGAACCTATGGAAAACAGAATGATCCAAATTGTGGAGGTGGAAGAGCTTAGAGCTTTAGCTCATAAAAGAAATCAGAAGATCCAATTGCAGTCCAAATACCTTTTTGATAAAAGGACATCATTAAGGAAGTTTCAAATTGATGACATTGTTCTTTAGTGGAATGCAAAAGGACAGGACAAGGGAAAGCATAAAAAATTTGAATCATTATGGATTGGCCCTTTTGTGGTCTGTGACTTAAATGGTAAGGATTCATATTTTGTGAAGAATATGAATGATGAAATATAGGAATTTCTAGTGCATGGACAATTCCTGAAACATTATTTCTCTTGATGTCCATGCACAGTATGTCCTTTGTTTGTATATATTTTGTTTATTTCCTGTTGTTTTGTTTGGGTCTGTGTTTTGGTCTGTTTCTCCAGAGTTTCTGAATTTTCTTGTGTCGACCCTGCGATCAACCATCCCCAGTCAGAGCCGCTATTATCACTATTTAAAAAATTTGTTTTCCTTTAACAATAATTGGCTAGGATTTTGAAATTTTGAGTTAGACACACTATCAATTGCTTCAGCTCTGTGTTTGGTCCTAGGGGTTTAGGGTTTTAATTTTAAATCATTCAATGTTTTATCAAAAAACCCTCTGGTTTCTATTCCTTCATTACTTTATCCACTTAAGTAATGGGTCTTAGGGTCGTGGGAGGTGTCCCCCCCTTGTCATTTGCCTAGGCGGTTGTCGAATTAATTGAAAAATTTATGCCTTATGTCTTTTCTTCCTAATGTTGTCGGGCCCAGTAAGTTGTGTGTAGTTCTCAGGTAGATCTATGGTTTTCACTATTTTGTTAGGTGAAGTTGCGCATGGTTTAAGACTCATGAAATGGAAAAAGGGAGAAGTGTTCTAAATGGCACTTTTGGTCTGGTTTAAAGAGGCTTCATCTCGTCCAAGATCCAATGGATGGCATTATTTCGCAGCCTGGACTTGCAAGTAAAATACCTCTCACAAAATGGCAAAAGCATCTGGTGGGACCCTACATGCGAAGACTTTCTAAGTGACTAAAAGGTGATCAAGTCCAATCTGATCCGACGGTTCGCGCTGTTTCGCAAGATGAAGATGCTCGACAATTAGCTTTCGTGAAGTAGCGAAATGACTTGGTGCTCCAAGTAGGCATTCCAGTTGCTCGAGAGGGCGAGTACGATGATGGCACGTGGAAGAGGCTACAATAGTTAGAAAGGCGGGTCTAAGGGTTAAAAGGTGGGTCCCAGAGGTGAATCATGCTACGGGATAAGAAGTGACCTGGCAGATACAAGTGGCAAGGATGAGGTGGAACCTAGTGTTTTCTCTCAGCAAATGAAAGGTTGACATGTCAGTTTAAAAGTGACTAGATGCCAGGTGGATGAAGTTGAGACAGAGGGCCCATGTCTACCAGATTCAGTTAAGATTGTTAAGCATCGAGCAAGTCAAAATAATCTAACGGCCCGCGTGAATTCACAAAGGTAAAATGCTCATGTTTTATGCCCTGGAAAATGGCAAAAAGGTTTTTCGGCCCCAAAGATAGATAAAGCATGAGGTTAAAAGAGGATCAACTCCATTTTGATCCAAGGCCTCGTGTTATTTCACAATTGTGAACTAACTGAAGGATATGCTTCGAGAAATGGTGAAAAGAAGAGAGGGTATCCAAGTGTCATGCTAGATGGTGACGTGTCCATGGAAATGTGGTTTTAGAAGCAGTTGAGGGCCCACCAAGATGTAACCGATGGTATAAGGGAGAGACACGTGGCTGACGTTGAACTAGCCTTGAACGGTTTTCTAAAGCTAATGGTTGAGCACCACATGGTAGTCAATAACCAATGAAAAGGCAGCGTAAGTAAAGTAAGCATAAAGGTTTCCCTTAAAGGATGGTCATCTTTGATTTGATCCAATGCTTCGCGTTGTTTCATGGCCCGAAGTTAAAAGCTGTTTAAGATTTGAGAAATAGAAAAAGATTGCTAGCAGTCAAGGTAAAGGTGTGGTTAATGAAGATGTCGATAGTTTCAGTAAGAGTTAAACGCCGAGCAGTTAGAGTTCCATCCAACGCCTGGCGTGGCTTCACGAAGGAGAAGTACTCGAAGGATAAAGCTCATGAAATGGTGAAAAGGAGGTAGGGCCCAGCATGAAGGCAAGGTTGTTAAGTCAATGTAAAGGCCAATTAAGTTTCTTTTGATCGGACGATTGGCATGATTTTGTTTAACAAAATTGCCCAAAGGTTATGCTTCACGAAATAGCGAAAGAGCAAAAGGAAACAATGTGCAAGAATGTTGTGACTAGTTGGAGCGAAAAATTTGAATTCTCTCAGGAATTCAATTCTGAAGGGACGGCCGAAGCATCCGATATCAAGGTTGCAGTTAACACCCTAGGTACCATATATGATCTCCTATCAATCGGATGAAGGTATCATTCTAAAGAATTGTTGCAGAGGAGTAGATACAGAGCTATTTTCTTCAAATACAGAGCAATTCAATTCAGTTGCAGAGCGGATTCCTTCGAGCTAAAAATAGGTTTTCTTGTACTCTTGTGTGGCAATTTCTTTATGGTGTGTTTTAATTAAGGTCTTGATTTGTCACAGAACCAGTTGGGGGTAGTATTTTAATTGCTTGCATATCTTAAAATGGCACCTAAGAGAGAATTTTGTGGGAAAGTTAATTATCAGGAGAGGGCCATTTGTGATGATTTTCTTGAGCAGTTCATGTTGTCGACTAATCAGACATCAAAAGTAAAAGAATTAGTGCCAAGAGCTCCTCGTCTGAAAATAGGAGATGGGTTATATGATAAGGGCAACTGGTTGAGAGATCCATAGGTTGGGTTGTCTAGGTTGGGCTTATTCAAAGTTGGATTCGGAATGAGAAATTCTCTAGCCCCGTAGAATAGCATATGGGAATTAGATGTAGGGAAGTTGGTAATTCTAGGAGTATTCATGGATATGGATCTATTGACTCAAATTGCACATAATTATGATCCAGTCATAAGGAGCATTAGGGATATAAATGGGAAAGCCCTTATTGAAATCAATAATGAAGAATTCAGAAATGCTTTTGGGCTTAATGAGTTCACCAATTTTTTGAAACCCATTAACTTCAAATCATTAGCTCAAGTATACAGTGCACAGAGGAACCACCTTAGAAATGGGCCTCTTAAGGAATTTTTTTGTGAAGATAGGTGGGTTGACAGTTGTAGGAACCAACACTGAAGAGCCCTTCTCATTGAATCTATTCACATTTAGGGCTAAGGGAATGTATTGGTCACTTTGCTAGATTTTAGGAGAGGATGCTGGGGCAAATATGCCCAATCACTACTTGCTAATGATTGCTCAGATTTTGAATCCTTCTCTTGCAATAAAATTTCATTATGCTTCTTTCATTACTAATGCTATCCATGGAGGGTTGATAGGAATAAAAAATGGGAAGGTGGATAGGCCTTTCGGATGGTATTCACTCCTCATGCATCTATTTTTGTTCAAAGGTGGTGATTACTTTGCAAGTGGAATGGACCTCATAAAAGAGAAAGAGGGAGAAAATATGCCAGTGCAACTATGGAGTATTGTGCTGTCATGGGACAGAGATGATGCCAGTTTCTTAAAATTTGATAAATATTTTGCATCAAAGATTAGGACTTTCCTCTGCTCAAAGAACCCAAGAATGCCCAAGGTTCTTTTGGAATTTGTTAGACCAAAAGAATTTGTAGAAAGTATAAAGATTGTTCATAATTGGGGTGATATTTACTTACACCCTGTCTCCAAAGTTTTCAGAGTTTTTGGTTTTAGAGGCACTCCATTCTTATTGCCCTATTAGGTCCCTCTCAAAGTGGGAATTGCAAAAGTTCTTAGACAAATTGGTAGTGTGCAAGAAGCAGAGCTGACAGGCAGGGGTAAAGGGACTATTTTCCCTATGGTTACCATAACCCATCAATTTATAATAACCAAGGGAGGTTGGAATTGTTTTGAATATTTTCTCAAACCTTATCATTTGTCAACTGCAATATCCAGGAGTGCCGATCCAGAAGACTTCTTCAATGGCATGTTTAGAAAGAGAGCAGTGTGAAGAGGTAGACCACATCAATTTCAGTTTCCTGAAGACCTCATTAGAAATGAGTTTGATCTATATGAGCAGGAGCTGAGGAAGGAAAAATGGGCGGCTTATAAGAAAGCCTTAGATTTTGTACATCAGTTTGATGCCAGCTATGACCCATTGTCTAGCTTTTTCCCTTTTGAGGAGAAAATAAATTTCCTAATTGTTTGCTTTGAGGATGCAATGTAGACTCTAAAAGAAAAGAGGGAGGTTGTAATTAAAAGCAACCCTAAAAAGGAAGGAATGGTTCTAAGTAGGTCCACCTCCACCAGAGCAATCCCTCCTCGTGACTATACATTGCACAAGAAATCTATTTATAGTGTGTTGATGCCTACCATAGAGGAGCCCTCTACCTCCAAAGGAAAGAGGAAGATACAAGATGTCATTGACATCCAAGAGAGCCCAAAGAAGCAGAGAGTAGGAAAAGAAGTACAATTTGATACACCCTTGTACTCTCCATCCCAATCCCCTATTCACATAGGAGATGAATAGGCAGCAGCTGAACAACTGATATAGTTAGGCAGTCTAGGAGAAATAGCCTACACTTATGATGAAGTAGAAGAGGGAATGCCAGAAGAGCCCCTTACTGCTGAAATGAATATCACAACCAATGAATTTAAGGGCCAGGAGTAGGATCTTTAGATCAAGCAGGCCAGTGATAACTTCTTGGCTGACAACAATTTTGTTACATCAGGAGCATTTATGCAGTTTGTATGGAAGCAGAATATAGACAAATACAATGCAAGATGTGAGAAGAGAAAAGGTGAGCAGCCTCACAAAGATCTAGCTCTGGTGGAGGAGGAAATAAAGAAAGAAATGATGGATGAGTTTAAGACCATCACTCCTGAGCAAGGAAGAGATATGGTGGCACAAGCTGGAGTGCTCATTCTCCCTAAGTGGGACATAGCAGATGCCCTGGTACTAGAGGCAGTGAGAAAAGAAACCAAACCCATGGAGGGAATCGCTTTCAGCAAAGATAATGCTACACTCGTCATGTGGTCTCTCAAGAGGGATGAGAATAAGAGGAGGACACCCCAGGGTCAAGTTACCTTGGTGGAATGATAGTGAAGAGAGTGCAAAACACAGGGGTGGTAGAAGATGCTAGCACTATGCTAGAGACTGCAAAATTTAGTGTTGCAGTAGCAGAAAGGGAGGCTATGGAAAAAGAAGACCTCCAAGTCAAGTTGGAGACAATTTTGAAGGCTTATAATAGTGCTAAGGAAGAGGTAAGAGGTAAAGATAGCATCATTGCTAAGCTGCAAAGCCAGTTGACAAGACAGTACCATCAAGGTGAGTCTTCAACACTGATGATCTCCTCTTCTCCTGCAAGACCTCCACCTAGCAGCCCCATCATTGAGTTCCCACCATCTCCAGCACCTTCTAGCTCCCAAATGCTTGAGATTACTCCTCAAGAGTTAGAGAATTTAAAACAGGCTCAGGCCTTTTATGCAAAGATGTATGAGGAAAGAGTAAGGACTACCATTTCAAGTTTTGTAGATATAATGAGTGCCTCACTGTTATATAATAGCATAAGCAAGATTTTGGATATGTGGAATGAGCTTAATGGAGATAAGGCATTTTTGACAAGTGGAAGCCTAGAGAGAAGGACTTGGAGCTTATTTGTGTAACTTATGATGAAGCAGGGGGCAATCCTATCATCATATCCACTTGTGATACCACCAAGGATTTGTAAAATTGGCAGAAGGGGTGGATAATGCTGACAGGAAAATCAACTTGTACAAAAAGGAGTATGTTGATCAGGTTTTTGAATTGCTCCCAGGAGTTTTTATCAGCCTAGATCAACTGAAGGACAAACAAGTGTGGCTGAAGGAATTAGAGGGCAAATTGTCAGCCAGAATAAAAGGAATTGTTGACTTAGATGATGCTTCCTTTTTTGTTGTAACAATTCAGGAAATAGAGGAAATCAAATCTCATTATGGTTTTCTCAATTCAGAGGTCAACAAGATGAGAAATTCCTGGAAAAGGTTAACCAAGGCAAAGGCAAAAGGGATTAATTTCATGTGGCCAATTGATGATGTGTACAATGAGTGGACAAGAAAATATGCCATCGAGGATGTAGAGCAGTTAGAGGGCGCTCCTGAACAGTTAGAAGAAGTTGCAACTAGACAACAAGTAGAAGAAGCTGGAGAGGTCGAAAAGGACATGTAACTATTTTTGTAAAAGGCTTTGTAACTTCTTTTAGAAAAGAAATGATTGTAACAAATTCTCTTAGGAAAGTCCGAAGCTATGTCCATCCATATTGTTATAAATGGATACCAAGACTAATAGAAGAGATGATCACAAAGAATTGTAAGTGTAACGTCATAAATTGTACGCACTTACTAAAGCAGTACAATTTAACACCTAGTTTAGCACCCGCCTTGGCGCAGTTGCATTTTACATTAAATTTCCCCTTTAGCACTTAATTAATCAAATTAATTAGGTCTAAAGGTTCTATTTCATCATTTTCCACATCATAAAGTCAGGCCCTTTCATTAAAGTGTGCCCCTTTCATTTTATTCTTCCAATACACTACTTAATCAAAAACCCTAATTAGGCCCTATTCTGAGCTTGGGGGCTTGATTTTGGGGGTCAAAACATCTTGAAATCACCTGTAACTTCGGGATTCTCTCTAAAATCATCATATCTGACAGCCCTAAAAATTTGGTGAAAAGTTGTCGGGACCATGGCGCCCGGAGTGCACACGGTCCCGGACATTTTTCCCGAAATTTTAGGAGCGCGATCCAATCATAAAATAAAGCTTAACCCCAAGAAATTGGCAGGATATTCAATCTCTAGGTCGGCCAAAAATTGGAATTGAGACCTAGGGTTTCATACATAAGAGCTCTCTTTCTTCATTTGAAGGGATCTGATTTTTGTTTTCGGGAACCTCATATGTAGCGAAAGAGTAGATCTATGAAGACTTCAACAACATTCAACATCCCTCTATCAAGCATTTAAGAATTCCATTCATCCATTTAGGGCTTGGAAGACATTGAAGAACAATATGAGATTACCGACTGAAGATTGGCTTGTACTCCTCCCTTGAGGGTTGGGTATGATTTCATGTTGTTTTCATGTCTTTGCATAAGCTTCAATATCTCATTTATTCATGCTTTAGATCACTTTGCATCTTGATTTAGAGCATTTACATTATCATTAACAAGCAATTAGGGTTTACTTTCTAGGTTGCTCTAGTTTGCTTACTTGCATTTTAGATCTTGCACACACACAAGGTCTGCACACACATTACTTTTACAATACAACTTGGCTATTCATGGAGGTGGAAATCACCGAAGCGGGGGTTTGACTAAGGCAAAACCCTATATAGCTGCCCAAACACCTTTTTCAGATATAAGTGCAGGTTTCGAGACTCAAACGACGCCGCAGGTTGCAGATCCAGAAAAAGCAGGTCGAGACAGCACCCCACACCGAATTGCAGAGCAGAATACCAGGACAGGGGCGTGGGGCACCCTGGTCCTGCCAGGACAGGGGCACTGGGCACCTTGGTCCCTAGGACAAAGGCGCTGGGCGCCCTGGTCCTCCTGACAGACAACATTTCAGACAGTTTTCCAGAGTGCAAAATAGCAGTTTTAGGTGCAGTTCCAGGACAAAATCAGGACAGTGGCGCCCGCGCCCCCATCCCAAACATTGACTCCGGGTACGCATCTGCATTCTTGTTTTATCCTTGTGTTTACAGCTTTCCATTGTTTAAGTTCAATTCTGCAATCTTGTTATTAGCTCATACTTGCATTTTAGGGTTAGGAATTGAACTTGCATAATCTTACCTTTCAATTACAACAAAGGAATAGAAACCCTAATAGGTAGCCCATGGCTCTCTCTTTCACAAAAAGAAGTAGCCAATTGTGTGATAACTCTAGGCTCTTTCGTATTCTGTAATGTGTGACAAGAGGTAGGATTAGGACATGATAACCTAGTCTCGCTTTTTCCCTCACACATTTTGGTGAACCCGACGTGAATCTATCATTGCTTCCTCTTGCATTGCATTTGTTAGATCTAGATCTAGATTTAGTGTGTTTTCATTTCATTTTAATTAAAAAAAAAAAAAAAAAAAAAGAGAGAGTGTGTTTCTTTGCATTGTGTGTTTAAATTTCATGCAACTTTTATTTCAAAATGTCAGACTTTTATTTGCAAAATGTTCATGCTTATGATGATTATTATGAGTATAGCCAAGATGAATTAGATGAAGCTTTAGATGAGTTTTTGAACCCTAAAGATACCAAACCTTCATTTTACCAAAAACTCATAAACCTTGTTACTATGCCATTTCGTTGTGATGAGAAAGATAAGTTGAATGAGTCCTCTCAAGGGTACATTCCTATCAACTCTTCCACTAAATCTAGTAACATGGTTGTTTTCAACAATCCCCTCTATGAGGAGATGTCTCTTTTTGAATAAAAAGATAAACCTTTTAATAGATATGATCATGCTTTGTTGGATGATGCTCTTGATGACTTTGTGGCTTTATCGAAATCTCTAAACAAAAACAAAACCTCTAAATTGGTTAACATGATAAACTTGAATGAGCATAAAAAGCCTCTCTTTGAAGTCCAAGGTGCTTATCCTTCTCCCACCTTTCAAGGTCCTAAATCACCTCTACTTACTGTCCAAGGAGGGTATGATCATGATTCCTTTCGTACTCCGAATAAACCAATCATCACTGTGCAAGGAAGAAAACCTATAAGTCCTTATTGTTATGCCAAGCAAATAACTAGAGAGAGTTATCATGCAGTTGCCCATACTTATCATACCAAAAATAATAGGCAGCCTAGTCCTCCTCCTGTTACTCCAGTTTCTCTTCCGAATCCTCAACCAATTCTTCCGCAAGCTCCACGTATTTCACAAGTTCTTAGTAAGGAATATGATCTCATAGAACAACTTAAAGTTACCCCTGCTAAGATATCCCTTTGGGATTTGATTCAAACTTCTTCCGCTCATCATGGAATGTTACAAGATGCCTTGAAAGATTTGAATGTTCCTCCACCAAATACATCTAGTAATATAGCATCTTTGGTTAACTCTGTGATGAGTCCTAAAGCTCAAATTGTGTTTACCCAAGATGAGTTGCCTACTAGTGAAATCCAACATCAATATGATCCCTTGATGATTGTGGTTATCATGAAAGACACTGCTATAAGACGAACACTAGTAGATAATGGCTCTGGTCTTAATGTGTGTAGCATTAATCTTTTGCATAAGATGAATGTGGATACATCTCTAATTGAGCCGGACTCTCATCCTATTCAAGGCTTTGATAATGTGGCTAAAACTTCATTAGGTACTATCACCTTACCCATCACAGTGGGGCCTGTTACTTTGCCTACTCCTATCCATGTTATGTCGGGAAATCTAACATACAACTTGTTATTAGGGAGACCTTGGATTCACAGTATGCAAGTTGTCCTCTCTACATTGCACAGACAAGTTAAGTTTATCTACAACAATAAGACATATACCTTGATAGGTGATACCAATTTTCAAGCTTGTTTGCAAACATCTACTTCCAAAGGGGGTGCCTCTAAGCCGCCCTCGTCTAGTGGTGACTCTTTAAACAAGATACCTATCAATGAATCCTCACTCTCTGATGATCAAAATTCTTTGGATGAGTCTGGAGCTCCTAAAGAAGACTCTTCTCGACTTGAAACTACACATAAGAAGGATTTTGATCCTGAGAAGGTTCTCGCAGACGACGATTGGGGATCCGTTGATTTTAATCCTACCTTTGTAGGTGAATATAAGGTTCCTTCTAGAGAGCTTAAAGCTGAAAAGAAGGAAGAAGCTAAAAATCAATCAACACTACCTGAACCTATGAGTAATAACTTTGTGGCCGCTTCTCAAACTTCTTCTCCCCGCACCTCTAATTCTGAAGAGTTTGATTCTTTGTCTTATGAAAAACCGCCTTCTCTGTCTGAAATGGCTGATCGTTATGGTCATGGTTTTCGCATTTTTGCTAAGCATGGGTATCATGGAAATGGTTGTGGCGCTCACGAACAAGGAATAAAGGTTCCTCTAGAGAATAATCTTCACAACCATGCCTTTGGACTTGGCTATAATCCCTGTAAGCGCACTAAAGCTTCTAGAAGACCCTGTATTAGTGTTAATGCTATTTCTACCTCTCTATCAATGCAACACCCCAAGTACATTGATGAGGATCCTTCGTGTGCTTGTGCTTTTGATGTTTTCCCTATCGATGATGCTTTAGCTGAATTTTTAGGAGCATATGATACTCTTCCTCGTTATCATCACAATAGGGGACTCCCTTATTGTTTGAACACTGAAGCCTATTTTGGAAAAGAGACAGATAACAATGAGATTGTGAAAGAATTCCCTCAGCTAAAGGATACTCCTCAACAAAGTAATCTTCTCATAAGTGACACCACTAATGTTAAGATGGATCCTTGCAATGAAGAAAAAGTTATTAAAATTGGAAAATGTTTGGATGAAGAGGAACAAAAACAATATGAAGATTTATTGCATGAATTCCCCGAGATCTTTGCTTGGACATACTCTAACATGCCTGGTATAGATCCTAAGATTGTTACTCATAATATTGTCTTAGTCCCTGATGCTAAGCCCGTGAAACAAAAGATTCGAAAAATGAATGCTAAGGTGGCTTTGCTTGTTAAGGCTGAGATTGAAAAGTTATTGGAGGCTGGATTTATCCGCCCTATTGATTATTCCCCATGGATTTCAAATATTGTCACTGTCGCTAAACCAGATAATAAAATAAGAATGTGTACCGATTTCCGAGATTTAAATAAGGCTTGTTTAAAAGATGATTTCCCTCTTCCGAACATTGACATGATAGTTGATTCTACGGCAGGACATGCCTTATTATCCTTCATGGATGGTTTTTCAGGATACAATCAAATTTTCATTAACCCTCAAGATCAATTCAAAACTACTTTCACCACTCCTTGGGGTACGTTTTCTTGGATAATGATGCCTTTTGGACTTAAAAACGCCGGTGCAACTTATCAACGAGCGATGACCCTTATCTTTCGCGATTACATGCATAAGATTCTAGAAGACTATGTTGATGATGTTTTAGCCAAATCCATTCTTTGCATAGATCATATTAAGATCCTTCGTCAAATCTTTGAAAGGATTCGTAAATATCACATGCGCTTGAATCCCTGAAAATGTGTTTTTGGTGTGAATAGTGGAAAACTATTAGGATTCATAGTTTCGCATCGTGGGATTGAGGTGCATACTAAGAAAATAGATGCTATTGTCAACATGCCACCTCCTAGAAATGTGTCTCAACTCAAAAGCTTACAAGGAAAAATTCAAGCTATTCGTAGGTTTGTATCTCAACTTGCGGATCATACTTTTCCTTTCACTCAACTTCTCAAAAAGAATATCACTTTTCAATGGAATGAGGATTGTCAGCAAGCATTTGAAGATTTAAAAATGTATTTGGCTAATCCTCCTATCCTTCGACCGACTGAACCTTCTAAACCCTTCCTTCTTTATATGGTTGCGTCCTCTCATGCTCTTGCAGCATTATTGGCACAACATGATAAAGATGGTAAGGAGTGTCCGGTATATTATATAAGTCGTACCTTACTTGATTATGAGACCCGATATTCTGCGATAGAAAGACAATGCTTGGCCTTGGTGTTTGCGACTCAGAAATTGAGACATTATCTCTTAAATTCAGAATTCCACGTCATGGTAAAATTTGATCCGTTGAAGCATCTTTTCTCTAAAACTGATTTATCAGGACGCCTAGCTAAGTGGGTTATGATGTTAACTGAATTTGACCTTAAATTTGTTTCACAAAGGGCAATTAAAGGGCAAGCGTTGACCGATCACCTAGCTGAGGCCCCTTCACCTTTCTCCTTCCCTAACCCTGAGTCTTTTCCCGATGATTTCATCCTTTGTACAGAGAAAGATGAAACTTGGGAGTTATACTTTGATGGCTCTAAGTGTCGTACGGGATCGGGGGCAGGTGTTGTTCTAATTTCTCCTACAAAGAAGTCCATTCCCTTATCTTACCATCTCAATTTCCTATGTACCAATAACATTGCTGAGTATGAGGCTCTTATAGCAGGAATAAAGGCAGCCTTAGCTTTGAATATAAAACACATACATAGTTTTGGAGATTCTCAACTGATTATAAGACAAGTAACAGGACTGTATCAAGCGAAACAAGACAAATTATCACAATATAAAGACCTTGCTATCTCTTTGTTACAAAAATTTGATTCTTACACCATAGAACCTGTTCCTCAAAAAGATAATCGACATGCGGACGCAATGGCATGTGTGGCTTCTCTTGTATCTTTAGAGGACCCTGTGGTTGATCTTAAATTTGTTATTCACAACCTTATTTCTCCAGCTATTGTAGATGATTCCAGCCTGGTGACATGTTGCGACTTTATAGACTCAGATGAATGGTACTCGCATATCGTAAGATACTTGAATGATGGTACCTTTCCTGATTCCGCCAATAGGAACACCAGGGCTAAAGTTTGCAAGTTGTCTGCTAGATATATCATTCTTTCTAATGTTCTTTACCGAAGGGGTTATAACGGTCTTCTCCTTCGTTGTCTTAACAAATCAGAAATCCCTATTGCTCTTGAAGAGGCGCATTCAAGTTCCTGTGGGGGGCATTTTGGAGGTAAATCCTTGGTTCAAAGATTACTTCATATGGGATATTATTGGCAAACTATTCAGCAGGATTCTTTTTCATTTGTTAAGAAATGTCACCAATGGCAACAACACAATAATTTGATTCATGCTCCTGCCCAAGAACTCCGTTCTTAGGTAGCTTCTTGGCCTTTCTCTGCATGGGGGTTGGATCTCATCGGTAAAATCTCTCCTCCTTCATCTCAAGGACATGTTTTCATTACAACCGCAACAGATTACTTTACAAAGTGGGTAGAAGCTGTTCCTCTTCGCTCCACTACAGCTGAAGTGATTTGTCAATTTCTTCTAGAAAACATTATTTCTCGATTTGGGATACCTTCCACTATAATCTCTGATAATGGGACATCATTTAAGAATAAAGACATGAAGCAATTCCTCGAGAAATATCATATCAAACATCGATTTTCTACACCATACTATCCTCAATCAAATGGTCAAGGCGAATCATCCAATAAAATAATCGAACAAATTCTTCGCAAAACCGTGAATAAGCATGGTAAGGATTGGAGTACTCAGCTAATCTATGCTCTTTGGGCCTACCGAATGAGTGTACGAATTGCCATGGGAACTACTCCTTATAATCTTGTTTATGGTGCTGATGCTATTATGCCTTTAGAATTAGAGATTCCATCACTTAGAGTTTCTCTCAAAGTTATAATAGATGATGACTCCTATAGAGAACAAAGACTTCAACAGCTTGAGATGCTTGATGAACAACGTATAAATGCTCTTGAGCATATTCAAGTGTATCACAAAACTCTACAACGAAACTATAATGATAAGGTTATTCAATGTTCCTTCTCAGTGGGTGACTTAGTGCTCTATGAGAATCAGCGCAATGTGAATGCCTTACCTGAAGAAAAGGGAAAATTCAGTCCTAATTGACTTGGACCGTATATCGTTATTGAAGATTATGGATCAGGTGCTTACAAAATAGCGGATGTAGACGGTACGCCTCTTAAAGACCCTATAAACGCTATGCACTTGCGAAGATACTATGCTTAATGCCTCATTCCTTATCATTTATCTATTTCCTTTCTCACTTCTTCAAAATTGGATAACATGTTAACATATCTTTGATTAGAGCAAAATGATGTTTTGTTTAATCTATATTGCTTTTTTCTTGACAAGCATGTGTCTTTACTTTATGGTTTGTCTTGAATTCATTTATGTAAATTACAAAAGATTTACATTTTCATTATGTTGACATATTATACAATGTTTTTGTGTTAAGTTGAATCATGTCATGTTGTGCTTAAATTCAAATTAAATCACATTGGTTATATGATTCGTAGGCTTAATACATACTTTCTTCCTTATCATCAATATAGTACTTGATCAAATATTTTAATTAAGTCACACATGTATCAATTTAATCATGGAGCATTGAGAAATCAATCACATGGAAATTAAATTCAGAACATACATGTACATCTACCAAATGTATTAACTTTAATCACAATACACATTGTTTAGGCATTAAAGATAACACGTTTGAAACAAAGAGGCATGTATATATATATATATATATATGTGTGTGTGTGTGGATCAATATACAAAGGTAGGTCACTACACATCCAAAATGTGACCTACCCTACATCATAAAATCATCTCCTATCCCTAGGGCTGGTGGCTGGAGAGTGACGACTAGATGCTCCCTCCTGATCTGGCCGTGCAGGTGGACCCATGGGGGTATACCGTGATATAGATCGTGAATGGCTCCGAGAGGAACTCCTACGATCCCTATCCATAAGGATAGCGCGATACGAGGTAGCCTCGGCCTGAGCTGCTGCTAGATCACACTATGCTCACTGAAGGTCCTCTGATAGAGCCCGCTCTCTCTCCCTCCATATCTCTACCTGTACTTGAAATGGGGAAAACAAATCATCATGCCGACCCGCGTTCCCTGGAGGTCTATAAGCAACCTGTGAGGAACTAGGGATCTGCGCTGTCATAGAGATATTTGTCACTGCTTGCTGGATCAAGGAGCGCCACTCCTGCACATTAGCTGTAGCAGTAGAACAGATTTTGTGTTAGTACCATTTTATATCATCAAAACATCAATCAATCAATATAAACCTACTATACCTGGATCTCCCTCACTCCAGTAGGGATCATGATATGGTAGCATCTGTGACTGGGAACTACTAGGCTCCCCACGTTCGAGCGATCTGTGTGCGATAGGTGCAGGTCTCTGTAGCACCTCGTGTTCCCCCTTTTGGGGAATAACGGGATGATCTAAGGCTACAGTGTCATCCCCTGAATGGTGAGGAGCTGCATCTAACTCCTCATCATCATCTCTATCCTCATCTGCATCCTCGTTCTCCTCATCATCATCTCTCTCCTCCTCGTCGTCATCCTCATCCTTCTCCTCCTCGGCACTAGGCGGATCAGGACCTCCTGCCTCCTCATAACCCTCTCCCTCCTCTGGCTCCTCCGATCTAGATCCCTGATCCTCATCTTGATCTCCATGCCTCCATGGACCTGGATGGCCTGTCGGGTGATCTGGTGGAAAGATAGGCCCTGGGTATGATCTCATAAACTAGGAATGATACCTGCGTTGTACCCCAGGGTCTGCAGCATAATTAGTGACCACATCCTGATCGGACCCCTCTATATCTGTGATCTCGATATCGTCTATCGTCGGTCTCGCTACTGCTCTAGGTCTGGGAAGGACTCATGAGTGTCGAGTATAGATGGGCACATCGGTTGGGACACACTGCTCTAGCCCGAACTGCCTCTGTACTCGGTCAAAGTAGAATGGGACTATGATGTGTGGATATCGTCCTCTCAGTAGGCGGTTCCTCTGTAGGCATGCTAACTGTCTCTCCATCCCATCCCATTTGTGCATCCATAGATATGGTCTCCACACGGTCACCTCTGTTGTCAATCTATCAACTATCACTCTCCAATACAATAGATCTCCAAATCTCCACTCACTGGTAAGTGAATAAGCAAATACCCTAGGTCGCTCGCTAGCCATACTCATCGGATAGCCCACAGGCCTGGTGCATGTAAAGTGCTCAAATATCCACACCTGCAGAAGTGTGCATGTCATCAAGTTGCAACCCTATCCAAAAACATACTCCTCGAGGTCATGATAGAGATGTGCAAGCATACTCTGACCCCAGGCGTATACTCTCCTGTGTCTCTCCATAGCCCTGATGCACCATGCGAGACCCCCATGCATGTGTGTACCTTGCCCATTAGGTCAGACAGCTAGTGCAATGATGGCTATCATAAGATGTCTCATGAGGGGCACCTCTCCTGTAGGATGTAAGAGCCAACTGACCATGATACAACCTCTCGTCTCTCTCGGCATGACTCTCCCTATGCAATATACCTGCTCCCTCTGATGATCCTCTACTGATCGATCGGTCGCATATGTCACGGTAGCTCCTCTGATCGGTAGGCGAAGAATGTGGTACACATCCTTAAGTGTCACCGTCATCTCCCCTACTGGAAGCTGGAACGTGCATGTGTCAAGATCCCATCGCTCCATGAGTGCCATCAGCATCGCGGGATGAAATCGAATGGCCGGCATAGGAATCATAGACCACAAACCTACTATCGATAATGTGTCTCTCTCTGCTTGAGTAAGTCGGGGAATCTGACCATGCAAACTGCAAAGAATCTACCCCGCCGTGTGCTCTCTCATGTACGGGAGACCCTGCATCACAAAAACATAACTATAATCAGTACTCAATCATCAAAAATCATTCATGCAAAACTATCGAACATCGTATTCTAACCTTGCCATCTCTCGCCAAGTCCTGATTGGGGTCATGGTGGCTTGTTAGGGACCATGGCGCCCTGAAGGGACCATGGCACCCTGTCAGGGACCATGGTGCCCTGAAGGGACCATGGTGCCCTGAAGGGACCATGGCGCCCTGTCAGGGACCATGGTGCCCTGAGGGGACCATGGCGCCCCATAGGGACCATGGCGCCCTGTCAGGGACCATGGCGCCCTGAGGGGACCATGGCACCCTGAAGGGACCATGGCTCCCCACAGGGACCATGGCGCCCTGTGTGGGACCCACGGTCGGGTTCCAGGGCCCGCAAACGATCACAGAAAGTCAAATGCAAAAAATCAAAAGTCAAACGTTCAGTCAACTCACCTCGTCCAGCAGCTCGTCATCGATCACGGCCTGTCGCATGATCTCAATCCTCGTGGGATGCTCCGGTCATCGTGAAGGCATGATGATGGCTATGTGGGCTTCGCTGCAATGAACAGTACTCAGAATCAACAAAGTGACAAATGCAAATGTCACTTTCAAGGTATATACTTTCATTCCTTTACCTTTACTCTCAAAACCCTAATTTTCCTCTATCACTCATTTCATCATAACTTGAGTTTGGGAGATGCGATTTTCGAACCGTTTGTTGCGTAGCAATCATATTTTCGCTCCCCTACTCTCGGGATGTTCCAAAAAGTGCTCTGATGAAGCCTTTTCAGTGAACATCCCTCATCAATACTCTCTTACACAATTTGTTGTAAGTAAACATGCTACCCTGTT
The DNA here is from genome assembly GCF_030272615.1 of Cryptomeria japonica. Taxonomy (NCBI): domain Eukaryota; kingdom Viridiplantae; phylum Streptophyta; class Pinopsida; order Cupressales; family Cupressaceae; genus Cryptomeria; species Cryptomeria japonica. Next base: position 58,107,674 of record NC_081409.1, read on the forward strand.
TCACCTCCCTAATAAGCAAGTCGAAACAGGGGGGGCATATAGCTACTCGCAAATTTCATCACCTTCCTTAGTAAGCATTAGGTGATTTTGTGATCTAACGTGTGTTTTGTAGGGTGCGGTTCCTAACTGTGTACTGCAGATACTGCTAGGGGCTTCGTCCGACAACTTATGGATATATCCTTTTTCAAATGATGTTTACTTTCTGTACTTTAGCTTGCATATGCACGTAGTACTCATATGACCGCTAAAGTGGGGGCTAAATGTAACGTCATAAATTGTACGCACTTGCTAAAGCAGTACAATTTAACACCTAGTTTAGCACCCGCCTTGGCGCAGTTGCATTTTACATTACATTTCCCCTTTAGCACTTAATTAATCAAATTAATTAGGTCTAAAGGTTCTATTTCATCATTTTCCACATCATAAAGTCGGGACCTTTCATTAAAGTGTGCCCCTTTCATTTTATTCTTCCAATACACTACTTAATCAAAACCCCTAATTAGGCCCTATTCTGAGCTTGGGGGCTTGATTTCGGGGGTCAAAACATCTCGAAATCACCTGTAACTTCGGGATTCTCTCTAAAATCATCATATCTGACGGCCCTGAAAATTTGGTGAAAAGTTGTCGGGACCGTGGCGCCCGGAGTGCACACGGTCCCGGACATTTTTCCCGAAATTTTAGGAGCGCGATCCAATCATAAAATAAAGCTTAACCCCAAGAAATTGGCGGGATATTCAATCTCTAGGTCAGCCAAAAATTGGAATTGAGACCTAGGGTTTCATACATAAGAGCTCTCTTTCTTCATTTGAAGGGATCCGATTTTTGTTTTCGGGAACCTCATATGCAGCAAAAGAGCAGATCTGTGAAGACTTCAACAACATTCAACATCCCTCTATCAAGCATTTAACAATTCCATTCATCCATTTAGGGCTTGGAAGACATTGAAGAACAATATGAGATTACCGACTAAAGATTGGCTTGTACTCCTCCCTTGAAGGTTGGGTATGATTTCATGTTGTTTTCATGTCTTTGCATAAGCTTCAATATCTCATTTATTCATGCTTTAGATCACTTTGCATCTTGATTTAGAGCATTTACATTATCATTAACAAGCAATTAGGGTTTACTTTCTAGGTTGCTCTAGTTTGCTTACTTGCATTTTAGATCTTGCACACACACAAGGTCTGCACACACATTACTTTTACAATACAACTTGGCTATTCGTGGAGGTGGAAATCACCGAAGCGGGTGTTTGACTAAGGCAAAACCCTATATAGCTGCCCAAACACCTTTTTCAGATATAAGTGCAGGTTTCGAGACTCGGACGATGCCGCAGGTTGCAGATCCGGAAAAAGCAGGTCGAGACAGCACCCCACACCGAATTGCAGAGCAGAATACTAGGAGAGGGGCGTGGGGTGCCCTAGTCCTGCCAGGACAGGGGCATTGGGCGCCCTGGTCCCTAGGACAGAGGCGCTGGGCGCCCTGGTCCTCTTGACAGACAGCATTTCAGACAGTTTTCCAGAGTGCAAAACAGCAGTTTCAAGTGCAGTTCCGGGACAGAATGAGGACAGTGGCGCCCGTACCCCCATCCCAAACATTTTTAGTCAAACATTGACTTTGGCTATGCATCTGCATTCTTGTTTTATCCTTGTGTTTACAGCTTTCCATTATTTAAGTTCAGTTCTGCAATCTTATTGTTAGCTCATACTTGCATTTTAGGGTTAGGAATTGAACTTGCATAATCTTACCTTTCAATTACAACAAAGGAATAGAAACCCTAATAGGTAGCCCGTGGCTCTCTCTTTCACAAAAAGAAGTAGCCAATTGTGTGATACATCTTGGCTCTTTCGTATTCCATAATGTGTGACAAGAGGTAGGATTAGGACATGATAACCTAGTCTCGCTTTTTCCCTCACACAGTAAGAAAACGCTACAAAAATTTATCTTAGCTTTTCTAAGTGTAATGGAGAATATTCAAAAGTTTTTTTAATACTTTCTTGAAGATAATATCAATATACAGACCATCGGCTTTGATTGAAAACTTTGTGTCATCTTCAAATGTGTTTGCAATTGTTTACTATTTCATTTTGAATAATCCAGGGTTATTTTGTTTGAATAGAGTTGTAAGATAACTTTCAATAGATATTCTTCTTAGCTTTTCTCTTCAAGAGGGGAATTAAATATGCAAGGATTATTTCTACCAGTAAATTCTTTGTAGGATACTTTGAATCTTGATGAGCATACTTTAATTTGGTATGCATAAATTCTTGTGTGTGTCTGGCATATATAGGGATCAATAGAAGCCGAGCCAATGGGATGTGTAAAGATATCTTGTTTGGGGAGTATTGTTTGAATTCAAATGACTCTGTGACCTTGGATAAGGCATTGGTATAGATCGAGGTTGTCTATTACATGTTTTGTAGGTCAAAATATTGAATATGAGTATAATTTTCATTCCTTTGTTTTAGTTAGTTTCAAGGTGATTAGATCCACTGGTTTTCTAGACTGGTTTATTGTGGATTTATGTTTTGAAATTGTGAATTTAGTTCACCAATGTATACCCGCCTGGACTCTGAGTAGGTCCAAAGTGTAGAAGGTTAAATCAAACCTTGTCATATGTTGTCCTAAGAGTTTCCTTCCCTTTAATATCTCTTCTGTATAGAGTTTAATCATTTTATTATAGGGATGTTGAAGTGGATTAGATTTTGAAGACAACAGAAGGGATATAAGGACCTAAGATGGATGGAAGGGATGAAGGAGAAGGAATATGTTTGGATTTTGATGGAGGGATACCAATGTCTTGAGAGTGAGTTGTGTATCAGTGACCCTTAACATTTTCTTTAGCATGGATGGGTTCTTTCTTGAGAAGGTCTACCCCTTTGCCTTTGTACATATTTTGAACCATAGGATAGTCTTTGCTTCAAAAGAATATGCGAGTCCATTCTGAGGTGGGTATGACATGGAAGAAATGATAGGATCATGAAGTGGATTAGATCTGACCAAAGTGGAGGAACCCATTGTGCACATAAGGGGTTCATGAGCATCTTGCACCAACATATTAGAATCATGAGGGGGACTAGGATCAATGATAGATTCTTCATGCAATGGAATGGGGGGAATAATGGGATCATAAAAAAAAAAAAGATCTTGGAGGATATATGGAGGATTAGGACATGGAGATGGAGGACCAAAAGAATCTTGTGGATCATCTGAAGGAATGATATGATCTTGTGGTGGACATGAATCAGGAAGGATGCATTGATCTTGACAAGGAGGAAGATCATTAGATTCCTCTTTAAAGGTGTTTTGCTTTTGACTTTGAATGGGATCATTAGGAAAAATAGAAGGGATATCTTGACCTTGCTTAGGGAGTAGGATTCTAATGGGACTTGAAAAAGTGTTGTGATCTTGGATAGAATGGATAGGACTAGGGGAATCATGAGTGTTTAAGAAGATGGGATCCTGGTAAACAATTGGATGGGATGATAAGGTTTCAAGATCTTGATCTATTTTAGGACTCATTTCTTCATACTTTGAATCATCCTCTTAACATGGGGCTGGACTTTGGATATGCACGAGGGATTTTGGAAAGGAATCAATGCTTTGAAATGAGGAAGATGGAATTTGTATGTGACTCTTTTCAATAGATTTGATGGGAAATTAAGTGCATGGTGGTATTGGATCTAACATTTCTAAATAGTACAAGGGATTGGTATAAAGACATAGATTATCATGTATTTTTGTTGCGGATGGCCCTTGGGAGGATGCATTATTTGATGTATCATTTCATGAGGATGATATGGGAGCTTCTTTGTAAATTTTCAAAAGGTGTAGGAATAGGTGCCACTGGAGAGTCAATTTTCTTATGGGGGGATGAGCCATTACTAGAAATAGGTGCATGATTTTGATCTTTCTCAGAAAAATTACTCAGGGATCTCTTTAAGAGTTGTGTAATAGAGCCACCTTTCTTTGGAGACACATTTGAATCCTTGCAAGGTTTTGACATGGTTGGGTTTTGATTTTGGAATTGTTTGAAAGGGATTTGGTTTTGGTTTCATGTTATGTTTTAATGTTCAATTGGTTTTTGGTTTTTGGTTTGATGTTATGGTTTGATTTGTGTTGCAAATTTTGTTTTTGAATTGTTGGTTGTAGTTATTGACATTGATATGTTGACTGAACTTGTTGTTGATATTCCACAGTTGGCTGAGCCACTTGTTGATGTTGTTTGTTTGGTTGGACATGTTGTTGAAATTGCACTATTGGTTGTGTTGGTTGGATTTGTTGGACCATGTGTGAGTTAGACTAGTAGGAAGGATATATTACTTGCAAAGGTTGAGTCTCATAAGAATATGAAGGTTGGTATGACTCAACCTCCAATTTTGATTCTGATTCTGAGTCTGATTCAGTATGATTCTCTTATGATTGGTGGTATTTAATTTTCTCTCATCATTTTATCTAACCAAATTGCATGTGGGCTAGGATCAGTCTTGTTCGAACTAAGATTTTGATGTTTTGGATGCAAACTTGAGGTTTAGTTTTGAACGATTGTTTGATTTGAAGGTGATCTAGGTTGAACACTACCAAGTCTTGGTTGCATTGGTATGAAGCTTGGTTCAAAATTTGGTGGTGGTCCCAGTTGAATGATTCCATACTTTGGTAGCATGTTTGTATGTGGACCAACATTTGGATTGAAGTTTAGTTGTACAATATTGCCTTGTTGTTGTGTTGGATAGAATTGTGATTGTCTCAATTGGTTATCATCCATTGGAAAAGACATGGCTTGATATGCAGATTCTTGTGATTTCTTAGACTTGGACCTTATTTCAGTAGGCATGCCACTATGCAATTTTTTAGGGATTTGACAAATGCAACCTAAGAGGGTGGAAATGTAACTTAATGTTTTTGGTCTTTTTGAATTTTTGGAATGTCAATGAAATGCAACTTACTGCAACCTTAAAATATGATCATGCAATCTAGGACAAGAATGCAATCTATGTTTTTTTGTTGTTTTTGAGGTTTGGACAAACTCTTAGAATGAAAACCTAAAGATATGACCCTTAGGAAATTGAAATGAAGTCAATACCTTAAGAGGACAAAGGAAAAAAGGACTAAATGATAGTAGGACAAATTGACAATGTCTCACCTATACGCTTGGATACTAAGCTAGGTGTAACTAAATGATCTTGACAAGAAGATAAATTTTGAACAAGGTCAAGACTCCCTAACAACTACTTAGGGTTTAACCTAAAGATTTAAATTTTAAAGTTTGACAAAACCAAAATTTGAGATTATTACGTCTAGTGTCATAAAATTGCAACCCTGGCAATTTTAACCACATTTGAAGTCCTCACCTTGGCGATGACATCCTCCTGTTGTTCACAAAAAGTGATAACCCAAGAGCACCTGCAAATCTTTCTATGAAATGGCCAATTTCAATCTACAAAACACATCAGGGCTTGGACAACATAACATAGGACCCTAATTGATCCTCCTGCACTTCAGGTTCTACTAGACCTAGGGGGGGACACCCTTTTGATGCACTAAATACAACAATTACAGACACATAACTGCATCAACATTAAGCAGATAGATCATTTCACAAGCTCAACATATTAGGAAACATTACAGATTGGCTAGATCTATACAAACAATAGGATGAAACAGAACTTGGAAAGAATGGAACACAAACACCCCTAAACATGAAGGGAAAATAGATTTATCTTTTAAAATGTTGTTCTGAAAGACATCCCCAAACTTGTAAGATCAGTGCCTTATCCAAGGGCAACAGAGTCACACATCAAACTATAAATGAAACCTTATACTGCAAATCCATCTTCATGATTAAATATTCATGCATTTAATACCTTGCATAAATGCATTACTCAGCTCACTCACAAAAAATATCAAATCCAGACACTATATTCCATTATTCATGATTTATTACAGAATTTAAATTCTTCCTTGAAGAATCCCTGCAAACAATCACAATTACCTCCTTGAGATAACAAATCTCATCCTCCTTGAGGATCTGATCTGAATATAATGAAAATACAAATCCAAAGACAACTTCTGTGTGAATTTGTGCATGCCTTACATACACAAGAACCTGCAGCTAAGAACACCTATAGCAAAGAATCGAACTCCATTACTGAAAGGATAACCCTTCTCTGTACAATTTGGAAGAATACTCAGAATTGGAAGCCATCAAATCTGGAGCATTTTCCAAATTTCTGGAACCCCTACAACTGAGAAGAATTCGGAATAAAAAGGAGGAGAGAAGAAAATCAAATCTACAACTGAATTGCCAAGTGTCTCCTCTCTAACTGAATTTTGTTCCTGTGGAAACTTCTTCTAAAATATCCCACATTTGTCAAAATTAACCTCATAATCGGATTCCTCACTCCGAGAGCTTTCCGAAAACATATAGCACTTTATACTTTGGCAAAAAATTGAGCCCTGGGCGAATTAATCCTCAACATGGACCCATCATTTAAATTTTTCAAATTTCCCTATAGTTTAAACTACATCATTTCATCATTTTAAATTTGATTTTTGACTCCATTTGTGCTCTGAAGCCTTGCCATGTGGCGGGATCTGATTGGTCGATGGGGTTGACCGGATGCCACCTCGGATGACACCTCATATTTTACCACTTGTCGGCCACGTCACCGCCACTGGGTTGCTTGCTTGTATCCCACGTCATCGCCACTGGGTGCCACCTCACCGGGACCCGCCTGCTGGACCACTGACTGTACCCACCACCTGTGTGCCACATGGATGGCTCTCGTTCACTTTCGCTATTTCGCAGGGTTTAAACTACGTGCATCTCCCTTCACGAAATAGTGGGAGCCGTTGATCTCTCTCGAACTTGCTCGCTCATTAACCCGGCCTTCGTCTGCAAAATTTTGCCTGTTTGCCTCGAGAAGCATGCCTGCGTGGGGTCCACTTGCTCTTCGTCCAGTCAACTCCTCTGTCACCTCGAGAAGCATGCTCGCGCATGGGCCCGCCTTGGGCGCCCATAGGCACCTTGTGTCAAAAGCCTTTATGGCGTAGACATTATAGTATAGTGCGTTTTTGCTTATAAATATCAAACAATGCTCTCGCCCAACCAATGTGGGATAATGCCTCAAGCCTGGAACTGCAAGTTTTTGAAGATTTTCATGCCCAATCTGGCAATACCTTTGCTTTGGAGTTTTTAAACCTCAGACTAAATGCCTTCTTCATTTCTCCCATGCTAAACATCTGTAGAGAGGACGTTGGCAACATTGGCAATTGATTTGCATAAAGATTTTAACTGTTTTTACTTACCCTTTTCCATTGCATTGGCTGAAGATTTCAATGTCTTTCCATTATTTAACAGCACAGAGGGAGGATGATTGGAGGGCACGTGAGGGAGGTTTTCATTGGTTTGGAATGTTCTGTGCCTTCCACAAAACACAACACAGGAGGAAAAACATTCATTTACTGATCCAAATTACCCCTTTCACCAATCACGTGGGAGGAGCTGATTGCTGTTGTTTTGCATTTATTTTCAAAGCCCCAACGCAGCCTACTTACCATCCTCCATGTCACGCAGGGGGAAAAGAGGATAAGAGAACACAAAATGGAGGATACCATTTGCAACTTGGAGCATTTCTTCTGGATCTCCCTGCAGCACGTGAGAAAAGGGGAGAATGGCTTTGAACCAGCCAATTGCATTGCCTGAGTTTTATATGTTTTGCATACCACATGGAGGGGCAATATGGCTTCACACTGTCAGGCATGCATTTGTTGTTCCAAGTTTTTGCTGTTGTAGCTTCACATGGGGAAAGAAGTCTACTGTTTGTTGCATTTACTTCAAAGTTTATGCATCTCCAAACATGCCCTTGTGAGGGAGAGGATGGCTTTACACCAGCCAACATATTTGCTTTTGGTTTCTAAAGATTTAATTGAGCTGTTGTAGCTTCTCTTTCCTTTATCAAACTATCAAAGTCTCTTTGAATCTATCTTTGTTGCTCTTATTGTCTTTAATTGGATTATATCCATTATTGATTTTGTGACTAGATTGATATGAGGCCTCTACCTTCTTACATGGCTATCTTCCTTTTGTCCTTGCAATACTCCATTTATTGGCATATTCTGAAAATCTTTTAATAAACAAAGTCACCAATAAAATCAATCCGCGAGCATGAGCCAGGTCGGGCCCCAAAGTGGGTCCGACTAAAAAAAATTTTGTTTTCACGCAACTAACCCCTGGAATGCTTCATGGACCTCAAACATACCTCTGGAAATGATCGGCATCATTTTCGGATCATTAATCCGCATTTTACAACCTTCAGGCAATTACGCCACAATTTTTGCATTTAATCGCGAAGACGTAATTTTCAATGTGGTCAAAAGACCTTTCTGGAGCTCCCCATTTGACAGGCATGTACTTTGATATACAAGGATGACATCTACCAAATGGTTTCTCAAGATGAGTCCTGAGCGAAGAGATATTAATTTCTGAAAACGGCCAACTAGCTTTGTCGACACAGCGGACCTGATGAAGTCAATGTTCTGGCAACACATGATGCCTTTCGCAAAAATATCAAACGACCTCCGTAGGCTCTCAAATTCGGAACATAGGTACCTTTAAGTACATATTAAATCTTTTAATTTTCAGTTCAATCACCCGACTGACAGGATGCAAACAACGCGCTCACCAAAACGGCTACATTAACTGATCTAACACGGGAAGTGCGAATAACTGAATTTGATGGCAAAATGAGCTCTTTTGAAAACCGATCAAACGGATTGGTAGAGCCTTGAAATTTGAAATGTAGCTCACTATTTATACCAACATTAGCCCGGAACAAACATTCTGACATGATGCTTACCGGGACATTTTTACACTTGTGCAAACATCACAAACTACAAACGGATTTGGTTTTGAAAACTGAGCAAATGGATTCGTCAAGACCTGAAATTTTGCAGGGTAACTCAATTTTATGCATATAATTGAATCCATTTTCAATTTCTCCATGACGATCAATAGGGCAAAAGATGTAATCGCTCAAAGAAGGCTACTCCATAAAATTTGCCTTTGTGCCTAAAATGCACTTCCAGCTCACCCCTCAAAATGGGTACCTCATAAACTTATCCAAATTGAATTCTGAAAGTTGCACATCACTAAATAGGCCAAATGAAAGGTGCGAGACATGAATCCCAAGCCTTACCCTCTGAAAATCAACCGGCTCCATTCTGCCCTCTCGCAAACTAGGCCATTCAAACTGACTTATTTAGGTGCCTTTCTGACATACTGAGCAAAATTTTGAAATAGGCCTGTAAACTTGACTCAATTTTAAATACTCCCAACAGTGGCTCTGACTGGGGATGGTTGATTGCAAGATCAACACAAGAATCCAGATATCTTTGGTTAAGCAGACCACCCAAAAGATGGGTCATTCTTCTCTCAATTCTTCTCTTCTCAAAACAGGGCTTCCTTATTCTACCCAAACAACAGGGCACTTTATTGAAAACCACACAACTGAAAGCAAAGCAACTGTACAAATTATACAACTTATCAATGGCCTCGGGCCATCAAAACTGAAATAAATTCTTACCTCTGTCAAACACTTGATTTTCATTTCCACTAACCGGAGGTAAGTTGAGATCATCATTCCAATCTACCTGATCAAAGACACTTCCACTTCTAATCAGCTGGTCACATAAAACATAATCAGTAGCATGTTCATAATCAATCAATCTTTGGAAACCAAACGAATGTTGAACGTGCTGATCACCAGGTGACATAAGAGTGCCATACTCTTTACCACTCTTTCCCAGCTGAAATGAAAAGTGGCCTAACTTATTCTGAAAGTTGAAAACATCAGGCACATCTCTATTGCTAGTTTGCTCAAATGATGAACACTCTTCCACAATGATGGCTTGCAAACTAGAGAGGAAAACTTCCTCATAACATGACTGCAATTCGTCTTGCTGATCACAATTCCTATCAGCACTTTGCACACATGAAAATACATGATTGTCACTTGTCAATGGTTCATTTCCCACTTGTAAATCTGAGAAAACTACTTCAAATTTGTCATTCTTTTTAACAGCAAGATCCACACAACGTATACCAAAATCTGAGTTCATATCAACATATGAATCTACATTATCACACCTATCAAGCGTATATGCATCTTCATCTTGTCCATCACTCAAATCAAAAATAGGGAAAGAATCAATAACATATGTATCATACTTCACACCCTCAAAAACATCATCAATATCTAAACAAGTACTGGTTGGGCGTGAGAGATTGGGCACATTTTTGGATGCATACCACTGAAAATCAGCAGCTAAGAGCTCTGAAATTTATTCACTACTTAGTGAACCTTCTTCATCTCCATTTTTCTTGGCTTCATCCTCTAAGCTGTAAACATTGTCCCAATCTGATAAAGGTATTAAATCAAGAGTGCTCATGTCTCTATGCACATTTGTTTCATCATTACAACAACTCGCATCTGCATCATAACCTTTATCATGCTGCTCATAAAGTGTTGCTATATGTTGCAACATAGTTTCATAACTGGGGTTGCAAACATTTTGTGGATTGAACTTAACAACAAGGTGACCCATATCATTAAAATCTGAAACCTCAACGGGCTCATGAATACTCGAACAATTACTTATTTTCTCATAAATTTCTTCTTGCTCTGAATACACATCTAAACTATCATGTTGAGAATAAGAATCATCTTCAGCATCATAGGAGGCATATCCACTCACGGATTCATCTCCCTCACTGTCCTCAATCTTGTGTACATTTTCAGATTTAATTGCTTCAATCTTATCTATCCATTCTTTAATACATGCAACACTCTCTTCTCTCAAGGTAGTAGACCAATTAATTGAGTCAGGCTCATCAAGCTCTAAAAATAATTCAATCAAAACAAACTCATAGGGTCTAGCATCAGCTGGAAACTCATTTAATGCAGCTATGAATCTTTTATAAAAAATACATGATGACTCTTCCTCTTTTCTTTTCCCTATTTTCTCTTTTAACAACCAGACAAATCTCTCTTGGATCATTTGAAGACATTTTTCAATTTCTATATTGATCTCTTTCAAATTTAACAAAGGATTCACGGATCTAGGAACTACATCAGGATCCATCAGGTTTTATAACAATCACTGAACCATTATCATGACCATGCACCTTACTATTTTTTAAAAAAAATCTTTTCAAAAACCTTGCAGTCACTAATTTCAGAACTACATACTTCTTTGATCATATAACTGAATTTTGTTTCAAAAACATGAAGTATGCATACTACAAATTTCTTTTCCTTTCTATGGTGACTGATTCACCTTATAAGCAACATATAATTTCATAAAAACCTTGGGGAATACCTGATAAGTTTGTTGTTGCTGTTCACTTCACCTCTGACTGAAAATTTGAAGAACTCCTCCAAATCTTCGGTTCGTTCTTACAGAGTTGCCACCTCCCTGAAGAGGAATAAAACTTAACCACTGATCTTCACTCTGAAACACTTTCAGATTTCTGGGTCTCACCACACACAGCAGAGTCACATAATATTTTTCAAACGTCTTAGCAACAAGAATTTCCAGGGTAAACACTTCCAAATCTGAAAATGACTTTCAGATTTGTACACTTCTAAGACTCTTCCCCAAATGAATTTTGGCACAACTCTGGGATTCGATTCAACATGAATTATTACAACACGTCCGCAGCAGAGTCGCCATTTTTGTTGTGGTGACTCGGATGGGATAATCTCAACCTTATATGAATTAAATCTTTCTTAACCAGAGGCTCTTCACAGTTCATTTACTTCCCCAGCAGAGTCGCCATTTTTGTTGTGGTGACTCGGATGGGATAATCTCAACCTTATATGAATTAAATCTTTCTTAACCAGAGGCTCTTCACAATTCATTTACTCCCCAGCAGAGTCGCCATTTTTGTTGTTCACCAAAAGTGATAACCCAAGAGCACCTGCAAATCTTTCTATGAAATGGCCAATTTCAGTCTACAAAACACATCAGGGCTTGGACAACATAACATAGGACCCTAATTGATCCTCCTGCACTTCAGGTTCTGCTAGACCTAGGGGGGGACACCCTTTTGATGCACTAAATACAACAATTACAGACACATAACTGCATCAACATTAAGCAGATAGATCATTTCACAAGCTCAACATATTAGGAAACATTACAGATTGGCTAGATCTATACAAACAATAGGATGAAACAGAGCTTGGAAAGAATGGAACACAAACACCCCTAAATATGAAGGGAAAATAGATTTATCTTTTAAAATGTTGTTCTGAAAGACATCCCCAAACTTGTAAGATCAGTGCCTTATCCAAGGGCAACAGAGTCACACATCAAACTATAAATGAAACCTTATACTGCAAATCCATCTTCATGATTAAATATTCATGCATTTAATACCTTGCATAAATGCATTACTCAACTCACTCACAGAAAATATCAAATCCAGACACTATATTCCATTATTCATGATTTATTACAGAATTTAAATTCTTCCTTGAAGAATCCCTGCAAACAATCACAATTACCTCCTTGAGATAACAAATCTCATCCTCCTTGAGGATCTGATCTGAATATAATGAAAATACAAATCCAGAGACAACTTCTGTGTGAATTTGTGCATGCTTTACATACACAAGAACCTGCAGCTAATAACACCTATAGCAAAGAATCGAACTCCATTACTGAAAGGATAACCCTTCTCTGTACAATTTGGAAGAATACTCAGAATTGGAAGCCATCAAATCTGGAGCATTTTCCAAATTTCTGGAACCCCTACAACTGAGAAGAATTCGGAATAAAAAGGAGGAGAGAAGAAAATCAAATCTGCAACTGAATTGCCAAGTGTCTCCTCTCTAACTGAATTTTGTTCCTGTGGAAACTGCTTCTAAAATATCCCACATTTGTCAAAATTAACCTCATAATCGGATTCCTCACTCCGAGGACTTTCCGAAAACATATAACACTTTATACTTTGGCAAAAAATTGACCCCTGGGCGAATTAATCCTCAACATGGACCCATCATTTAAATTTTTTGAATTTCCCTATAGTTTAAACTATATCATTTAATCATTTTAAATTTGATTTTTGCCTCCATTTGTGCTCTGACGCCTTGCCACGTAGCGGGATCTGATTGGTCGATGGGGTTGACCGGACGCCACCTGGGATGACACCTCATCTTTTGCCACTTGTCGGCCACGTCACCGTCACTAAGCTGCTTGCTTGTATGCCACATCATCGCCACTGGCTGCCACCTCACCGGGACCCGCCTGCTGGACCGCTGACTATACCCGCCACCTGTGTGCCACATGGACAACTCTCGTTCACTTTCGCTATTTCGAGGGGTTTAAACTACGTGCATCTCCCTTCGTGAAATAGTGTGAGCCGTTGATCTCTCTCGAACTTGCTCACACATTAACCTGGCCTTCGTCTACAAAATTTTACCTATTTTCCTTGAGAAGCGTGCCTACGTGGGGTCCACTTGCTCTTCGTCCAGTCAACTCCTCTATCACCTCGAGAAGCGTGCTCGCGCATGGGCCCGCCTTGGGCACCCATAGGCACCTTGTGTCAAAAGCCTTTATGGCTTAGACATTATAGTATAGTGCGTTTTTGCTTATAAATATCAAAAAATGCTCTCGCCCAACCAATGTGGGATAATGCCTCATGCCTGGAACTGCAAGTTTTTGAAGATTTTCATGCCCAATCTAGCAATACCTTTGCTTTGGAGTTTTTAAACCTCAGACTAAATGCCTTCTTCATTTCTCCCACACTAAACATCTGTAGAGAGGACGTTGGCAACATTGACAATTGATTTGCATAAAGATTTTAACTGTTTTTACTTACCCTTTTCCATTGCATTGGCTAAAGATTTCAATGTCTTTCCATTATTTAACAGCACAGAGGGAGGATGATTGGAGGGCACGTGAGGGAGGTTTTCATTGGTTTGGAATGTTCTGTGCCTTCCACAAAACACAACGCAGGAGGAAAAACATTCATTTACTGATCCAAATTACCCCTTTCACCAATCACGTGGGAGGAGCTGATTGCTGTTGTTTTGCATTTATTTTCAAAGCCCCAACGCAGCCTACTTACCATCCTCCATGTCACGTAGGGGGAAAAGAGGATAAGAGAACACAAAATGGAGGATACCATTTGCAACTTGGAGCATTTCTTTTGGATCTCCCTGCAGCACGTGAGAAGAGGGGAGAATGGCTTTGAACCAGCCAATTGCATTGCCTGAGTTTTATATGTTTTGCATACCACATGGAGGGGCAATATGGCTTCACACTGCCAGGCATGCATTTGTTGTTCCAAGTTTTTGCTGCTGTAGCTTCACATGGGGAAAGAAGTCTACTGTTTGTTGCATTTACTTCAAAGTTTATGCATCTCCAAACATGCCCTTGTGAGGGAGAGGATGGCTTTACACCAGCCAACATATTTGCTTTTGGTTTCTAAAGATTTAATTGAGCTGCTGTAGCTGCTCTTTCCTTTATCAAACTATCAAAGTCTCTTTGAATCTATCTTTGCTGCTCTTATTGTCTTTAATTGGATTATATCCATTATTGATTTTGTGACTAGATTGTTATGAGGCCTCTACCTTCTTACATGGCTATCTTCCTTTTGTCCTTGCAATACTCCATTTATTGGCATATTCTGAAAATCTTTTAATAAACAAAGTCACCAATAAAATCAATCCGCAGGCATGAGCCAGGTCGGGCCCCAAAGTGGGTCCGACTAAAAAAATTTTCGTTTTCACGCAACTAACCCCTGGAATGCTTCATGGACCTCAAACATACCTCTGGAAATGATCGGCATCATTTTCGGATCATTAATCCGCATTTTACAACCTTCAGGCAATTACGCCACAATTTTTGCATTTAATCACGAAGACGTAATTTTCAATGTGGTCAAAACACCTTTCTGGAGCTCGCCATCTGACAGGCATGTACTTTGATATAAAAGGATGACATCTACCAAACGGTTTCTCAAGATGAGTCGCGAGTGAAGAGATATTAATTTCTGAAAATGGCCAACTGGCTTTGTCGACACTACGGACCTGATGAAGTCAATGTTCTGGCAACACATGATGCCTTTCTCAAAAATATCAAACAACCTCCGTAGGCTCTCAAATGCGGAACATAGGTACCTTTAAGTACATATTAAATCTTTGAATTCTCAGTTCGATCACCCGACTGACAGGATCCAAACGACGCGCTCACCAAAACGGCTACATTAACTGATCTAACATTGGAAGTGCGGATAACTGAATTTGATGGCAAAATGAGCTCTTTTGAAAACCGATCAAACGGATTGGTAGAGCCTTGAAATTTGAAATGTAGCTCACCATTTATACCAACATTAGCCTGGAACAAACATTCTGACATGACGCTTAACGAGACAATTTTACACTTGTGCAAACATCACAAACTACAAACGGATTTGGTTTTGAAAACTGAGCAAATGGATTCGTCAAGACCTGAAATTTTGCAGGGTAACTCAATTTTATGCATATAATTGAATCCATTTTGAATTTCTCCATGATGATCAACAGGGCAAAAGATGTAATCACTCAAAGAAGGCTACTCCATAAAATTTGCCTTTGTGCCTAAAATGCACTTCCAGCTCACCCCTCAAAATGGGTACCTCATAAACTTATCCAAATTGAATTTTGAAAGTTGCACATCACTAAATAGGCCAAATGAAAGGTGCGAGACATGAATCCCAAGCCTTACCCTCTGAAAATCAACCGGCTCTATTCTGCCCTCTCGCAAACTAGGCCATTTAAATTGACTTATTTAGGTGCCTTTGTGACATACTGAGCAAAATTTTGAAATACGCCTGTAAACTTGACTCAGTTTTAAATACTCCCAATACCTCCTTCCTAGCCGAGACCCCTTTTTGCCATGTCACCCTTGGGTTCTTACTTTCTCAAGACTTGTTCTTGCCTCTAGACATTGTCTGGGCCCCAAAATAGCGCAAGACAGGAGTGTGGCACCCCTATTCCCACCTCTTAAGGTGGCCCTATGATGGGTTTGCCTAGTCCCCTTTTGCAAAATTTGACCTTCAGAGTTTGCAATTCTTCTTTGTCAGCCTTCGGTGATTGAGAATTAAGCCCTGAGGTAGGTATAAAAGGAGATTCAATTCCCTCATTTTGGGGGGGCAATAGATGAGCAAGCTAAGGATAATAGGCAAAATTCAAGTGAAGGGTCTTCTTCATTCATCCATTGGAGTAATATTACAAAATTTATTTCCAAGCTGTGTGTATTAGGGTTTTGTCATGTTACATGCCATTTCATGTGACACTTGTGATTATATTCAAGAAGAAAAGCAATCATCATTGACAAATTGCAGATCTACAAGGTATACAATTCCATTACTTACATTTCAGCATTTGCAATTACTTTCTTTCAAGGTTGATTCCTCAACCAGGGTTTGACTAAGGCAAACCCCTATCCACAACCCTTCTCCCCTTATTTTATGTGTGTAGGTTGTAGGTGTACAGTTGTAATTGCAAGTTTCAGCTTCATTTGCAGAGACGGAAGAACCTTTTTCGTTTCACAAATTTTGTGGAGGACCATGTACACTATCGCCATGGTCCTCATGAGTTTTCTCCAAATTTGCAAGGCAGATCCATATCAGTATAATTATCTAAGATCCGAGGTTACAACGCGATCGCGAACCAGTAGCTCCTCATTTCACTGATTTTTTCTTTTCTTTCCTATTTACAAAAGAGGGAAAAACACACTTCAACCCTTGCAATCCACTTGGAATTCACATCCTTGGATCCCTTGGATTTTGATCTAGTGGATTAAAGCCCCTCTCTTGAATGTAAATTTTCCCCAAGTGAAAATCATTCTAGTGACTTCCTTTCTCTCTCCTAGGTGGGAGTCACTAAGATCCAATTTTCCACTTTACATTTTGGTGAACCCGACGTCTTACACATTAACTCTTATTTATCATTATTAGATCTGATTACTTGCTATTTCAAATTCACATTTTCATTTCAAAGTTTGACCTATTTGCAAATTTTAGAGATTAATGACATAAAACCCCTAATTTTTCTTTTTGAGAAAATTAAGCTTGTGAAGTGTAAAATTTTAATTACTTGTTTCAGATCTGATTTCTATTTCAAAATTACAATTCAAATTTGTCTCTTTATTCTAAAAATACAGTGGCTAAATCATAAAACCCTAATTTTTAAGATTCTTCTATTTTCGACCTTTGACTGCAAGTTTGACTGATCTAGACATCTCCAAATCGGTTGTTTTTTTGGATTTTGCATTAAAATCATAATTTCTATCATCCCTGAAACTTTTTGCCACGGTCCTCAGCTTTTATTCAAAAAATTTGAGAGACAGAATTCACTGTTTTTTCCGCTCCAATCCAAAAAATCGACGTACTTTATCAATTTTAACACCCTCTAAGGTCAAACAAAAATTCAAAATTCATTAAAATCACAATTTCAAATAATTTTCATAAACATGTCCAATTTTAGATCTTCTTTTCCAGCAAATTCTGATTTTAATTAAGAGACTTTCAATGGCAATTTATAAATTGGATTTACTTTGTCTTTCGCATATGATTACATTTCTTTATGCATATATTTACTATAATCATGTGTCGGATAAGAGTTTCTTTCATTTCATGTTGCTTCTCTTTATTCATAGCACTTGGTCATATTGTGTTGTTAGGATTTCCAAATTATTTTATTTTCAATTAGGTCTCAAAGCTTTCATATATCATTTATGTTGCATTATGGTGATGTTGTTACTAAAATGCATTTCCTATGTTAATCACCCTAAAGCTTTTGTAGATAATAAACCTAGAGATCCTAACCTTTGAACCTCTCCTAGGGTATCTTTTGTGGATGAAATGAGACCTAATGCTTTAACCAATGATCTCTCTAAAAAAGAGAAAGCATTGGAAAGTAACATGAATCCATCTTCTTCACATACACATACCCTTGAGAAAGGGGGGCAAAATCAAAACATCAATATTCTTACATCTTTAGATCCTCCTTATTCTCCTAAGACCTACCTTCAACATCAAAGTATATGTACGGAGGATGATGTCATGCATTTTATTCATGACCTTTCCCCTTGCATAGAAATAACTAAAAATGAGCTTTTAGATGATGAAGATGTTTCTCCCCAATCTTCTAAAAAGGATAAGCTTGATAAAGGTAAGGAGATTGTCATTTCACATGATACACCTTCATCTACAAATCCTTTTCTTCCTCCTTACACATCAGATTTCAAAGAAATTCATGATCTTGTTCCTCCATCTAGTCAATTGCAATATTCTTATAGTCGTGGCTTTCACATAATTACAAAACAAGGTTTTAAAGCACAAGGAATTGGGAAATTTGAGCATGGAATCCGTGTCCCTATAAATCCTCCCACACAAACTACTACAAGAGGCCTAGGAGGTGGTACCCCTCTTTCTATGGATGAACTCCCTAGGCTCCAAAACTTTAAATATTATCTCCAAAAATAACAAATCAAAAAAGCCCGTAAGAATGCTTCTTCTTCAAAGTGTCCTTTTTGTTCATTTCACCAAACCCATGATCACAATGCTGATGATTGCCCTAATTTTCAAAAATCTATTCAAGATGGCATAGATAGTGGCAAAATTAGAATTGTGGATAATAAACCTTCTTTTCCTAACAAACGCTCTCCTTTATTTCAAGATGATATTTACCATCTTGACAGATTAGCTACAAGAATATATTGGAGATTGAAATATGACAAGAACATTTCCTTTCCTCAAAATAAAAACAAAAATCTTAAGCAAGTGAAAGGTATTGAATACTGCATTTTTCATGATTTATATTCACATTCTCTTGGAAAATGTTATGCATTTAAGAAATTTGTTCAACTGCAATATGATCTTGCACAAATTTGTCTCACAATAGATCTAGTTTTATTTCTTGGTAAAAACATAGTGCCTTAGCACTTCTTTTCTCTTCATGTTGTTCTTCACCCTATGACATAACTAGCCCATTTAATGGTAGCTCTTTATCATTTTTGGTGGTATTGTTTCAAATTTGCATAATTTGGGGCAGCAACATGGATTCCATTTTCCTTCTTATTTCTATACACTTGTTTTTGTCTTTGTGCATTATTCATTATTAGATCTCTTTTCTAGCATAAGAATCATTTCTATGTGAGCATACAATTATTCTTGGGTTTCTTTGTTGAAGAGAAGCTTCTTTAATGGATAGTGGCCTTCTTCTCTTTCTTTCATTCTCTTGGAAAATGTCTCTTTTCTATGGTTGCGATTATTATCAAGCATGATATGCCTCCTTGCATGGAATGATCTTTCGAGAAGTGCATAGTCCAGTAGCGAATTTGTTCCATTAGGAAGGCACATCACTTGAAAATAAACATCATTGGAAAATGTATACCCATTTTTCCCCTTGTCCTTCTTACTTGGGGGGCAAGGATTTTCACTCCTATCTTTTTCTCTTTATCTCATCACTATTTTCTTTAGGGGTTGTATTTTTCATATTTGCTTATCATTTCTTACAATGATATGATTTCATGATTAATCCCCCTTGGGGAATATGTGATTCTTTATCTCTCTTCCTTTCGAAGATTACCACTTCTTGAGATGTGTATTTTACATATACTACAGTCTTTTCTTGCATGCAAGTACATTGTGCATTTGATTATGCTAATCTATCTCTAGAATATTGTGTAAGTTCTTCTCATTGTCCCTACACTTGGGGGGCAATGATCTCTCTCTCTCTCTCTCTCTCTCTCTCTCTCTAGGGATCCTCTTTACCCTATTTTGTGGATGGTGTGAGTTATATTACTTGATGTCATTCCTTGTGCATAGTTGTTGGTGTTGGCAATTTGGAGGAATTGATTATGTGTTGTATTGATATTTTGTCATTGATGGTAAAACCGGTTGTTTGGGTTGTTTACCGGTTTCCAGTTGGTTCTAGTAGAGTGGTTGTTTATGTTATTGATCTAGTAGGATCCATTATGCTTTGGTTCATGGAATTGCTTTGGATCTATCATTCATGCTATACAAATGTGTATCACAATCAGTTGGTTTGTGATTTGATGACTTGGGAGCTATCATTTGTTCTAGTAAGCTTTTTCATCACCGGTAAGGGTTTTACCAATAGAGCTTTGTTGAAGATCGTTTGATGCATGTGATAAGTGGTGTTGGTGCGGCTTCTAGATGGATTTCAGGATGTTGTTGGTTATCATTTTCATGTTCCAGTTCATCAGTGTTGTTTAATTTTGTTAATGGCAACCTATTTTGGGTCCGGTGTTATCTAGGTAATGGACTGGTTTCTGTAACATGTTGGAGGATGTTCCTAATGCGTTACTGGTGGGATTTAATGATTGGTTTACATTGTTTTTGGCCTAAGCCAACTTGGCTGATCATTGGATTGTGGGTTTATGTTGTGAACTTATTGTATTATCATTTTGGTGGCCGACCTAATTGTTAGGTCCCGGGTTGGTATAATAATGATGTAAGATCTTTATGTATGATATACAGGTCAAGGTTATAGGTTTATCTATGTGTGAATAATGTTACAATCATATGTAGAAGGTTTGGTTGATCATAGGTGATCAAATTGGGTTTGTAAGAGAGGTTTAAGGCCTTCGATATTGAGCTTAACTGGAACTGTACTCAGGCATAGGAGATGTTATACTTGCAGTTCACTCTTCTTTATGGATTGTAGTCAGCTGTTTTTGTAGTCAGTGAGGCTCCTTTTTGTGATGAGCAGTGCGCTTTGGGTTGTTGGCCTTCCTGCATGTGTAGGACCCTCATATTGTAATCACATACTTACTACAGAAGTATTATTTGACTATGGGTAGGCTTCCCACCATGGTTTTTCCCTTTACTGAGTTTTCCACGTACAAATCTTGGTGTCATGTGTTTTTGGATGAATGGTAACTGTTCTATGATTTATGTCTATGTTTAATTTCTATATCAATTATTCCAGTATTTGGTTTATGCATTATGGTAATGATTTAATGTGTTCCAGTAATAAGGATTTAAATAGTAAGTTTTGTAATCTGGTGACAACTGATTCACACCCCCCCCCCTCGTCTCAGTTGTCCTCTAGTTATTTGAGTTGTCTAACAGTTGGGTGTTGGCTCAAGAATTCTCTCTTATACAAGTGGTGCAAGTCCTCGACTAAAAACTCTTTCAAACTTGGTAATGCACATCTATGATAAATTCACTCATCCCTCTTGGGGCTAAAAGAGACTCATCCTTCATCAATAATCCCTTTCACCTAGAAATAGGATGAAGGATTGAATTCTTGTTCTCTTCTGCACTTCATTCTAGAAGATGTTATAAGACACTTCCTCTTGGGGGTAGATGTCTTTTTGAACAAAGATATCTTCTCCTCCAAGGATCACCTTTACACTTACATCAAGATATCTCTTTTCAACTATCTTATCCTTGCTTGAAGAGTATTCCCCTGTCTTGCTTGGATTTATGACATTGTTGCATAATGGCTATCTTCTTTTGTGATGAAGGTAGGTATCCTGGTTCTACTTTTCTTAAAATATCAACATCAAATTATGTTGACATCTTAAGGGGAGGACACCCACACAACTCCTTTGTACTATACTTATCTCATGCATTGTACAGTGGGTTATTCTCAAAACCAGAGCAGAGACTCTTAGAGCGAGATGTCATCACTTTTTCCCTTATGCAGTGGGTCATTCTCGAACTAGAGCACAGACTCTTAGAGAAAGGTGTCTTCACTTCTTGTTTTCTTGTACAGTGGGTCATTCTTGGAACCAGAGCATGAACTCTTAGAGAAAGATGATGCCACTTTTCTCTTATGTAAGGTGATTATTCTTGGAACCAGAGAACAGACTCTTAGAGCGATATATCACACCTTTCTTCACACTTGTACTCTACATTCTATATAGGTTGTAGCATACTCGGGCATAGACTCCTATGAGGCTCTTCGAACCTCACTTTCACACACGTGAATGAGGTTGGGTGGAACTAATAGTGTTCTCACTCTCCTCCCCTACATTGATCACCCAAATAGACTTTGGTGGCTAGATTTCCATGTCCTTCTCTCCATGGATCACCTAGTTTTAGGGGTGATATGTTCATGGTTTCTCTCTTGTTCGCCTTTCTTCTCATGGATCACCAAAGTGTGTATTCATGTCCTCTCTCTCCTTCCTCTCATGAACCCATAGTTTTTCTATTGATGGTTCATGGATGATGTCATCTTTGATCTTTTATGTGATCACTTGTGTTTATGTGATGGCATTGGCCTTTGTGTCATGATTAGTTATTGAGACATCTGAGTATCGAGGTCTCTTTGGCTAGTTGGCTTGTCATGTGTCTTTTGTGCTTTGTTTTTACTTTGTATGTCTTGTTCCTTTCTGTTTTGTATTCTCCTACATATGTTTGAGTGAGTAAAGATCCTAATATTGGGGGCTTCTATTTCTTAGGATTAGTGACATCTTATACTCCTTGTGGTATTGCTCCGCATCTCTCATCTTCATCTCTATTTCTCCTACTTTACCGGCAGTATTGGCGTAAGCCGTACTCTTGCTAAAGTGGGGGCTAAATGTAGTGTCATAATTTTGCAACCCTATAAATTTTAACCACATTTGAAGTCCTCATCTTGGCGATGACATCCTCCTTCCTATCCAAGACCCCTTTCTGTACCTTCACCCTTGGGTTCTTCCTTGCTCAGGACCTGTTCCTGCCTCTAGACCTTGTCCGGGCCCCAAAATAGGGTAGGATATGGGTGTGGTGTCCCTGTCCCCACCTCTTAGGGTGGCCCTATGATGGGTCTACCCAGTCCCCTATGCATAATTTAACCTTCAGGGTTTGCAATTCTTCTTTGTCGGCCTTTGGTGATTCAAAATTAATCCCTGAGGCAAGTATAAAAGGAGATTCAATTCCCTTATTTTGGTGGGACAATAGATGAGCAAGATAAGGATAATAAGTGAAATTCAAGCATTCAAGTCTTCTTCATTCATCCATTGGAGCAATATTACAACATTCATTTGCAAGCATGTGTGTGTTAGGATTGTGTCATGTTACATGCCATTTCATGCAACACTTGTGATTACATTCAAGAAGCAAAGCAATCATCATCAATAAATTGCAGATCTACAAGGTATACAATTCCACTATTTACATTTCAACATTTAAAATTACTTTATTTCATGGTTGATTACTCAATCAAGGTTTGACTAAGGCAAACCCCTATCCACAACCCTTCTATCCTTCTTTTCTATCTGTAGGCTACAAGTGTGTAGCTATAATTGTAGGTTTGGGCTTCATTTATAGAGATGGGAGAACCCTTTTCGTTTCATGGATTTTATGGAGGACCATGTAAACTATCGCCATGATCCCGATGACTTTTCTCCAAAATTGTAAGGTAGATCCCTATCAGTCTAATTAGCTCAGATCTGAGGTTTTGGCGCAATCCCGAACCGGTAGCTCCTCATTTCACTCATTTTCTCTCTTTTTTCCAAATAGTTAACAAGTCAACTTTCCTATTTACAAAAGAGGGCAAAAAACACTTCAACCCTTGCAATCCACTTGAAATTCACATCCTTGCCTCCCTTGGATTTGGATCGAGTGGATTCAAGCCCCTCTTTTGAATGTAAATTTTCCCCAAGTGAAAATCATCCTAGTGACTTCCTTTCTCTCTCCTTGGTGGAGAGTCACTAGGGTTCAATTTTCCACTTTACATTATGCAAAATGATAATGATTGTGACAAGGACCTAAGGATATGATATGAATATGATATGGTCTCAAGATATGATATGATAAGACAAAATGATATGAACCAATGATATGAATAAAAATGTTTGACAATATCAACCTAAGAAAAGACCTAGGGTTTGAAGTATGCAATGATAAAACCAATATGATATGGATATGTGAGGACCAATGACTTTGGAAATGCAAAGTGCAACCTAAGAAAAGACCTAATTTTGGGATGATGATAATGCAATCAAGAATTAGGAAAATGATTTTAAACCTAAGTGAAAAATGAGAACACTACAAATGAAATGGACTAAAATGAAGAGTAATGACAATATGTTGTCCTAAAACCTAAGTTTGGAATATGCAAAGTCTAACCCTAAGTGACATGTATTTTGAGACAAGGATTTCCAATATTTTGACAAGCCATGTTTGAATGTTGGATGAATACTTGGACAAGATTTTGGACTTTTGTTTGAACTTTGTTTTGAATTTGGTTTGGAGAATGTTTGGAGTTTCTTGAAAATGACTTTTTGTGACACTTGTGTTTTTTATTCAACTTTTGGCAAACATAGAAGACAAAATGTTTGTTGGAATTTGACCCAAAACAATCATTCACCTTCACAACATTTCCTAAGGCTGGCAAGGACAATATCTATTGAATCCTCTTACCATTAATTACCACATTCAACCAAATAGTTAGAAGCTTGGTAGCATTGACTCCCTTCCATGACACTAACTTCTATGGGCATACCAAGCTTCAAATTCAAGGGCCATCAGTTCCCAAGAATTTACTATCTCTAATTGAGGGGTACATGAGAGGTTTCTTTGGCATATGCGTATCACAACACCTGAGTCAACAAATAGAAAGATTTTAGTCTCTAAACACAAGAGGTTTTAGTCAAGGCATCCATTTAGGTGGGCATAGATCTGGTGAATTTAATCATTGCTATGCCATTCTAGCACCCATTTCTTACAAATTTTGTTGCAAACACAGTTATTTAGAGTGGTTTGGAAGAGCTTGGCCTTAGCCCATGACAACTTTGGGTCATTCCTTCTCACCAATGCCTGTCTGAAGTGCCAAGGAAATCAAGAGCCAGGCCCACTTCTAAGGGTAAAAACACACAAGCAAAATAAAAGAAAATATAGCATACATGGTATTCTTTATCCCTTAGGAAATGAAATATTCTCTACACTAAGGCAAATAGTCTTACTTCAAAATTTGCATGATATGAGTTCACTGATCCATTTGCATCCTAGTTAAGACTAGATGAGGTTAATTCCACCTTAATTTGAAAAGGATTTGATCAATTTAAACATTATTAAATTCAATTTGTTGTTCATTTTAAACCCTTTGCATGCATGAAATATGAAATTTATTGTTCTTTGATCCAAATCCTAATTAAGACTATGTGAGAATTCTATGATTCATTCAAACCTCCTAATTAGGCTATGTGAATAATTGTTGTTCATTTAAATCTCCTAATTAGGCTATATGAAAAATTGTTGTTCATTAAAACCTCCTAATTAGGTTATTTGAGAAATTGTTGTTCATTTCATGTTAAGAAATCCTACATGAATCATTGTTTAAAATCCATAAAACCCACATGCAATAATAGATCCTCACATAAAAACTGCATGCAACAAAAAATTAGTTCAAAAAACCTACATCCAACAACTGATTAGTGCAAAAAAAAACACATGCAACTACAAATCAACACTTGAAACCTACATGCAATAGCATATTAGTTATAAAAAACTTGCATGCAACAATAAATTAGTTTAAAAAACCTGCATGCAACAACAAATCCACAAATAAAACCTGCATCCAATAACAAATTAGTTCAAAAAACTTATATGCAACAATGGATTAGCACATAAAACCTGCATGCAAATAGATTCATATAATTATTAGCTTTTGCATGTTCACGTCAGGTTCATCAGAAAATGTGATGTAGGAAATAGGCAAAGTAAATCATAACACAAAATAGCTCAACAACAAAAGCTAGAATGCTATGAAATATAATCCTAACACATTTAGTAAAGGCATGAAGATCAAATACTAAAATGAAATACAAACCAAAGATTCTGCACACTTAGCCTCCCATTTGAATGGTACATTTTTGTGTAGCAAATGGTTAAATGGTAGACTTTTATCAGCTAGCTGAGCGATGAATCGTCTGATTGATTGAAGTCGTCCTTGTAGAGATTTGAGTTGACTAATATTCTGTGGTGGTGGCATGTCCATAATGGCTTGTACCTTTGCGGGATCTACTTCAATACCTTTAGCTGAGACTATGTAGCCTAGTAACTTGCCTGATGTAACCCCGAAGACACACTTCTTAGGATTAAGCCTGACTTGGAATTTCTCCAATCGATCAAAAAATTTTACTAGGATGCCAAGATGTTCAGCTCTAGTGAAAGATTTAGCTAATAAGTCATCCACATAGTCTTCCATAAATGTGTGCATCATGTCATGGAAGATTGTGGTCATTGCTCTTTGATAAGTGGCCCCTGCATTCTTTAAGCCAAAAGGCATAACATTCCAATAGTACGTTCCCCAAGGACAGGTAAATGTTGTTTTATCTTGATCTTCAGGAGCTATTTTTATCTGATTATGGCCTGAGAAACCGTCCATTAGTGAGAGCATTGCATGGCCTGCTGTGAGATCTACAATTATGTCGATACTTGGCAGAGCAAAGTCATCCTTTCGACAAGCTTTGTTGACGTCTCTGAAGTCAGTGCAGATTCTGATACTACCGTCTGGTTTTGATACTAGAACAATGTTGGAAATTCACTCTGCATAGTCAATGGGTCGAATGAATCCGACATCTAATAATTTCTTTAGTTCAGTTTTGACCATGAGTGCCACCTGGAGATTCATCTTGTGTAGCTTTTGCTTGACTGGCTTAACTCTTGTAGAAATGGACAAGTGATGCATGATTAAGTGTGGATCCACTCTGGGCATATCAGCATATGACCAAGGAAAGTTAATTTGTTGTGCTTTAAAGAAGATGATGAATGCCGATCTTTCTTCCTCTGTTAGAGATTCTACAAGGTGTATGTTTCTGGCTGCTTCTATAATACCAATGTTGATTGATTGAGTGGGCTCAATCAAAATGGGTGATCGCTCATGAAAGTGCTCAGGAAGAGTGTCAAGTCTCCCATCATTAGGTGCCTTAAAAAGGTTTTCACCCTCCGATGCATCCTTTATTTTTACTTTTTTATGATCTAGAGCTACCATTGACTGGTTTTCAGCATTAGATTCTTTATGTGGTTCATTTTTGCGACTGAGAGACTTGGCACTCCTTGATTGATAGATATCATTATTTTGTTCACTGGTAGAGCCTGTTTCGGGATTTACAGTACATAAGTAATGGATAATAGATGCATCATCTGGGAAAATTGGTATATCATGTGTTTCAAGTTCATCCCAGTTGATGAGGTCAGGAAAGACAAGTGGTAAGGAATCGTTGGGTGGATCAAGCTCTGCTACTGTAAGTGTTAGGATAGAGTTTTCATCGTGATGGGTTTTTGGTTTAAAGAAATTTAGGATTTCGTCGAGGTCCTCGATGGTATCATCTTCCATATAGACTTGTTCATAATGTTTCTGTTCACTTTCCTTGGCGTCATAGATATTTTGTGGTCCAAATTCAAGAGGTCTATCTTCTGCGTTATGTTCTTCCTGAGAAAGGGATATAGAATCAATATCATCCAGGATATCGGTAGTAGCATTGGAGCAGGTACCCCATTCATATTCATTGGAATCTGTCTCATAGGCATCATCCCAGATTCTATCTGTGTTGCAAACAGGTGTGTTGTATGGTGAAAACAAATCTTTGATGATAGATACCATTTTGATGGTTTTTGTAGATTCTGTATCAGATCCGTCTTCTACTTGCTGGATTTGTTCATAGACTGTGCTTCCTTGGGGGAGGAATAACGGTATCTAGAGATGATATGATTTGTTCTTGAGATATTGTTGTTTGAATATGAGCTACTACTGCAGATAGGGCCTTCTTGTGACTTAGAAGCTTTTCCTGATGTAACTTCTGATCTTGACTTTCCCGTGCCTTGCGGATTGTTTCTGCTGATTCAAAAAGTGCTTCCTGCCAGGATTCTTCTTTGTACTTCTTCTTTTCCTTCCATTGAGGTTTTGTAGTTGTGTGTGGTGGCCGTTTCAATAGGAATGTGAGTTTAGAACCCAATCTTGCTTTGTTTCTACTAGGTTGTGAAGGAAGATCTATAGGTTCTGTGACTCCTTCCTTGCGTTTCCCAATAGGTCCTTTACCGCCATATCCCATTTGCTTCATGATTAAGTAGCCTTTTCCATACAGGTGTGTTGGTAGAACAATGTCCAGAGCGGCTGCTCTATGATCTTCTTCCTCATCTTTGTATAACTAGCTAAGAACGTCCTTGTCCTCTGATTCATGTGCTAGAGTACCCAATTGGATGAAGGTACCATCAAATTTAGTGATGGGCTAAGTAGCCAGTTGTGTTGATGTAGTAGGCAAACCATGCGATGTAGGTGAGGTTGGCAATTTTGCCAAACATAAATGCTCCAAAGAGTATTCTCCCATGCCTTGGTCTTTGATTTGTATTTTCTGCTTGAAGTCTCCCCATAAGGAGTTGGGCTTTGCTGTTTGTAGATCTGATGTCAAGGATCGCTGCTTTTCTCTATTATGAGGAACCAAACTGTCTTGGGCTGCCCCCATTGCGTTGCAATGTTGAAATGGATTGTGATCAGCGGATATGGAGATTTCTTGTCCATCATAAGGAAACTTGACACACTGGTGATATGTAGAAGGTACTGCTTGCATTTCATGTATCCAGGGTTGTCCTAACAAGATATTGTAAGTGAGATCAATATCTAAGACCTGACATATAGTATCCTTTTGTATTGGTCCTACTTGAATAGGTAATATCACTGTTCCTTTAGAGGACCTTTCTTCATCATCATATGCCTTTATGGTAATTTTCTTGCAAGGATCAATAGATTCTTCTGAGAAGCCTAATGCACGGATAAGCTTTAAAGTACATATATTAAGTCCAGCTCCTCCATCTATTAAGACTCTTTTTACTCGGTGTTTGCAAACAATGACTTCAATATGGAGAGGAGTATTATGTGGATGGCTCAAGAAAGTATTATCATGCTCTGAGAAGGTGAGGTTATGAGGTTCTGTCATATGGGAGACCATGGCTTGAAATCTGTCTGTATCCAGATTTTGAGGTACATTTGTTTACAATAACGCTTGTTCCAATATGTCTTTGTGCTTTGGTGATAGTTTCAATAATTCCAAGATAGATATCTGAGCTGGAGTCTTGCGTAGTTGGCTAACCAAGTCATATTGGATTTTTGGTGTGGTAGTTGTAGGTGCAGTATGTCCCTTCAAGACATATTTCTAAGTTTGGGTTGTTACATTGACAGATTCATGATCATGCCGATCTTGAATGGTGATGACATTGACTTGATGATCTTCAGCTGATATGTGGTTGATGGTGTTGTTGTAGATGTGATTAATACGAGCTCCGCGTGTATCATCTAAAGTTGATGCTCCATCTTTGTTGTAATTTGGGAGAGGATTTTTAAAGGCTCCGTGATCACCATTTGTTTTGAGACCATCGACTGTTAAGTTACCTTGATCAATCATGTCCTGTACTATATGTTTCAATCTCATGCATTCGTTTGTTTGATGACCCTTATTGTGATGGAAATCACAATAGTGGGAATCATTCCACCAAGGTGGTTTGATTGGGGGTTCATAATTGTTGATTGGAGGCAAAGAAAGAATCTTGTTTGCCAAAAGTTCTCTGAATGCGGATTCTAATGATTGTCCCAGTGGTGTGAAGATACGCTTTTGGAAATTGTTCGTGTTGTTGCGTGAATTGTTTTTAGGTCCTGGATTCATGTTTTTGTTTTGAGTATTGTTGGTGTTGTTCATGTTGAGTTGTCCTTGATCATTGTTGGGTGCATATGTGTTAGCACTGGGGGTAGCATTTTTAGGATTTTTCGTATTTGGAGGATTTCCAGATAATGCAAGCATGGGTTGCTTAGATTTGGGATCATATGATTCATTGTTGCCTTCATTTTTGTTTCGGGTCCAAAATCGAGATTTGTCAAGGTTGGTGTTGTTTTGATTATTGTAGTTTGATGAGTTCGTTCCTTCCTTGTAAAATTTGAGTGTTCCCTTTTTGACACAGGCTTCCTCTACTTGAATGCCATTTTCAATCAATTTAGCGAAAGATGGTATGCATTGAAGTTTTAGTCTGTAACTCATTTCGCCGTTCAAGTTATCGATGAAGATTTCCATTTTCTCCTTTTCAGGAATATCTTGAGGATATCTAGATACCATGCGTCACCAGCGTTGAAGGAACGCCATGAATGTTTCATTGTTCTTTTGTTTGGTGTTGCAAACATCTAGCATGGTTATCACATGTTGGATGTTGTAGGAATAGTGGGTGATGAATTTGTTAACCAATTCATCAAATGATCTGACAGGTGGCGAAATTTTGGATAACCATTCCATGGTTTGCCCTCCCAGGCTCCTGGGGAATAACCTCATTAAATAGGTGTCATCATGAGCAAATTCAAGGCTCAGTGTGCAAAATTCTCGAACATGATCCCAGGGATCACTTTTCCCATCGTATTTATCAAATTTGGGAACATCCGAGTTTGGAGGAAAAGGCACCATGTTCAATCTTCTGTCAAATGGATAAGGACAGATTTCATTTAAAGAGTACCGGACTGTTGTCCCTTGTTGCATATCTTGTATTTGTCTTTGCAATATTTGCATTTGTTGGGTAAGAGAAATCAAAGGCGCATTATCTTGCTGAGGGAAGAGTTCTTCCCTTGTATTTGTTCTTAGCTGAAAAGGTGTGGTAAACGGTATGTTTTGTTCTGGAGTTTCGAGTTCAGGTACACGCATTTCTGGTATGTGTTGTTCTGGAATATGTTGTTCAGGTATGTGAGTTTCTTCTTCTCTTTGTTGTTCTTGATATGTATATTGTCGAGACCCAGTTTGAAAAATGTTTGCATCGAAATCTTCAAGAAGTTTAACGCCTTTACTTGTAAGCATGAGCAGATACTTTTCTTTGTCATTTTCCATGAGCTTTTCTACAAGCTTTTGGAATGAAGGGTTTTCCTGACATTCCCTAAGAAGTGCTTTAGTAATTTCAGTCTCTTCAACGGGTGGAACTTCAAAAGGATTTTATAATCTTCGATTCATACTTGATTTTGCGTGTGTCTCACTTTGTTTGTCTCGTTGAGAGCGAGTGACAAGCATTTTAGTAGAAACTTTCAGTGATGAAAGGAACAAAATCCTCTTCGATGTGTTGCTCGGGGGTTGGTGGTTCTGGTCGAGATGTGTTATATGTGATGCACTCGTCGAGTAAGAATGCTGGATTGATCTTTCCACTGCGGTTTATAGTTTGATTGAAAGCAGACTTTTGACAGTATGCTCTTGTCTTCAAGGGTTCTTTGTCAAATTCGCTAGATTTGTTCTGGATATACTTTTTGACGTGATGAAGGAATACCCGATGAGATTTGAAGAGTTGACGATTAATGTATAAAAACTTATTTCTCTTGATGAATTTGGAAAAACTAGGTTGTTGTTTCTTCAACGTGATGTTACGATAGAGGTTCTTTCTTCTCAGAATAAGGGGATTAGTCATGCATGAGTGATCAATGGTTTCCTTTGATTTGTTTGGATTCAGTTGATTCTTGTTTGAAAAATTTCAAATCTTACTTTATCAGACTGAAGGTTTAGATGTCCCTTCACGAAAAAGCGTGTCAAATGATATGGATAAAAGTTTCCCAATCTGGAAACTGGATTTGACAATTTGAAAATTCTAAACAAGTGTTTTGAGATAAAAATCCGTAAGATGATAAAGGATTTTGATGACACTGGTGATGAAATTTTTCCGGATTATGATAGGAGAGACATCCTCTATTGTGCGATTTGTTTTGGATTCTGACAACTTTGTTTGACACAAATTTAGCTCGAGAAAAGTTTTTAATGGTCTGTTTTTGGCACTCTGTTTTGATGAAAAACTGATGTCTGATGAAAAAGGCTTCTAAAAGGTTTTTGAAAATTTCAAAATTTTTCTCGGTTTTGCTCTCTGTTTTTCAGCCTTGGATCACGCGCTAGAACAGAATCTACATGCGCTACTTAATTTACTCGATGCACTAAAAGAATAAGCACACGTGCTAAGCTGCCCCTAGACCTGCGCTAAAGTTTGGATTCATTGAAAATTGTTGTTTAACTGGTGTAAAAATTATGCGCTATGCTGGGTCATCAACGCGCTGATTTTTTGAGTTTATGCGCTAAAATTTGGTTTCCACGCGCTAAGCTATTTTTTCCACGCACTAAAATTCAGACTGTTGAAAATTGTTTTGGAAAAGCTACGCGCTATACTGGGCCTATTATGCTCTAAATTTTAGACTTTATGTGCTAATTCTTGGTTCCTACGTGTTGAGATGTTGCTTCCACGCGCTAGACTGTTGTTTGGATGCGCTAAAGGACTTTGCACTGTTTTGTCTTAACATGAAAATGCTACTGTTTTGGGCTAACGCGCTGGTTTTAGGTTTTAATGCGCTAACAGAAGTGTTCCACGTGCTAAGAGATTTCTCTTATGCGCTAGACTGCACTGATTTTTTTTTGGTTCGGTTTGTTGTTGATTTTTGAAAGTTTTTGTGGATTTTTCAAGCTTGATGGATGATTTTCTGAAATAATAAATGCAAGTACAACACCAAAAGTACAACCATTCTGCCTAATCTAATAAAAAGTGTATGTTCTTGCGAGGATGTGTTCAAATCCCCAATGTTTTAACAGGTTTGGATACAAGTAAGGCACTTCAGAAAGACTCTTTAGTCAAGGGTCATAAATAATATCATAGCCCACTAGTCTTGATACTCCATCAGCTCAAATAGCTGTGTCACCCCCTAGAGGGCGCCCATTTTTTTGCCTTTTGCCAGATATTAACCCAAAGTGAATCGCTTCACAGTTGAGTAGTTATCTTGGGAGATATATGGTGAGTAATCTTGGGGGTGGATTTTTCCCCACCCTTGCACTATGATGTTATAAATGTCTGGTTACTGACTTGGCTCAAAGTTTCTAGTGCTATGGTTTGTAATCAGGCTTCTCGTTCAGTCGTCAGTGATAAACTCCCTCAGGAGGCTTCTCAACCTTTAGAACAAAGGCTTTACGTATCTCAAGGATACTGGGGGAAGGCTAATCACTGCGCACAACCGTTGAAAAGGACTTTCGTCACTTTCCACATTTGATTATAGTGGGTTGGAATTCTTGGCATCAAAGCCATTCCCCACTTAGGTCGTTCCCTTCACACCGGCCATAAATGGCTTTAAGAGTTGATTGCAACTCCTCGGGAAGGCAGGCCTGCTAAAGGTTTTAATGCTTGAATTACTGAAAACTGTAAGAGTGGTCTGGATTTTTGATCACCCAGTAAAGGGGAGAGCATATTCCTTCCACTTTCGAGACAAAGCAGTCAATTTTATTTTAACCTTTCAAATCAGTGATTTGCTAAAATCTATGCGGAAATGTTGCTCCACAAAAACATGATGTTCATTTTATTCTGTCAAAACAATGATTGTCTGATCTATGAAAAGAAATTGTCAACAAAGAAAAGTTTCAATTTTGCAGTCAACAAAAGAAATCGTTTTTAAAATAAAGTGGCCTGCTCCACCTGTAAGAAAATTGTTAGAGTCCTGCAAACAAAAAGGAAAATGTCAGATGATTTGGGGGACTTCTACAAGTCTAAAATTTCAGTTCGGTTACAATAAAGTTTTTTTTTTTTTTTCTCTATCTGCGATGCGCTACAGAACAGACTGTTCGTGCTACAATATATGTTAGATATGCTAAAACTAATGATCAATGTGCTACTTTGTTCTTTGAATGCGCTACTCTGTGTGTTGGAAGCGTTGTTCTGTCTTTTTCTCTTTCCCGCCCTGAGTCCTGCAGGAAATTTGAAATATGATGCGCTAACGTTTGAAATACACGTGCTGGATGATGGTTTATAAGCGCTGAACTGTGGATCGTATGCGCTATTCTGGTTATTGAATGTGCTACTCTGTTTCGCCCACATCGAGACCTATAGGAAATATATCAGTGGGGTTATGCGCTAAATGATGGTCTTTACACGCTAAAGTATAGCCCTTACGCGTTAAACAGTAAGCGGGATGCGCTAGACTATTATTTGGATGAGTTAGGGAATGTTTCCCATGCGCTGATTCTTGTTTCCCGCGGACCTGCAAAAGTGGTTAAATTCAAAAACTGATTTGATATATGGGGTCTAGCCCCACGGTGGGTGCCAGAAATATGCAAGAAAAGTGAGCTGATAAAACTTAATATGTGAAAATTTAGTTAAATACTAGTCCACACACACACACAGGACTTCTTGATGCAAGCTATGGAGTAATAACGTATTACTCAGCTTCCCAAGGAGGGTCCCATGGTTCTCTATCTCACAATGTCCCTCAAACCAATGTTTCTGCTCTCAGATTACTGAGCAAAAATGGTTTAGGGATGGCAAATGTAAGAACGAGAGATGCACTGATAGTTTTTAGGATGAGATGTGTTAAGCTATGTATGATCTTAGAAATGCAATAAATGAAATGATAAGATGACAAGATTAGTATGAATACTATCCTAGCATACTATATTTAATCTATGATTGAGCTAAAATGATAAAGAAATTTATTCTAAACATGCATACTAGTCTAATTCTTGATCTAAAAGAGGCTAAATGAGAAAGCTTGAAAGAATTTGGGCATAAGTGTAATGCTTCAAATTTGAAAGATGACTGTTTTTAATGGAGGAAGGAGAGCTCTATTTATAGCAAGAATAGGGCAATGGATGGTCAAGATTGAATGGTTTAATCAAGGGTTGAGTTTGAAAGTTGGGGATCCATGTGCACAATTGACACCAGTGAAATGGTGACAAGTGTCAACATAGGGTTGGGTTGAGAAAAGGGGTTGGAGGCATTAAAGGCCTAAGAAGACCTCATGGTTATCTAAAGGCTAAGGGTCAATTCTAAGTTAGGCTTACCCACTGGATTAAGAGTTAATCCAAGGATAAACCTTTGTGCAAATAATTAAGAGATAATCATGGTCAAAGCATTAAAGGCCTGATGAGACCCTTGGGTTAGATAGAGGTTGAGTCAAAACAAATGTTTTAACCATGTAGGAGAGTTTGAGTTAACCATTAATGGTTATTGGAGACTTTGGGAATTAAGTGGTTGAAGGTTGGAAGCCTTCAATGGTTTTCAAAGACTTTGAGGATTTTGGTGGTTGAAGGTTGAAAACCTTTAATGGTTATCAAAGACTTTAAGGGTTTGAGAAGTGACCTCCTCTTGCTTAGGGATGTGACAAAGTTTAGAGGAGGGGTTAGGTTAATTAGAAGCGATTAGAAGATTCTAGAAGGGATTATAAAGGGGTTTGGGATTTTGCAAGTGGATGGAGGGATAATAGGATTTAATTGAAATAAATGATTTATTCAATTTGGTTGCAATTTGGGGAAATTGAATAAATTAGATTTATTCAATTTAGGATAACTATTTAATTAAATTTGAATTTAATTAAAAGTGGATAGGGGGGATTTAATTGAATAAAATGATTTATTCATTAAATGGGTATAGTGAATTTAATTTAAATAAATTGAGTAATTTACTTAATTAAATAGAGGAATGTAGGTAATTTAATTAAATTGGATTTAATCAAATAGAGAAATGAACATAAAATATTCATTTAGGAATATGGTCATTTTTATACGTCTACACATGGAATTAATTTATTATTATTTTCCAATGCAACTTGAACTTCTAATTTGAATGCATTTCAATTAAACTATAATTGGAATCTATCTCAAGGTTAACTAAACATGATTTCTCAATTATTTTCAATTAATCCTAAATTGAGCTTTTTTTCTTGTGATTCTCTATAAATTCAGCCTTCAACTCTCATTCCAATTGACCCCAGAGATTTTTTGAGAACACGCTTGGAGATTATTATCGCGCTAATTTCGCTTTGGAGTGATTGAAGACTATTGTGCTTTTCGATTATTTACATCCATTGTTGCTTGAATTGATTATTTATTGCTTGAATTATCCATCCATCTTGCATCCATATAGCTTAATATCATATAGATTAAATCCTTCATCTTGGTGTAGTCTAGTCACTGGTATTGCTTATAAAAATCTAAGAGCAATCATATACTCACATCTTTTAGAAGGCAATTAGTCACTTTGCTATGGTTTATTTCTTATTGATTATTGATTACTAACCATGCATATAATGACTTAATTGAAGTGTTTTACTTGCAGCTATAGGTTCACTTTTTCACACACACATCTCTGGTGCCCACCGTGGGGCTTGAAGACTACATTTTTTCGGCCTCCAAGACTGACTGCTTTATTTTTTGTTATTTTCCAGGTTTCAGATTTTTTGATTTTTCGTCCGTACATCTCGTATGACAATTTTTACAGGCTAAAACGACAAACTGTAGGTGTCGCATGAATAAAAAATATCCTATCGTATGAGAAGATCCTCTATCGTATGAGCAAAAATCCTTTGTCATACGAGCCGACATCATCAACAATCTTATTTTGTACAATACTGCATCCTGTCTCGTACGAGTCAGGTGTCTGTCATACGATTCTGTATTTTCTAGTAAAAGAGGCAAATTTCATATTTTTTTCATTTCTGATTGATTATTCTGACAACTAACCCTGACTGTTTATCTATCTATCTCAGAGTTTTTCATAGCCTGACTAGTTTTTGTAGAATGCTTGTCGAAGAATATGCTTATCGCACAAAGACAATATGACTACTGATTCGTTGTCTTTGCAGGTTGCCTAAGGAGAATCAACTAAACATCGTGTATTCTTTAAATTCATTTTTAGGAACCTATCTTGCTATCTGGTTAAAGAACAAATTTGTCTTTCATGCTTTTAGAAGATTTTGAGAGGTAGGAGAGTATGCTCTTGTCTTTCTCTAGACAATCAGAAATCCAGACCCTTGGGGCTTTTTCTTTGTTTGAGATTTGTACATCTTTAGCAGGCCTGCCCTCCTGAGGGGTTGAAAAACTCTTAAAGTCGTTACGGCTAGTGTGAGGGGAATGACCTAAGTGGGAATGGCTAGACGCCAAGTACTCCAACCCACTATAAAATAAATGTCATTTGATGAAAATCAAGTCAACAATAGTGCTTGGGAATAGCTCTCCTCTGTACCTTTGGGTATATTAAACCTTGGTTTTCAAGGCAGGGAGACCTCTTAATTGACTTTTGTAAAGCAGAAAAATCGAACCCTAGTTGTTCTCCCCTCCCCAACTCCAAGGAGAGAGAAGGGAGAGTCACTAGGGTTGATGGTTTTCACTTAGGAGAGACTTTACATTCAAAAGAGGGGTTGAAACCCACAAGATCCAATCCCATGCAATGCAAGATTGGATTCTAAATGAGTTTCAAGGGTTAAGACATCAAGGATACCCTCTTTTGTAAAGAATGTAGATAGAATGATTGAACTAGGAATGCATGTAAAGTAGAAAGATTCGCTTAAAAATAGAGATAGGGATATGGGATGAAGCTGCGGACCTGGAATTAGCAGTAAAATGTCGAGACGGTGCTATTCTGCAAATTTGAGTGAAAGTTGACGAGACAATGGCACCTGGCATGCACACGGTCCTCCGAAAAATCCACGAAACGAAGGTGGATCTATTCGTCTCTGCACAAGGATTCCAGATCTTCAATTATAGTCGCGTACCTACAACCTACACACAGAAAAGAGAGGATGATTGGGGGGTTAGGGATGAGGGGTTTGCCTTTAGGTCAAACCCCGGTTTTGGAATTAACCAAGAAATGAGAATGTTGTAAATGTAAATGTTTGTAATGTAAACAAGTACTGATACCTTGTTGTAAGAATGTTTGTATTCTTACATGTGAAGGTGTAATGTATGTAGTATGTTGTATGTGATCTCCTCTTCAATGGTTGAATCCTTGTCTTGAATGCAACACTTAGCCTTGAATGGAGACTTAGAATGCTCAATTGCTTGAAGGAATGCTTGAATGCTTGAATGTTTGAATATCGCTTTCGCGCCTTGCTCACATATGTCCTCCTCCTTCTCTTCTTTTTCTAGGAGAGGAAAAGTAGTTTATATACTTGTCAATTAGGGCTGATAGACTGATTTTCCTGACCTTAGGTCGACCAGGAAACATTATTTTCCAATTTGCAAACTTAAAGACCCGAAGCCCCATAAGAGACCGGGCCCAAAATAGGGCCAGGGACCAGGGAATTGGGCGCCATGGTCCTGGGGGACCAGGGCACTGGACGCCCTAGTCCTGAAGGACTAGGGCACTGGGCGCCATGGTCCCACCTCTAGGGGCAGCAGGGTGTAAGGAGGATCAGGCCAGGGTACTGAGAAATGCAGTTTTTGATGTCATGAACAAGTTTCGGGGTCTCCATTCAGGTTCCGTGTTGCATCGCCATCGTGAAGACCCAAATGCAGTCAAAATTGCAAGTGTCACAATTTTAGGATGCTACAAGTTTATATCTCGACGTGCCAAATGGATCCCTAGCTAAATCCAATTTAAAATTAGAAGCTACCCGGTTCATCTCCGAAAGGGGGATAATCTTTATGCAAGAGAGATAGTAACTCTCCCAAGATACTTGTCATTTCATGGCCCCATTAGCATTTGGAGTTGGATAATACGGCATTGAGAATCCATTGCGTGAGACTCAACAGCCGTATTCTAATTAGCTATTGGGTGTGTACCTGAGTCTACAAGAAAAGGTTTTCTTTCCTCACCAAATTCTTTAGGGTTTGTATGCTGTGATTGTAGTCACTATACAGACTACTTGTTTTCTGTGTTTTCAACCCTAAAACAAAAACTGAAATACCAAAAATTGGTGAAGAGTAGAAACAACTCAGTGAGTCGAAACTCTGTCTATGTCAGAAACTAGTCCATCTTGAGTCGAAACTCTATCCATGTCAAAAACTAGTCCATCCTGAGTTGAAACTCTGTCCGTGTCAGAAACTAGTCCATCCTAAGTCGAAACTCTGTCCGTGTCAGAAACTAGTCCATTTTTAGGTCGAAAATCTGTTTGAGTCAGAAACTAGTCTATCCTGGTCAAAAATCAGTCCATCTCAGAATTGGTCATACTCAGTTATCATACTCAGCAATTGGAAAAACTCAAAATTTCTAGGCTTTGTCCTGTGAACAGTCGTACGAGTCTGATAATTCATTGTCTTATATCACATCCTGTGTCCTACGAGTCTTCTAGTTTGTTGTCTTAGACCTAATCTTGTGTCGTACGAGTCATTTTATTCTATCATCTAACTCTATATCCTATGTCATATGAAATAGAACTGCTCTGAGTCTTTTGTTGTCATGCACATGCCCATTTGTCGTATGGTACGAGGTAGCAAATTGTACGAAACAAAACTATTGTCATCCTGTAACTGCTAAATTATCATCCGGTCCAGAAAATCCTGTCGTATGAGTCTCTAGTTTTGTCAAAATAGAATAGTCAAACTTGCCTAAAAATAGCTTACAGAAAACATAATACTGGTTATCATTTTCCTAAGCATAAACAAATCAAGACAGTGTACCTCTGCCATTTGCGTTGCACAATTTGGTCGATCACCTTTCAGCTAGTTCAATCAACTACCTATCAAATTTTAGTCACTTAGATAACATCTTATATAGGATAGATCATTCCTAAAACGAGAGTGAATCTTACACTACACTTAGAATCAACTTAGATAACGTCTTAGACAGGATATATTGGTCCTGAAATCAGACTAAATCTCAGTTGTTTCTCATTAACAATACTCTAAACAGAACAACTAGCTCTGAAATTGATCTTGACCTCTGCATCACAAACAACTCTAGGTCACACAAATCCATAAAGATGCCTATTCAAACTAGGAGTTCTTGTAAGAAACAAGCCAAAGGCAAAGAACAAACCTTCACCTATCAAGATAATCCATTCTACGTGAAGGATCCACTCACTGACATGCCATAGTCATCAGGCAGACCAATTTTTGATGAACCAAAATCTCCCACTATACATGAGACAAAATACAATGATGGAAACAAAAATGACCGTAATATTCTCAAAAATCATAATGACTCCTCATCATCAAGTGAGATTGACAAAGACACTGAACCTCCAGAAAAAGAAATCCTTGACTGTCAGAAAGACAAAGACTTTAGAAAAATGATGAAAACTATCATGACCCGAGAGAAGGAAGACTATTTCTTAGAACTAGAAAAACAAGGTGCCAAACTTCCTATTGGATATGATGTTCAGAAACTTGTTACTAAAAGGGAAGACTCGCCTATACTCATGGTACACAAACAGTTACTAGCTTTGTGGATGGAGGTCATAGAACTGAAGAATAAGGACAAGTCCCTAAAACAATATTCTTTGGAAACAATATGTCCCTTTCCATTTGACAAGAATCTACACATGCCTCCATTTCCTTCACAAGTGGAAATCCCAAAATGTGACAAATATGATGGTACCTCAGATCCTCAAGATCATGTTAGGGAATTTAGTGCTACTTGTATGGAATTCATGCACGATCAAACGTACCTCATGCGTCTCTTCCCAAGGAGTTTAGGGGGTCAAGCAATGGAATGGTTCTCAAGTCTACCCAAAGGAATAAAAACATTCGAAGAACTAATCCAACTATTTTTACAACAATACTCATACAACATTCGACATCCTGTGACTATGATCGATCTTTGTAATACTCAATAGAAAATAGGGGAACCTCTTCTTACTTTTCTTCAACACTGGAGAAAGATGTTCTCTAGGTACCCACGACCTATTCCAGACTCTGAGAATATGGACATATTTGTCAATAACATGGTCCCTGAACTGAAATATAGCATACAAATGCAAGTACACCCATCATTTAACAAAATGGTAGATAATACCATTCGAATGGAAGATGTGCTCATAAAGAAGGGGGATATTACACCTTGGAAAGAAACACAAACAGGATCTATCTCTAAAGAGAAGAATAGGTATTGGAAATTTGCCAAAGACAACAACAAGAATGTTGTTAATGATGGAGTAGTAGACACTATCAAAACCAACTCAAAATCCACAATATTCAACTTGGCTAGTGGTACACAAGCACTTAAAGCTGCTGAGATTGCAGCAGAGAATTCACCAAAGAAAACAAAGGAATGGTTCAAACAAAACACTTGGCTTTCCAAACCTAAGCGTGATTTTACTCCTCTTGAAGAATCATATGAATCCGCTTTTAAAACTCTGTTGGCAAACAATTTGATAACACTACCAGATAACTCCAGACCATATGATCCAGATGTCAAACCAAGATGGTGGAGAGAAAATGAATATTGTGACTTCCATTGGAATAAGGGTCATAACATAAACAATTGCATGAACCTAAAACATGAGATTCAAGATCTCATAGATGCTGGTAAAGTTATTGTTGGGAATCATCCAACCAATGCTAATCATAAAGCATTTAAAGACCCTTTGCCTGCTTATGAACAAGGTGATTCCTCAAAGACTAAAGGAGGTGCCAAGGTAAATTATACTTATACCAGCCAGGACAACGTTATCAACATGACTGAACCTTCACACTCAAAATATTGCAATATGATTATAGTTCAAGGTAAACCAAATGAATCATGATATGCAAGAGCTCTGACCCGATCTCAAAAGAAAGCTACCCTCCAAGGAGCTAGTTCTTCCAACCTAGCTCAAGAAACATCAAATCCAACAGTCTTGCCAAATAAACAAAAGGAATCAACCTTGGACAAATTTAAAAGATTAACCTCATCATCATCCTCTGGATACAGCGTGGTTGAACAGTTAAAAAGGACAAATGCTCTAATTTCAATTTTTGAATTGCTATAACTCTCATCTGCTCACAAGGAAATCCTAGACAAAGCATTGCTCACTACCAATGTTCCAAAAGATTTAGACATTGATCGGTTTCGCTCTATGGTGGGTCATCTGACTTCACCTCACTATTTGACCTTCTTTGAAGAAGATGACAATTCATTAAATCATCCACATAACCAACCATTGCATATTGAAGCCATGATCCACAAACAAAGAGTCAAACGTGTTTTGATAGATGGAGGCGCAGGGTTGAATATTTGTACTTATCATCTGCTTACACAACTAGGATTCTTTGAAAATGTCATTGATCTAGGCAAGAAAATAACAATTAAAGCCTATGATTAAGAAGAGAGGACCTCCAAAGGTCTAGTATCATTACCAATCAGAGTGGGACCAGTAGAGAGAGATGTCCTTTTCTAGGTTCTCGATATTCCATTGTCATACAATATATATTGGTATTTTGGTATGGTTTTGTCATTGATGTCAACACCTATTGAAAACAAGCACTTTGTAGATCCAGCAACATTCACCGGCAAGCAACTATTGCACAGTTACTAGTATATGGTTCATCAGCAAGATATAATGTTCATCGGTGCTTGGAATGATATGAAAGACACTTGATAATGTCGAAGACATCATGAGGACACTTTTTTTTGAAGAAATGATCATTGGTATATTCATATTTGCATATTTGCTTTTACCGGCAAATAGGTCTAGGGTTATCTAGGGTTACACCAGCAGGTT
This sequence comes from Cryptomeria japonica, assembly GCF_030272615.1. Taxonomy (NCBI): domain Eukaryota; kingdom Viridiplantae; phylum Streptophyta; class Pinopsida; order Cupressales; family Cupressaceae; genus Cryptomeria; species Cryptomeria japonica. The sequence continues at coordinate 58,150,075 of NC_081409.1, forward strand.
TATCTTTTCTAGATCAGCATGGCACACTATGGAGATGATTTATTATTGATGTAAATGCATTAAGCCGACATGTTTAAATGTTTAATTGAATTGGATATTATATTGTATGTAAAATGTTTATTGTAATATCTTGTAGAGCCGACCTACTAAAATTGGTCTTAGATTATGGTATAAATGTAAGATCTTATTTGTAAGATCAAGTGTGGAATGTGAAAAAGAATTGAGTGAAGGTATATGCAGGATTAAGTAGAGGTATACACAAAGACATCATTTGAAGGTGAAGCTAGGTTTTTGTATAAGCATATCAGCAATACATTGGTACTGAATCCAGCATATGAAGATGCTATTTTGTATAGTACATTCTTATTGGATTTAACCATCCAACTGTAGTCAGTGTGACTCCCATTCTGTGATTGAGCAATGAGCTCTAGACTGTTGGCCTTTCTGCATGTGCAGACCCCATTTATGTAAACTTAATATCTGAAGTAGTATCATCTGATTGTGGGTAAGGTTTCCCACCATGGTTTTTCCCCTTACAAGGTTTCCACATACAAATATTGGTGTTATGTGTTGTGGATGACTTTAAGTTTATGTTTCATGCATTAATCTTTATCGGTATAACAATTTACTATTAACACTGTCTACCAGCATACTTAACTAGTTTATCGGTATTAAGAATCAAGTTGGTTAATTGGTTTTTGGTTTGAATTTATTAGACAACTGATTCACCCCCCCCCCCCCCCCTCTCAATTGTCTCCAGGACCTAACAATTGGTATCAGAGCTTAGTCCTCTTTTGCAGAAGTTTAACAACTTGAGGAGATCCAATGTCTACTAATTACTTCAAGAAGGATAGTCCTAAACTTGATGGAACCAACTATGGGATATGGAAGATCAGGATGGAGACACATCTAAATTGCATTGGTAAAGACATCTGGGAAGTTACAAAGAATGGTTATACTATTGTTGTAGCTAGTCAGACTGCTCCAACTACCTTAGCTAAAGATGAAGAGAATGATTGCAAAGCAAGAGAAGCACTTTTGAGCACATTATCAGATCAACAAATCATGGGATTATCAGATAGGTCTACTGCTAAAGCTATTTGTGATCATTTGGAAACACTAAATGAAGGAGATTCCATAGTCAAGATTGCAAAACTTGAAAACTTACGAGTCAGGTATGAACATCTGAAAATGGAAGAAGATGAAAGGATTTCTGCTTTTATGGAAAGAGTAAATGAAATTGTTTTGGGTATTAAATGTTGTGGAGGAACTCTAAGTGAGGATGAAATTGTTTCAAAAATCTTAAGAGGGTTGCCATCGGCATACAAAATGAAGGTTACTACTATAAATGAGTTAAGAACAATGCCTAATACATCAGTAACTAGGGATACATTGATTGGAAAACTTTCAGCCTTTGAAATTGAGGAATTTGGTCCTGTAGGTACTATAAAAACTGATTTGGCCTTTAAACCATCAACATCATCTACTCTATCATTTGAAAAATCAGACTGGAAAGCCTTTTACACAAGAGAACTTGAAGAAACCAGGAAGGAGAATGAAGAGCTTGAAGAACTTGAAGCACTATTTGCAAGAAAAATGCCAAAAGGTCCAGTTGGAAGTAAGTATGAAGGTAAAGCACCCTTTAAATGCTTTAACTGCAATAAGATTGGTCATATGGCTTCAAGATGCCCTCATAGACATGCTACACTAAGAGAAGAAGCTAGAAGAACATACAAGCCTAATCTTGAATATCAGACAATGGATGGGTTTTTGTTGCTATAACAGAGGATCAACATCACATGACTAGAGACAAAGGTAAATTCTTGAACTTTCAAGAATACAATGGAGGTTTAGTAAGATTTGGAGATGACAAAGCATGTTCAATCAAAGGTAAGGGTTCAATATCTCTTGATGGTAAGCATAACACTGACAATGTCTACTATGTTGAAGGATTAAAGGATAATCTTTTAAGTGTTGGTCAATTAGTTGAGAAAGGATTTTAGTTATAATTTAAAAATGGAAAATGCAAAATCATGAATAGAACTGGTTTGGAAATTGCAACTGGTAATCAGACTAGAGGTAATATCTTTCATTTGAATAATAGTGAAAAAGCATGCTTAATTACACATATAGATGAAAGTTGGTTATGGCATAAGAGACTATGTCATGTAAACTTTGATTGCATGGTAAAGATCAGTACTTCTAAGGCAGTTAGAGATCTACCTAAAATTGTGAAACCTCAGAATACAATTTGTAAGGAATGTCAATTTGGAAAAGAAGTTAGAGCTAGCTTCAAAAGTATTCCAAAAAAATCCAATAATGCTCTTGATTTAATTCACACTGATTTATGTGGTCCAGCTAGAACTAAAAGCTTACAAGGTGATAGATATTTCATGCTAATTATTGATGATTATTCTAGAATGTGTTGGGTTACTTTTCTCAGAGAAAAATTAGAAGCACTTGGGAAGTTCAAACTATTCAAAGCAATGGTTGAGAATGAAACCAGTAAGAAAATCAAATGTTTAAGATCAGATCAAGGAGGAGAATTCACATCTAAGGACTTTAATACATTCTGTGAAGTGAATGGAATAAGAAAATAGTTATCAGCACCTCGGACACCACAGCAGAATGGAGTTGTTGAAAGGAAAAATAGAACTATTTGGATGCAGCAAGAAGTATGTTATCAGAAGCAAATCTACCATGTGTATTGGAGAGAGGTAGTTAGCACTACTATCTATACATTCAACAAAGTTCACATCAAAGGTGAAACTAGTAAGACCCCTCATGAACTATGGTTTGGTAATACTCCTACTCTTAAGTATTTTAGAATTTTTGGAAGTAAATGTTATATTAGAAGAGATGAGTATATTGGCAAATTTGATCCTACAAAGTGATGAAGGAATATTTCTTAGTTATTCATCTAAGAGCAAGGCATATAGATGTTTTAATAAGAGATTGTAGAAAATTGTTGAGAGTACAAATGTAAAGATTGATGAACAATTCAGAGGAACTTCAAGGTATATAGACTCTAAACCGGCAATAGAAATTATGACAAATGAACCTACACTGAATCCACCGGTATAGAATGAAGGTCCAGTTACCTCGGTATCATCAGAGGATTCCACTGTAATTGAAGAACAACAACAAACTAAGACACCCCAGTATGTAAGATTGAATCATTCTAAAGATCAGATAATTGGAAACAAATTTAAAGGAGTTGTGACAAGAGGAAGATTGGCAAATGAAGAGGTATTTCTTATTTCTCAAATTGAACCATCATCTATCAATGAGGCATGTGAAGATAAATTTTGGATTAAAGCTATGGAAGAAGAATTAGGACAAATTGAGAAAAACAATACTTGGACATTAGTTCCCCGGCCTAAAGATAAAAATGTAATTGGAACCAAATGGGTGTTTAGAAACAAACTTAATCAAGATGGTAAAGTTGTTAGAAATAAAGTAAGACTAGTGTGTAAGGGATATTCTCAGAAAGAAGGAGTTGTTTACAATGAAACCTTTGCACCGGTAGCCAAAATTGAGGCAGTCAGATTATTCTTGGCTTTTGCAGCTCACAAGGACTACAAAGTTTATCAAATGGATATTAAATGTGCATTTTTGAATGGAGATCTTGAAGAGGAAGTATATATTGAACAACTTGATGGATTTTATTTGACAGATGACAATGATATGGTTTACAGGTTAAGAAAAGCTCTGTATGGATTAAAACAAGCCCCAAGAGCTTGGTATGCAAGGTTGGATAAGTATCTTTTAAAGATTGGTTTTACTAAAGGAAATGCAGATAGTAATTTATATTACAAAATAACTAATGATGACATCTTGATTATTGGAGTCTTTGTTGATGATATAATCTTTGGAGGAGAAGATGGATTATGTAAGGAATTTTCTATTAAAATGCAGCAAAAATTTGAAATGTTTATGATTGGAGAAATAAAATTCTTTTTAGGATTGTAGATTTCACAGACTGATAAAGGTATATTTCTGAGTCAATCCAAGTACTTGAAAGAATTACTAAAGAAATTTGGGATGGAGAACTCTAAACCGGTAAGCACACCTATGACTAAAATGACAAATTATCTCAAAGGAATGAATCTACACCTGTTGATCCAACTAGATACAAATCTATGATAGGAGGTTTACTGTATTTGACACAAACAAGACCTGATATTATGAATGTAGTATGTATTGTTTCTAGATTTCAAAGTAATCCTAGGGAAAATCATGAATCAATAGTAAAAAGGATTTTCCAGTACTTACAAGGGACAACAAATCTTGGATTATGGTATCCTAGAGATGAAAATTTTGATCTATGTGCATACACAGATGCAAATTGGGCAGGAGATGTGGATGATAGAAAAAGCACCACTAGAGGAGCATTCTTCCTTGGAAAGAGATTAGTTTCTTGGTTGAGTAAGAAATAGAGTTGTACATCTTTATCAACAATAGAATCAGAATATGTTGCAATAGCAACTAACTGTACACAGGTACTATGGCTTAAACAAATGTTGAAAGACATAAAGGTAAAATGTAAGGAACCCATTACTATATATTGTGATAACACTGCAGCAATTGATATATCTAAAAATCTGGTATTACATTCTAAAACAAAACATGTTTCTATCAAACTGAATTTTCTAAGGGGAAAAGTTAAAGAAAAAGAGATAAAACTGGTTTATGTGAATACTAAAGAACAACTTGTAGATATTTTCACAAAACCTTTCCCTAAGGAGACTTTTGAATATCTCAGAGATCAGCTTGGACTCATACCACCACCAGTAGAGACTTAGACAGTTGATGATTGTCATCAACCGGCAGAATTAAAAGACAAATCTTTTATTTTGGTCTTTGATGAGGAAGCTCCTTCTCAGGGGGAGTAGTTGGTATTTTGTATGAGCTTGATTTGTAACTTTGGCATTTGATGTCAAAGGGGGAGAGATATCTATGGAAAAACACATTATCTTTTAAGGAAAGATTGGTATTGAAAATAAATCTTTGGATAAACACATGTTGCTCCTAGGAGGAGAAATTGAGATTGTTGGGTTTTGGTATTTGGCATTTATGTTTTGGCAATTTGATGGTTTTTCCATCTTGTGTTGCCATCAATGCCAAAGGGGGAGATTGTTCATATTTTGGTATGGTTTTGTCATTGATGTCAACACCTACTGAAAACAAGCACTTTGGAGATCCAACAACATTCATCGGCAAGCAAGTAACTATTGCACAGTTACTAGTATATGGTTCATCGGTAAGATATAATGTTCACCAATACCTGGAATGATATGAAAGACACTTGATAATGTTGAAGACATCATGTGGACACTTTGTTTTGAAGAATTTATCATTGGTATATTCATATTTGCATATTTTCTTTTACCGGCAAATACGTCCAGGGTTATCTAGGGTTACACTGGCAGGCTTATCTTTTCTAGATCAACATGGCACACTATGGAGATGATTTATTATTGATGTAAATGCATTAAGCCGACATGTTTAAATGGTTAATTGAATTGGATATTATATTGTATGTAAAATGTTTATTGTAATATCTTGTAGAGCCGACCTACTAAAATTGGTCTTAGATTATGGTATAAATGTAAGATCTTATTTGTAAGATCAAGTGTGGAATGTGAAAAAGAATTGAGTGAAGGTATATGCGGGATTAAGTAGAGGTATACACAAAGACATCATTTGAAGGTGAAGCTAGGTTTTTGTATAAGCATATCAGCAATACATCGGTACTGAATCCAGCATATGAAGATGCTATTTTGTGCAGTACATTCTTATTAAATTTAACCATCCAACTGTAGTTAGTGTGACTCCCATTCTATGATTGAGCAGTGAGCTCTAGGCTGTTGGCCTTTTTGCATGTGCAGACCCCATTTATGTATAGTAGTATCATCTGATTGTGGGTAAGGTTTCCCACCATAGTTTTTCCCCTTATAGGGTTTCCACATACAAATATTGGTGTTATGTGTTGTGGATGACTTTAAGTTTATGTTTCATGCATTAATCTTGACCGGTATAGCAATTTACTGTTAACACTATCTACTGGCATCCTTAACTGGTTTATCAATATTAAGAATCAATTTGGTTAGTTGGTTTTTGGTTTGAATTTATTAGAGAACTGATTCACCCACCCCCCCTCTCAGTTGTCTCCGAGACCTAACAATATATTACTGGGCAGGTCGTGGATTCATGAAATGAAGGCAGTACCTTCAACATATCACCAATGCTTAAAATTTCCTTATAACGGAGCTGAAGTCAGTATTCCTACTGATACAAATGTCATCTGTAATGCATTGACAAAAGGTGCAGATGCTTTTGTGCCTCATAATAGGGCAGCCTCTCCAAATGAAGATCTAGAAAAATTGATGAAAGACTTAGAAAAGAGATTGAAGATTACAGATACCGGCATGGATGGCTACAAGATAGAACCAATACTATCATTAGTTTCTCTCCCTCCATCGCCAAAATAGTTGGGCAAGCCATCAGAGGCTATGAGAACACAAACTTCAGCTCTGAATACTATATATGATGGTCTCTTTATAAAGTCTTCTACCTCCTTGGTGGATGAAATAGAAGAGGATGTTGTGCTTAACTGGCTCTTTAAGGAAGATAGTCCAAATGAGGAAGTACAGCACTGTGAGATTTCCTCAAACCAATATGGTCATGGTTACAAAATGATTCAACACATGGGGTACTCAGCTACTAGTCCTTTGGGCAAACAAAAAGAAGGTATTACTAAACCAATTCAACTACAAACCAAATCCACACATGATAAGGCTGGACTAGGATACAATCTGAAAAAGACATCAGAACAAAAGCATGTTTCTAAGTCTAAGTGCTCGAAAAAGATATCGCCTTTAACATTACATGAAGGAGACACTAAACAAACAAAAGTAGAGTGTAGACAAGAGAAAGAGGAATCAACAGTCAAGAAAGAAGAAATAGTCAGTACTCAAGCTTCAACGGTATCAGCTACAATAATACAAGAAGTTGAGGTTCTTGAGGATATAAGAGATGAAGTCATAAGAATCAGAGAATTGTTTGCACCATTAAAAGTTCCAGTCACCTATACTGGTAGGCAACAAGTAGATGATTCAGAGACTAATTTAAATGAGTATGAATGGGGTCCTGACTATCTTTTAGACACATCCACTATAGAAACTCCAGAAGAATCTAGTGGTATCATAGATGATACTCAAGAGCTGATGCACATAAAAATAGAGAAGGAAATACAAGAAATTAGACAAAAGAGGCAAGCAAATTATGAACAAGGATTGAAAGAAGGAACAATACAACAAAGCTTCTCATCTATGTGCCCTTATCCTAAAATAGAACAAATCAGTTATAGTACTACACAGGAAGAGTTAGAAGCTACAAAACAAGAACTAGTCATCAGTCCAGAAGAAGCTGAATGGAATAGACAATAAAAAAATCACAGAAACAATGAGATCATGTCAACAGGTGTGTCAGATACAAATGACAAATGAACCACAACATGAAGGAACTTGTAGCATTAAAGATGTTAGTATTGATACCATACATATGCTTACTAAATCACCTAAAAGAGACTTGGAAACTTCATCCGATGACTCTGATGGCAGTCCTGTTTATGATGATACCCACCCAGCCCCAAATACTGAATCATTTGATACAAACAATGAAAAGTTGTCTACTAGTCTTATTGCTGTTAAACCACGATATGGCGTCCAGTCCGGCGTAGTAAATGATGTTACAAGTATGTCTATTGGATTAGATTGATTAAATATTAACGTGAACTTTAATAATCATGATCTGACTCTTCCTGGTCTCAAGACACTTATGCAAGGTATTATTCTGGAACTTGACTTTTTGATCCGCAGTTGTGATAACAATACCATGAACGCTCTTGAACCTATCCAAAATTTGTCCTTAGTACATCCCGAATTGATTGAATGTACTTTACAGAATCAACCCATGGATATACCTACTTTTGCCAATGACTATACATTATCCTATTATCTCAATGCAGTCAAACCTATAAACTCTTCCACCAGTGAACGGAGTGAAAATATGACTAAAGCGGATATCAAGTATCTTAGTCACAAAAATAAGAAAAATAAAAATAAAAGATTTGATGGTGAAAACCACATTGTGGCGGTGTCAGAATCTTAAAAAGAGAAAATAAAGGACGTAACTAAAGGTGAAAACCTCTTTGAGATGCCTGAAGGTGAGATACTTTGTATACTGCCCAGTCATTTTCAGGAGCAGTCTTCCATATTGATCGAGCCAACTCAACCAGTGAATATCGGGAATCAAGAGACACCACAAATTATTCATGTAGCTCAGTCACTATCAGTAGAAGAATTGAAGGATTTCACTCAGCTATTATTAGAGAAGAAAATAAACTTTGCTTGGACGTACTCTAATATGCCAAGCTTGGATCCTGATCTCATTATGCACCATCTCTCAATCACACTAGGAGTAAAACCAGTTAAACAAAAACTACGTAAGATGCACCCGCATGTAGCATTATTGGTCAAAGCTAAACTAGAGAAACTACTCAAAGCTGGATTTATCAAAGCAATAGATAATGCTAAATGGATTTCCAACATAGTGCCTATGTTGAAGGCAGATAAATCTATCAGAGTTTGTACAGATTTTAGAGATCTCAACAAAGCATGTCTGAAAGACAACTTTCCATTGCCAGATAATGATATGATAGTTGACATGACGGCTGGGTATGAGATGTACTCACTAATGGACGGATTTTCCAGCTACAATCAGATTAAAATCACTCCTGGAGATCAAGAAAAGATAGCTTTCACATGTGAGTGGGAAACCTTTTGCTAGAATGTCATGCCATTTGGGTTAAAGAATGCAGGGGCGACCATCAAAGAGCAGTTACAACTATCTTTCATGACATGATGCATAAGAATATGGAAGATTATGTTGATGATACCTTAGTGAAGACTATGAAAAGATCAACGCATATTCAAGAGTTAGGTCCTATACTTGACATAATGGAAAAGTTTAAGCTCTGATTAAATCCAAAGAAGTGTGCATTCAGAGTGACATCTGGTAAACTACTTGGCTACATCATTTCAAAGAAGGGCATCGAGGTTGTGATAACTTAATGATGAATGAATAGTACCAAACCGGTACTGAGAGGGGGGGGTGAATCAGTACAGGCAAAAACTCAACCTTAAACTAGTTTGTCGACTAACACTTATGCACTGTCAGACAAACAGCTGCACCGGTCCTTCAACAGAGTTCAACCGGTAGAACCCAGTGTAACTCACATGAGCAAAGACCGGTTGACACTTATCTTCTCATATAATCTAACTCTTCATTCCCATTTCACTCTAATGCATGAACAGGCAATCTACCATCAAAGATGTACATATTATAGCAAGATCAACATGCATCACCACTTAATCAGAAAACAATCATAACATCACACATGACACACATATTTTTCACGTGGACACCCAACTGAGAAAAACCACGGTGGGGATGAATACCCACAAGATTGTTTTTGAACTCTTTGGAAGTCTGCTCTATTAGGAGCCTTGTCTGGTTAAAGACAGATACAATAAGTTCTGTTAGGAACCGATCCTATTAGGGATCACCCAGTTAAGAGATGGCTACAATACCCGGTTAAGGGTTAAACCCTGTTAAGGGTACCTTGTTAGAGGATTTCAAGAACTCAATAGCTAAAGGATATCAATGACTCAGTAGCTTTGAGTTACCTTGTTAGAGGATTTTCAACAAGCTGGTTAAGGCTACCCTTTAGGGGATTTCACAACTGTTGAAGTAGTTAAAGATCAATAGGTATATCAATGACCTAATAATAGCACTCAATGCCAATGCAGATCCGCTTAAACTCCTCTTCACCTTCTGCACTTACACTACAGATATGACTTCTCTCCTCTGGTCTAGCAAGAATCACATATCTCTTCTCTTAGATACATACACACAACTTTTGCCAACAAACTCTGAAAGAATCACAACATCAACCTTATAGAAAATAGTTAGGTCAGAAGCATAAACCCTAAACCCTAAACCTAATAGGTTAAGGAATTCAAATAGTTCAATCCTGACCGTTGATCATACTGTATTGAATGCAATAGTCTTGATTCAATCAAGCCATCACACGTTATCATTGTTTATAGACTTCGCACATTCTCGAGGTAGATAGGAACACTCTTCTTTATGCAATATCCTTCACACGCACAAGGCTTACGTGGCAACACTATCTGTTCTTTGTTACCATGCTAACTTCATCACATAAAGATCACCGATTGAGTCACATAGGCTTAAGATACTCCAACTGGAAATCCTGAAGTGAAAACTACCTACCAACTGGTAGTCATACAATGCTTCCATGTGCCGATTCCCATGACTACATGCCAATTCACCTTGACATGCTGGTTCACCTTGAACAAATATACCTCTTTACTTTGTCATATATACCAGTTCTCACATACGCTGATTCTCTCTTCATATCACATATTGACATCAATGACAATATACAATATCATCATGTCCTCATACTGGCTCATATAATGCCAACAAGTTGATCCTGAGAAGGTCCAAGCTATAATGGAAATGTCACCTCCAAAGAACATCAGTCAAATGAGAAGTCTACAGGGATGTCTCCAATGCATTAGAAGATTCATTTCTCAACTAGCAGACAAGGCTCAACCTTTTACAAAAGTATTGAGAAAAGGAATAATATACAACTGGGATCAGTAGTGTGAACAACATCTTTAGCACATAAAAGAGTACCTGTCTAATCCACTGATATTGATGCCACCTATTTAGGGTGAGCCACTAATCTTATATATATCGGCAACGGATTCATCACTGGGGGCACTTCTGGCACAATAGGATGACAACAAAAAAGAACGAGCTATTGATTACATCAGTAGGACATTGGTGTCTTATGAAATGAGCTACAATATAATAGAAAAAGCATGCTTGGCATTAGTCTTTGCATCACAAAAACTGAGGCACTATATGCTAGCACATTTAGTTAAGTTGGTGGCCAAAATCGATCCACTCAAGTATCTTCTTAATAAAGCAACACTCACCGGAAGATTGGCAAAGTGGGTAATGATCCTTACAGAGTTTGACATTGAATATGTGGAATGCAAATCCATAAAAGGATAGGTAATTGCTGATCAACTTGCTGAAGATCCACTTGAGGATACTTAACCACTACACATCAAGTTCCCAGATGAATCAATAATGCATCTTACTCAACAACACTGGAAGATGTTCTTCGATGGTTCCTTTACTCAAAATGGTTCAGGCGCTAGCATATTATTCATTACTCCTCAGAAGTATTCAATTCCAAAGTCTTATAAGATTATATTCCCTTGCACAAACAATATTGCAGAATATGAAGCTTTGGTGAATGGAATAAAACTAGCTATTGAATGGAAGGTTGCTGAATTACATATCTATGGAGATTCTTAGCTAGTCATCAATCAAATCAATGATACATATCAGACTCGAGATGAGAAATTGATGCCTTACAAGAGGATGGTGGATGATTTCAAGAAGTACTTTGCTTTTATATCATTCCAACAGATTCCTAGATCAGCGAATAGAGCAGTAGATGCTATGGCCACCTTGGCATCTATACTTGAGCTATAGGAGTCCAATTTTTGCTTTGATTTCCTGGTGGAAGAGTTATATTACCTTGCTTATGATTCTCCTGAGACCCAAATAGTCTGTTCTATTATTGGACATGACTCATCCCGATACAGCCACATCTATTCCTATCTATGTGATCAAATTATCCCTAAAAACCTTACTCATAACGAGAAACGAAACCTAACTCACAACGCTTCGTGGTATGTTATCATAGCTAGTGATTTATTTAGACGAGGTTTGGATAGTACATTGCTTAGATGTCTAGAAACTGAAGAATCTAAACGTGCATTATCAGAAGTCCATGAAGGTATTTGTGGATCTCATTCGAATGGTTTTACTTTAGCTCGGAAACTATTATGGACTAGCTACTACTGGCTAGATATGGAAAAAGACACCATTAAATTTGCTAAGACTTGTGAGAAATGTCAGCTTCATGGAAATCTCATACATGCCCCGGCAAGGGACCTCATACAATTTATAACACACTGTCCTTTTCAGCAATGGGCCTTTGATCTCATTGGTCAGATATATTTGGCTTTATCCAACAGACATAAATTCATTATAACTGCCACTGAGTATTTCAACAAGTGGGTAGAGGCAGTTCTACTCACCAAAGCAACTGGTAAACAAGTCACCTTATTCATCCTAAACTATATAATTTACAGGTATGGGATACCTTCGTCCATCGTGACTGATAATGGAGGACAATTCAAGAATAAAGATCTGGATGAGCTTTATGAGAAATTCAAAATAAAGCAACACTGGTTATCAGCATATTACCCTCAAGTTAATGGACAAGCTGAGGCATCTAACAAAAACCTAATGACTATCTTGCACAGAACAGTGAACAAGTTTGGGAAGGATTAGTTTCTGCAGCTCAATCCTGCACTATGGGCTTATAGAACCAGTATCAAAACACCTATTGGGGCTACACCTTTTTCTTTGGTGTACGGGTCTGAAGCAGTATTACCTATTGAAGTATAAATACCATCTCTAAGAGTTTCGTTGCGAGGTCTTGTTATTGTTGAAGATCATAGAATATCTAGATTGCAAGAACTCGAATTACTGGATGAGCATCAGCAAGTGGTGTTTGATCATCTCAAAGTGTATCAGAAGAGAATGTCCAGAGGGTATAACAAGAAAGTTCAACAAAGAGAATTTCAAGTTGGTGACCTAGTTCTGAGAGAGAATCCAAAAAATCAACAATTTCGCGACAATAAAGGGAAGTTTGAACCCAACTAGCTGGGTCCCTACATTGTTACTGCAGTATTCAGCTCTGGTGCCTATCAACTCTCAAACTCGGAAGGAGAATAGCTCCATGAATCGATTAACACCATCCACTTGAAGAAATTCTTCACTTAGCACTCTCTGCTCCAGCAAACTTGTATAGTTGGAAAAAGTCCTGAAAAAAATAAATAAATAAATAAATAAAAAAGAGAGAAATTGCCCTGGTGAAAACCTGGTAAATAGGCACCTTGGTAAAAAAGAAAATGAATCTCTGCCAAGCAGGTAAAAACCTGGCAAATAGGTGCCTCTTGTACTCAAGCGCTCTATCTATCAATGCAACGTTGGCATTTCCCGCTTTCAAGCATCTTTTGCTTTCGCTTGTACATATTTTCAGTCACTTTTGTGACATCCTGGTTCATTGGAAGCCTCATGACTTGAAATTGATCAACATCATAGACTTAGGTTACTCAACAGAGCACATTACATATCCTAAGAAGTGTTAACCAAGTCATTCTTCTGTTAGTGAAACCTGGTCATCCACTCCGAGTCAGTCACCTGTCTCCTGACTACTACAGAGTTTTTATCACTGAGTTCACAAGAAAAACAACATAACGGAAAACAATTACTAAGCAATTTGAGCTATGAATGAAAATTTTCTTTGTGTGTTGTCTTTTATATTGGTTTTCGATTATTATCCCTCTGAGTAACTCGAGGAAGTCTATTGTGACTAAGAGGTGCAAGGATTGGGGGCATAATATTTTCTTCTTTTTTTTTTCTACTTGTAGGAATGATCTCGATGATCTGGAAACATATAAATTAGCTGGGTGTTTGTGATAAGAGCCTTCACATTAAGGTAAAATCGCCTCACATACCTCGACTCTGCTTATTTGTATGCTACAGGGAGGTCCATATCATTTCTTTGTCTGTTTTGAGGGAATTTCTTTATGATGTAATTCGGGTCCCTGCAAAATCTGTCTAAGGATATGAATGAAAAAAGGGTCATTTCGGACAAGATAATTAAAATTGCAGATTGAAAAAGAAAGGAACTCTAACCTGCCTCTTGTGTTCATTATGCTCAGTGATGAATCTTAAGTATTTTAAATCTAGTGACTAGGTTTAGGTTGCATTTTGCATATCATTTTGCATATCATTCTGCATTTTTGTGAATCTAGAGTGATTTTGGTATAGTAATAATCTCTTTATCTTCTGAATGAGAGCTAAAAGCATCATCGTTTCTTACGCGAAGTAGTCTTTTTATCATTATTTCTCCGATTGAGTACTTGTGTTTGAGATGTTTATCTGCATACATAACATTTCATATAGATTCATTCATTTCATTATTATTAATTTACATTGATCTTATTGTATAGAAAAATGAAAAAATTGCATTACTCATTACTCATTACTCATTACTCATTTTCATTCATTTATTTGCATATAAAAAGAAACCAAAACATAGACATCCATATTCATTTGCATTACATACATTCATGCTGAAATAAATGCATACATATAGAATAAAGCATATATAAACATCTCATAGTCGATTGATAGAAGTACAATGAAGTCAAAACAGATCTCGTATATATATCATGTCAAGTATAAGGGTACAAAATGATGTCCAATGACATATACAAACTCCCATCGGAGAAAGAATCGTATAGGCTACAAAAAATAGGCGTGTCTACAAAAAATATCCCAACTACAAAAAGAATCATCTAGCTGGTGCCCTCTCCCTCATCGCCTAGTGGAGGAGGAGGAGCCTAATGCTCGAGATCCTGGCACGGTGCTCGTGCTCCCTCTGATCTAGCCATATACTATGAATAGGGTTGCACCTGCTATGCAATAGGAACTGCGACACTATATGCTGCCACATAATATGCAGCCCTACTACTCTGGAGAAGCACCTCCTATTGTAGAGACTCTATCTCTGCTCTCGACTTAGCTCTCAATACTATGATCTGGCAATCACGCTCGGCCCTAACCTTGACTAGCTGTCAGTCTCTCTCCACCTGCTGAGTCTAAGCCACTGTCAACTGTGACTATAGCTCCATAAGACGTGCTCTTATCGACCGTCCCGTGTCAGCCCCCTGCTCTCTCACAGGCTCTCCACCACCATCTCCACTTGTGGCTCCACCCTGCTCATCCCACCACTACCAGACCTACCTCAAAGCTGCTCGCTCCTCCTCTCCACCACCCAACCTCACGCCTACTCTCCCAAGGGATCCACCCTCACCCCTCTGCTGTCCAACATCAGCTCACACCCCACTGCTGCTAGCACCGGGATCACCACTAGTCCATCATGGAGCATCTGGTCTCTGGCCTTGTCCCTACCTATTACCCTATCATTATGCCAATGAGGGGGCATCATCCTCCACATCCTCAATATGAGGAGCATACTCTCCTAGATCTATAAACTGAGGGAATGGATGCTGCTAAAACTAATCCCTGTACTGGGGCAATACCCCCGCATCTGCTATATCATCTAGGTAATCCCACCTCAGATGGTGTAAACCTATCAACTCCTGCATCGCTAAAGCATAGGATAGCCTAGGTGATCATCCCTATCTCTCCTCATCGGCGTATCGAGCATACGCTATATACTCCTGAGAGATCCCCTGAGGCCGATCGTACTGCCTCATCACTTGTGAAATGACAAATCGCTCCACAACAGTTTGTGACCTCCCAATCAGTGGGCATGTAACAAAAATGTCTCTCCGAACCACCCGCCAATCATCCCATGACTCCAACCCCCTATACGGTCTCCATATGACAGCTATTAGATCATCGAGCTGTCGTCGCCAAAAGTCTGTCTTTCCCAGAGGGGGCTACATAATATATCCGGCATACCTATAAATAATTAGCTGCCCTGGCTCTCTGCTATCATCAACTATCGATCGACAAACGGGAAGGTGCTCCCAAGCCCACACCTGTAAAATGTACACCCTAGGGGCCATGCTCCACCCATCTTTATAAACAATCTCATACATCTCCCGATACATATGCGCCAACAAACAAGAACCCCAGCCAAGTCTCTGAGGGGTCTCTATCAACCTCTCCAGCATATGACGCCATCCCCTCTAGAAACCCTATTGCCCTCTATCTGGCATCAAGAAGCAACCAATGAAACCTGGTAGGACACATGCCAGCCGATACTCCTCATTGTACCTGCTCATCAATATATCCCAATTCATGGAACAAGTCAAGATATCAGGATCCCTGAATACGTTCCTAAGAGTCTGTAGTCTAGGTAACAATGCAGTATCATAATCCACCTTATCCCCAACAAAAGGGATACGAAGGATCCTGTACACATCCTCAGGAGTGATAGTCAACTCCCCAACTAGCAAATGAAAGGTATTATGCTCTGAACAAAACCACTCTACCAATGCTGTGAGCATCCCATGGTTCACATGCATATCAGGTAACCTCATTAGGTGAGTCAAGCCACACATATCAACATGAGCCTGCTCAACCTCAGACAAATCACGAACTAAAGCCATAGTGGGAGGATATACACATCTGAAGAGCACAGGAGGTAATCGAACCTGCAAAAACCCAACAACGAGCATCAGAAAACATTCCAAATGAGCCTACAAGAGAAGTTAAACATCATGCAAATCCAAATAAGTCAAATGTAAAACCAAAATTTCATGTTTACACTTTCAAAAATGATCACTATCTTTTGAATGACAAAACATAGTCAAACAGCTTCTAGTACAAGTCAGGAATGGCTCTCGTATGAGAAAACAACCTCGAACGACAAACTTTTACACATCGCACGACAAAATGGTCTTTTAAAAGACCTGTCGTATGACACAACAGTGGACCTCGTACGACAAATCTAATGGCTTCAAATGACAAAAGAAAATTTGCCAGTTTCTCATACGAGACAGGATCCTGTCTCGCATGATAAACCGCGACACCTGACCCAAAACCCATGAAAAACGTGAAAAATGAACAAAAACATTCAAAATTGGAAACATAAAGAGGCTAAAGATCGATCACTTACCACTGGCTTGTAGTTTCAGGGTCGATTGTGATGTCTCTGGCGCTCAAATCGATGTTGACGAGTAGGGACCACCATTTTTCTTCACAGAAGGCTTTTTGACTTTTCAAACTTGGAGGGTTAAAATGATTTGAAAATGACACTTTCATCCTATATATAGCCTAACACCTAATTTTTCAACTTGCTCCGATGGTTATGAAAATTGTACCCTTAGCTAATTTGCCTGCTCTGAGTCCATTTTCGGGATTGAAATCGAAATTCGAGATCATTTTGTTAGTCAATTTCACAATTTTGACCACTTAGTGCTCTTTTCATCAAATGCTCATTCTTTCTTCAAATTGCGCTCCATTTCAACATTGAATCTTAATTCAATTTTTTTCTACACATCAACATTTCAATCAACTCTACGCTCAATTTGTCATGAATCAGCACCAAAATTTTCAAAAAAAAAATCCTCAGAATCAATTTGTGCTCAAATAACTTATTTTCGCTAAACAATTGCCTATAATTAAGTACCCTCGTTATCTTTCGATTTCTCTCCCAAGGGGGCATACTCACGACCTTATGACTTCACATCTCCTCATAGTCGAGAAAAATTTTCAAATCTTCATCAAAAGTCGAGCAAAATATTTTCAACTAAAGAAAATCAAATAAGACATCATCGCTAGGGGCATCTCAACTTCATCGCTTCACATCAAGTTGAGATCTCTCGATCATCTGAATCAAATCAATCACTAAGGGGCATATCAGTTTCATCACTTCACATCAAGCTAATATTTGTCTTTCATCTAAATTAATCTCTTAACATTAATCAGTTTCATCACTTCAAATCAAACTGATTATTTGTTTAAACTCAATCAAAAGTTTAAAGAGTTTCTTTGATTACACTAAATCTAAGAAGGCGTTCAGTATTCATTTCTTGATCAAGCTAGATGGTTCATTCTTCGCTCATCGAGTCTTGATCAATAAAGTTCAAGATCGATTCTAATCATCACTCACTGCATCTAAGATCAATCAAGTTCAAGTTTGGTATCTTTGTTTTCTATCGTTCCTCAGTTCAATCAAGTTCAGGATCGGTATCACTTTAATCAGACTTCATTCAGCTTTGTCGCTTTGAATCAAGCTAAACACCTTTCTTTTCATCTAGTTCGTGATTAATCAAGTTCAGAACTGGCATCTCCTAGAAATCACACATTCTTTGAACCAATGCGTTGCTCGCACATTAATTCAAAGAGGGGCAAATGTAATACCCTAAAATTGGTCATCTAAACCATGGGCCCCTAATCTCAACAACATCACCAAGGTCCTAACCAAAGGCAATTAAATCAATCTTGAGCATATTATTAATTCTTTAATCATCAAAAATCACATGGCAAATCAATTACTCAATATTAATTAAATATTTATTTAATTAATCAAATCATTTCCAAGAATATCATTTTGATCAATAATCCCATTTTAATTTATTAAATATCCTTGCATATTTAATTAATTAATAAATTTGCCATTCAATCATGCAAAAAGAATTAATTTATTACAAAAGATGAATTAATTTATTACAAAGAGTTGAATTGAAAATAAAACAAAAAAAAGAATTGAATTGAGAGAGAAATCAAACTTGAGATATTATTTCTTTTTCTAAATTTAGAACTTGAAATCAAAAAAGCAATTTAATTGAATTATTGAATTATTCTCTAAAATTGGAACTCAAAGCTTTTCAGAAAAAGAAGTTCAGTTGCATTGAAAAGACCATTTTCTTGAATAAATTAAAGAATTATCTATTTTTATCCTATATGCATGGAATTAATTTATTATTATTTTCCAATGCAACTTGAACTTCTAATTTGAATGCATTTCAATTAAACTATAATTGGAATCTATCTCAAGGTTTACTAAACATGATTTCTCAATTATTTTCAATTAATCCTAAATTGAGCTTTTTTTCTTGTGATTCTCTATAAATTCAGTCTTAAGCTCTCATTCCAATTGACCCCAGAGATTTTTTAAGAACACGCTTGGAGATTATTATCATGCTAATTTCACTCTGGAGTCATTGAAAATTGTTGTGCTTTTAGATTATTTACATCCATTTTACATCCATTATTGCTTGCATCCATTGTTTCTTGAATTGATTATTTATTGCTTGAATTATCCATCCATCTTGCATCCATATAGCTTAATATCATATAGATTAAATCCTTCATCTTGGTGTAGTCTAGTCACTGGTATTGCTTATAAAAATCTGAGAGCAATCATATACTTGCATCTTTTAGAAGGTAGTTAGTCGTCTTGCTATGGTTTATTTCTTATTGATTATTGATTACTAACCATGCATATAATGACTTAATTGAAGTGGTGTCCTTGCAACTATAGGTTCACTTTTTCACACACACAATTAAAAATATTAAATATCTTCATTTGAAAGGATAAATTAAATTATCCTCTCACAAAAAGTAGATTTTTGAAGATGCATGCCTTATTTTTTAATTTAAAAATTAAGATTAATGAGATATTGCCAAAAAGATTGATTTTTGAAAATCAAGGAAAGATATTAGTTTCCAAATTCGAAAATTAGGAGGATTTATGAGAAGATTAAATAATTAAAAATTATTAAATATCTCCACATAAGAGGATAAAACAGAAGAATAAAAAATTAAGAAAAATAGGAAATAAAGATGAATAAATAAATAAAATTTATTAATTATCCTTATTTTGGAGGAAGATAAATATGATAAATTAATAAAAATGATTTATTAATTTATTGCTCATATTTATTAATTAGTTAATTAAATAAAATGAATTTATTTAATTAATGGACAAAGGGGACAAATAAATAAATTATTAAATTTATTTATTTAGGACTTAGAATAATTGTTAGTAAAAGGGGTTTGATTAAAGACTATGCACATGATATGTTAAAATATGAGATATAGGTGTTGGCCATTTTTTAGCGTCTACAAGTCCATTCCCACACAACATAGATAAGTTTTGTGCATTATATAAAGTTCATGATAATTGAGATCAAACTCATGGAGCTCAAGACCCATGTACATCATTCTTTTTATCAATTTAGAGTTTGAAGCATTCATCAAATTAAAATAACTAATCTTTCAACATTGACAAAATATTCCAATGATCAATATAAATTTTACTTACTAAAAAATTATAGTTCATATAAAAATATGTTTATCAAATGCGCTTCCTCCACACTCTAAAAGAAAACAACAATGATACTTAAATCTCTCTCTCTATACCTCTATCATAGTGCCACATCTCTCTCTCTCTCTCTCTCTCTCTCTCTCTCTCTCTCTCTCTCTCTCTTGTAAGGAAGTTAAGTAGCAGAACAACTTCCTACACTAAACTTGAGAGGAGGGTAATGCAAAAACTTTTACAGATCGTCACAACAGTTACAAAAAATAGAAATAGATATAATAACATTCAAACCATAACACATTGATTTACGTGGGGAAAACCCTTTCGGGAGATAAAACCCCACACTCCAAAAGCTGCCCAATATATTATTCAGCAATCAAAATAGATTACAATATACTTGTAGAGAAATCTCTTCGCATAAGTACCACTAATCAAAGATTCAGAGGTAACTCAATAGCCATAAGGCTCTTACACACAACCTCGATCTCATGCCCCTCATACATAAGAGATACAATACAAGAAACCGTTAAACGGTATTACGAAAGCATGGGCTAAAACCACCCAATAAGGTGTAGCTGACCTTATCTCCCTTCTAGATGCCCTATGACATGTTAAAACACACATCAAGATGGGTCCCTCCCTTTTACAACTCATTTATGTGTTCGATGTATTTTATATTTTCTATTTCAGGTGTACAA
The DNA here is from genome assembly GCF_030272615.1 of Cryptomeria japonica. Classification (NCBI taxonomy): domain Eukaryota; kingdom Viridiplantae; phylum Streptophyta; class Pinopsida; order Cupressales; family Cupressaceae; genus Cryptomeria; species Cryptomeria japonica. Next base: position 58,170,826 of record NC_081409.1, read on the forward strand.
ACTTTCGGAGGCCATAACTTGAGAACCGTGTGTCTGATTGACAAACTGTTTGAAGCATTGGAAGGCTCGCGAAGTTCTCTATTGCCCCATAAATGGCTACATTATTTACACCCACTTTTTAGGGCTTTTGGGGGCCTCTAAAGTCCTCAAAATCAAATCTAAACCTTTCATTGGACCCCTCCAAAATAGAAAATTTAATATCTTCAAAACTAGCTGTGATCTTGCAACATAACTATACCGGAATGCTTATCTAGCCAACCAGAATCTTCAAGGAGAATTTTGCACCATTTTGTGCCCAAATGAAAAATTACTATAAATAGCAACCTTATGTAAATGCAAGGTTGAGACACCATTTTCCCAACAAACCTCCCACTTGTTGAGAACCTTGCAAGAGCAAAGGGAGTATGAACACAATAAATCAATTGCTAGGGGCCATGAGGCCCATAGACTCCGAACACCATTTGAACTTCTCTGTGCTCACAACCTTAGTTAAAACATCTACAACATTCATCAAAGTTTCTACCTTAACCAACTTCACCCTTCCATCTTCGACCATATCTCTGATAAAATGATACTGAACATCAATGTTCTTGGTCTGGGTATGAAATGTCGGGTTCTTAGCTAGGCAGATCACACTCAAGCTGTCACAATAAATTATCACAACTTGTTATTTTATTCCAATGTCTGAACACAGTCTCTTAAGCCAAATGGATTCTTTACAAGCATGAGTAACTACCATATACTCTACTTTAGTAGTGGAAAAAGCAACCACATCTCATCGCTTACTCATCCAACTAATTGCACCACCAAATAAAGTAAACACATAAGCATTGGGGGATCTTCTGCTATCAATATCACCTGCCCAGTCTGAATCCACATAACCATGAATATTAATGGAAATCACGTCTCTAACTGAATTACCATGATAACACAAAGAATACTTTGAGGTACCCTTCAAATATCTAAAGACTCTTTTGACTACATCCCAATAAACTCTACCAGGATTAGACATATATCTGGACAAAACTCCCACCACTTGGGCAATGTTTGGTCTAGTACAGACCATAGCATACATCAAACTTCCAACTACCCTTTGGTAAGACACTTTTCTCATGTCTTCCATTCTGATGGGGATGTAGGACAATCTGCAGCAAATAATTTCATTCCAACTGTAAAAGGAACACACAATGGTCTACAATCCTGCATGTTGAACCTTTGTAACACTGAATTCACATACTTACTCTAGCCTAACCATATCTTTCTATTCACTCTATCTCTTCTAATTTCCATCCCAAGAATGTGTTTTGTTGCACCAAGATCTTTCATTTCAAATTTAACAAATAAGATAATTTTGTCTAAAATCACAATTATTTATATAGTGGACTGATATAAAGTACCACTTGGATCATTCCCTCTCACCAGCCTTAAGAGCTTCTTGGGAGGTAGGCCCTCTAAAAAGACAATAACAATTTCTCTTACACCCAAGATTCAGTGGAAAGCGAGGGGAGAGGATAATTTTGTTATCACCTTAGGGTTCTAATATAAACAAAAATTGTCCGAAAAGCACAAGACACTTCAAGAAAAGTTAATTTACCCTCTAATGAAAATCATGTGAACCTAATTAAACTACAAAAGAAAAGACAAACACACATCTAAATTATCCTTGCAAGAAAATTATTAGTAGTTTCAATGATTACCCCAACCTACAAGAAAAAGGATTAGAACATAAATTAAGATCAAAATTTTATTTATTTATTTTTATTTATTTATTTATTTATTCTTTATTCTTTATTCTTTATTTTTCATTTTTTTAAGTCATTTTGACCTACTTAACAAGATTTGTTTTTTCCAATGATTTTTACCCCCAAAATTAAAATGAAAAGAACAAACCCATGCTAAAATTTTGAGAGCTTTCTGAAAATGTAATTTTTTTTAGAAAAATACCTTGATTTGAGCCCTAGAAAGAAGATTTATTGAAAACCCCAATTTCCAAAGATCTCATTTGTTATGAATTATTTTGCATCAAAATTAAAATCACAACGAACAAAAACCCTCTATAACTATGAGAGCTTTCCATAAATGTAATTAAATCCAAAACAAATGCTAATTTATTACCAAAATTAATTTTTAAAATAATTCATAACTGATCCAAAAAATCTGAATTTTGGACTACAACCTCTTGGTAGCATTCCAAACCTGAAAAAAATATTTTGGACACAAATTTACAACTATTTGTGAGATATTATCAAATCATTGCAAAACCCTAATTTTCAAAGATCTAATTCTTTATGAATTATTTTGCATCCAAATTAAAATCATAAAGAACAAATGCCCTTTAGAATTTTGAGATATTTCAATAAATGTAAGAACATATGAAAAATTCGCTAATTTACTCCCAATATTATTTTTTTATGAAAAATTATAAATAGTTCAAAATGGATCCAAAAACTTTGATTTTTGCATTGAGTGCTCTTGATACTATTTCAAACTTGTCAAAAAAATTTGGTGCAAAAATTCCTATCTGTTTGTGAGATATGATCAAATATATCCAAAACCCTAGCTGCACAAGGTTAGTCTCCAAATTATTTTATAAATCAACAATATAGGGTTAGAAAAACCGGAAAAAAAACATAGATCTAATAGAAATCCATGTCCCACCGAGTGTGCCAAAATGCATACGATGGAATCAAGATGATAAACTATTATAAAACCAACAAAGATCCAACTCCATAAAACCCTAGTTCTACAATTAAGATCCACCATACACCAATGAAGAATCTAAAACATGCAAAATATAAAAAACTTGAAAGATTATACCATTCACATGCTTAGAAGGATTTGATATCCATTATTTCCTATATCCATTTATCTTTCTTGATATGGTTGCTCTCAGATTTTGTATTGTGCACAAGAGCTCAACAAAGAACAAATTGTGGTTGTGTAGATGCTTGATTGCTTGATCACATGAAAGGTCGCATGAAGATTGATTCACTTGTTAGGGATATGATCACATTAGTTAGGGTTTGGAAAGGATGAAATGGTCCTCTTATATAGAGTGTATACACATAAAAATGGCTATGAGCAATTAAATAAATAATTTTATATTTATTTAATAATTATTCTGTATGCTCTCTTTCATCTCGATGATGGATCACAAAGTGTGATCCAAAACGCTGATGCAAAAACTCATACACAATCGAATCTGGAAACAACCAAGACCAATATCTCAAGGATTATGGAAACTTGATGTCTGTTAATTATTCTTCTATTAAATAGTTAATTTGAAAAGATTAATTTATTTAATTCATTTCATGTCTTTCTATTAATTAATTTAATTGAAATATTTTATTAATTAATTCATTTATCCTTTTCTTCTAATCAATTAATTAAATATCTAATATTTAATTATTTCTCTAATCAATCAATTAAATATCTAATATTTAATGGTTATTCTTCTATCCTATGGTCTCAAATATTAAATAATTTCTTAATTATTTAATCCCTTTTGCAACTCAGGATGATTCAAAGGGTGGAAAGATGGTTGTTTCCTTAGGATGATTCCATTAAAATTAACATTGATGGCTCCTCTCAGGGTAATCTGGGTCTTAGTGGGATTGGGGGTGTTGGTAGGGATTGTATGGGGGTTGTGGTTTTCTTCTTTTCAGTTCATAAAGGGCAACAATCTAATAATTTTATGGAGGGAATTGCAATTTTCTATGCCCTGGAGCGTGCATATGAGCTAGGGTGGTGTAAGGTTATATGTGAATCAGATTCATAGATTATTGTTAATCTGTTGATTGAGAAGAAGGTGAGTGGGATTAATTTGTAGTTCGTAGGGATTGTGCACCAGATTTTTTGGCTAAGTGGGCTTCGGAACATGGTGATGCTTGGATATTTAAGGGTTGGGAGCATCTTTCCCCAAATTACTGTCAGGACTTGCATTAGATTTTTGTTGAGGATATGGATAGTTATGAAGTTGGATGATTTCTGGTTGGGTTTGTTGTTCTCTTCTAGGGCCTTGTGGCTCTGGCTTTCTAGTGTAATGTTGGTTTTTGATTATTGATAAAAAATTTACCCCTTTATTCAAAAAAAAAATCCCTTTTCCAACTCACCTTCCATCTCCACTTCATCTTTCCTTTGCCAGCTCATCCATCATGTGGCTAAATTAATTCAACAAAATTAAAATAAATAAAATGTTTATTAGCCACTTATATACATCTTCCAAAGTAAATGAAATATTGTGTACGTACACATATTTCCTAACCTTCTCTATATTCTCTCCAACATCCCTATATCTTAGGAAGGGGATGAACTCACAATACTGGTTCCCACTTTTTGGTACATCCCGATTTTTGTTGAAATCATACATTTTTTAGAAAATATATTGATTTAAGCTTTAAGAGGTCCCATTTGAAGTAATTAATAGAAGAGAGTTAGATCAAAGGCTCTTAGATCAAATTTTTTTGAATAGAACCTCTCTACTCCTAAATCATACTTGCGATGGAGTCTCCTTTGCATATATCAAATGCTGATAAAAAACCAATTTTACATTAGCTTTTGAGGGGTCCAATGAATCCATTTAGAATTTTTATTTTTTTAAATATTTAGTCCTTATTATAAGCTTTCCAAATAGTATAATTTTTAATATATTTAATTTCATTAATATATTTTTGTTTTATTTCTTATGAATGTAGGTTTTTAACCAAACATTAACTTCTTTGTTCAATGCATTGGGAAAAATAGTAAACTAATTCAAAAAAATTCTAAAAAATATCTATACCCTAGGTATTGATGTCTTCTTTCTAACAAAAATAAATAAAATTGAATTTTGATATATATAGAACAAGTTATGTATTCAAACGTAGACCTATATCTAAATTATAATTAGTCGGACTTCAAAACTAAATAAAATGAAAAATATTCAACATATCACTAGCAAACCAACTGCATGCCCTGGGTATTGATGCTACAAACCAAAATTCAAAAGAATTAAGTTTTTGTCATTTATAGAAAAAATATGCATTTCGGGATGCACATCACTCTTAAAAAATGTTGATTCTGTAAAAAACTACTTTTCGAGGGAGATTGAAAAATCAATAAAAAATTATTCGAAAAAATATATATATATATATATATATATATATATATATATATATATATATATATATATATATATATATATATATATATATATATATATATATATATATATATATATAAAATTTACAAACAAGATGTTACAAATCACTGGTTTATATCATCTTCAAATTCTTAAAGGTTTAAAAGTTATAGGTGTCGGAAAGTGAAGGTTTTTTTTCAAAATGTTCATCTAAGTGTCAAAGTTGTTCAAAAAGTGGGAACCAGTATTGTGAGTTCACCCAAGGACTTGAGTCCACTTATCCTCTCATGCCTAAATCTTCTCCAAGCATCCCCTGATTCCCTTAGTCTGCAACCCAGTCAAGGTGAGATGAGTGACACTTGTCTTCTCCTTCCTCCTTTCTCTCAACCTTCACCTTTGCTCACAACCATCCAAATTTGCAAATCTAATCATTACCATTGATCTCAAACACATCATCTTATCCTCTCAAAGTCTATAAAAGTAGGAGTTGATAGTTCTGATACTTAATATAAGTACAGATCCAATAGCCAACAAGATGAGAGGGTGGGGGGGTGAATCATACAAACTTAATCATCCATAAATACGTCAGATTCAACCTTGGTAACATATATATCAGTCATATAACCAAATCTGTCAAACATGCAAACTCAAAAGCATATGAACAATATAAACCTCATAACACAAGATTTAACGTGGAAACCCAAATAGGGAAAAACCACTGTGGGATTTCGGACCCACTAAGAAATATACTCTTCTAGAGTATGCTCGGTTAAGAGCAAATCCTGTTAAAGATTACAAACACATTGCTAGATGTGACCCGGTTAAGGGATTTCCCTCAGATCTATTAGGATCTTCACTTTGTTAGAAGTGACCTTGTTAAAGGATTTCAAACACTCAATCAGAATGTCACTTTGCTAGAGGATTTACATATAAGACTATTAAGTCCACTCGGTTAAGAGATTTTCTCTCACTTTTACAAAATAACAGTAATAAAATCTATCTGCAACTTCACATATAAAATGCTAAAGAAGATTCCTATTTGTTCAATACAATCTAGACATAGAACTAATCTTGTCTATCTGTTGGGCTTCTATACTCTGTTATTCTAACAGGTCTTCAAGCTTCTGTGCTCGGTAATTACTATGTAGCATCCCTGTGCATAAACTTGCCCGCATACATTGTTTATCAACAATTTCCTATTTATAAACAATTAGGTAACCACTTAATCTCCTTGATCACATTTCCCATGATCAATCATAGCCATCAAATCTTCAATCTTGTCTAGGTTCAATGCATCTTTCAATCTGAAAACATTTTACCCTGCCTTGGAACTTGCATAGTAGTCTTGGAACTTGTGCCAGGGTATTACAGTTCAATCTGAGCTGTAGATCTTGATGCCGACTTTCCATTGCCTTAGATTCATTAACAAACTTCTTTCACAACTTACCAATCATTGATCAGCTCCAGCTCATCAGATCTTTCATTAAATACCGCATGTACACATTTAATGCATTCTGTTATAGCTCGGTTACAACTCAGTAACAACTCGGTGAATACTAAACTTCACTCGGTAGACATTCCGCCTTCATTAACCGATAGCGATAACCTTAGGGTTTACCGACTAGGTTCTTTGCCTAATAACATAGTACAGTATTAACCTTTACATTTTACAACATATGTATGAAGTTAAAAACATCTAAAACATCATGATCTCATCATTGTCTGACTTGGTAGTAGTTGCCCATTGAATACCTTATTCATCATATTCTTTCCTATGTCTTTTACCGACTTCTTTATAATCTTCATATCAGACTTCTCAAGATATGGCAACATCATACTGAATTAGAAAATAAATTTCTTGACATCAATGACAAAATAATAATATCAAGATAGTAAAACATCTTTAATCAATTATATCCATAATCATCAACAACCTTCTCAATATCCTTATTGAAATGCCAACAATCTTTCATTGTCTGTTATAATGCAATATTGCCAATAGAAGTTTGAGTTAAGAAAGAGTTAGTCTTCAAGTTAACAATTTGAGTAGGCTTATGCATCCATGAGTTTTTATCTTGAAGCAGTTTAGAAATTTAGCATTTCTCATTTAGCATTATCATTTAACTTTAAATCATTTGCATTGCATATCATAATATCAGTTAACTATCAGTTATTAGTCCATTCTTCATATGTCATCTTGGAAGCTACCAGTGCTTGTCTGAGAGCAAATCATTTGCAACTAGGAACTGATAGTTCTGATACTAATTGTTAAGTACAGATGCCAAGCTGACAAGATGAGACGGGGGGGGTGAATCATGCAAACTTAATCTTCCATAAAATCAATAGATTCAACCTCAGTAGCTTTAACAGATATAAGTAACCAAAACTGTAAAACATGCAAACTCATAAACAGAAAACATCACAACACATTTAACACCAGATTTAACGTGGAAACCCAAATAGGGAAAAACCACTATGGGATTTCAGACCCACTAAGAAATATACTCTTCTAGAGTATGCTCGGTTAAAAGCAAATCCTATTAAAGATTACAAACACATTGCTAGATGTGACCCGGTTAAGGGATTTCCCTCAGATCTGTTAGGATCTTCACCTTATTAGAGGTGACCTTGTTAAAGGGTTTCAAACACTCATTCAGAATGTCACCTTGCTAGAGGGTTTTACAAATAAGACTGTTAAGTCCACTCGGTTAAGAGATTTTCTGTCACTTTACAAAATAACAATAATAAAATATATCTGCAACTTCACATCAAAAATGCTAAAGCAAATTCTTACTTTCTCAATACAATCTAGTCATAGGACTTATCTTGTCCCTCTGCTGGGCTCTATACTCTGTTAATCAAACAGGTCTTCAAGCTTCTGTGCTCGGTAATCACTATGTAGCATCCCTATGCTTACACTTGCCTGCATGCATTGTTTATCAACAGTTCCTTATTTATAAACAATTTGCTAACCGCTTAATCTCCTTGATCACATATCCCATGATCAATCATAGCCATCAGATCTTCAAACTTGACCAGGTTCAATGTATCCTTCGATCTAAAAATGTTTTACCTCTCCTTGGAACTTGTGCTAAGGTATTGCAGTTCAATCTGAGCTGTAGATCTTTCTGTCGATCTTCCATTACCATAGCTTCTTTAATAAACTTCATGCACGACATACCAATCATTTAATCAATTCCAGCTCATCAGCTTCCTTCATTAAATAATACTTTTAATCATTTAATGCATTCTGTTACAGCTCGGTTGCAACTCAGTAAATACTAAACTTCACTCGGTAGACATTCCGCCTTCATTAACCAATAGCGATAACCTTAGGGTTTACCGACTAGGTTCCTTGCTCGGTAACATAGTATAGTATTAACCTTACAATCAACAACATATGTAGGATATCAAAACAATCTAAACATCATGATCTCATCACTGTCTAACTCGGTAATAGTTGCCCATTGAATAACTTATTTCTCCCCTTATTCATCACAATCTTTCTGTGTCTTTTACCGACATCTTTATACTCATCAAATCATACTTAACATATGGCAACATCATACTGAATTAGAAAATCAATTTCTTGACATCAATGACAAAATAATAATATTAAGACAGTAAACTTCCTTAATCAGTTATATCCATAATCATCAACAACCTTCTCAATATCCTTATTGAAATGCCAGCAATCTCTCCTTGTCTGTTATAATGCCAACAGGAACAATGGAGCCAGGACACAATGAGACTTAAATCATGAAGGTAATAATGGTTTTTATTTTAATATTCATTTTATGTAGTTTCATTGGTTTAGTTTGGATTTCCTATAGCATTTCCTTTGTATTTTGTGAAACTAATATGTTGCAGGTAGTATTCTAAAGATGAAATTCAAGTTGACACATTTTGGCGCCCATCGTGGGGTTGAAGCCTTGCATATATCTTTCTAATATCCTGTCTAGTTCTCATAAACATAAGTTTAACACATTTGTAATCCAGATTCATGCTTGTGTGAATTCTGATAGCGCCTTCATTTAATAGATTAGCGCTTTTGTCTCCCATGTTAGTGCATTTGACATTTACGTTAGCGCTTTTGTCTGCAAATCAATGCATTTAATCCTCAGATTAGCACTTTTGTCTCATAGGTTAACGCATGTGTAATTTAGGTTAGCACTTTTGTTTGTGAATTCATGCATTTACTCTACAAAGCAGCACTTTCATATCTTAGGTTCACGCTTTTGTCACCTAGGTCAGCGCTTTTGAGGTGGAAGACAACACATTTGCAAAGATGGTGCTTTTATTCTCAACTAATAAACTTTTCTCTAGGTCCAAATGTCCAAGAACTGAAAATTTCAAACTGCTCACATATTTGTGTGTAGGATTATTTTAAAGAAAATTTCATGCATTTCCTCACATAGTTAATTAGGAGTTTTATTTTGGAAAGTAACACATCATATCTTGCTCATTTACCTTAACTAAGGGGACAAATCGATAGCATGCAACTTGTATTTTGAGTGACTTCTTTAAAGTAGTTGCACATAGATTATAGAAGGCTAAAAATAAACTTGTGTATTTCGTGCTTGATGAAGTAGCAGGTAAGTATTCTCTCACCCTCATACGGTGATCAAAAAACCAGACCTACTCTCTTTTATGTGTAATCTTTAGAGGGTCTACCTTCCCGAGCTTCCTTGAGGGGGCCAATGAAAGGGAAATGACCCAAGTGGAAACGAGCTACTACAGAGTCCTTCTGATCCACTCTAAATAAATCATGTTTGTGAGAAAAGTCATAAACAACATGTGCTGATAAGTTCATACGAACACTATGTTTCCCCATAAACCCTATGGAGCATAACCTCTATAAGCTAGGAACCTTTTATATTTATAGAGCTGAAAGTGTCGCATGTATGGCCACATGACCAGAAGCCTTTACTAAAAACCACTTGTAATAGTTGTCGAAATCCTTCTAATTGTTGGTGCAAGAGGTCGAACCTCTGAAGCAGTTCACACACATACAGTTCTTAGTAGAGATATAAAGTTTTCCATGGGGAGTTTTCATGGAAACTCGTGTTTGGCTTCCCTGGAGAAGTGATTGCCAAGGGTGGAGCTAGTGGGGTCAAGCATCTAAATATCCACTCTAAATAGCATAGCCTCAGGGGAAACCCCATGTGAGATTCAACAATTATTGTCTCAACCTGCCATAGGATTCGTGCCTGCTTGTGCATTTTTTTTTCAAATATTGTGTCTTTTATGTCTATAACGTGCTCAGAATGATCAAAATTTGAAGAAAATCATCATCTAAAAATGAGCAAAAATCTAACAACTTGCTGGAAAAATTGAAGAATCCTTATAACACAGTCAAAACAATGCTTTTGAGGCGCAGAACCATGCATTTATTATAAAAAACAACACATTTGAAAAATAGTACAACGCTTTTATGTCATATGTTCATGCATTTTATTAGTGGATTAGCGCTTTTAAACATGTAACTATGCTTTTATAACATAGTTTTCTGCTTTTAGTGTCACAATGCAACACTTTCAAGAAATAGAGTAGTGCATTTGTCCCATAAGTTAGCGCTTTTGACCAAAACGTTAGTGCAAATGCTTTCTTGCATCTTAGACAGAGCATATCAGACCAAAATTTCAAAGTCAATATCAAAAACCCTTCTTGAGTAGAGTTATCTTTAAACTATCACAGATCTTCAAACTAGTTCAATAATTGGGCTACCAATCCAACAGGCTATTTCCAAAAGGTTTCCATAAGCATAAAAGATTCAACAAGCTAGTGATTCAACCATCTTAAGTGCAAAAATCAACATCATTATCAATTTCTCATCAGGATTTATCAAATCCTCTATCACGAGACTTGATCAATCCACCTTTTGTTCATTATCTTTGATATATCATTCCTATTTTGAACCTAGGTTATATCAAAAATCAGAATTGCACTCACATTGGAATCAAACAAACTTGTAAACTATCATATGCTTATGTGACTTTTAAATATCACCTTACGAAAAGAAAACCTAGTTATAAATCTACTCAGAATAGGATAAGATTCTTGTATATCAATCGCAAAATCTTGTTAAAACATAGGACACTCTTACACTATTTTTGTCACTATTTACGTGGTTGCGGAATAGAATTTGACGGAGAACTTTTGCAAGGGAATTCTTTTCAACAAAGAGATGCTTTATCACAATGAACCAATAACAGTGGTAAAATCAACAAAGCCTACCTTTCTAAACCAATAATCACCTATTAAGTTGTTTTTATAAGGTCAAACTTGAGAAATTTTTTGAGGCAATCACATGCCAATTTGGACTAGAGTGCAATACAAGAAATTTAGAAAACAACAAAACCAAATGGAAGAAGATAATTAAATGTTCCAAACTTTGAATATATTGTTGTTGATGAAGAAGCGGTCAATAACACCATTAGAGACCTTGAGCAAGATTTCAAATTTGACAGACTAATGGAAAAGTTATTAGCAAAGGAAAAGGAAAAATATCTTTTAATGTTGGCAAAATTAGGAGCTAAATTGCCACAAGACTTTAACATAGAAGGCTTGAAACAAGATATAGAGACAAGTAATAATCAAAACACAGATGATCCAAATAACGGGGATATAAATAAAGAAAGCCATGAGGAAACAAGGGGAGATAAAACAAGAAAAGACCATGATGATACAAGAAGAGAGTGTAGTGATAGAAGAACTTATGAGGATACAAGGAGAACCTATGTGAATAATCCTTTGTTAACTCTTGCTCAACAAATCCAAAACTTACAACAACAAATACAAGATATGAAAAATGGAATGAGTTCCAAGAAGTATTCATTGGAAGATATCTGTCCATATCTTTTTGACAAAAGTTTAAGTATGATACCATTCTCACAGCATTGTGAAATCCCTAAATATGATAAATATGATGGGAGATCTGATCCTCAAGATCACATTAGGCAATTTGTACTATGAGTATGGAATTTGCACACGATAAAACTTACCTGATGTGTCTATTCCCTAGGAGTTTAAATGGACAATCAATGGAATGGTTCTCAAGACTACCATCTGGAATCAAATCTTTTGAATAACTTGTGAATAGATTTATCTCACAATACTCCTACAATGTAAGAAATGAGATAACAATGATGGACTTATGCAATGTTAAGCAAAATAATGGTGAATCTTTCATAATCTTCCTACAGCGATGGAAACAAATGTTTAATAGGTATCCAAGAGATGTACCTGATCAAGAGAAAATGGACGTATTCATTGACAACCTTATCAATGAAATGAGTTACTGTCTAAAAATGCAATGTCATCCTTCTTTTGTCAAGATGATTGAAAATGGTCTAAAAATAGAAGACACAATGGTAAAGAAAGGAGAGCTAAAGCCTTACAATAATTCCTACAACAACAACAACAACAACAACAACAACAATGACAAACCTAAATTTTGGTCAAAGAATAGGAATGTTATCAATGGAGGAAATGACAAAAATAATGCTACAAAACAACAACCAATCTTCAATCCATCAAGTCAAATCCCAAATAATAGAAATCAAGAGAATAGTAAATCCAAGTCTTTCTTCTCCAATCCTCATAGGAAATTCACAAACATTGGACAACCCTTGGAATCAGCTTTGAAACCTCTTACAAATAAACTGATTACTTTACCAGAAGTAAGAAATTATGAACCACAAGTCAAACCTAATTGGTGGAACAACAATCATTTTTGCAATTACCATCGAAACAAAGGACACCAAACTAATGATTGTGAAAGATTGAAGCACCTTATCCAAGATTTAATCAATAATGGAACTATCACAGTGAATAGTCATAAGATGAACAAATCACATCTAGCCTTCAAAACTCCACTTCCAAAACTATGAAAAAGGTGAACAATCAAAATCAAAAGATGACAAAGGAAAAGCTAAAGGGAACTACACGTATACATATGATGATGTGGTAAATGTCATCATTGTTAAAGATAACATACCTTCATAACCAATCAACATCATTACGAGAAGCAAAGCGAAGGTTACATTTCTGGGTATAACAAATGAATCAACATCCACTTCACAACAATATAACTTTGTAGAATAATTGCAAAGAATACTCACTCAAATATCAATTTTAGAGCTACTCAAAGTTTCACCTATGCATAAGGAAAATTTTGGAAAAATCTCTAATGGAAACAACAATTTCAAAAGACTTGGATGTAGAACAGTTCCAAAACATGGTGGGACACCTTATAGACCCTCATTCCTTATCATTTTCTAAAAATGATGACGCATCCTTGCAACATCCTCACAATGCTCCCTTACATGTTGAAGTCACCATTCACAAAACTCGTGTCAAACACGTACTCATAGATGGTGGAGTTGGCTTAAACATTTGTGCATTAACTTTAATAAAGGATTTGGGATATTAGAAAATGTAGTAGATCCAAAGAAGAAAAAATTCATTAAGGCTTTTGATGAAGAAGACCGTTCTTATAAAGGGACTATGGTGTTACCAATTAAAATAGGACCTATGGAAAGGAATACATTATGTCACATTTTAGATTTGAATCTATCTTATAACATACTTCTAGGAAGACCATGGATTCCCAACATGCAAGCACTTCTACATATCACCAATGTGTAAATTTTCCTCATAAGGGACAATAAGTCACTATAATTACAGACTCCAACCAATATTGTAATAATTTGAAGCCAACACAAGATACAAGAGTTCAACATAACAGAGAATCAATCTATCCCACCAAAGAAATTTAAGAAAAATTATTGGAAACCTTTGAGAAAAAACTCAAATTAAATGATGAAGGAATGGCAAAATATTATTTACATAGCTTGCCAGTTTCACCTAAATCATATGGAAAGCCTACAAATGTTCAAACACGGATCTCAGAAAAATCAGTGGAAATGTTTGATGGAGCATTTGTTAGAGCTGGAATACTTGTAGAAGAAACTGAAGACAAGGACATTCTTAGTTGTTTGTACAAAGATAAAAATGAAACTATAGTAATAGATGTAGAAGTCAATATTCTCATATAGCAATATGGAAATGGTTATAAGATCATGCAAAAAATGGGATATGAAGGAAAAGGACCAATTGGTAAGCGACAAGAAGGTATTTCAAAACCTATTTGTCCTCACTCACAATCTAAAGAAGATAAATCAGGACTTGGATATCCAAAATCCAATCAAATGAAACGTAATTATCAATAGCCAAGGTGGAGAAAGAAAGTAGTTCCTAAAGAAGAACCATGGCAAGAAAAGCTACACCAAGCGACAAAAATAGTAGCCAATAAACAAAAACAAGCAGAAAATGAGAAATAGTAGGAAGAACTTGCAATCAAAAGAGAAGAAGAATCTTGCAAAGAAGTTCAAGGAATACAAACAAGTGTTGAATCTGACCAAGATATTTCAGAAGCAATGAAAGAAGAGATGTCCAAAATCATAAAACTATTTGCACCATACAATATTCATGTATGGTATAGTGATGTAATCCTAGACAATGGTTCAAAGATAGATTCAAATGAATATGAATGGGGTTCAGATTTATCATCTAGTATATCAAGTGAAGAAAGGGATAAAGTATTGGCCATTTGGTGGAATTTATTATGTGTTGCATTGATGGTTTGTCATTGATGCCAACACTAGTTGTTTGGATGCTTTACTGGCACCCTTCTCGTCCCTGTAGGTTAAGTGGTTTCTGGTTAACTTGGATCTCGCATGATCTGATATGCTCTGGTATAGTCTGATGACAGAATCAGCATATTCATGATACATATACTCATATTTGGTCAGTTGGCTTTGGTCTGGAGATCAGATGCTATCCTTCTTGCTTAGAAGATTGGTTTCTAGTTTTGGCGAGGGTTTCATCGGTAGAGCTTTTGATAGAGATCTTTGATGAATTGCATAATTGGTGTTGGTGAAGCTTCTGATGGAGTTTTAGGATGTTTTTGGTGATCATGTTCGAGACTTGGTGGTTGGAGATCATTGTTGAAGCCTGTGGACCTATACTTGGTCCTGGTTGATCTAGGTTACGGACTGACTTTAATGTAACGTGTGGATAGGACCTATTAATGTATTTTGAGGGTGTCTTATGTGTTGATATTATTTGTTTGGTCTAAGGCCGACATGGTTTATAATTATATAATTTGTTTATTTTCTGGTGGCCAACCTGATTGTTTATGGTTGAGGGTTTGTATATATAGATGTAAGATCTCATTGTAGATCGTCATGGTTATTGTTAGAGGTCATAGTCAAGGAATGTAATGTGTGAATAATGTAATATCATTGAGACAGAGGAGTTGGTTGATCATTGGAGATCGAATTGGGTTTATGTAAGAGGATTTAGTCCTCAGGTATTGAACTTAACTCGAACTATACTTAGGCATAGGAGATGCTATCTTTTGCAATTCAACACTTCTTTGGATTGTAGTCTAGATTTATATGTAGCCAATGAGGCTCCTTTTGTGATTAGCAGTGTGCTCTAGGTTGTTGACCTTCCTGCAAGTGCAGGCCCCTCTATGGTAATTCACATACTTACTGCAAAAGTATTATCTGACTGTGGGTAGGCTTCCCACTGTGGTTTTTCCCTTTACTGGTTTTCCACGTACAAATCTTGGTGTTATGTGGATGGCTTTTATTCTTTGATTATTGTTTATGCTTAATTGGTTTAACTGATATTCCAGTATTAAAGTTTAAATTGCTAATGGTTCTTGTAATCTATGATAATTGATTCACCCCCCCCCCCTCTCAGTTGTCTTCTGGTTATTTGAATTGTCTAACAATTGGTATTAGAGCTTGATGGTATGATGAAATAATAAGTATCTGGTCAACTACTCAGAGGGGGGGTGAATCAGTAGATAGAAAAATTGATACAAACTTCACCAATCTAAAAAATCAATCTCTCAAAGTAAACTTAGAACTAACAATATTATACCTATGTCAAGATAAATTCTCATAAGATAAACCAGTTGACTATTACAACAAATTAACAGTAAACAACTTCTTCATTTCTCAATGCTTTCAGTTATCATGACTTATCAAAATAGTTAAGTAGTTAAGTAAATCAACCAGGAAAACATAACCACAAAAACATTCACCACTTGACACAAATATTTTTTGAAGTGGAAACCAAAATAGGTAAAAACCACGGTGAGATGAGACTCACAAAATAACTATCTGAACTCTTCTGAAGTTCACCCAATTAGGAGCCTAGCTTGTTAAAGCTTTACAAAAAGTCCTGTTAAGAACTGATCTTGTTACGAATCACCCAGTTAGTGGATTGACTACAAATGCCTTTTTAGAAGCAATACCCTATAAGGAGTCACCTCAGTAAAGGATTTGAAAACCCAAGCTAATGGATCACCTTGTTAGAGGATTTGAATAACACCAAGCTTGTTACAACTTACCTGGTTAGGGGATTTCAATATTGTTGTAATTGTTAGAAAACAAAAGGAGTTTGCTGATCTATCTGAATAGCACTTAACTTGCTTGATCAGATCCATTTCATGCTCCTATCTGCCTTTACTCAAACTACAGATGCATCATCCGGTTCGGCAACCACACACTCAACTGATTTGTGCTCACTCTTTGCCAACTCATTAAACTAAACAACTTCATCGACCTTATAAAACTATCAATCAAGTCCGTAACACAACAAAAACCTAATTCTCATAGAGATTACAAACAAATTAGTTCAAGTATGACCATTGGATTACATAGCAATCTCTGCACATCAATCAAGAAAACCTTGATCACTCCTTGATCACCGCTTCATCGAAGTTAGTAACTAATTGTAGACACTCAAAATTGTCATGTCTAATTAAATAAATATTTTATTTATTTAATTATCTAAGCCTAATTCTTCTATTAATTAGATAAATTTTTATTTATTTAATTAATTCATTTATCCTCTTCTAGCCTTATTTCTCATTTAAATAAATACATTTATTTATTTAAATTATCCCTTTCCTAAATTAAATAAATATTTTATTTATTTAATTGTCCTATTTCTTCTATTAATTAAATAAATCTTTATTTATTTAATTAATTCATTAACCTTTTCTACCCATGACACATGTCATTCATCTCTTAATTCATACACTACCTACCTCTTTCATTATTTTACTATTTTCTCTACCTACCCTCTAATCCTAGCCGACCTCTCTTTTTACACCTCTCAATCTTATCCCTCCATTTCATATTGTGTCTTCTATTTAAGGAGATGCTTCCTTCATTGTCAAACCCTAACTACTTGATCAATTGGCTACACTACAATCCTACTTGCAACCACATTCCGTTCTTTGTTGAGCTCTTGTGCATATAAAAATCTAAGAGCAAATATATCAAGCAAGATCAATGGAGATAGGAAGAATGGAGATCAAAACCCTATTGGGCATGTGATGGTATAATCTTTGTGATTTTGAGTTATTTTGCATTGTCTTAGGTTATCTTCATATGTTATGGTGGATCTTTGTTGATTGTTAGGCTAGGGTTTGGTGGTTGGATTCATTTAGCCTTTCAATATTGTTGTTATTGTAACCCATTTTCACCATAAACATTTTGGCACGCCCGATGGGACTCTTGTCCCTTTGCATTTAACAATTTTGTTGCAAATTTTGCATTTTTGAAGTTGCAGATCGGACAATTTCGACGATATTTTAGGTTTTTTCCGCGTCTGCGAGTGTTCGGATAGCGTTTTTGTGTTTCAAAAGTGTCTGCGATAGAGGGAATCGCGTCTGTGTTTCTGTCAATTTTTATTTTTGCACGTTTCTGAAAGGTGCGTCTGTGACTCATAACCGCGTCTGCGCTGCATCGGACCGCGTCTGTGTCATTTAACAGCATCTGTGATCTCTGAGCACATCTGTGAATAACAAAACTGCGTCTGTGTCTGGTATAGAAGCGTCTGTGCTTTTTGTTTTGCAATTTCAATTTTTCTGAGATTCGGGTTTTCGGATTTTGTACTTAGGGTTTCAGATCTGGTTTATTTTCGGCTAACCCTTGCAGATCTAGCTAACCTGGTTTGTGCAGCTTGCTTTGGAGGCAAAAACATTTTTGTTGAAGGCCCCTTTTCACAAAGTCTTTTGGGTTTTCTAAAATTTACCTAACTTGTGTGCTTGCAGGAAGGGGTGATCATTTGAAACAACCCAAACTACTAACAATTTTGTTGTAGGGCCTTAGTTAGGGTTTTGTAATTTTGATTGTGTGCCTTGTTTTTCATAGCTTAGCAAACACTTCAATTGGTGCACTAAAATTGAATCATTGTCTTTTGTGTCTTGAGCAATAGGCTCTTTTTGTTTAATCTTTAGAGGGCCTGTCTTCCCGTGTGGTCATTAGGACTACTAGTGAGAAGAGAATGACCCAAGTGGTAGCGAGGAAAACCCACCTCATCCAAACCACTATAATCAAATGTATTCATGGTGAAAACTATGAATAACGTGTGCTGATTAGTTCATACCGACACTATGTCTCCCCATAAACCTGTTTGATCAAATTTATTTGATCATTTGTAGGGCATAACCCCTACCGGCTGGGAGCCTTCTGTATTTACAGAGCTGAAAGTGCCGCATGTATGGCCACACAAGCGGATGCCCTTACTAGCACCTCTTTGTTTTAGATGCCCAAATCCTTCTAGTTGTTGAGGCAGGAGGTCGGACCTCTGGTAGCGGCCCACACACATACGGTTCTTAGTAGAGATACAAAGTTTGCCATGGGGAGTTTTCATGGGGACTGATGCTTGGCTAACCCAAGAAGTGAGTGCCGAGGGTGGAGCCAGTGAGGTCAAGCATCTAAGTATCCGCTCTGAATAGCGTAGCCTCAGGGGTAAAACCCTATGTGGGATCAACAACTATTGTCTTGGCCAGCCCTAAGATTTGTGTTTGTCTTATGCTAAACACTCAAACATTCAAGACAAAACAGCAAAACATTGTGTCTTTTGTGTCTTCAAGTGTATGCAAAAACTTTTTACATCAAACAACACACTTTTGGAGTCTAAATAGTTTGCAAACATTGAGTCATCAACACTGTGTCCTCTTGTCACGAAAAACAGTCGAAAAATCAGATTTGGTCACAACAAAACAACTTCACAGATAGGAAAAATTGCACTAAGGTTACAGAAACGCGTCTGTGCCTGTTCAAACCGCGTATGCATTGGATAAGCGCGTCTGTGAAGTACAGAATAGCATCTATGTCAAACAGAGAGGCGTCTATGTCTGGGAATCGCGTCTGTGAAGTATACAGAGGCGTCTGTGTCAGGAATTGAAAACTTTAATAGTCCAGCAAACAGAGAAAATTAGTTTCGGCATACTTGAGCTTCCTAGGTTGTTTATTCAGGTTTCATCTAGCATTCAACCTGTCCTTGGGTCTCATACAGTCTATCATTGCTTCACATCTCATTTTACATTCACAATTGTCTAAACTTGAGTCAAAAGGTCACTTGCTTGTCCTCATCATACTCTTTCAACACACTACATACTACTACACTTTGCTAAGTGGTCCCTCATCAAGGTTTCTTACCTTTGGGTCTCATTTGGTCTTACTTAGGGTCAAGGTCAACTTACCTCATCAAGAGAAACTATCCTCTCTTTGGAAGTCACACCTACTCTACTACTTACATACTTGGTCTTACACTTTGGACATTGCAAATACACCTCAAGATTCATTTACACTCCATACAACTCTTGGTCTTCCATACTTTTTCCATTTTTCATCTAGTTTCTCACATCTTGGTCTAACACCTAGTTCATGGTTGAAACCTGCCTTCAAAAATCTAGGAGAATAGCTAAAGAAGCTCAAGAATCCGTAAACATGAGTTCTTATGAGTATGACAATGATCTATTTTACAATCCTGAGCACACTACATTACCAGACATGAATGTTTATAGACACAATTCAAATGTGGAAAGCGCAAATACTATAAACAACAATGCTACACACAATGACACAGTGGACAACTCTTCAATACTATCAGCAGACATAGAAGAGTCCATAATGAACCCTCAATTCAATAGATTGGTTGAAGAGATAATGAGGAGAGATCGACAATACTTTCTAAACATGATGGCACATAGTGGAGCTAAAATACCACATGATTTTGACTTATCTCAACTTATGGAAAGTAGACCCTCACAACAAACTCAACCCAACATGGATCAAAGGAGACCAAATAGTGGAGGAAATAGAGGACCGAATAATATGATGCCGGAGTCACCATTAGCTTTGCTTCAAAAGCCAGCAATCTCACATACACAAGCTCAAACATATGATACTTATACTCAAAGACCATCATGGAGGCCTTATGCTCAAACACACGCTCAAGGTATGGATCAACCAAAACAAGTGGATACTTAAGGACATCCTCAAAATTTTGACACAAGGAGACCTCATGTCAAAATTGGGGGCAACACAATGGAAAATGAAAGGCCTATTGAATATGGTTTATACACACAAAATAGATATGGGGTCCCTCAACATGAAGTTATGCCGAATGCTCCATACATGTCGCAACAATATAGACCTCCATATGGACATGTCTACAATCAGTATCATCCATACATGCAACAAGCTCCTCCTCAAATGGGCATTTCAAACATGGGGTATGCTACAAGAAATCAATCTCCTCCCAAGAACAATTTGGAGCAACAAATAAGAGATTTACAAAAGAAAATGGAGGACATGAGTACATCAAAACCTACATACACTATGAGAGATATATGTCCTTATCCCTTCGATAAGAGCATTCCAATTCCTCCATTTCCTCCACACTTTGTGACACCAAAATTTGACAAATATAGAGGGAGAGGAGACCCCAAGGCACATATAAAACAATTCTTCATAGCTTGCATTGAGGTAGCGGCAGAAGAAACATACTTAATGAGGTTGTTCCCACAGAGCTTAGGAGATCAAGCTATGGAATGGTTTTCTCAATTACCTCCTGGTATTAAGTCATGGGGCGACCTAGCAGAGGCATTCATTCAGCATTTCTCTTACAACATTGAAACAGATGTCTCAGTTACTACCTTGTGCAATACTAAACAAAAGGAAGGAGAATCTTTCGCAACATTTTTACAAAGATGGAGAAACTTAGCTAGCAGATGCTCTTGTGAAATCCCGCAGAAACAAATGGTGGAGATGTTCACACAAAATGTTAATAAGGCTATTGGCTATGATCTCAGAAAAGCTTGTTTGTCTACATTCAAGGACGTTATTGAAAAGGGCCTAGCAACAGAAAAGGTCTTAATTGACCAAGGAGTTATCAAACTATTCAAAGAAAACAAAGAGGACTTTAAAGGAAAGGACAAACCAAAATTTTGGAACAAGAACAAGAACACAGTTAATGATGGTGTTGTCCATGCAAATACAGTGAGACCAAAGTTCATCTTTTCTGGATCAAGTTCTACCAACAATCAGGTGAACAACCAAACAACTTCAAAACCTCGAAGGAAGTACACTCCATTGGGGGAACCACTTGAATCAGTATTCAAAAAGCTTGTGGCAAACAAAGTGATCACAGTTCCAGATTTTCCTCCATATGAACCAAAGGTCAAACCAAATTGGTGGAATGATGATGAATTTTGTGAGTTTCATAAGAGCAAGGGTCATAAGACAAGTAATTGCCATCGATTGAAAAACATTGTGCAAGATCTCATTGATAGAGGTGACATTGAGATTGAGGGACATTCATCTAATCAAGAGCATGAGATGTTTAAGGAACCATTCCCAAAACATGACAAAGGAAAAGGCAAAGTCACAAATGATCAAGCCAATTACACTAGAGTACCTTACAATTATGATTTTACTATCAATCACATCTCGATGGACAATCATATTTCTACTATCACTATCAAAAACAAAAATCCTGAGAATCCTTCTCAGAGACCCAAGATTGTCCTAAAAGGTGTGGGATCTTCCTCTGAATCTACCTCTGAATGTCATGTTACAACCCGTCGAGGTAAGATTACATTGCCAGGTACCTCCACTAAGAATACCAATCCTTTATCAATTAAGCCTGAGTACGACCTTGTAGAACAATTAGGGAAAACACCTACGCTCATCTCCATTCTGGAGCTTCTACGTATATCCCCTGCACATAAAGCTATCCTTGACAAAATCTTGAGAGACACTGTCATCCCTACTGATCTGAATGTGGACCAGTTTCAAGCCATGGTGGGATACCTATCTATTCCACATTCCCTTACGTTTACAGAAGCCGATGATGCCTCCATAAGTCAGCCACATAATGCACCTTTACACGTTGAAGCTTTCATACATAAACACCGAATAAAGCGAGTCCTGATAGATGGAGGAGCAGGTTTCAATATTTGTACATTGAGCACCATAAGACAATTGGGATATTCTGACAAGGCTGTGAATGCTACAAACCAAATCACCATCAAGGCTTATGATGATGAAGAGCGCTCGTCCAAGGGCACGGTCACCTTACCACTAAGAATAGGGCCAGTTACAAAGGATGTGGTTTGTCAAGTCCTAGATCTAGATCTCACATATAACATATTGCTAGGACGTCTGTGGATTCATGAAATGAGGGCAGTCCCATCAACATACCATCAATGCATAAAGTTCCCTCACAATGGAGTCGAGGTAACGGTCAATGGTGATCCAAATCCATTCATATATTGTAATAACTTGAGATCACATACTGAGACTATCATTCCCAGCAATCGTGAGGCTACTCCTTCGTCAGCATATATTGATCCTGAGTCATTAAAGCCCTTGACATCCAAACAAGGTGAACTTAGAGCCAAGTTTCAAGAAAAAGGCATGGGAGAATACACTCTGAATCAGACAATGTTTTTACGACAAGTCATGACCTCTCCCAAGGAATATGGGAGGCCACATCCTAACAAGCAAATCTCCATCATGATGCTCAAATGGGATCCTACCATCTTTCAAAAATGGGGTGAACTAGAAGAAGAAAATTTATATAAAATGCTCTATAAGGACGTTGAAGAGGACACACATGATTAGATTATTATACCCTGTGAGAACTATGGCAAAGGCTTCAAAATTTTGTAAAGATTTGGGTATGATGGAAAAAGCCCTCTCGGACTACGTAAAGAAGGTGTCATGGAGCCCTTACAACCTGAGCTAACTACAAGAAGGGAACGCTCCAAGGGGCTTGGTTTTCTGAATCCTAGACTACATAATAAAAGAACAAAAGAGGTATGGCGAATTAAAGTTGCCGAAGTTCAACAAGAGGATTACTATTCCACAGACTCCAATGAGTGGGAATGGGGTTCAGACAAATCCTCCAATGACTATGAGCTCACCGAGACATTCAGAGAGCCAGATGAACCCACAAAGGAGGAGGAATTTTACAAAAAGCTCAGAGTTGGTCAAGAACCAACCCATAAGGATCCCGCACAAGCTTCGTTTCAAGGTCCTAGGTCAAAATCACATAGGATGAGGACACCTGTCCCAGAAGGCTCTAATAGTGATGACAATTTGGATTCGCTCACGATTGAAACTGATGAGGAGAGTGCCATCGATGACCTCGACGATTACCTTGACATACCTGAATATAACCACATCTTCACTCTTCGTCCAACAAATTCGGAAAACACTAATGACCTTCCCCTTGTTCATCCTCAACTCATTGACTGGGATCATGAAGGACCAGCACAATTTGATACATTTCAAAATGATGAAGCTATTGTCGACTATCTTGGCATTTGAGATGATCTTCCCCCTGGAGACCACAAAGCAGGATACGCCATAGAGCTCAACAACATAGCATACTCTGGTGAGGGTGTCGGGCCTTCTAGTCGCAAAAATGTGAAAATAAAAACAAAACAAGGGTCTTATGGCGAAAACCACACTGTGGCACTATCTGACTCTGAAAAAGTAAAAAGAAAGGACGTATCTGAGGGTGAAAACCTCTCTGAGGTGCCCAAAGATGGAAGGCTCGACATTCTCCCAGCATCATACGAGGAAAAATCATCCATGTTGGTAGAGGAGACTATTAAGACAAACATTGGTACAGCAGAGGTTCCACACAACATATTTTTGGCTCAATCATTGACAGAGGCCGAGAGGACAAAATTCATAAGCTTTTTCAAGGAATGACAAGTCAACTTTGCATGGTCATACGCTGATATGCCTGGACTGGATCCGGATTTGGTTATGCATCATTTGACAGTCAAACCGGGGGAAAAACCAGTAAAGCAGAAATTAAGGAAAATGCATCCACAAGTGGCATTGCTAGTCAAGGCAGAGCTGGAGAAATTACTGGATGTCGGATTCATATGCCCAATTGATTATCCCGAATGGATTTCCAATTTAGTACCTGTCAGCAAACCGAATCGCAGCATCTGAATATGTACAGACTTCAGAGATATCAACAAGGCTTGTCCAAAGGATGATTTCCCATTACCAAACATTGACTTGATCGTTGATCTCACAGCAGGTCATGAAATGCTATCTTTAATGGACGGATTTTCTGGATATAATCAAATCAGGATTGCGCCTGAAGATCAACATAAAACATCATTTACTTGTCCATGGGGAACCTTCTGTTGGAATGTCATGCCTTTTGGGCTGAAAAATGCAGGCACTACTTATCAAAGAGCGATGACCACTATTTTTCATGATCTCATGCACATAACAGTGGAAGATTATGTTGATGATCTCTTGGGAAAATCAATAGACAGAGACACACACTTGGACATACTTTCAGTTGTCTTTGATCGGCTAGAAAAATATAAGGTAAGATTAAATCTTAAGAAATGTGTCTTTGGAGTAACCTCAGGGAAGCTCCTAGGATTCATTGTGTCTAAAAGAGGAATCGAGGCCGATCCAGCAAAAGTCAAGGCTATCTTGGACATGCCGCCACCGAGGAACATCAGTCAACTTCAATCTTTACAAGGGAGACTCCAATCCATACGAAGATTGATAGCACAACTTGCAGATAAGTGTAATCCTTTCCAGCACTTGCTACATAAAAATATCAAGTTCAAATGGGATGAGAACTATCAACAGGCTTTTTAGGCGCTCAAAGACTATCTTTTGAACCTGCCAGTTTTGATGTCACCAATTTCAGATCAACCATTGCTACTTTACATATCGGCTACTCCGACAGCACTGGGGGCACTCCTAGCACAGCACATACCTGACGGCAAGGAAAAAGCAGTCTACTATATCAGTCGCACATTGGTGGGATATGAGCTAAACTACACACCAATCAAGCGTGCATGTCTCGCTGTGGTCTTTGCTTCACAAAAATTATGACATTATATGCTCACTCACAAGATTAAGTTGATTGCCAGAATTGATCCACTAAAATATCTTCTCAGCAAAGCTACACTTACTGGGTGGCTGGCCAAGTGGGTAATGATTTTGAGTGAATTTGACATTGAATACGTGGATAGAAAAGCTATAAAAGGACAAGCCATTGCAAACCAATTGGCAGATGCTCCCATGATAGATGATGCTCCTCTACAGTCAGAATTTCCAGATGAGTCCATTCTAACAATATCACCTGCAAAGCCATGGCAATTATATTTTGATGGCTCATATACACAGCATGGGGCAGGAGCGGGTATACTCTTTATAACTCCCCAAGGCGATTCTATACCAAAGTCATACCGCTTATCATTTCCGTGCACTAACAATATAGCGGAGTACGAGGCATTAACAACTGGGTTAAGAATTGCAGTTCAATGGAAGATCCAAGAACTTCCTGTTTTGGGGGATTCTCAACTTGTCATCCGTCAAGCAACTGATGATTATCAAACAAAAGATGAAAAGCTAATGCCTTACAAACAACTGGTAGATGAGCTGAAACAACACTTTGCAAAGATAGAGTTTGAGCAGATACCAAGAGAACAGAATCGCGCTGCTGATGCCATGGCTACATTTGCTTCGCTCATTGATCTACCATAAAATGAGACCTGCTATGAATTCCTGGTAGACAACCTGTTGATTCCCTCATATGAAATCACTCCTGCGGAAATGATATGTGTTGTTGGTCCTTAATCCCAATTATATGGTTCCATATTCACATACCTTCGCGACAATATCTTACCTCCCGATCTATCGAACAATCAACACCGTACTTTCATTCGCCAATCCTCTCGATACGTCATTTTAGCTAACATCCTATACCGACGAGGTCTAGATGGCACCCTTCTTAGATGTTTAGAGAGTGATGAAGCTTAGATTGCATTACGAGAAGTGCATGAAGGGATATGTGGTCCGCATACTAGTGGTCCTACCTTGGCCAAGAAACTCATCAGGACTGGATATTACTGGCCTACTATGGAAAAAGATGCATATCAGTTTGTCAAGAAGTGTAAGCAGTGTCAAATTCATGGAGACCTCATACATGCACCAGCACAAGAACTACAACCACTTGCATCTCCTTGGCCCTTTTGTCAGTGGGGACTCGATCTCATAGGCAAGATTCACCCTCCTTCTTCCAACGGTCATAAATTCATTATCACAGCCACAGAGTATTTCACAAAATGGATTGAAGTCGTGCCTCTCACACAAGTTACAGGGAAACAAATCGCTACCTTCATTTTGAACTACATCATTTGCCGATATGGGATTCCTACTTCCATTATCACTGATAACGGGCATCCTTTCAAAAATCAGGATGTTCGTGAACTCTGTGAGCGCTTCCATATCTCCCATCGTTTCTCCACACCATATTACCCCCAAGGTAATGGCCAAGCTGAGGCGTCTAACAAAACAATTCTTAAAATCCTCAAAAAGACAGTCGATGATGCTCGCCGTAACTGGCATATCCAACTTAATCCTGCACTTTGGGCCTACCGCACAAGTGTCCGCACACCTACAGGAGCTACACCCTACTCACTTGTCTACGACGCTGAAGCCATCTTGCCTATTGAGGTCGAGTTGCCTTCTCTACGGGTCTCCTTGAGAAACATAATCAACGATGAAGATTACAGGGTCTCTCGCTTACAAGAACTAGAACTGCTGGAGGAACGAAGACACACTGCTTTCAATCATCTCAAGGCTTACCAACAAAGAATGAGTCGCAGCTACAATCACAAAGTCAAGCCTCGCATATTTGAGGTAGGTGACTTAGTCCTCAGAGAGAACCCCAAGAATCAGCAAGACAGAGATAAGAAAGGCAAGTTCGAACCAAACTGGCTTGGTCCTTACATCATCACAGCGGTATATGGATCTAGGGCATATCAGCTTTCAACTATAGAAGGTGAATCTTTGGAGGATCCTATCAACAGCATGCACCTTCGCAGGTTCTACACATAGCTCGTTGGAATATCCTAATTCAAAAATACAAAAAAAAAAATCAAAAATTTCAAAAATACAAAAAAAAAATTATAAAACAAAAAAATCGTTACTTGGTGAAAATCTGGCAAACAGGCACCTTGTGACAACAAAAAAAAAATTGAAAAATCGAAAAAAAAGTAAAGAGAAATAATTTCATCCAACGGTGAAAACCACTTTGGTGGCGCCCTAGGCAAGTACCATGGTGAAAACTGGGTCACCAACGCCATGCGTAGAGACTTTGCTCCTCTCTCCTTCAGGATTCTCTTTCATCCTTTCACTTTGCACACACTCACATCCTATTCATCCAAAATAAACTTACCCAGTCCCATCATGGCTTGTTATTGATTTACCTAAGATTGATTAGCCATCCTTAACCCCCCTTTTTCACATCCCTTTCCATCCATAATAAATCAGATCCTATCTGTGACTACGACCAATTCCTATGTCTAGTGATGGGTGTGGAACTGAGAACATCACATGTTTTGAGGAGTACAATTTCTTCCAGCTTCCTTCAAGTCTATCCGCGCACAATCCACAATAAAGCAACATTTGCATCACAGATCTACAATAAAGTTTCATCTTCTTCACAATAGAGTATCAGTTTCATGGATTCAGTCAGTTTCAAATGAGACACAGCAGCAACAATGAGCTTCAACAAAATCAAATCTTTCAACAGACTCAGACAACATATGGTTCAGTGCTATCTATCCTTTTTGTGAAAGTGAACATTGTGACCATAATCAAATAAGACTTATACAAGTGACAAGAGACACTAAACTTGAGGACTACAGTGGATGTTGGTGTCGAGTCTTGGTTTTCTTTTGATTTTATCTTTTGGTGACATGTCTTTTAGCTTTTCCGGGATGTCTTTGACTAGAGATTCTATCTCTAGGATGTCTTTGACTAGAAAGGCGAGGATGGGGTATCGTCACCTATTTGCATTTGCTCTCTGTGGATTGTCTCTTAGTAATGCTATGACTTGTCCAAGGATATGAGGACACTATGAGTCTAGTATGAACTGGGGCATTCCTTGTTTGTGACTATCTTATCTCCATGCAAACAGGTACAATGACTTTCTGGGCCGAACATATGCCTCGATTGTCATAACCTATCTTGCCATAATAAGCTCAATGATGATAATGCACAAGAAGCTCTTTCACTTTCATATCTTCTATCTTCCATCCCCCTTTCTTGATTGACTTCCATTGTCCTTCTCGAGTCCGCGTAGCCCGCTATCACATGACTGAGTATAATGACACCAAAAATATTTGCATTTCATATAGTTACACCTACATCACCACATATAAGCATTTCATACATACATATAGATATCACAATTGCATCACATCCTGCATACAACACATATTAGCACATCTCACATTTTCATCATGTAAATAATCATTTGCATTATCATATTCATTTGCATTACATACATTCACATTTGCATCATGCATCACATATACAACATAAAAGAACAAAAATATATTGCATTGCATCATATAAAACATCCATATCATAAAACATACATCATAAGAACATCTCATCACATAGGTACACATGCATATAGCTGCCACAAAAAATGGATCATCTCATATATAATCAAAATGTGTCATGATACAATGATGTCAAAAGAATCATATGGCTACAAAATCACCCGCAGGTGTCTACAATACACAAATGGTACATATACTGATACAAGGGGAGCCCTCTATGGCTATGATGAACTCCCTCCCTCGGAGCCGCCTGGCCTCGACGGAGTCTGAGCTCTAGATGGTCCTGCTCCAGGATCCTCCTACCTGTCTGGTGGTGGTGGAGGACCCATGACCCCACCGCTGGATGCCTGCCTCCTACGACTCCCTCCCGTAACCGTCGCTGTGCGCGACAATCTATGGAAGCTCCTCTCCCGCTGATCCGCTGGCACGACACCATAGTACAGATCCCTCCAATAGGTGATCTCCTCTCCGGCTCGTAGCACATATGCATAGCCTGCCCCTGCATCCTCTGCTGCCTGCCTCCCTGCCCTCAGAGCTATCTCGGCCTCAGTATATCACTGGATGGCCTGGTCTCTCTCCCGCTCTATGTCCCTGAGCCTGATCCTGAGGCGATCCCTCTCCCGCTCCAAATCTAAAATCTCATCTGCCTTGCCCTGGCAGATCTCTCTCAGCTCTAGCAGCTCATCCTCCTCAGGATCACCACCCTCAGCCTCTGCCTGTGGCTCCTCCTCTGCAGGTGCCTGCACCTGTGCCTCCCCTTGTACCTGTCTAGGTGCCTGAATAGGTACCTGTCTCTGCACCTGTCCCTGTCCCTGCACCTGTCTCGGTCCCTATGCTCTAGGACCCTATGCTGCTAGTACATGTAGGGGCAATCCACCTCGACCCCTCACCACCTGGGCTGCTCTCTCCTGTCCTCCGTCCCTCCAAGGTGCTACTCGCCTCTTCCCCACCACTCCTCTCCGCCTCCGTCAGCCCCTGCCTCCATCTCCTCCACCATCATCATCATCATCCCCTCCCACCACTCCTCCCCAGCCAACTGCCAATCCCCGTGTAGCCCTGTCTGGACATAAGAAACCACTGATGGCTCCTCCAATAACAGCCGACAATGCTAGCCCTGTCGTGGTCATGGTATCCCATGCCACGTGACCTACTCTCATCTCCAACCCGGGATCCTGAAATACCCATCTCAGTGCCTCTCTGTCTCCGTCTCGATCGTATGGAATCAACTCTCCATCGATCGGAATATGCAAAATCCTGTAGACATCCTCCAGCATCACTGTCATCTCCCCCATAGGCAAATGGAACGTGCAAGTCTTGGAGTGCCATCTCTCCACCAGTGCAGTCAGCAAACCCATGTTTGCCCGAAACTCAGGCACATATAGCACATGTGTGAGACCCATGTCCTCAATAGAAATCATGTCCTGAATCGACAACTCTGGTCGCAATCTCTGAGTCGATGGGAATCTCTCCCATGACTCCAACATAGGCAGATACTCCTGCAGTCAAAACAATCAATCATGTCAGTTATCGTGGCATTCACTGTTTATCACAAAATGCTACTTGCTATCTAAATGCATACGCTTACCTATCCTAGTGACACTCACTGTTCATCACAAAGTGTTGCTATCTATCCTAGTAGTGCTCCCTGTTCATCACAAAGTACTACGTGTGTGACATTCCCTGTTCATCACAAAGTGTTACTCACATTCGCACTCCCTGTTCATCACAAAGTGCTGCCTATCTTGGTGCTCCCTATTCATCACAAAGTGCCTTGATCTATCCTAGTCTTCCTAGAGGACCTGCTTGAGTGTATCCTCTCAGCAGCTTATCCAATCAACAGCGTATGTTCATCACAGAACTGCCGATTTGACCTAAAAAGACTCAACCTATGCATTTTGCAACACAAACGCGCTTTAAACTCATAAACGCGCTTATAGACTGCACAAACGCGCTTCTGCAACACAGACGCGCTTCCTGAACACATACGTGCCTATATCATGCACAAACGCGGCCAGGGAACACAGACGTCCCTACATGACATAAACACCCCTACAATTCTCAAACGCGTCCGCATTCAGCATAAACGCGGTCCCAGGCATAGACGCGCCTGGACCCGACACAGACGCGCCTGTTGGACACAGACGCGCCTGGCACTGACACAGACGCGGTTGCGCATTTTTTGCATTTTTTCACTATCCTATTCCTAGCGCATTTATTGCTACCTAGCATGCATTAATGACAAAACTTGAAATGCGTGAAAGTACGAGGAGATTTTGCGGTACTTACCGGCTCTCCTGCATCTGCTGGTCACTGGAATCGGCGAACGCGGTCGAATCTATGAACCAAAGCCATCGTTGCTGACTGCTACTGCTCTTCTCTCGCTCTGCACTGTGATCTTGTAAGGGTGTGGATGACAATGAGGATGTCTTTTGCCCGTGGTCTATCTTATAGCCTACCCTAGCCCTCGCCCTCATTTCCCAAGTCAGTAATCTTCTTCCTGTGACTTTGTCACTTTATTCGATCAGTAAATTCTAGCCTTTCTTTCTTATCGAGAGATTGTCTGCAATCTTTTCAGACATTTTCATCCAATCTCTCGAGGGGGCATATAATTCCCATCTTGGGGCAACTCTGTATCAGTTCATCTTATCTTCTTTGAAACAACGCGACAAGCCGCATTGTCTCAAAGAGGGGCAAAATGTAGACACTCAAAATTGTCATGTCTAATTAAATAAATATTTTATTTATTTAATTATCTAAGCCTAATTCTTCTATTAATTAGATAAATTTTTATTTATTTAATTAATTCATTTATCCTCTTCTAGCCTTATTTCTCATTTAAATAAATACATTTATTTATTTAAATTATCCCTTTCCTAAATTAAATAAATATTTTATTTATTTAATTGTCCTATTTCTTCTATTAATTAAATAAATCTTTATTTATTTAATTAATTCATTAACCTTTTCTACCCATGACACATGTCATTCATCTCTTAATTCATACACTACCTACCTCTTTCATTATTTTACTATTTTCTCTACCTACCCTCTAATCCTAGCCGACCTCTCTTTTTACACCTCTCAATCTTATCCCTCCATTTCATATTGTGTCTTCTATTTAAGGAGATGCTTCCTTCATTGTCAAACCCTAACTACTTGATCAATTGGCTACACTACGATCCTACTTGCAACCACATTCCGTTCTTTGTTGAGCTCTTGTGCATATAAAAATCTAAGAGCAAATATATCAAGCAAGATCAATGGAGATAGGAAGAATGGAGATCAAAACCCTATTGGGCATGTGATGGTATAATCTTTGTGATTTTGAGTTATTTTGCATTGTCTTAGGTTATCTTCATATGTTATGGTGGATCTTTGTTGATTGTTAGGCTAGGGTTTGGTGGTTGGATTCATTTAGCCTTTCAATATTGTTGTTATTGTAATCCATTTTCACCATAAACACTAATCATGCGCTTTGCATTAGATGCAATAAATTTTCTCATTCCCTAGACAAAAACCATTACAATAATTCACCAAAATATATTGGAATTGTCTTAATACAATAATTGTATGTGTCATAATCGTTACCGCTCATCAGCACATCATAAACCAATATAACCAATTCACCAAACTTAATCGGTTAGGGTTTATCAAAAACAATAGGTAGGGTTTACCGGTTACATCAATAGATAAGGTTTACATCGGTTACCAGTTCACTATACAAATTCTTCCTACCGGTTATAGTAACAATATTACAACAATCTCAACAATATTATTATTGGTTTAATTGACATCAATGACAACATAACATATCATTAATGCAATCTTCATGCAAATACCAATAATCTCCCCCTTTGGCATTGATGGAAATATAAATATCAATACCATTGATTATTGTGTGATTGTGAATAAGTAGTGCAGGGGAATCCCTTCAACATGATCATTCAGACTTAGAGGAGGAAGGATGAGACCTTAAACATGTCTTAGGATGTTTTCCTTGTGTTTTCAATTGTGAATTTTGTGTTTGTAATAAAAGACCCCGTCTTGTGAGCCAAACTCCTATTTCGGCATCTTGATAAGCCAATTAGGAATTTTGGACAAAAGGGGACTAAGTATTCTTAGGATAGGTTTTTCCTAGTGGTTTTAGTTGTTTTATGTGCTTCTAGGGTGTTTAGAAGTGTTAGTCTTGACCGAAGTCATTCGGGTGCAAGAAATGACATTTTTGACAACTTTGTCAAAAGTTGTCATGAGCAACTTTTGGTAACTTTTTGAAGTTTTGTTGGTTTAACTCCTCCAATGGCTCTAACCTCTTTTTTTTGGTTGGGAGAAGTTTTAGAGGAGTATAAAAACCTTGTGGACATAATTCCCAAGGAGAGACTATACTGAGATAGTATCTATGATTGCAAACAATAAGAAATTCTGAGTTTTTCCTGCAAACTATGAGGTTTTGGCATGGGGTTTGGAGCTGTATGGATTGGGACCAATCCCCAATATTGTGATTTTGTTAGTGAAGTGAGTTACCAATGATTTGGTCTTGATCTGAGATCTTGATCATTTGTTTTGCTCCAGATATCTAAGTTTTGTTGTAGGTACCCGGAAAGCCAGGGTTTTGCCTTTCCATGGCCATAACTTGCAACCTGTTCATCTAAAACTCATGGCAGTGGGTGGGATACAAGTGTGGACTATGTATTTTATTATTCCAAGGGAATTTTGTAGGAGGAGAAAGGGAGATGTATGTTTGATCAGTCCCTAGGTAGGCATCTCTATGTGGCTACCTAGCCCTTAGACTGCAATAATTACCCTAGAAGACAATTGGCAATGATTCTAGGCATGTAGCCCTGGAATCTATAATGGTCTATGGTTCCCCACATGACCATGGGGTTTTGGTTGTAAGGTGTGTCCATTTTGATATGGTTGCTTCACAAATGGAGGCCTAATTAGCCCTTTAGGACAGTTGGTCATCATCGAGTTCAGACCTTTCCTTGCAAGATCTTGGCCTCTCCTTTTGGAAGATTGTGTAAAACCATAAAGGGTATCTGAGTCTGTGATTTATTTTCTAGGGTGTTTGGAAAAGTTTTTACTTAAGGTCCCATTACCCATCTCAAAGAGGTACAAGCAAATAGGCCTAATTGTGAAGGTGTCATAGCGAATTGGGTTGAATCCTTGAAACCAATGTTTGGTCTGGTCCATGTGAGTGTTGTATGATCCAAAATAGGTGTTGTGAAGATAAAGAACCTTAGGAGGCTTCATGATGCACATTAGAGAAAGCTACCCAATTTGAGTAGTATGAACCTTGGAGTGAAATGAGAAGTTGGAACTAAGATTGTAGAGTCTTGCTTTGTAGGATCCTATTGGTGTGTTGAGGGGTTAGTGTGATACATCCTAAAGTGTTTGACAAGATACAATGAGGTTTCTACATCAAGTGGTATCAGAGCTAGTAACGGCTTTAGTAAAGACATAGTGATTTTGAGGAAATGGCAAACACAGAGGAAGAAGTCCCTAGGGGACCAATCACCAACATGGAATTAGCAAAGATTGTGAGAATGATGGCCAATTCTTACAAGGCCATGCAAAAGGAGATAGAGAGATTGAGGGGTAGAGTAGTTGGGAAGGAAGATGGAGGCAATGGTAGCGGTGAAGAAGGGCATGAAGATGAGATCCCTATTACAAAGCAAGAGGTGATTCCTCTTGACCAGAGGCACTTCCTTAATGCCCTCAAGTCCATGCAGAGAAGAACCATGGAGTAGAAGATTGATTTTCCAACTTTCACTGGGAAGATGGAACCAAATGTAGTGGTGGATTGGATAGACTCCCTGTCTAGTTTCTTTGAATGTGAAGACATTCCACGACACCAGAAGGTGAAGATTGCTAATTCCAAGTTCAAGGGATCCACCCTAACTTGGTGGAAATTGTCCAGGAAGAGAGAGAAAAGGAAAACAAACCCAAGATTGTTTCTTGGAAAAGGATGATTGCCTTAGTAAAGGAGGCTTATGTACCCAAGGATTATGAAATCTAACTCCACAAGAGGAGGCAAAATCTCAAGCAGAAGGAGATGGATGTGAACTCTTACACTGAGGAGTTCCAAAGGCTATGTATGAAGACTAAGAAAAAGGAGGAGGAGAGTAAAAAGGTTGCTCGGTACCTAAATGGATTAAGGTACAACATCCAAGAAGAACTAAATCTCCTTAGCCCAGATACAGTTGGTACTAGCCACCAACTTGCCATCAAGGTGGAAGATAAAATCAAAAGGAGACAAGAGTAGAACAATAAAGGAAGAGGAAGATAGCAAAGGTGTGGAAGAATTTTTTTCAAAGGTAAGGGAAATAGTTTTGGAAACCAAGGTGAAACAAATCAAGAAGGCACTAAAGGAGAAAGTAGTCAAAATAACAATGGAGGATACAATCAGAGGGGTAACTTCAGAGGAAGAAGACCACCATTTAGGGGAAGATCTCAAGGTAGAGGTCCAATCATATGCTATAATTGCAATCAAGAAGAGCACATGGCCAATAGGTGTCCTGATAAGCCTACTAGTTCCATGGGGGAAAGAAGAAGTAACTTGATCTAAGAATTTGATTGCCAAAGTGTGGTAAGTGTAAATACATACCAGAGTGTCAATACTCCTGATAGCTATGGTTACCCTGAAAGAGGTGAAGCTTTGATGATCACGAGAGTAGTAACTACCATGAAGATGGCTCACAAAGAACCCCCATAGAGAAAGTCTCCATTCAAGACCACTTGCAAAGCGGGTGGAAAGGTGTGCAAGGTTCTAATAGATTTCGGATCAACTGAAAACTTTGTATCTCTACAAATGGTGGAGCTAAAATTGAGAAGACTACCTCAGCCTTGCCCCTAAAAAGTCTCATGGCTCACCCAAGGTTAGCAAGTTGTTGTGGAAGAGTAGGCTTGGGTAGAATTCCAGATTGGAGCCTATAAGGATAGGTTGTTGTCTGACATTGCAAAGATGGATGCTTGCCATCTCCTATTTGGAAGAACGTGGCAATTTGATTTGAAGGCACAACATGATAGGGTTAGGAACACATATTCAATCACCAAAGATGGTAAGGTGATAGAGTTGTTACCTTTGATGGAGAGTGAGGGGGAAACAAAAGAAAAGGAGGCCAAGGTGTTGTTGGTAGGAGGAAAGCAATTCTTGAAGAAGATAGCAGATGAAGGCATTGTTTGTTATGCTCTTATTCCTAGTCCCAAAGTGACAAAGGTGGAGAAGTTTGAAGACAAGAAATGAGACAGATTGAGGCTAGTTGACCCTGTAGTGCAATAGTTACTAAACACATACAAAGGTGTCATCTTTGATGGTATGCCAAGGACACTACCTCCTACAAGGGATATAAATCATTGCATAGACCTTATACCCGGATCCACCCTACCTCATAAAGCAGCATACAAGCTCACCCCAGATCAAAATGTTGAGATGGCAAAATAGGTTGAAGAACTATTGGAGTCTGGACTGATTGGAAAAAGTTTGAGCCCATTTGCAGTCCCTACAGTCTTGGCACCCAAAAAGGAAGGCACTTGGAGAATTTGCACAGACTCAAGGGCTATCAACAAAATTAAGATCAGGTATAGATTTCCGATGCCTAGGATTGAGGATTTGTTAGATTGTTTGGGGGATGCTAGGAATTTTACAAAAATTGACTTGAAAAGTGGCTACCATCAAATTAGGATTAGGTCAGGAGATGAGTGGAAGGCTGCATTTAAAAAAAATTAGGTGTTGTATGAGTGGAAGGTCATATCCTTTGGCTTATCTAATGCACCAAGTACCTTTATGAGGTTAATGAATGAAGTTTTGAGGGATTTCATAGGAAGATTTGTCATAGTCTACCTAGATGACATTCTAATTTTTAGTCAAACCAAAGAAGAGCACCTAAAACATGTAGACCTGGTCCTAAGGATATTGTATGAAGAGAAATTAATGATTAATTTGGAAAACTATTTCTTTATGCAGGAAGAGATCATTTACTTGGTGGTGCAGGAGCACCCACGGTGTAAGGCAAATATATGGTCAAAGTCATCATTTGAAATATAATTGATATTTGAAGGTCATTTATAATGTATTTGAATCCATTTGGAATTATTTGTAAGGCTTGGAAGCCTAAAAATGTAAGCAAGTCCTGATTATGTCCTAGTTGTCCATATAGGCCCTTATAGGTCAAGATGGTCAAAATTGTATAAAAAGCCATGAGAAGGATATCAAGTATGTAAAAGGTATTAAATAGATTATTTGGACATATTTAGGGGGTTTTTAAAATTTTGAGAGTCATTAGGAAAAAGTGTCAATGTTGCAAGAAAATTGCAAAAGTGCAACATTTGCAAAAATGTAAAAGTGCAAAAATTGCACATAAAGTTGTAAAAGGGAAGATGAAGTGTCATAAAGGTAGTTGGATGGTTTATAACTACCAAAGAATCTATAAGTATGTTGTATTGGTTGAACCAAATCATTATTGGAAGAATAGAGAAGAAAGGAGAACATTTTGGATACATTTTGGTGCATTCTACTATTGTTATTTTGGTTGGCTTTCCAGTTTTTGTGTTGGTTCCAGGACTTGTACGACCATGTATGGCTTGGAAATTTTTGTATATGTATAATGGATAGTTATATATGTTAATTAAATTTATTTTCCTTTTGGTTTGGAGTTATTATGTTTAGAAATGAAGAAGATATGGAAGTTTTGGTGAAAGTTGTTAATTGCAGATTTGATACTTCCTGAGAACAATCACATTGCAGTGTATGGTATGAACTCATATGATATTATTAAGACCTCTAAATAGACTTATTGGAAAGATATGTGAATAATATTTCTTTTCCCTTTGGTTTTAGGCATTTCTGTTTATATTTGTGGAAGTTATAAAGATTTTGGTGAAAAATGGTTTTAAACTATCTTAAATGGAGTTGCTGGAAAGGGTTTGTACTTATCTTGTGATTTCACCATTGGAAAAATTAATGACTTGAATATTATGAAAGTAGACTCGGAGGGATTTCATTTGAGTATGGTATTGTTTTAGTTTGGTTAAGTATTTGTCGTGAAATATGATGCCCTAGCAGGCAGCAAGCATACATTTTCCAGATTTATGACAGTCAAAATTGGTCTCGGTGTAGAGATGATAATTGTTTATTGCACCGTTGGATCTTTATGAATTTTTGATATGTTGTTTATAATATAGTTATTCAGGGTCTGGATAATGGGATTGATATTTTTAGTTCTTGGTAAAAATTTATAGACCTCTATGTATAGGTCTATCCAAAGGGGCAGCAAGTTGGCAAGTTTGATACCTAGATTAAGTTTTCTTGATTGATTGATTGTTGAAGAATGATGAAATATGCCTCTAATGAATTGTTATCATGATTAAAATATGGATGGATCAACATGATCCTAGAGTTTGTGATCAGTTTTCCAAGATCCTATGCATCACTTGGGATTTGTAATCTCATATGGTGAGTTGAAAAGGTGAGTGCTATATTGTCTTGGCCTACACCTAGAACAATGAATGATGTTAGAAGCTTCCATGGTTTAGCCACATTCTATAGGAAATTTATAAGGGGATTTAGCCATATTTGTGCTCCAATGCTTGACACCATAAAGGGAGGACAAAAGTGTAGGCTCAGTTGGACTAAAGAGGCAGATAACTCATTTGAAACATTGAAGAAGAAAGATGCAGAGCAGCCGGTCCTTGCCCTACCTGATTTCAACAATATCTTCCAAGTGGAATGTTATGCCAGTCACATGGCTATTGGGGTAGTTCTTAGTCAAGAAGGAAGACCCATTGCCTTCTTCAGTGAGAAATTAAATGAGGCAAAGAGGAGGTACTCATATTATGACCTAGAGATATATGCTCTAGTGCGATCCTTGAAAAAGTGGAGACACTACTTGCTACCAAAGGAGTTCATAGTCTTCATAGACAATCAGGCCCTCAGTTTCATAAATAGCCAAGAAAAATTGAACCATAGGCATATGAAGTGGGTAGAGACCCTACAAGCCGTCACTTTTACTATTAAGCATAAGAAAGGGGTCAAGAATAAGGTGGTAAATGCTTTGAGCAAAAGAGTATTAACCACAAATCAGATCTAGTTGGAGAGTGTTGGAATAGACTCCTTGAAGGCCATGTATGAGGATGATGAAGACTTTGGAAATATTTACAAGGTATGTGCATCTTTTGATGGGTGGTTTCATGTTGATTTCTCTCAATTTTTGATACAAGATGGACTATTGTTTAAGGGTGCATAGTTGTGCATACCTAAATGCTCTATGAGACTAAACATAATTAGGGAGAAGCACTGTGGAGCAATGGCAGGCCATTTTGGCCTTGACAAGGCACTAGACTTGGTGAAGAGGCACTACTTTTGGCCCAAATTGTAGACTGCTATTAGGATATTTGTGGAGACATGTGTGATATGCCAAAAAGAAAAGGGGAAGTCCACCAATGTAGGGTTATACCGGCCTTTACCCATTCCTTCAAGACTGGGAAAGTATAAGTATGGATATTGTTTTAGGATTGCCTAGGACAAGAAAAGGTTATGATAGCATTTTTGTAGTGGTGGATAGGTTTAGTAAAATGGCAAATTTCTTTCCATGTAAAACCACTTTTGATGATTCTTATGTTGCAGACTTATTTTTCAAAGAAATTGTTGGGATACATGGTTTGCCTTTGACAATAGTCTCTGATAGGGATGTCAAATTCATTGGACACTTCTGGAGGACTCTTTGGAAGACGCTTGGCACAAATATAGCCTTCTCCTCAACCTACAATCCCCAAACGGATGGCCAAACTGAATTTGTAAACAGATCATTGGGAAATTTGCTAAGATGTTTAACTAGGCAATATGGAGAGAAGTGGGATAGCATACTGTCTCAAGCAAAATTCTCTTATAATGATATAGTAAATAGAAGCACTGGTAAATCACCCTTCTAGGTTGTGTATGGCATCTACCCAAGGGGTGTGTTGGAGTTAAGGGAATTACCTCAAGGAGAAGCCATTAGTGCAGATGGAGAAACCTTTGCCACTGCCATAAAGGAGATACATGACCAAGTTAAATCTCACCTTAAACAATCTGCAGAAAGGTATAAGGATCATGCTGATAAGAAGAAGAGGGATGTCCAGTTTGATGTGGGAGACTTGGTGTGGGTTCACTTGAAGAAGGAAAGACTTCCAAAAGGCAAATACACAAAGCTTATGCAGAGGAAGATTGGACCCTGTCAAATCTTTAAAAAATGTGGACAAAATGCTTATGAACTTCAAATCCCACCTAATCTTGGTTTGTCACCCATTTTTAATGTATGTGACTTAACCCTTTACAAATGTAGTGTTGATGCAGGAGAACAAACCATTCAGGTTGTAGCAGATGATGATCCCAAACATGAACCACCAAAATTGCAAAAAATTTTGGACACAAAGGTTGCAAAGAGGACAAGGAACAAAGTATATATGGAATATTTGGTGGCCTGGTAGGGACAACTAGATTCTGAAGTAGTCTAGATGACAGAATAATAAATCAAAAACCATGGTGCAAACCTGCAGACTCTCATATCAAGTGGACTTGAGATTTCTTCTTCCGGGGAGTATGGTGCAAGGGCACCCCTTCAACATGATCATTCAGGATTAGAGGAGGAAGGATGAGAGATTAAACACATCTTAGGATACTTTCCTTATGTTTTCAATTATGCATTTTGTGTTTGTAATAATAGACCCCATCTTGTGAGCCAAACTCCTATTTTGGCATCTTGATAAGCCAATTAGGAATTTTGGAAAAAAGGGGACTAAGTATGCATAGGATAGGTTTGTCCTAGTGGTTTAAGTTGTTTTATGTTCTTATAGGGTGTTTAGAGGTCTTAGTCTTGACCCAAGTCATTCAGGTGCAAGAAAGGATATTTTTGACAACTTTGTTAAAAGTTGTCATGAGCAACTTTTGTGCAACTTTTTGAATTTTTGTTGGTTTAACTCCTCCAATGGATCTAACCTCTTGTTTTAGATTGGGATAAGTTTAAGAGGGGTATAAACACCTTGTGGACACAATTCCCAAGAAGATATTGTATCGAGAAAGTATCTATGATTGCAAACAATAAGAAATTCTGAGTTTTTCTTGCAAACTGTGAGGTTTTGGCACGGGGTACAGACTTGTATGGATTGGGACCAATATCCAATGTTGTGATTTTGTTAGTGCAGTGAGTTACCAATGATTTGGTCTTGATCTAAGGTCTTGATCATTTTTTTTGCTCCAGATATCTAAGTTTTGTTGTAGGTCCCCAGAAAGCCAGGGTTTTGCCTAGGGTTTTGCCTTTCCATGGCCATAACTTGCAACCTATTCATCTAAAACTCATGGCATGCAAGTGTGGCCTATGTGTTCTATGATTCCAAAGGAATTTTGCAGGAGGAGCAAGGGAGATGTGGGTTTGATCAGTCCCTAGGTAGACATCTCTATGTGGCTACCTAGCCCTTAGACTGCAATAATTACCCTAGAAGACAATTGGTGATGATTCTAGGCATGTAAACCTAGAATCTATAATGGTTTATGTTTCTCCACATTCCCATGGGGTTTTTGTTTTAAGTTGTGTCCATTTTGATATGGTTTCTTCACAAATGGAGGCCTACTTAGCCCTTTTAGGATAGTTGGTCATCACTGAGTTCAGACCTTTCCTTGCAAGATCTTGACCTGTCCTTTTTGAGGATTGTGTCAAACCATAAAGGGTATATGAATCTATGATTTATTTTCCAGGGTGTTTGGAAAATTTTGGAATTAAGGTCCGATTACTCATCTCCAAGAGCTACAAGCAAATAGGCCTAATTGTGAAGGTGTCACAGGGAATTGGGTTGAATCCTTGAAACCAGTGTTTGGTCTGGTCCATGTGAGTGTTGCATGATCCAAAATAGGTGTTGTGAAGATCAAGAACCTTAGGAGGCTTCATGATGCACATTGGAGCAAGCTACCCAATTTGAGTAGTATGAACCTTGGAGTGAAATGAGAAGTTGGAACTAAGATTGTAGTGTCTTGCTTTGTAGAATCCTATTGGTGTGTTGAGGGGTCAGTGTCATACATTCTTAAGTGTTTGAAAAGATTCATTACATTACCAAGTATTCACCATGCTCTCCATGTCTTCAGTGTGTCGCTGGTTTTCCTTCCCATAATCACATAATTCTTCTCCCCCTTTGACAACGATGCCAAATTGAAAGTAAAACATGTAATGTCAAATTTCATTGTGCATCATCAATAATCTACAACTTGATGCTCCCCCTGTGGAATAAATCCACTTTTACACCAATCCTTCTGTAAAATTCTGCAAGTAGCTCCAGGATTGATGTAATCTACATCATACTTAATTGACTTCATGAAGAGGGACAACCCCTAGCTGACTTCTAACATACTCAAAAGTAGTCTTAGGCAAAGGTCTAGTAAAGATATCTGCAAGCTGCTCCTTGGTAGAAACATGCTCCAAGATCACATCTTTACTCTGTACTTTTTCCCTCAAGAAATGATACTTCAATTCAATATGCTTGGTTCGTACGTGCAAAACATGGTTCTTGGAAATATTTGTGGCACTTGTATTATCACATAAAATCTTTATAGGTTATGAAAGCTTCATCTTAAAACCTTCCAAAATGTGCCTCATCCATATAGACTATGTACAATTCATGTAAACTGCAACATACTCAGCTTCAGTAGTAGATTGTGAAGTACAAC
Source organism: Cryptomeria japonica (assembly GCF_030272615.1). Taxonomy (NCBI): domain Eukaryota; kingdom Viridiplantae; phylum Streptophyta; class Pinopsida; order Cupressales; family Cupressaceae; genus Cryptomeria; species Cryptomeria japonica. The sequence goes on from NC_081409.1 coordinate 58,213,423, forward strand.
TCTGCTTTTTACTACTCCATTAAACAAGTCTTCCTCCAAGAACAAATGCTCCATCGATTGTTCTTTTCTGATCATCAACATTTCCTCCCCAATTTTTGTATACCTTCAAGTCAAAATTTCCTCCATATGTATACCATAAACCATAATCAATAGTACCTTTCAGATATCTAAAAATTCTTTTGGTTGTTATCAAATGTATTTCCTTAGGATTCTTCTAGAATCTAGCAACTATGCCAACTGCATGAGCTATGTCTGGTCTACTGTGAACAACATAGTGCAATTTCCCAATCATTGACCTGTATTCCTTCTCATCAACGGATTTGGACTCATCTTCCTTAGACAACTTACAACATGTAACCATAGGTGGTGCAAGAGCACCTAGTTGAGCAAAACTCTCCTTTTAAGTAATTTGTGTTTTCATATTTGTAATGTCTTGTTTCAAGTTTATAATGTTGTTTTAGGTTGTTATGTATCTTTTTTAGTGGTTTTCATCTCATTTTGGGCTCAAGAGATCAAGTTTTGCCTTTCAATCTTTGAGGTGACAATTTTTGGCAAAAATGTGCAAAATTGCTAAAACGTTCTTCTAATGCTTTCCAAACCACTAAAACATGTTTGATAAGTGTTTTTAGGCATATAAACGTTGTTTAGACAAGTTGATAAGGTTAGATTGTCAAAAAATCCTCTTGGAGCAAGAAATGTTGTCATTTGGCTTGAAAAGTTGTAAAAGTTGTCATTTTTTGACTTCTCTTGCAAAATGAAGTTGTGGAAACCCCATGTCCATACTAGGCTTGATAACTAACTTGTTGGACTATAAAAAGACCTCTCTTTTCCTTGAATAAGGTTGGTGATTATATGAGCAAGAGTTTCATAATAAAAATCATGACATTTTGGCTTTATTCACTGGTTTTTCCTATTTTGGTGTAACAATCTATACTGTACTTTTGGGAAAGTGTGTATAATAGTTTTACAATGCTCTCCAAGTGATTGTGGTACTGGTTTCCTTTGGCAAGTTGTTTGTACAAAATTATTTTACTTCTGTGTGCTCACTGCCCTATAAGGGGTTTGAAGTTCCAAAATGCCACCACTTGACTGATCCAGGTCTAGGATCCAACATAATGGATTTAGTCAAGTTGGTACTCATGTATATACTATACATATGCTCTATTTTATGCCAAAAGTGTGGTTGGAAGAAGGACTTGAGTGAATACTAGGCAAGTAGTGATTACTAGGCTAGTAGCATGATCAAAAACTCAAGATTTGTATCCAAAAGAAATTTGGAGTGAACAAATGAATGGGGCAGAGGTCTCAACATGTGCCCAAGAGTGTGAAGCATCATTTTAATGTGTTAGAGTAGCTTGTTCCATTTAATCATTCTCATTTTGTAAACAAAACAGTGAGTTCACTGTTTTTGTGTATTGTGTGTGTCAAAATGCTCATGGAATGCTTCAAAAGCATAATCCAAGCCTTGTAAATGAGAAGGAAATGTAATAGGAATAATCTCTAGTGTTTTGTAGACCTCATTGAGGTATATTTCCAATTCAAACTCTTTATTATGCAGGTCAAAAGGTGTAATAGCTATTGACTGGTAAAAGGGCAGCAAATTGACAGTGACAGTGGCAATTTTACTATTTTCTCACTTGTTTGCCAAGTGTTTGGCATTATGTTTGCAGGGCAGTAATAGGGGAAGGTTCTATTTTTGTGTGGCAGAAGTCCTAAGCCATTTTGGAGGCTTGAAGAGTGGAGTTGGAGATACTTTCCAATGTTTTTGGTCTAAACCCTACCAAACCCTCCAAATATGCCTAAAATGGTGGACATACCTCTTGTTGCTCTAACAGTGGCCCAAACCATGAAAATCCATTATCACTTACCTCTAAACCACCTTCCAAAACAAGTTTATTGAAGGAGAAGCCCATCGTTGGGCAAGGTGAGTAAAAAGGTGACAATTACCCCTCCACGGGCTAGTAGCCTTTGACTACATAACACACACTTTTTAGAACCTGATTGCAAGGAGGACTTTGGGTCTTAAGAAACTTCATGAGATCTTCCCAAAACAATGAAATAAGAAACATATAGGCCCTTGGACAATGTGTAGTCCCTTTTTGAGGTTTTGACCCTTGGCTACTGTATTGAGCAAGCCAAGTCTATGGGCCTAAAACTAAGTTTGGTTGTCAACTTGGACAAAACCTTGCTGCCCCTATATGTCCATGTTGAAGACTCCTAATGCACTCTGAAATAGAGGGTTGAGAATAGGGTTTGATAATGTGTAGATGGGTGGAGTGAGAAATTGTAGTAGGTTTGAGCATGGGTGTGAGCTATCACCATAAAGGGAGGTTGTTGGTGAAGACTTGTAAAGAGATCTGACTATTGTAACTAATCTTGATATTGGCTAACATAAGGAGCAAACATAAACAATACCTTTGTTTCCTTTTGTAACTTCTTGACCAAAATTGGCCTTTTGAGCACTTACCTAGTAATCTCCCTATCATAGTGATATCAGAGCCAACAAAAGATTCAGGAGGAAAGGAACATTAGGAAAACATGGTGACTGATGCTGAATTAGCCAAGAAGGTTGAAGACCAAGAAAAGGAAAATAGGGCACTTAGGGAAAGATTAGATCAACTGGCAATGAAATTAGTTGAAGTAGAAGTGAAAACTGAAGAGGTGCATGATAAGGTTGGAGATAAGGGTAAATGGTGGCCATAGAAGATGAGGTTCCCATACATGGCCCTATTATTGAGCAAGAACCATTATTAAAAGCCTTGAGAGCTATGAGAGGTAAAACCTTAGAGGGAGTGGCTCTTTTCAGTGGAAAGATGGATCCAAATGCTCTTGTAGAGTGGATTGAAGGTCTAGAAAACCATTTTGAGTGTGATGGAATAACTGAAGCACAAAAGGTTAAGGTAGTAAAATCAAGGCTGAGAAGGACAGCCTTAACTTGGTGGAAGTTCATCCAAGAGGAAAGGATAAAAGAAGGTAAGAAACCAATAGCCACCTGGAAAGCAGTGGTAGCCAAAATCAAAGAGACCTACCTTCCTGAAGACTATGAAATACAACTTCACAAGAAAAGACAAAATTTGAGACAAAAAGACCTAGATGTCAATAGTTACACTGAGGAGTTTCAAAAACTGTGCTTGAGATCTAGAGCAGCAAAGGATGAGAGCATAAAGTGGGAAGGTACTTGAATGGGTTGAGGTGGAATATCCAGGAAGAGATGAGCTTGTTATGCCCACAAACAGTACATAAGTCCTATCAAATGGTGCTTAAGGTCTAAGAGAAAAGTAGGAGGAAGCAAGAACAAAATAACAAAGGCACGGGTAGGGGAAGAGATGGTAGAGGCCATAGAGGTATTTTTGGGGGAAGGAGCATAGATCAACAATCCTAGAGAGAGTCTAAACTTATAGAGCAAAGTGGGGATTCTCAGAGTAAACCCAACTATAGGGGTAGGAGGTCAAGCAACCCAAGTAGGGGTAGATCTAATGGACCAGGGAGAGGGTCCTACTTCTCAACCATGAAGTGCTATAACTGTCAAAAGTTGGGCCACCCTACCTATAGATGCCCAGAGAAGCCTAGTTCATCCTATGGTGGTGAAAAGAGGGTAAACTATGTTCAGGAAGATGGAGGTAATACCATAACTTCAGCATTGAACAACCTAGCTTCAGAAGATGGTGAGAGTTTAATGATCAAGAGAGTGTTAATGAAGAAGCCACATAGTACGAAGGCCTCACAGAGAAGAGCATTGTTTAGGATTAAGTGTAATATCATGGGAAAGGTGATCATAGATTCAGGATCCACAGATAACATCATACCAGAGGAAGCAGTAAGCAAATTGAAACTACCTAGGATACAACACAACGAGCCATACAAGGTCACATGGTTAAATAAGGGACAACATGTGTTAGTAAATGAGCAAGCCTAGGTAGATTTCCACATAGGTGGATGTGTAGATAATATCCTATGTGACATCCTTCCTATGGATGCTTGCCACCTACTGTTGGGTAGACCATGGAAGTTTGACCAAAAACCACAACATGATGGGGAAAGAAACTCCTACTCATTTCAGAAAGATGGAGTAACCTATCAGATTCAATCCCTCATTGAAGAAGGAGAGAGCAGCAATAAAGTACCTAACATCTTGTTAGTGAATGAGAAAGAATTCATAAAAACACTAGAAGAAGGTGAAGGAGTGGGATTTGCACTCATAGTGAAACCCAAGGAAGAAAAGGTAGAAAAGAAAGTTGAGATACCATGTGAGGTGCAGCAAATCCTTGATAACTTCAAAGAAATAATCAATGATGGTACACCTACAGCTTTGCCACCTCCTAGAGCCATTAGCCATCAAATTGATTTCATACCTGGAGGCTCTTTACCTAATAAGGCATCCTGCAAGATGACCCCTGAACAAAATGAAGAGGTAGCAAGACAAATACAAGAACTCCTAGACCAAGGGCTAATTAGGAAGAGCATTAGTCCTTGTGCAATACCTATAGTGTTGGCACCTAAGAAGGGTGGAACATGGAGACTTTGCACAGATTCCAGAGTCATAAACAAGATCACCATCAGATACAGATTTCCCATACCCAGGATAGAGTATTTGATGGATTGTTTGGGGGGTGCACAGTATTTTAGTAAGATTGACTTGAAGAGTGGTTACCATCAGATAAGAATCAAAGAGGGTGATGAGTGGAAGACAACTTTCAAAATGAATGAGGGTCTTTATGAGTGGCTTGTCATGCCATTTGGACTCTCTAATGCTCCCAGTACATTCGTGAGACTCATGAATGAAGTTTTACATGATTTCATTAGCAAGTTTTTTGTTGTGTATTTAGATGATATTCTTATTTTCAGTAAGACTAAGGAAGATCATTTGGAGCATTTAGCTATTGTTTTGAGATAGTTATCTGATGAATAGCTAACCATTAATCTTGAAAAGTATGATTTCTTGAACCAAGAATTGGTCTATCTTGGTTTTGTTGTATCAGGAGGCAATTTGAAAATGGATCAATCTAAAGTTGCAGCAATAACCAGTTGGCCAACTCCTAAGATAGACAGTGATGTCAAAAGCTTCCATGGTTTGGTACAATTTTACAAAAAATTCATTAGGGGATTCAGTGAGATTTGTGCTCCAATGTTAGCCACCATCAAAGGGGGTGTAAAGGTAAAATTTCAGTGGACAAGTGCAGCCAATAAGGGGTTTGAATTATTGAAAACTAATGTAGCTACTCAACCAGTGCTCATTTTACCTAGTTTTGATACGCTTTTTACTATTGAATGTGATGCTAGTAATATTGTTGTAGGAGCTGTTTTAAGTTAGGAAAATAGACTAGTTGCACTCTTTAGTGAGAAGTTGAATGATGCAAAGAAAAAGTACTATTCCTATGATTTAGAACTATATGCACTAGTACAAGCACTTAGGAAATGGAGACATTATCTTCTTCCTAAAGAGTTTGTTGTATACACAGACAATCAGGCACTAAGTTTCTTGAACTCATAGGATAAACTGAATCAAAGGCATGTTAAATGGGTAGAATGCTTGCAAGCTTACACTTTTACTCTTAAGCATAAGAAGTGTCAGTTGAATAAAGTAGCAGATGCTTTGAGTAGAAGGTTGTTAACTATTCATGAGATTCAAGTTCAAAGCATTGGTATTGATAGTATCAAAGACATGTATCCTACTGATGATGATTTTGATGAAGCTTATAAAGTTTGTCAAGATTTTGAGAATAATTTCCATGGTGCATATGTTGATTTCACTTTGCAGGATGGTTTGTTATTCAGGGGTGGACAGTTGTGTGTTCCAAAAGGTTCTATGAGGAAGAACCTAATTCAAGAGAAGCACAATGGGTGCATAAGTGAACATTTCAGTCTCAACAAGACCTTAGAGGTGGTTCAAAGGTTCTGTTATTGGTCGGAGATTCAGAGAGACATCAAGAGGTATGTTGAGCAGTGCTTGGTATGTCAGAAAGAAAAAAGGTAATTCCTCTAATGCTGGTTTATATTAGCCTCTTCCCATTCCATATAGGCCTTGGGATTGCATTAGTATGTATTTTGTGGTAGGATTACCTAGAACTCAAGTAGGATTTAATAGCATCTTTGTAGTAGTTGACAGATTTAGCAAAATGGCTCATTTTATTCCTTGTAAGACAAAACATGATGCAAGTCATATTGCTTTCTTGTTTTTCAAAGAAGTTGTTAGAATTCATGGTTTGCCTACTAGCATTGTTTCAGATAGGGATGCTAAGTTTCTTGGTCATTTATGGAAAACATTGGGGAAGAGATCGGGAACTAATTTCTCTTTTGGTTCAGCTTATCATCCACAAACTGATTGCCAAACCAAAGTTGAGAACAGGTCTCTTGGAAACATGCTTAGGTGCTTGACAAAGGAATATGGGCAGAGTTGGCATCTGATAGTTTTGATACTGATTGTTAAGTACAAATGCCAAGCTAACAAGATGAGAGGGGGGGGTGAATCATATAAACTTAATCTTCCATAAAATCAACAGATTCAACCACGGTAGCTTAAATAGATATATGTAATCAAAACTGTAAAATATGCAACCTTAAGAACACATAATCATAACAACACTCATAACACCAGATTTAATGTGGAAACCCAAATAGGGAAAAACCACTATGGGATTTCAGACCCACTAAGAAATATACTCTTCTAGAGTATGCTCGGTTAAAAGCAAATCCTGTTAAAAATTACAAACACATTGCTAGATGTGACCTAGTTCAGGGATTTCCCTCAGATCTGTTAGGATCTTCACTTTGTTAGAAGTGACCTTGTCAAAGGATTTCAAACACTCATTTATAATGTCACCTTGCTAGAGGGTTTTACAAATAAGACTATTAAGCCCACTCGGTTAAGAGATTTTATGTCACTTTACAAAATAACAATAATAAAATATATCTGCAACTTCACATCAAAAATACTAAAGCAGATTCTTATTTGCTCAATACAATCTAGTCATAGGACTTATCTTGTCCCTCTGCTGGGCTCTATACTTTATTAATCAAATAGGTCTTCAAGCTTTTGTGCGTGGTAATCACTATGTAGCATCCCTATGCTTACTCTTGCCCGCATGCATTGTTTATCAATAGTTCCTTATTTATAAATAATTTACTAACTGCTGAATCTCCTTGATCACATATCCCATGATCAATCATAGCCATCAAATCTTCAAACTTGACCAGGCTCAATGTATCCTTTGATCTGAAAATGTTTTACCTCGTCTTGGAACTTGCATACATTTCTTGGAACTTGTGCTAAGGTATTGCAGTTCAATCTGAGCTATAGATCTTTGTACCGATCTTCCATTGCCATGGATTCTTTAACAAACTTCATGCACAACATACCAATCATTTAATCAATTCCAACTCATTAGCTTCCTTCATTAAATAACACTTTTAATCATTTAATGAATTCTGGTACAACTAGGTTGCAACTCGGTAAATACTAAACTTCACTCGGTAGACCTTCCGCCTTCATTAACCGATAGCGATATCCTTAGGGTTTACCGACTAGGTTCTTTGCTCGGTAACATAGTATAGTATTAACCTTACAATCAACAACATATGTAGGATATGAAAACAATCTAAACATCATGATCTCATCATTGTCTAACTCGGTAATAGTTGCCCATTGAATAACTTATTTTTCCCCTTATTCATCACATTCTTTCAGTTTCTTTTACCGACATATTTATACTCATCAAATCATACTTCTTAAGATATGGCAACATCATACTGAATTAGGAAATCAATTTCTTGACATCAATGACAAAATAATAATATTAAGACAGTAAACTTCCTTAATCAGTTATATCCATAATCATCAACAACCTTCTCAATATCCTAATTGAAATGCCAACAATCTCTTATTGTCTGTTATAATGCCAAAAATCTCCCCCTTTGGCATTGATGGCAAAACCAATTGATTTGACCTAATTGATTCTAAAATACTCTCCCCCTGTCATCAGACTTCTCCCCCATACAATTGTCTTCTCCCCCTTTGACAACAATGCCAAAAACTAAAAAAGCTAAAACATGATTTCTTCCACTAAGAAGTGAATTCCTTGCTGTTATGTGTCAACTCAGTCTCAGTCAGAGCATTATGTCTTCAATTCCTGTTCCCTATAGTTGTTTCTTGCACACGTTTAGAAAACATCCTAAAGTGTGTAAATAAGCATCAATCCACACATAATATTCTTTAGATTCATCGAATTGATACTTTCACCGAACTCTGTCAGTGAGTAGAAGATAGGGGTAGGACCCCTAACTTTCTTCTAAGATACTCAAAAGTGTCCCTTGGCAATGGCTTTGTGAAGATATCTACTATTTGTTCCTTTGTGCTAACATACTCCAACACCACTTTCTTCTCTTGAGCTTCTTCTCTAAGATAACGATATTTGATAGAGATGTGCTCTGTCTTAGAGTGCATAACAAGATTCTTTGAAATGTTAATGGCACTAGTATTGTCACATAATATAGTTACTGGCTCGGTAACTTTCTCATTTATGCCTTCCAATAGTTGTTTGATCCATGCTATATTGGTACAATTCAATGCTGCAGCAACATATTCAGCTTCTGTTGTTGACTGTGAAACACATCCTTGTTTCTTGCTAAGCCAACTCACTAGTCTTTCTCCTAAAAAGAAATCTCCTCCACTTGTACTTTTTCTATCCTCAATGTTGCCTACCCAATTAGCATCAGTATAAAATTTTAAATCAAAAAAATTTCCTTTCTAATATACTAAGCCATAATCTCCACTGCCTTTCAAGTATCTAAAAATTCTCTTGATTGTTGTCATGTGTGTTTCCTTGGGATCTGTAGAAAATCTTGCAACTATACCTACTGCATGTGCTATATCTAGCCTGCTATGAACAACATATTGTAGCTTTCCAATCATGGATTGGTAAAGTGTCTAATCAACAGATGTAGATTCATCATTCTTGGATAATTTACAGTTGATAGCCATAGGAGTACTTACTGGTTTTGAGTCCTGCATCCAAATTTCTTGAAGATTTCCTTTATGTACTTGGATTGAGTAATGAAAATCTCATCTTTCATTTGCAGTATCTATAAACCTATAAAATACTTTATCTCACCGATTAATGACATCTCAAATTCTTTGCTCATTTCATTTCCAAAGTTTCTGCAAAGAGAATCATTCCCACAAAATATAATGTCATCAACAAATATGGTTGAGATCAGTATTCCATTTTCATCATTCTTCATGTACATATTACTATTTTCACTTGTTCTTATAAAACTAATCTTGATTAAATAAGAATGCAATCTCTCATACCATGCTCTAGGTGCTTGCTTTAGACTATATAAAGCTTTGTTCAATTTACATAGCTGATATTTATTCTCTCCTTCAACAAATCCTTCAGGTTGTTCAATAAAAACTTCTTCTTCTAATATACCATTCAAAAATGCAAATTTGACATCCATTTGATATACCTTGAAATTTTTGTAAGCAGCGTATGCCAACAATGTTCTTACTCCTTCAAGTCTAGCCACAGGTGCAAAAGTCTCACCATAATCAATTCCCTCTTCTTGAGCATATCCTTTGCAAACTAGTCTTGCTTTATTTTGAATGATCTCACCTTTTTCATTCAGCTTGTTTCTAAAAATCCTCTTTGTACTGATTACATTTTTGTCCTTCAATCTTGGGACCAATGTCCATGTGTCATTCTTCTTGATTTGATCAATCTCTTCTATCATAGCATTTATCCAATCTTCACTGTTAAATGCCTCTTTCACTATTCTCGGTTCAAATTCAGATATCAGACATGTGTTCTGTCTTAGTTTGTTCCTTGTCATCACTAGATCATCTTTATCTCCTATAATTTGACTTGATGCATGATTCCTTCTAACATACTTGGCTAATACAGGCTTGGTAGGCTCTATATGATCTTCTTCATCACTTGGTAACTTAATATCTTCTTTATTTTCTTCAGTAACTCTCTCGGTAGGACTTGTCGGTTGAACATAGATGAATTCTTCATAATCTTTTGGTTCCTTAGAATTTCCTTCATCATTTCTTTCTGCAAATTCATCAATTTTCACATTTCCACTTTCTACTATTTTGTTAGATGATTTGATCAAACATTTAATTGCTTTACTTCTAGAAGGATAACCAAGAAATGTTTCTTCTTCACTTTTCTGATCAAACTTTCCATTTCTATCATCTTTGTGTACATAGCATCTATTTCCAAAGATTTTGAAGTAACTTACATTAGGTTTCTTGTCATACCAGATTTCATATGGTGTCTTCAAAGTTCCTTTCTTCAGTTGTACTCGGTTCAGGGTGTAAACTATTGTGCTTATTACTTCTCTCCAAAATGTTTGTGGCACTTTCTTTTCAATCATCACGGTTCTGGCACAATCCACAATATATTTGTTTCTTCTCTTAGCTATCCCATTTTGCTATGGAGTTCTCGGTGCAGAGAATTGTCATTTTATACCATGATCATTGCAGAATAAGTTGAACTCATCAGAGGTAAACTCTCCTCCTCTATCTAATCTAATACATTTCAGTTGTCTTCCTATTTCATTTTCAACTCTTGCCTTGTACCATTTAAACATTTGAAAAGCTTCTGATTTTTCTTTTAAAAACATAACTGACATAATCCTTGAATAATCATCCACAAATAATATGAAATATTTATCACCATAATAACTTTGAACTTTCATAGGACCACAAAGATCAGTGTGCACAAGATCTAAAATTCCCTTAGAAGTGTAGGACTTACTTGTAAAGCTTGATCTTGTCATCTTACCCATCTGGCATCCTTGGCACATAGCATTCTTAGGTTTTTCCAAACTCGGTAGACCTCTTACTCGGTGCTTCTTAGTTATTCAAAATTTACATGACAAAACCTTTTATGCCATAACCAGGTATCATCTATCTTTGCATAAAGACAATTATTCCAAGTTGAGTCAAGGTGAAATGTGTTACCTTTCATTTGAGTCCCGGTAGTAGCTAACTTTCCATGCTTTCCATGAAGTTTGACAATTCCTTTCTGAAATTCTATTCGGTAACTTGTTTTGTTTAGTTGTGCTACCCTCAACAAATTTAATTTCAAACCTTCAACCCAATAAACATCAATACATTTAGCATTCTCAGGAAGTGTTATGGATCCTTTACCTTTTACTGGACATAGTGCATCATTACCAAATCTTACATAGCCTCCATCATAGTCTTCTAATTTAACAAACTTGAGTTTATCACCTATCATGTGATGTGAGCATCCACTATCTATGATCCAAGAATCATTAGTATTTATGTGAGATATTAGGGCTTTTGCTTCATACCTTTCCTCATCTGATCCATCTTTGATAGCCACATAAACAACTTCCTCTGTATCAGTTTCATCTGATTTATCATCATTAGATTCCTCATCAACTATTAGGCATGTCCTTTTATCTCTTCTTTTGATATCTCGGTGTCCTCTATAATGATTATCTTTCTGTCTGTCATCTTGATAATCTCTCTTTTCACTTGATTCTTTGTCAAGATAGTTAGAGGCCATATGTCCTATCTTATCACAATTGAAACATTTCAAAGGTAGTTTTCCTTTATACTTACCTTTTCCTCTCGATAGCCTTCTAGCTAATAGTGCTTCAAACTCTTCTTGCTTCTTGATTTCCTCATATAGTTTGTGCACTTTTTCCATGTTCTTGCAAAATCTTTCACTAGCTCCACTGTGATCCCCTTCAGTGTACTTACTCATTCTATCATTGTCATCATCAGATTCACCAATATGAAAAGAACAGAATGCAGATTCAATTTTATTTACCGATGACCCACTGTTATCAAAATTACTTAACTCAAATGCATGTAGCTTACCAATAGTAGCATCCACAGAAACTGACATATTGGGTACAGACCTCAATTCATTGATTGCAGAGACTCGGATTGCATAAGCAGGTAGAAGGGTTCTCAATAACTTACTTGTGACATCTTTTTCTTCAATGGTTCCTCCTACTCCTTTGTTTTGATTGACAATCTCCTTTAGTCTTGTACTGTACTAGGTTATGTTATCACCTTCAATCATCCTCATAGATTCAAGTTGTCCTCTTAAACTATCCACTTTTGCTCTTTGAACATGTTCATTACCACCATACATAGATATGAGATTGTCCCACATTGCCTTGGCATCATTGTAGCCTTCTAGATCATTAAACTCTGAGTCTGTCAATGCAGATGTTATTTCAATCATTGCTTGAATATGTTCTTGCTTTGCCTTTATCTCTTCCATTGTCAATGGATAGGTGCTAGGTGCAATCAAATCATTCTCTAGATAATATACAACATATTCTCCAACTCCTAATAGGTGCAACTTCATCCTTTTCTGCCATATAGAGAAGCTTGTCTTGTTCAACTTCGGTGCATCCCTCTTATACATCTTTGGATCTTTTCGTCAAGTAACTTTAAACTTTTTCTTCCAGAGTCCAAAGCTCTGATACCAATTGATAGTTCTGATACTAATTGTTAAGTACAGATGCCAAGCTAACAAGATGAGAAGGGGGGGGCGAATCATATAAACTTAATCTTTGATAAAATCGACAAATTCAACCTTGGTAACTTAAACAGATATATGTAATCAAAACTGTAAAACATGCAACCTTAAGAACACATAATCATAGCAACACTCATAACACCAGATTTAATGTGGAATCCCAAATAGGGAAAAACCACTGTGAGATTTTGGACCCACTAAGAAATATACTCTTCTAGAGTATGCTTGGTTAAAAGAAAATCCTGTTAAAGATTACAAACACATTGCTAGATGTGACCCGGTTAAGGGATTTCCGTCAGATCTGTTAGGATCTTCACTTTGTTAGAAGTGACCTTGTCAAAGGATTTCAAACAATTATTTATAATGTCACCTTGCTAGAGGGTTTTACAAATAAGACTGTTAAGTCCACTCGGTTAAGAGATTTTCTGTCACTTTACAAAATAATATTAATAAAATATATCTGCAAATTCACATCAAAAATGCTAAAGCTGATTATTATTTGCTCAATACAATCTAGTCATAGGACTTATCTTGTCCCTCTGCTGGGATCTATACTCTGTTAATCAAACAGGTCTTCAAGCTTCTGTGCTCGGTAATCACTATGTATTATCCATGTGCTTACACTTGCCTGCATGCATTGTTTATCAACAGCTCCTTATTTATAAACAATTTGCTAACAGTTGAATCTCCTTGATCACATATCCCATGATCAATCATAGCCATCAGATCTTCAAACTTGACCAGGTTTAATGTATCCTTCGATCTGAAATTTTTTTACCTCATCTTGGAACTTGCATACATTTTTTGGAACTTGTGCTAAGGTATTGCAGTTCAATATGAGCTGTAGATCTTCTACCGATCCTCCATTGCCATGGATTCTTTAACAAACTTCATGCATGACATACCAATCATTTAATCAATTCCAACTCATCAACTTTCTTCATTAAATAACACTTTTAATCATTTAATTCATTCTCTTACAGCTCGATTGCAACTTGGTAAATACTAAACTTCACTCGGTAGACCTTCCGCCTTCATTAACCGATAGAGATAACCTTAGGGTTTACAAACTAGGTTCCTTAGGGTTTACCAACTAGGTTCTTTGATCGGTAACATAGTATAGTATTAACCTTACAATCAACAACATATGTAGGATATCAAAACAATCTAAACATCATGATCTCATCATTGTCTAACTCAGTATTAGTTGCCCATTCAATAACTTATTTCTCCATTTATTCATCACATTCTTTCAGTATCTTTTACCGACATCTTTATACTCATCAAATCATACTTCTTAAGATATGGCAACATCATACTGAATTAGAAAATCAATTTCTTGACATCAATGACAAAATAATAATTTTAAGACAGTTAACATCCTTAATAAGTTATATCCATAATCATCAACAACCTTCTCAATATCCTAATTGAAATGGCAACAATCTCTTATTGTCTGTTATAATGCCAACAAGATCAGCTCATTCATCAAGCAGAATATGCCTACAATGACAGTGTTAACTGGTCTATAGGTAAAAGTCCTTTTGAAGTTGTTTATGGTATGCATCCAAGGGGTATAATGGAGTTGAGGGATATCACTAATTTGTAGCATAAGAGTGGAACAACAGATGACATGGCACAATCCATGAAGGAGGTTCATGAGCAAGTGAGAAAGGCTCTCCAAGATACCTCCCAAAAAGTCAAGGCAAGAGTGGATGCTACAAAGAGAGATGTTCAGTTTTCCATTGGTGATTATGTGATGGTTCATTTGAAAAAGGAAAGGCTATAAAAGGGAGTTCCAAGCAAACTTCAGATGGGGAGAATAGGCCCTTGCAAAATCTTGGCTAAGTATGGGTCTAATGCTTACAAAGTTGATTTGCCTACTAATGTTTCTTTGTCTCTCATTTTTAATGTTGTAGATCTGATTGCTTTCAAAGGGAAGCCACCTGAGGAGATTCAAAGAGTTTCAGATGTTGCATAATCCCTTTCTGATCTATCTCTCCCTTCTCTTTCTTTTCCCCAAGTAGAATAGGTTCTATACTCCAAGATACTAAAAAAGACAAGGAATCACACCTACATGGAGCATTTAATTAAATGGAAGGACAAGCCTATCTCAGAGGCCACATGGATACCTGAAGTTGACTTTCAGAAAACTGGAATACCTTCTTCTTTTCTGCCTCAAGGAGTCACATGACTTCTTTGTTTTTGGGGGAGTATGGTGTAGGAGCACCTAGTTTAGCAAAACTCTCCTTTTTGAGTAATTTGTGTTTTCATGTTTGTAATTTCTTGTTTCAAGTTTATAATGTTGTTTTAGGTTGTTATGTGTCTTGTTTAGTGGTTTTGATCTCATTTTGGGCTCAAGAGATCAAGTTTTTCCTTTCAGGCTTTGAGTTGACAATTTTTGGCAAAAATATAAAAAATTGCAAAAAAGGTCTTCTAATGCTTTCCAAAGAATTGAAACATGTTTGATAAGTGTTTTTAGGAATATCAAAGTTATTTAGACAAGTTGATAAGGTTAGATTGTCAAAAATGCCTCTTGGAGCAAGAAATGTTATCATTTGGCTTGAAAAGTTGTCATTTTTTGACTTTTCTTGCAAAATGAAGCTGTGGAAGCCTCATGTCCATATTGGGCTTAATAAATAACTTTTTGGACTATAAAAAAACCTCTATTTTCCTTGAAGAAGGCTGGTGATTGTATGAGCAAGAGTTTCATAATAAAAATCATGACATTTTGGCTTTATTCACTGGTTTTTCTTATTTTGGTGTAATAGTCCGTACTGTAGCTTCATAGACCATACTGTACTTTTGGGAAAGTGTGTATAATAGTTTTAAAATAATCTCCAAGTGATTGTGGTATTGGTTTCCTTTGGTAAGTTATTTGTACAAAAAAATTTTACTTCTATGTGCTCACTGCCCTGTCAGGGATTTGAAGTTCCAAAATGCCACCACTTGACTGATCCAGGTCTAGGAGCCCACATAATGGATTTAGTCAAGTTGGTATTCATGTATATACTATAAATATGCTCTATTTTATGCCAAAAATGTGGTTGGAAGAAGGACTTGAGTGAATACTAGGCAAGTAGTGATTACTCGGCTAGTAGCATGATCAAAAACTCAAGATTTGTATCCAAAAGAAATTTGGAGTGAACAAATGAATGGGTCAGAGGTCTGGACATGTGGCCAAGGTTGTGAAGCATCATCTTAATGTCTTAGAGTAGCTTGTTCCATTTAATCATTCTCATTTTGTAAACAAAACAGTGAGTTCACTGTTTTTGTGTATTGTGTGTGTCAAAATGCTCATGGAATGCTTCAAAAGCATAATCCAAGCCTTGTAACTGAGAAGTAAATGTAATAGGAATAATCTCTAGTGTTTTTCATACCTCATTGAGGTATATTTCCAATTCAAACTCTTCATTATGCAGGTCAAAAAGTGTAACAGCTGTTGACTGGTAAAAGGGAAGCAAATTGATAGTGACAATGGCAATTTTACTATTTTCCCACTTGTTTGCCAAGTGTTTGGAATTATGTTTGCAAGGAAATAATAAGGGAAGGTTCTATTTTTGTGTGGAAGAAGTCATAAGCCATTTTGGAGGCTTGAAGAGTGGAGTTGGAGAGACTTTCCAATGTTTTTGGTCTAAACCCTACCAAACCCCCCAAATATGCCTAAAATGGTGGATAGACCTCTTGTTGCTCTAACATTGGCCCAAACCATGAAAATCCATCAGCACTTACCTCTAAACCACCTTCCAAAACAAGTTTATTGAAGGAGAAGCCCATCATTGGGGAGGGTGAGTAAAAAGGTGACACTTATGCCTCCACGGGCTACTAGCCTTTTGACTGCATAACCCACACTTTTTAGAACCTAATTGCAAGGACTTTAGGTCTTAACAAACTTCATGAGATCTTCCCAAAACAATGAAATAAGCAACATATAGGCCCTTTTTGAGGTTTTGACCCTTGGCTGGTGTATTGAGCAAGCCAAGTCTATAGGCCTAAAACTAAGTTTGGTTGTCAAACTTGAACAAAACCTTGCTGCCCCCATATGTCCATGTTGAAGACTCCTAATGTGCTTTGAAATAGAGGGTTGAATGCCAAAAGAATAGGGTTTGAGAATGTGTAGATGGGTGGAGTGAGAAATTGGAGTAGGTTTGAGCATGTGTGTGAGCTATCACCAGAAAGGGAGGTTGTTGGTGAAGACTTGTAGAGAGATCAGCCTATTGCAACTAATCTTGATATTGGCCAACATAAGGAGCAGACATAAACAATACTTTTGTTTCCTTTTGTAACTTCTTGACCAAAATTGGCCTTTTGAACACTTACCTAGCAATCTCCCTATTAGTAGGTGTCCCAACTAGTTTACAGTCACTCATTCCAAATGTCTTCATGACCTCTTTCACATACTTAAACTGTGCGATGCAAATACCATTCTTCATTTGTTGTATTTGCAAGCCTATGAAATTTTTTATTTCTCCCACTAAAGACATTTCAAACTCATTCTTCATTTCATCTTCAAAATTATTGCTCATGTCATCATTATCTCCAAATATGATATCATCAACAAATACTTCACTGACAAGTATTTTATTTCCTTCATATTTGAGATATATGTTACTATCATCACTGGTTCTCAGAAATCCTATCTTCATCAGATGTGTATGAAGCTTTTCATACCATGCTCTTGGTGCCTGCTTTAGTCCATATAAAGTTTTATGCAATCTGAATACCATGTATTTCTTATCAATCAGAGCATAACCATTTGGTTGCTCAATGTATACTTCTTCTTCTAGTATCCCATTCAAAAATGCTAACTTAACATCCATCTGGTATACCTTCAATTTCTTGTGTGCTGCAAATGCAAGTAAATTTCTGACACCTTCCAGTCTTGCCACTGGTGTAAAAGTCTCACCATATTCTTCTCCTTCTTCTTGTGCATAACCTTTGCAAACCAACCTAGCTTTGTTGTGAACTACAAAACCATCTTCATTCAACTTGTTTCTGAATACCCACTTAGTACCTATCACATTTTTATTTACTGGTTGGGGTACTAGGGTCCATCTATTGTTCTTCTCAATTTGATCTAATTCCTCCTCCATATCTTTGTAGCATCCTAAAATTGTGACACTTGCAATTTCGACTGCCTTTGGGTCTTCACGATGGTGATGCAACACGGAACCTGAATGGAGACCCCGAAACTTGTTCATGACACCAAAAACTGCATTTTTCAGCACCCTGGCCTGATCCTCCTTGCACCCTGCTATCCCTGGAGGTGGGACCATGGCGCCCAGCGCCCTGGTCCTTAAGGACTAGGGCGCCCAGCTCCCTAGTCCCCCAGGACCATGGCGCCCAGTGCCCTGGTCCCTGGCCCTATTTTTGGGCCCGGTCTCTTTTGGGTCTTGGGTCTTTATGTTTGCAAATTGGAAAATAACATTTCTTGGTCGGCCTAAGGTCAGGAAAATCAGTCTATCAGCCCTAATTGACAAGTATAAAAACTACATTTCCTCTCTCAAAAAGGGAGGAGGACATATGTGTTCAAAGACGCGGAAATGATATTCAAGCATTCAAACATTCAAGCATTCAAGCATTCCTTCAAGCAATTGATCATTCTAAGTCTCCATTCAAGGCTAAGTGTTGCATTCAAGACAAGGATTCAACCATTGAAGAGGAGATCACTTACAACACATTACATACTACATACATTACACCTTCGCATGTAAGAATACAAACATTCTTACAACAAGGTATCAGTACTTGTTTACATTACAAACATTTACATTTACAACATTCTCATTTCTTGGTTAATTCCAAAACCAGGGTTTGACCTAAAGGCAAACCCCTCATCCCTAACCCCCCAATCATCCTCTCTTTTCTGTGTGTAGGTTGCAGGTACACGGCTGTAATTGAAGATCTGGAATCCTTGTGCAGAGACGAATAGATCCACCTTTGTTTCATGGATTTTTTGGAGGACCGTGTGCACGCCGGGCGCCATCGTCCCGTCAACTTTCACTCAAATTTGCAGAACTACACCGTCTCGACAGTTTACTGCTAATTCCAGGTCCGCAACTTCATCCTGTATCCCTATCTCTGTTTATAAGCAAATCTTTCCTATTTTACATGCATTCTTAGTTCAATCTTTCTATCTACAATTCTTTACAAAAGAGGGTATCCTTGATGTCTTAACCCTTGAAACTCATCTAGAATCCAATCTTGCATTGCGTGGGATTGGATCTTGTGGGTTTCAACCCTCTTTTGAATGTAAATTCTTTCCCAAGTGAAAACCATCAACCCTAGTGACTCTCCCTTCTCTCTCCTCGGAGTTGGGGAGGGAAGAACAACTAGGGTTCGATTTTTCCGCTTTACATTTTGGTGAACCCGACGTGAACATCCTCATTCTGATTATTCATGGTTAGATCTGAAAATTTTGTTTCCTTAATTACATTTCCATGTTTGATCTTTTGCAAATTTTAGAGGCTAATTGCATAAAAACCCTAAAATTTTGTTTTTAGTAATTAAACTTGTGGAATGTTTAATGGTTAATGCTTGTTTCAGATCTATCCTTCTATTGCAAATTACCAATTCATATTTGTGCTTTAATTCTGAAAATTAAGTGGTTAAATGTCAAAACCCTAATTTTTAAAACCTTCTTGATTCAACCTTTGACTGATAATTTCACTAATCAAAACACCTCCAAATTGGCTGTAACTTTGGATTCCGCAATAAAATCACAATATCTTTCATCCCTGAAAATTTAGAAAAAAGTTGCGAGGACCGTGTGCACCCCGAGCGCCATCGTCCCTGACATTTTTTTCGAAATTTCGGGAGCTAGATCTTACTGTATTTTTCTGCTAAAATCCAGAATTTTGGCTGATTTTATCAATTTTAACACTTTCAAAATTAAAGTCAAAGTTGGTCTAGCGATTGCTTGGATTGAGGCTTCTAATCATTCAAAAATTGTTGAAATTGAAATTTTTATCAAAATTGTGTTTCTTACAGTCCTAAATCTGAAAAGTGTGTTAGCATTCATTCGAAATTTCAGTGTTTTATTCAAATTTTTGCAGTTTGTGACTTTTGAAATTAAGTGTTTAATTGCAACAACTTTGATTTCCACTTTCAAAATTTGAATTTTGCATGAAATTAAGTCAATTTTTAAATTTCAAAACTTGCATTGCTTTCAATATTCCATCCAAAATCATAAAATTCAAAATTTCAGTTTCCCTCTCTTTTTCAAAATTCAAATTTTACATTTTTCAACAATCTTGGTAGGGTTCAATTTTGAGATTGCAACTTTATTTTGGCCTACCTACAGATCGTAAAATCACTCAATTTTTTCAGATTAGCTTTAAAATCATCATAACTTTCATCCCTGAAAATTTTGAAAAAAGTTGCGAGGACCGTGTGCACTCCGAGCACCACGGTCCCGGACATTTTTTTTGAAATTTTGGGAGATTGTCCTGATTGTATTTAACAGCTTAAATCTAGGAGATTGGCTGATTTTATTGAAATTTGCTACCTATAAAATTCAAAATCTTCTCTCTTTCTTTAGTGCATGAGTTTTACAACAATAAGCCCTACTTACATTATTCCTGTTAGACGAAGCCTTAGAATTAAGTCCTTCCAAGGTGTAATTACCGAGGAGATGGAACCTAATTTGAATGGCCTTTTTAATGAGGACATGGGTAATTCCTCTAATCCTCTTAATGATGAAGAAGCTCTCCATGAGGTTTCTGTAGAACAACTTTCGAAATTGGATAACCAATTTGATGATTTTCGACAATGGATGTCTCAAGAATACCCCGATAGCGAAGCTCTTTCATTAATTGAGGGTCTAAAACGTATGGTTCAAAGTGATAAGAATGGAATTGATATTTTGCATGGTATTGCACACATTGTGGATTCTAATGTGATCCTATGAAAAGTTGTGCCGAAACTTTAGGTTATACACAACCTCCTACTCAAGTCAATCATTCTATTCCTTTGACGACTCCTATTGTTAGTATACCTACTTTTACATCAAACATAATGACTACTTCAACACAAGATATTCCCCCTATGATCACCAATCATGGGGGCAATCCCTCTTCTTCAATCAACCCTCTTCCTTCATTCATTCTTTCAATGAGTGTCCCTATTATATCTCCACAAATAAACATGACGCAAGGGGGCAATTCATTTAACCATTCCATTCCTCCTTGTAGTGTTCCTCCTTTCCAATCATCTCCTATGACTAACTATCATAGTGTCCCACCACCTTACTCTCTACCTTCTTTCAATAACATAACACCTCCATCACAATCTAACACGTCTAATATGAACTCTTCGACTGAAGCGACCATTAACAATCTTGCACAAATTGTCTCTTCTTTACAGCAACAAATTGCCTCTATGAATCAACCTAAGTTTAGTGTGCCCACATTTGATGTTGCGAGCCCACTTTCTCTTGACATTGTTTGAGCTATCCCCCCTAAACATGATAAAATTCCACATTTGGAGCTTTATAATGGTAAGGGTGATCCTCTAACACATGTTAAGACCTTTCAAACAATATGTACCGATTTTGCTTATGACCAAAGGTTGCTTGCAAAACTGTTTACTAGAACATTAAGAGATAAAGCCCTACAATGGTATTGCTCGTTGCCTTCTTATTCTATTTCTTCTTTCGAACAACTTGCAAATGCTTTCATTCAACAATTTCAAAACAATATAAGTCCTAAAGTTACTTTGATTGATTTAATGCATTGTAAACAAGGTGTTAAAGAAAAAGTGACTGATTTCATTGGTAGATATAAGCATTTGTATGCTCAAATTTCTTTTCCAGTGCCTGACAATGATATTCAAAGAATCTTTATTTCTAATTTACAAAAAGATATTAGAGAAAAACTCCTGTTTTCTGAGTTTACTTCTTTCCAACAGTTGTGCGCAACTCTTCACAATTATCAACTGACTGTGAGTCAAATGGAACAAGCAAATCCTATGACTCCGAGTGATAAGGGTGATAGTAGTCAACAACCATTTGGGAAGTTTAAACCGAACAGAGAGTCCATTAAGTTCAATGAAAACATCATCAACAACAATGTGAATGCAGCATCAGGTGTGCTTCCTATTTCTAAGTTTTTCAAGAAAGAAAGAAAGTTTACTCCTTTGAATGAATCATTGCATAGTATTATGAATAAGTTATTGGAACAAAATGTGCTTACTCTTCCTCCTATAAGGCAAATAGATCCTGCAAAGATTAATTCACCCTATTTTGATAACAAATCTTTTTGTCAATTTCATCATCATCCTGGGCATGATACTGAAAAATGTTTTGCTTTAAAAGGTAAAATTCAAGATTTGATTGATAATAATACTATCTCTGTTTCTGGAGTGAATGATAAAGGCAATACATTTGTAGCTCCTCCTAACCAAAATCTTAAGATTTTTACTGATCCATTGCCTTCTCATACCTCTAATGCGATTGATACTACTGATTCCTCTGTCTCACCTGATGATCTTGTGTCTATGACTCCAAATGTGATTAACTTTGTGGAGCAACAGAAAATCCCTAAAGAACTTTCCATCACCTTTGATTCTAGTGAAACTATCAGGGCACCTGATGGTCCTTTATATATAGTTGCAAAAGTCAAGAATACATCTTGTCGTGGAGTGCTTATTGATCCTTCTTGCATGGTTAATGTCATTACTAAAGAATTTCTTTTTACTTTGCAATTGAATCAAGTGATCTATGATGAAACAAATGTGGTTGTGAAACTATTTGATGCATTTTCTTCTCCTGCAATTGGTTCTATTACATTACCTATTGAGGTCCATAACAAACCCCTTGATATGGACTTTGCTATTATTCCATCATCTGAACAATTTCGTGTGAAGCTAGGCTATCCTTGGCTATCTTCCATGAAAGCTATTGCTTCTCCTATTCACAAGTGCTTGAAATTTCCCCATAATGGTGAAGTTGTTACTGTCAATCATAGCCTCTTTAGACCAGCTGAAAGAACTTCTAATGTTCCTATTGATTACTTTTGGCCTAAACAATTCCAATCTCTTCCTCCGCGAAGTGATCATCTTTTCAAATCTTATCAAAAGTGGAAAAAAGATATGATCCTTTCTCTAGGTGAACCTAGAACACCCAAACTTGACATTCCTATCGTTCTTGAGAAGGAAGTTCTTCCTTTGAAAGATAAAACTAATGTCTTTCCTCAAGAAGATTCCCAACCCATTCCTATGGATGTGACTATGCCTATGTCTAATAAACTTTCTAAAGGTAGACCTATACCTCCTCGTCATGATGGGCTTGGTCTCCTTCCTAAACCAAATATTCCTCCTTTATATGGAGCAGTTCCTCCTCCTTCCTCTTATGGAGAGAAGAGACCTTCGTCTTCTCCTATTATTCAACCTAAGAGACCACAACCTAAACACTCAAGTGATAAGGATGAGAACATTCCTCCTCCTCAATCTTCTCAACTTCCTACTAAGACTAGACGAAATCATTCTGCATGTGAACGTCGACGAAAGCGTCGTCTTAGAGCTCAGGCAGCTGCTTCTCAAACTTCGCAATCCCCAAAAACACCTTCAGCCAGTATTATCCCATTTTTTCCTTAGCCGACGATTGAGCCGAAATCTCCTAAACATAAGATGCATGATGGTCTTGATCCTGTGTGAGTTAAAGATCCTATTTTTATAAATCTTGATGATGATATAGATGAAAATGTTATTCATGATGAAAATGTTACTCCTGTTCATTCTGATAGTGGATATGAATATGTTGATGTTGATAACCATTTATCTAACGAATTTTCTAAAGCACTTATCCTAGCTCCTAGACAAGAACGACGTGGCTTGGGGTATGAACATAGCCCTTGTTTGGATCTTGTGATAGCTCCATCTGCTGTGTTGGATGTTCCTCCTCTAGCGTGTTTCCTACCTTCCCGAAATACTGATCAGCAAGATCGGGGGGTAGATGACGTGCTAGACTAGTTTCATTAGCATAGCGGATTCTCTCCTCCTCTCTTTTGTTATTTCTTCTATGTGTTATTCTCATTCTTCTATTTGTTGTCCTCAGTGTTGTCTACTTGGGGATGATGCAAAGCATTGAGATCTTTTAGTCTCTCTCATGTTGACTCAAAAGACACATGTGTTCCCTTCTTCTAGGTGACCTGCCTTGATTGGGGAATGAAGAACAATTATGCATACATACATATGATATACATGAATAATCATATAGCATACTGACCCCAAGGAAAGCCAAGTCACCTTGTGCTTTGTGTTTTGTGTCTATTATCCTTGGGCATATCTCACACTTGGGGGCTAAATCCTTGTGATAACGTGCTCCTTTCCTTCTCATTTCTTATATGTATCACTACCTTAAAGCAATCACCCCCGATGAGGCATGTGCGATTGCTTTAACGTAGGGGGGCATACATCCCGTTCATATCTTTTCAAGATACTTGAAAATTTCTTGACAAATTTAGCTTTGCCTTGAAAATTTTTGATATCTTTCTTGCATGACTCATAGTGAGGGAACCCTACTACTGACAGTCATGATTCTCCCTCATGATCTTCCCTTTTACTTTGTCAATCGAAGTTGTAAGATCCTTAGTCCACTGGGGGCTTGGTGTATCTTGCCTCCTTGACGTGGTGAAAGTTTTTCAATGTTGTTTCCTTGTACTTTACCGGAAGTATGAGCGTACGCTTATACTCCCGCTAAAGCGGGGGCTAAATGTAGCATCCTAAAATTGTGACACTTGCAATTTTGACTGCATTTGGGTCTTCACGATGGTGATGCAACACGGAACCTGAATGGAGACCCCGAAACTTGTTCATGACACCAAAAACTGCATTTTTCAGCACCCTGGCTTGATCCTCCTTGCACCCTACTGTCCCTGGAGGTGGGACCATGGCGCCCAGTGGCCTGGTCCTTCAGGACTAGGGCACCCAACGCCTTGGTCCCCCAGGACCATGGCGCCCAACAACCTGGTCCCTGGCCCTATTTTTGGGCCCGGTCTCTTTTGGGTCTCGGGTCTTTATGTTTGCAAATTGGAAAATAACATTTCTTGGTTGGCCTAAGGTTAGGAAAATCAGTCTATCAACCCTAATTGACAAGTATATAAACTACATTTCCTCTCTCAAAAAGGGAGGAGGACATATGTGTGCAAAGACGCGGAAATGATATTCAAGCATTCAAACATTCAAGCATTCAAGCATTCCTTCAAGCAATTGATCATTCTAAGTCTCCATTCAAGGCTAAGTGTTGCATTCAAGACAAGGATTCAACCATTGAAGAGGAGATCACTTACAACATATTACATACTACATACATTACACCTTCCCATGTAAGAATACAAACATTCTTACAACAAGGTATCAGTACTTGTTTACATTACAAACATTTACATTTACAGCATTCTCATTTCTTGGTTAATTCCAAAACCGGGGTTTGACCTAAAGGCAAACCCCTCATCCCTAACCCCCCAATCGTCCTCTCTTTTCTGTGTGTAGGTTGCAGGTACACGGCTGTAATTGAAGATCTGGAATCCTTGTGCAGAGACGAACATATCCACCTTCATTTCGCGGATTTTTCGGAGGACCGTCTGCACGCTGGGCGCCATCGTCCCGTCAACTTTCGCTCAAATTTGCAGAACAGCACCGTCTCGACATTTTACTGCTAATTCCAAGTCCGCAGCTTCATCCTGTATCCCTATCTCTATTTATAAGCGAATCTTTCCTATTTTATATGCATTCTTAGTTCAATCTTTCTATCTACAATTCTTTACAAAAGAGGGTATCCTTGATGTCTTAACCCTTGAAACTCATTTAGAATCCAATCTTGCATTGCGTGGGATTGGATCTTGTGGGTTTCAACCCCTCTTTTGAATGTAAAGTCTCCCCTAAGTGAAAACCATCAACCCTAGTGACTCTCCCTTCTCTCTCCTTGGAGATTGGGGAGGAGAGAACGACTAGGGTTCAATTTTTCCGCTTTACAATCTTTAACCCAATGATCATCACCAAATGCTTCCTTAGTAGTTCTTGGTTCAATAGTGGAGATCATGCAATAATTCTCTTTAATTCTTCTTCTAGTTAGTACTCCAGCATCCTTATCCCCAATAATCTATTCAGAATTGTGATTCAGTCTCGCATATCTTGGAATAACATGATCATTATCTTCAGGTTAACTTCTTCATTATCATCAGCTTCTTCTGAATTTATCTATTCCAATTGAACTGGTACATCAATATTTGTTTTGTCAGTTTCAAATTTCATAGTTTCTAGTTCCAAAAATAAAATGCAAGGTTCTTCATCCTTTTTCTCTAAACTATTTTCCTCTAAGACTTTAGGATTTTCATCCACTCGAACATTAGCACTCTCAATAATTCCTTGTGTCCAGTTGTTAAAACACTTGTAGGCCTTACTCTTGGTGGAATAGCCAAGAAATATACCTTCATCACTTTTAGCTTCAAATTTGCTAATATAATCACCTCTCTTAATAAAACATTTTCTTCCAAATATTTTGAAATAACTAACATCAGGTGATTTACCATACCAATATTCATAAGGAGTCTTGTCCTTACCTCTCTTTACCAGAATCCAGTTCGTAGTGTAGACAATTGTGCTGACAACTTCTCTCCAGAAAGTTTTCGCTACACCTCCTTGTATCAACATCATCCTAGCAACTTCAACAACTAACTAGTTTTTTCTCTCTGTGATACAATTATGTTGTGGTGTCCTTGGTGCAGATAGATGCCACTTGATACCATTTTCTTCACAATGCCTAGTGAATTCCTCAAAAGTAAATTCGTCGCCCTAATCTGTCCTTAGACACTTTATCTTCTTATTGCTCTCCTTCTCAGCTAAGGCCTTGAATGCCTTGAACTTACCAAAAGCTTCAGTCTTATCCTTCAATAATGTGACCCACATCATCCTTGAGAAATCATCAGTGAAGATCAAAAAATATCTGTCACCTTGAATACTTCTTGTTCTTATTGGTTTACAAAGATCTGTATGAACATAATCTAACAAATATTCCACTGAAAAGGATTTGCTCTTGAAAGTTGAGGATGTCATCTTTCCCAACTAACATTCTTTGCATAAAGCATTAACTAGTTTGTCTAACTAAGGTAAACCTCTCATTGTCTTCAACTTAGTCACTTTAATAATGTTATCAAAGTTTATGTGACAAGATCTCCTATGCCAAAGCCAAATTTCATCTATCTTTGCAATTAAATAGTTACTGACTCTAGGATTAAGGTGAAACAAGTTACCTTTGTTTTCTTCCCGGTTGCAATCAATTCACCTTTATTGCCATAGATTTTGCACATACCATTTTTAAACTCTAATAGGTATCCTCTGTCATTAATTTGTGCCACACTTAAAAGATTGTACTTTAGACCTACAACCCAATAGACATCATCTGCACTACTCTTTCCATTAAGAAAAATAGTTCCCTTACCTTTAACCATGTAGGGTGAGTCATTACAAAATCTTACAACTTCGCCATCAAATTCCTTCAGAGTGATCACCGGTCATGTGATGTGAACAACCACTATCAATGATCCAATCATCAGAGTTATCCATCCTGGATACTAATGCCTTCTGGTCTGACATCTCTTCTTTAATAGCTACAAACACAATGTCTTCATTAGCATCACCATCAGATTCCCCATTAGTGATACCACCATCAACAACAATAAGACAATCTCTTTTTCTTTTACCCTTGTACTTCTTGAACTTCTCTCGTTTGTGCTCATTGTCACCATTAGGATAGTTAGCAGTAATGTGTCCAACCTTGTTGCATGCAAAACATGTCAAAGGTAATTTACCTCTATATTTACCTATACCTCTAGGCAACCACTTGGCCAACAATGCTTCCAGCTCAACTAAATTGTCTTCATCATCAGCTTCTCTGCTTGATCTGGATTCATAACTATGATTGGCATCTCTAATTTTCCTCATAGATGGGTTAGAAACAGAAGCTCTAAATGCAGACTTAGATTTATGTACACTACCATCATAACCATTTAATTCAAAATAAGTAAGCTTGCCATTGATGGAGTCAAGAGTTACCTTATTTTTGTCAATGGACTTCAGCTCCTGAATAGCTGCAACTCAGATAGCCTAGACCAGTAGCAAGGTTCTCGGTACCTTACTGATCACTATGGAATCTTCCACTTTACCTCCTACACTCTTAATTTCACTGACTATCTCTTTTATCCTTTGACCATACTATTGTATATTCTAACTTCAGCCATCCGCATGTCAACAAACCTTCCTCTTAGACTCTCTTCTTTAGAAATCTTAACATGTTCATCATCGCTATAAATCTCTTCAATTTTTCTCCATACCTCATATGCAGTTTCAAAACCATGAACATCTACATACTCTACATCAGACAAAGAACTGATAATAGCCTCCAATGCTTGATGATTTTCTTGTTTCTCTATCTTCTGATCATCAATCAACATCCCAGTAGGTGCAACATACTTAGTATCGACATGTTCCCAATATTGGCTACCCAAACTCTTCATATAAATTTTCATTATATCACTCCATATCCTATAGTTCTCTCTATTAAACTTTGGACCTTCCTTCTTCATCATGATCTACAAGATCTTTACCTCAAGTTGTTAGGCCTATACGTCAGAGGACTTGATATGCTCTGATACCAATTGATGGTATGATGAAAGAATAAGTATCCAGTCAACTACTGAGAGGGGGTGAACCAATAGCCAGAAAAACTGATGCAAACTTCACCAATCTAAAAAATCAATCTCTCAAAGTAAACATAGAACTAATAATATAATACCTCTGTCAAGATACAAACTCATAAGATAAACCGGTTGACTGTTACAACAAATTAATAGTAAACAACTTATTCATTTCTCAATACTTCTGGTTATCATGACTTATCAAAATAGTTAAGTAGTTAAGTAAATCAACCACTAAAACATAACCACAAAAACATTCACCACTTCACACAAATATTTTTTGACAAGTAAACCAAAATAGGTAAAAACCACGGTGAGATGAGACTCACAAGATAACTATATGACCTCTCCTGAAGTTTGCCATGTTAGGAGCCTAGCCTGTTAAAGCTTTACAAAAAGTCGTGTTAAGAATTAATCCTGTTAGGAATCACCCGATTGAAGGATTGACTACAAATGCCTTGTTAGAAGCAATACCCCGTAAGGAGTAACCTCGGTAGAGGATTTGAAAATCCAAGCTAATGGATCACCTTGTTAGAGGATTTGAATAACACCAAGCTTGTTAGAGCTTACCCAGTTAGGGGATTTCAATTCTGTTGTAATTGTTAGAAAACAACAGGAATTTGCTAATTTGTCTGAATAGCACTACACTTCCATTTCATGCTCCTATCTGCCTTTACTCAAACTGCAAATACATCATCCAGTTCGGAGACCACACTCTCAACTCATCTGTGCTCACTCTTTGCCAACTCATTAAACTAAATGAATTCATCAACCTTATAAACAAATCAATCAGGTCAGTTTCACAATAAAAACCTAATTCTCATAGATATTACAAACAAAACGGTTCAAATATGACCGTTGGATTACATACCAATCTCTGTACATCAATCAAGAAAACCTTGATCGCTCCTTGATCACCGCTTCATCGAACCTAGTAACTCATCATGCGCTTTGTATTAGATGCAATACATTTTCTCATTCCCTATGAAAAAATGGTTACAAAAATTCACCAAAATCTATTGAAATTGTCTTTATACAATAACCATACATGTCATAATCATTACCTCTCATCATCAAATCATAAACCAATATAGACAATTCACCAAACTTAATCGGTTAGGGTTTATCAAAAATAATAAGTAGGGTTTACCGGTTACATAAATAGATAAGGTTTACACTGATTACTGGTTCACTCCATAAATTCTTCCTACCAGTTACAGTAACAATATTACAACAATATCAACAATATCATTACTGGTTAATTGACATCAATGACAACATGACATACCATTAATGCAATCTTCATGCAAATGCCAATAGAGCTTTGGTCCTCTCTGTAGAAAGCTTAACCACTTGAGGAATATCTTATGATGACTAACATTTCAAGTTCATCTAGTTCTTCTGGAGCTATCTTTCGAAGGGATATTTCAAGTCTTAATGGAACAAATTACACAGTATGGAAGATTCGGATGGAGACTCATCTGAGATGTCTTGACAAGGAGATTTGGGAGATCACACAGAATGGTGTCACACCCTATAATCTGGGATCTAGAAATCCTCCTCTGGAAAACCTGGATAAGGAGCTTGAGAATGATTGTAAAGCAAGA
This sequence comes from Cryptomeria japonica, assembly GCF_030272615.1. Taxonomy (NCBI): domain Eukaryota; kingdom Viridiplantae; phylum Streptophyta; class Pinopsida; order Cupressales; family Cupressaceae; genus Cryptomeria; species Cryptomeria japonica. Next base: position 58,243,252 of record NC_081409.1, read on the forward strand.
GAAGCCCTCTTGTGTGCACTTTCTAATCAGCAAATAATAGGATTAGTCGATAAATTATCTGGAAAGGCTATATGGGATAAGTTGGAGACTCTTAATGAAGGTGACCCTATAGTGAAGATTGCAAAACTTGATGGTTATGCAGTGAGATATGAAAACCTAAAGATGAAAGAAGATGAAAGGATTATTACATTCATGGAAAGGGTAAATGAGATTGTTATGGAAATTCAATGTTGTGGTGGAACTCTAAGCGAAGATGGAATTATTTCTAAAGTCTGGAGACCCCTACCACCAGCTTACAAAATGAAGGCTACTACTATTAATGAGTTGAGAACAATGGCTAATACATCTATCAACAAAGATACTTTGGTTGGGAAACTATTTTCTTTTGAGCTTAAGGAATTTGGACATTCTAGAGCTATGAAGACTGAACCTGCTTTTCATGCATCTATATCTACAACCGGTAAGCAAGATTGGAAAGCTTTATATGCAAAGGAGTTAGAAGATATGAAAAGAGAAGATGATGAGTTTGAGTAACTTGAAGCACTATTTTCTAGAAGAGTACCTAAAGGACCGGTAGGAAGTAAGTATGAAGGAAAAGCACCTTTTATATGTTTTGCATGTAATAAGATTGGTCGTTTTGCATCTAGATGTCCTGAAAGGAATTCAAGATTTGAAGAAAGAGTTAGAAGATCATTTAAGCCTAACCCTGGATATTAGAACAAGTATAAATACAAGAAAAACAAAGACAAATCATGAGACATAGTGAATGAGGAAGGCATTAATAATTCTGATGATGAATCGACAGAAGACTCTACTAGTGGATCCGGCAATGGGAAGGAATGGGTGTTCTTGGCTATCAAGGAAGATGATAGGGCACTGGAAGAGAATGTACCTAAAGAGAAGGCACTTTCTACTAAAATTGAAGACAATGATGAATGCTTAATTGATAGTGGTTGTTCACATCATATGATTGGACATAAAGGGAAGTTTTTGTCTTTGGAAGTATTTGATGGTGGTCTAGTTAGATTTGGAGATGACAAGGCATGTATGATCAAAGGAAAAGGAACTATATCATTGGATGGTAAGAACCATATTGACAATTTTTATTATGTTGAAGGTTTGAAGCATAATATTTTGAGTGTAGGACAACTGGTAGATAAGGGGTTTCCATTACAGTTTAAAGATGGAAAATGCAAAATCATTAATAGATCTGGTTTGGAGATTGCAACCGATACACAAACAAAAGGTAATATATTGCATTTGAACTCCGATGAGAAGACATGTTTGATTACTCAGATTGATGAGAGTTGGCTATGGCATAAAAGGTTGTGTCGTGTGAATTTTGATTGCATTATGGAGATCAGTTCAACTAAGACAATTAGGGATATACCTAAGATTATGAAGCCCTATAATCCGATATGTAAATAATGTCAAATAGGTAAATAGGTCAGAACCTCTTTTAGGAGTATACAAGATAAATCAAATGATGTTCTTGATCTTATTCATATTGATTTGTGTGGCCCTACTAGAGTTAAAATTTTCAAGGTAATAGATATTTCATGCTAATCATTAATGATTATTCTAGAATGATGTCAGTTACTTTTTTGAGAGAAAAATATGAAGATTTGAAAAGTTTAAAATCTTTTAAGGCTAAAGTGGAAACTAAGATAGGATTGAATATTAAATGTTTGAGATCAAATCATGGTGGAGAATTCACATCCGGTGATTTTAATAACTTTTTTGACAAGCATGGTATAAGACGACAATTTTATCCTCCCCGAACACCTCAGCAGAATGGAGTTGTGGAAAGGAAGAACATAACTATCTTGGATGATGCTAGAACAATGATGATGGAAGCTAGTCTACCTCATGTCTACTGGAGAGAAGCAGTGAGTACATCTATTTATACATTCAACAAAGTACATATCAAAGGAGAAAACAGTAAGACACCTTATGAATTATGGTTTGGCAATACACCTACAGTTAAGTATATCATAATTTTTGGTAGAAAATGTTATATCGGGAGAGATGATATTATTGGGAAATTTGATCCTAGATGTGATGAAGGCATATTTATTGGTTATTATAATGAAAGAAAAGCATATAGATGTTGTAACAAAATATTGCAGAGAATTGTGGAGAGTGCTAATGTCAAAGTAGATGAGATGAACAGAATTCAAATCAGAGTTTATGAGAAGAAACTGACAGTGGAAATAATTATATATGAACCAGTAGCACCTTTACTGGAGCAGAGAGTTGAACCAATTACTCTGGCAACAAAAGAGAATTCTATAGTAACAAAAGAATAGGGAAGAGGAACAGAAAGTTAGAAGACTCCTAGGTATGTGAGATTCAATCATTCAAAAGATCAAATCATTGGGATAAGAGCAATGGAGTGATGACAAGAAGAAGACTGACAACTAATGAGGTATGTTTAATGTCACAAGTTGAACCAATATCAGTAATTGAGGCATGTAAAAATGAATATTGGTTGAAAGCTATGGAAGAAGAATTATGAGGAAAATAACACATGGACCTTGTTTCCCCGGCTTAAAAATAAAAATGTTATTAGAATTAAATGGGTTTCTAGGAATAAATTGAATGAGGATGGTCAAGTTATAAGGAATAAGGCTAGATTGGTTTGTAAAGGATATTCTCAGAAGGAAGGAATTGATTATGGAGAAAATTTTGCACCTGTAGCTAGGATTGAAGCTATAAGATTATTTTTTGCCTATGCTGCTTATAAAAACTACAAGGTTTATCAGATGGATGTTAAATATGCATTTTTGAATGGGGATCTTGATGAGGAAGTTTATATTGATCAACCTAATGGTTTTTCACTATTAGATGATACATATGTGGTTTATAGGCTAAGGAAAGCTTTATGTGGACTAAAACAACCACCTAGAGCTTGGTATGCAAGGTTGGATAAATATCTTTTGAAGCTTGGTTTTACTAAGAGCAGTGCTCACAGTAATTTATATTATAAGATCACTGATAATGATATACTGATTATTGAAGTATTTGTTGATGACATTATTTTTGGAGGTGAAGATAAGTTATGCATACAATTTTCTAAAAACATGGAGAAAGAATTTGAGATGTCTATGATTGGTGAGATGAAATTTTTCTTAGGTTTGTAGATTACTTAGACTAATAAAGGTATATTCATCTGTCAAACTAAATATGCTAAGGAATTGTTGAAGAAATTTGGTATGGGAGATTCTAAACCTGTAAGTACTCCTATCATTAGAAGTGATAAATTGACAAGAAAAGATGTTTCTACACTGGTAAATCCTACAAGATACAAATCTATGATTGAAGGTCTACTTTATTTGACTCAGAATAGGCCTGACATTATGAATCTTGTTTGTAGTTTCAAGATTTCAGAGTGTTCCTAGAGAAAATCATGAGATGGCGGTGAAAAGGATTTTAAGATACTTACAAGGTACATTAGAATACGGCTTTTGGTACCCTAAGGATGATAACTTTAATTTATGTGCATATACAGATGCTGATTGGGCTGGAGATATTGATGACCGAAAAAGTACTTCCAGTGGAGCTTTCTTTCTTGGAAAGAAGTTGGTTTCATGGATCAACAAGAAACAGTCATGTACTTCTTTATCTACTATTGAAGTTGAGTATGTTGTTGCTACTACTAATTGTACACAAGTTTTATGGATGAAGGAAATGTTGGAGGATATAAAGGTGTATTGTGATGTATCCGTAGTTATTCACTATGACAACTCTGCTGCTATTGATATATCAAAGAATCTGATATTTCATTATAAAACAAAGAACATATCTATCAAGTATAAATTTTTGAAGGAGAAGGTGGAAGCAAATGAAGTTAGACTGGTTTATGTAAACACTAAAGAGAAGATTGCAGATATTTTCACTAAACTTTTGTCCAAGGAATCATTTGAGTACCTGAGAGATAGATTGAGAGTTTATGCCCCTCCAGTAGAGACTTGATTGATGTGGTTTGGCATTAGTCCGACATGCTCTATCAGAGATACTATTCATTCTGGCACTGATGTGGGATGCTACTACTTAGGGGGAGTAGTCATTTTTGTGATTCAGAGGCTTGTGTTTTTGCTTTGATATTTTTGTCAGATTTCTGGCATTGATGTCAAAGGGGGAGTGATATTGATGTGAAAAAGAAAAATAAAAAGGGGTAAAAGAAAAAGAAAGGGGGAGAGATGTTGATAAAGAAAAATTCAGAGCTATATGTGGGAATTTCTTGGTTGTCTTCCATAGGTGAGACTTGTTTGGCATTTCTTGTTACTTAGATGATTTTTACATCTAGTGTTGCCATCAATGCCAAAGGGGGAGATTTTTGGCCATTTCGTGGAATTGATTATGTGTTGCATTGATGTTTTGTCATTGATGCCAACACTAGTTGTTTGCATGCTTTACCGACACCCTTCTAGTCCTAGTAGGTTAAGTGGTTTTTGGTTAACTTGGATCCGACATGATCCGGTAGGCTCTGGTATAGTGTGATGATGGAATTAGCTTGTTCATGATACTTATATTCATATTTGGTCAGTTGGTTTTGGTCTGGAGATCGGATGCTATCCTGCTTTCTTAGAAGATTGGTTTCTGGTTTCGGCGAGGGTTTCACCAACAGAGCTTTTGATGGAGATCTTTGATGAATTGCATAAGTGGTGTTGGTATAGCTTCTGATGGAGTTTCAGGATGTTGTTGTTGATCGTGTTCAAGACTTGGTAGTTGGAGATCATTGCTGAAGTGTGTGGACCTATACTTGGTCCCAGTTGATCTAGGTTATGGACCGGCTTTAATGTAACTTGTGGATAGGATATATTAATGTATTTCTTGGATGTCTTATATGTTGATATTATTTGTTTGTTCTAAGGACGATATGGTTTGTAATTATGTAATTGGTTTATTGTCTAGTGGCTGACCTAATTGTTTATGGTCAAGGGTTTGTATATATAGATGTAAGATCTCATTGTAGATCATCATGGTTATTGTTAGAGGTCATAGTTGTTGGCATTACAATAGAAACGATATTGTTGGCATTTCAATAAAGATATTGAGAAGGTTGTTGGAGATTATTGTTATAACTGAAGAAGGATGATAACTATCTTTATAACATTATTTTGTCATTGATGTCATGAAATTGATATTTTGATTCAATATGATGTCACCTTATCTTGAGAAGATTGATCAAATGAAGAGAATTAAGATGTCGGTAAAAGACACAAAAAGAATGTGATGAATAATGGGAGAAATAAGTTATTCAATGGGCAACTATTACCGAGTTAGACAATGATGAGATCAGTTGTTTTTATTATTTTGATATCCTACATATGTTGTTGATTGTAAGGTTAATACTATACAATGTCACCGAGCAAAGAACCTAGTCGGTAAACCCTAAGGTTATCGATATCGGTTAATGAAGGCAGAATGTCTACCGAGCAAAGTTTAGTATTTACCGAGTAACAACTGAGTTATAATAGATTGCATTGCATGGATAAAAGCATTATTTAATAAAGGATGTTGATGAGCTGGAGATGAATAAATGATTGGTATGTCATGCAAGAAGTTTGTTAAGGATCTATGGCAATGGAAAATCAAGAGGAAGATCTACAGCACAGATTGAACTGCAATAACCTAGCACAAGTTCCTAGGAAGGGATGCAAGTTCCAAGACGAGGTAAAATGTTTTTAAGATCAAAGGATACATTGAACCTAGAAAATTTTGATGATCTGATGGCTAAGATTGATCATGGGAAATGTGATCAAGGAGATTAAGCGATTAGAAAATTGTTTATAAATACGAAATTATTGATGAACAATGCATGCGGGCAAGTGTAAGCACATGGATGCTACATAGTGATTACCGAGCACAAAAGCTTGAGGACCTGTTTGAATAACAGTGTAGGGAGCCCGGCAGAGGGACAAGATAAGTCCTATGACTAGACAATGTTGAGCAAATAAGAATCTGCTTTAGCATTTCAAATGTGAAGTTGCAGATATATTTTATTACTATTGTTTATTTTGTAAGTGATAGGAAATCTCTTAACTGAGTGGACCTAATAGTCTTATTTGTAAATCCTCTAGCAAGGTAACATTCTAAATGAGTGTTTGAAATCCTTTGACAAGGTCACTTCTAACAAAGTGTAAGACTCTAACAAGTCTGAGGGAAATTCCTTAACTGGGTCACATCTAGCAATGTGTTTGTAATCTTTAATGGGATTTTCTTTTAACCAAGCATACTCTATAAGGGTATATTTCTTAGTGAGTCCAAAATCCCATAGTGGTTTTTCTCTATTTGGGTTTCCATGTTAAATCTGGCATTATATGTGTTATGATGATTATGTGTTTATGAGTTAGCATGTTTAGCATTTTTTGGTTATATTGCTGAAGTATAAGTTACCAAGGTTGAATCTGTTGATTTTATGGAAGATTAAGTTTGTATGATTCACCCCCCCCCCTCTCATCTTTTTAGCTATTGGCATCAGAACTTTACAATTTGTATAAGAGCTTTGGACTCCGTAAGAAAAGTTTGAAGGTACTTGAGTTAAGATCCGAAGATGTATAAAAGGGATGCACCAAATCTGAACAATTCAAGTTTCTCCACATGGCAGAAAAGGATGAAGTTGTATTTATCAGGAATTGGAGAATATGCAACATATTATTTGGAGAATGATTACATACCACCAAGCACCAACCCGATGACCTTAGAAGAGATAAAGGCAAAGCAAGAACATATTCAAGCTATGATTGAAATAACATCAGCATTGACTGACTCAAAGTTTAATGATCTAGAAGGTTGTAATGATGCAACAACAATGTGGACCAAGCTCATATCTGTGTATGGTGGTGATGAACATGTTCAGAGAGCAAAAGTAGATAGTCTAAGAGGACAACTTGAATCCATGAGAATGAATGAAGGTGAGAACATAACCCAATACAGTACAAAATTAAAGGAAATTGTCAATCAAATTAAAGGAGCAGGAGGAACTATTGAAGAAAAGGATGTAACAAGTAAGTTGCTTAGAACCCTTCTACCCACCTATGCCATTTGAGTTTCTGCAATCAATGAATTAAGGTCTGTACCAAACATGCCAGTCTCTTTGGATGCCACTATAGGTAAGCTACATGCATTTGAGTTAAGTAATTTTGATAAGAGTGGGTCTTCGGTAAATAAAGTAGAATTTGCATTCAGTTATTTTCATATTGGTGAATTTGATGACTATAATGATAGAATGAATAAGTATCTTGAACGAAATCACAATGGAGCAAGTGAGAGATTTCATAAAAAAATGGAAGAAGTACACAAACTGTATGAGGACATCAGAAAGCAAGAAGAGTTTGAAGCACTATTTGCCAGAAGGTTACCAAGAGGTAAAGGTAAGTATAAAGGAAAGCTACCTTTAAAATGTTTCAATTGTGATAAAATAGGACATATGGCTTCTAACTGCCCTAAAAAGGAATTTAATGAGAAAAGAGAATACTGAGAAGACAGACATAAAGACAATCACTACAGAGGACACCGAGACTTCAGAAGGAGAGATAGAAAGACATGCCTAGTAGCTGATGAGGAATCCAACAATGATAAATCTGATGAAACTGATACAGAGGAAGTTGTTTATGTGGCTATTAAAGATGGATCAGATGAAGAAAGGTATGAAGAAAAAAACCCTAATATCTCACATAAATAATAATGATTCTTGGATCATAGATAGTGGATGCTCACATCACATGACAGGTGATAAACACAAATTTCTTAAATTAGAAGACTATGATGGTGGATATGTAAGATTTGGTAATGATGCACCATATCTAGTGAAAGGTAAAGGATCTATAACACTTCTTGACAATGCTAAATGTGATGATGTATACTAGGTTGAAGGTTTGAAATACAATTTGTTGAGTGTAGCACACTAAACAATATAGGATACCGAATAGAATTCCAGAAGGGATGTGTCAAAGTTCATGACAAATATGGAAAGCTAGCTACTACCAAGACACAAACAAAAGGTAATACATTTCATCTTGACTCAACTCGAAACAAATGTCTATACGAAAAAATAGAAGATACCTGGTTATGGCATAAAAGGTTTTGTCATGTAAATTTTGATAATCTGATCAAAATAAGTAAGAAGCACCGAGTAAGAGATCTATCGAGCCTGGAAAAACCTGAGAATGCTATGTGTCGAGGATGCTAGATGGGTAAGATGACAAGATCAAGCTTTACAAGTAAGTCCTACACTTCTAAAGGAATTTTAGATCTAGTACACACTGATCTTTGTGGTCCCATGAAAGTTCAAAGTTATTATGGTGACAAATAATTCATATTATTTGTGGATGATTACTCAAGGATGATGTCAGTTATGTTTCTAAAAGAAAAATTAAAAGCTTTTCAAATGTTTAAATGGTACAAGGCAAGAGTTGAAAATGAAACAGGAAGACAGTTGAAATGTCTTAGATTTGATAGAGGAGGAGAATTCACTTCTGATGAATTTAACTTATTCTACAATGATCATGGTATAAAAAGGCAATGTTTGTACTGAGAACACCTTAGCAAAATGGGATAACTGAGAGAAGAAACAGATCAATTGTAGATTGTGCCAGAACCCTGATGATAGAAAATAGGGTACCTCAAACATTTTGGAGAGAAGCAATCATCACTACAGTTTACACCCTAAAACGAGTACAACTGAAGAAAGGAACTATGAAGACACCATATGAAATCTAGTATCATAAGAAACCTAATGTAAGTTACTTTAAAATCTTTGGAAGTAGATGCTATATACACAAAGATGACAGAAATGGAAAGTTTGATTAGAAAAGTGAAGAAGGAACATTTCTAGGTTATTCTTCTAGAAGCAAAGCATTTAAATGTCTAATCAAATCATCTAACAAAATAGTAGAAAGTACAAATGTGAAAATTGATGAATTTGTAGAAAGAAATGATGAAGAAAATTCCAAAGAACTAGAAAATTATGAAGAATTTGTTTATGTTCAACCGAGAAGTCCTACCGAGAAAGTTGCTGAAGAAAATGAAGATAATGTCCAGTTACCAAGTGATGAAGAAGATCATACAGAGCCTACCGAGCCTATATTAGCCAAATATGTCAGCAGACATCATGCATCAAATTAGATTATAGAAGATAAGGATGATCCAGTGATGACAAGGAAAAAACTGAGACAGAACACATGTCTGATATCTGAATTTGAACCGAAAATAGTAAAAGATGCATTTAACAATGAAGATTGGGTAAATGCTATGATAGAAGAGATTGATCAAATCAAGAAGAATAAAACATGGACATTGGTCCCAAGACCGAAGGACAAAAATGTAATCGGTACAAAGTGGATTTTCAGAAACAAGCTAAATGAAAAAGGTGAGGTCATTCAGAACAAAGCAAGACTAGTTTGCAAAGGTTATACTCAAGAAGAAGGAGTAGATTATGGTGAGCCTTTTGCACCTATGGCTAGACTTGAGGGAGTAAGAACATTGTTGGCATATGCTGCTATCAAAAATTTCAAGGTATATCAAATGGATGGTAAATCTACATTTTTGAATGGTATACTAGTGTGAGGCCCTACCCTAACTCAGCTTGACATTTTCAGTTATTTGCATATTGAGCCTATTATGGATGCTTTATTTTATGCTTTATGGATCTAGAACCTATATGACTCCATGATTTGGATCACATTGACGTATATTGATGCTTCATTTTATGCATTTTGATTATGAAACTTTATATATTGCTAGAATAGAATTACTTTGAAATGGTGAATGTCATTATTGGAATTGCAGGACTTCATTTTGATGATAGAAAAATGATGCTTATTTTATGAATGGTTCAATTTTGAGAATTATGATAATTGCTTATATGGAATCGAATTTGAATGAATGAGATATTGAATTATTATTGTCAAATGTATGAGTGTTTGGTGTGCAATGAAATCTATGTATTTAATTATGTATAATTGTGATTATTTGGAATTACTAATGTGTTAATTGAGATGCGCAGGAAAATTATCCATGTGACCATGGAATAAATATGGAGAACCAAACCTAGACCAATGTACGTTTGTTAAGCCAGGGGTTGTCTACTTGGAGAGACAACACCCCGTTTGTAATGTATTTTATTTGTGAAAGTAAATTATGCATGTGTGTTAATTTGATTTTTATTTAATTGTGTAAACCTACAAGAGACAAATTCCATGTGTGATTTTTATATTGTATTTTATTGTGTCACTCGACACATGTGCTGATTTGTGTCATTGATTTTGACTTGTCTCTTGGAGGGAGTTTTATTTCTACCAAAGCCATTCAAAAAAAAGAGTGTGGTCCCAAATTTTCCTTGGGTAGGGAGTCTTGGGAGTGGTCAACTCAGGTTTGACCCGTAGGTTAACTTCAGTTGGGTTTCTAAGGGGTCAAATGGACTCCTAGGGTCAGTTTTAAGGCTTTTCCAAAGGTCCAAAGGGTATACCTATGGGTTAGGGGTATTTTGAAACATGTGACTACTCCCATGTGACTGTTTAGTCACCTCAAAAAGTGGTTTTTCCAAGGTGATCCCTTTTGATGTCAAACTCTCTTCCCCATCCTCTCTCACCTTTTTCCTTTCCAATTTTAGTAATATGTAAGAAGTTGGGAAGAGAAACCAATGGGAACTCTCACCTAACCCAAGGGGTTGGGAAGTGTGTGAGAGGTCTTCTCAGGCAAGGATTAGGGACTTAGTGAGTAATCACCCACTCTCCACTGTTGGAGATTATGCAATTTTTGAAATTTAGTTGTAGGATGGAATTTTGGTGAAGGGTTGATGGAAAGTTTGTGTGGATTGGGCAGCTCATCCCCAACTAAGACTATCATACCTATTGACAGATTAAGGTTGGTTTTATTTCCTTTTGTTTATGTTGTTTACATTGTTTTTTTTAAAGGAAGAAATGCTTGTTTGAAGAGATGTGTATATGTAATTTGTTGTAGGAGAAAAATGTAAGTTTTCATTTCCATGTTCTTGTTATGTGTTCTTGTTTTGGGAGTGTCCAAGACCTCCTACTCTTGGGAGAGTAGGATGGTCTTGGGGTGGAAGAAGCATGACAGCCTTGGGTGAGAGGCTCTCCTTATGGAGAGTGATTCTCAAGGGTGTCCTTTGTGACCCTTGCTGCATAGCCTTGTGTATGCATTTGGGGGTCATAAGGGGAGAAAATATGGCGTTTATGCCTTTGGGGGCCATAAGGTGTGGAGATGAATTTTTGTTGTATATTGTATTGCCATGAGGTGGCTTGAGTTGTATTATGCTTGCAATCTCCCCAATGGTACTTGTTACACTTCCACCCGTGGAAAGATCATCACAAGTTGTGGTGAGAGTGTAGCTTGGGATGGGAAAATGCATGTTGAGTGTTTGCCCCTTATTTGTTGTGTTGTTTGTTTGTTTGTGACCCGTCTAGTACTTGGTTCTCCAAGCTCGAGGATGGCTTCTAGTAAGCCTAGGCTGGGAGGTGAGCTCTCCATGGTCAAGTTGTGTGTTATTGCAGGTTGTTTGGGATGGGAAAAGAAAAGATAAAGGGAATAGTTGTTGTTTTATGTTGCAGAAAAGTTTAAAAGACAAATGTATTTAATATTGTAGCTTGTAAAGAAAAAGAGAGCCATTGTTGTATTTATTTTCCAAAAGAAAAGAAGAGTATTTATTTTATTCATATTCCTATGGAAGAGAAAATACTAGTTGGGTTTTCAAACCCATTTGTATTGTTATTTTACCTTGTATTTTAATTTGCTAAAGAAATGTATTTCTCCTATTTTGGTTAGTTTGCAAAAAGGGAAGATGAAATATATTAGCTTGTATTTGAATCCTCAAAAAAAAAAAAAAAAGTTGTAGCATTTATATTTATTCTGCAAATAAGGGTTCATTTATTCATTTATGCAAGATAGAAATGGTATATGAAAGCTCATACATTATATTCTGATTTTACTTATGCTGCTGCAAATGAAATTAAATCTGCGATTTTTACTTTTATTTTAAGCAGAAAATAAATCCTATCGTAGTAGCTTATTTTATACAAAAAAAAAGAATAGCATATAGATCTAGTCTTAAATTTGTTTACTAGAAAGGATCATATTTAAGTTTGTTGTTAGAATGCATGGTAGATAATAGTTTCAGAATGTTAGTTTTTAAACAACAAAAAAAAAAAACAGAATATTAAGCATATATTTCTTCAGCCTTTTAAGAGGAGGATATTTTTTTACCATTATACAAACCACAAAAATATTAGGAAAATCTTTGTATGCATATTAGAGATATACAAAATATCAAACTCATAAGATGCCTAAATGAGTTATTATTTAAAAGCAGCAATATATACTTATATATATATATATATATATATATACACCACCTATTTATTTAAATGCTTCATTTTGAAAATCTGTTTATTTAAAAAAAAAAGTGATGTATTTACAGGTTTAATAATACAAAAAAAAGGAAGGAGAAAACTAATAAACTTGTTTAAATAAGTCATTCAAAAATAAATAAATATATATAAATAATTTATTCATTATATGTGAAGTCTGCATATTTCAAAAAAGAAACTATATATTTTCTTACCTTTATATATATATATATATATATATATATAAAATAAAAAATAAGTGTTAAGTTTTTTTTTTAAACAAAAAAAAGGGATTTAAAAAATTTTTGGCAAGAGGGAAGTGGGGGGCCGCAGCCTTGGGCAGCGATGCCCACAGTCTGCGGGAGCCCGCAGCTGTGGGCGGCGACGTCCACAGGCTGCAGGAGCCCGCAACTGTGGGCAGCGACGTCCACAGACTGCGGAAGCCCGCAGCTGTGGACGGCGACGCCCACAGTCTGCGGGAGCCCGCAGCTGTGGACGGCGACGTCCACAGGCTGCAGGAGCCCGCAGCTGTGGGCGGCATTGTCCGCAGCTCGCGGTAACCCCCGCACCGCCTCCCTCCCTTCGCTCCGCCCGCTCGGGTTTCCTCCGCCATCCCCTCTTCAGCTCCGCCAAGAGATAGGGCTCGGCCCTACGCGCCGCCGTGGGTTAAAAAAAAAAAAAAAAGAGTGTCGCCTACCATGGCCGCCGCGTCCAAACCTGCACAGACACACACAAAAATAAAGAGACATTACACCCACACACAAAGTATGAATCATCACACACATGCCCTAACCCTAATTTTGGGTTAGGGCAAATACACTGGGGTTATATTTTTTTAAAAAAAGAATATATGTGTGGGATGGTTGTTTTTTTTTAAGTTAGGGTTAACATGTGACTTTGTAGGATTTTTAAAAAAAAGGTAAAATAATAGATTAAAGAATTAACCCCCCCCACTCTCTTTTAGGAATATATTTATAAGTAAATATATATATATATACTTATATGTAAAAACATACATACATATATATATGTGTGTGTGTGTGTGTGTGTGTGTCTCTGTGTGTGTGTGTGTGTGTGTAATTAAATTCCATATTCATGTGGAATCAAAAATAGTTACTTGTAAATTAAGTAATACCTTTTTAATTATTTAATGAATGTTGAAGCATTCAAAAAAAAAAAGATTTTAAAATTCTTGAGTAAGATAAACCCTTGGGAAAAATAAAACGATATATGTAGGGTCAAGTTGGCCCATTTAAATTCTAAATTTTAAGGTATTTAAATTTATGGAAATTCTATTTTAATAGGTTAGTTTAATCAAATAACTAGGACAATTTATTTGGACCTAGATGAAATAAAATTTAAAAAAAAAACTATAAGAGATTATTGATCAATTAATTTAGAGGTTATGTATTATGTTTGAGATTTTTTTTGCTAAGAGAGTTAAATTATTATTTAATGGAAGATAGTAATGACTCTTTTGGAGAAATATTAGCTCGCTTATAACTTAGACTATTTATCACCTAATTTAATTTAATTATCGATTCACTCAAAACATAGTTAAGACCAAACTAGTTTGCATTATTTTAATTAAGTTAGTCATACTAAGTTAAGTATTTAAAAAAAAAAAATTATTTCGTTTGTGCCCAAAAGTTTGGGCATGACATTTTGGTATCAGAACAAGGTTGCCAACACTAGGAACCTTACTCCATTACGTTTCGCTATAATTATTTAATTAATTAAATTATATTTATTTTTATTATGTTTATTTTTAAAATTAGCTAAAATATTTCTCCAAAAATATTTATTTATTTCATTTTACTTTATTTTCTTAAAAAGGATGCCTCCAACTACGCAACAAACTCGCAAACGTGGTAGAGGCCCTAGGCATGAACGCATGGCACGCAAAGAGGTCATTAGGGAGGAATCGTTTCCGAAAGTGAACCCAAAAGCCCCTCCCGAATGATCAGTTGACCCGAACCGAGACATCTTGGTAGCTCTACAGAACCTGATTAGCATAGTTCAGGATAGGCTTCCGACAGTAGATCATAATGTTGAGAACCAGAACTCAAGAAGTCGTAGAACAGTACAACGGGAACAGAGTAGGAGTCCACCTCCTAATCCCATAGAGAGTCAAGCTGGGCATGAGCCCGAGTCCATTCACCTACCAGCAGCACCTCCAGTTGTAGCACCAGTGTGTTATGAGAGGGCACATCAGGATCCAGGGGATCTTATTAGAGAGGTTATGTGCCTTCAGCCACCATCTTTTGGGGGATCTACCGACAGGGTAGAAGCAGAGGCATGGCTTTTAAGCCTAGATAGGTGCTTTGCATTGTGCTCTTATGAGAGCAATCTAAAAGCAGGTGTAGCGGTTCACCTATTGCGAGGAACAGCCTCCACATGGTGGAGATAGGAAGAATATAAGTGTGGCTTAGAGATAGAAACCCTCACTTGGGAGATTTTCACAGAAAGATTCAGGGAGAGGTACTTATCAGAGCATTTCAGACAACATAGGGTGGATGAGTTTCATGACCTCTAGCAGAAGGGTCTTTTAGTGACCCAGTACGAGAACAAGTTCTTTGAACTCTTACCGTACGTAGACTACCTGAAAGATGAGAAGCTTCTCGTCAAAAGATTTATCAGAGGATTGAATTCTGGCATAGCAAGACCAATGAGGATGGCCACTCCAAGGAGCCTTCGGGTTGCTGTGGAGAAGGCTTTGATAGCAGAGGAGATTCAGGTCAGACCCCAGGACTCGAGGGATCGGTCCCATAACCATAACCCTACACCACAGACTTACGGGTTTCAGAAACCCCATTGGAAGGGTAACAACAAACACACATCGGGGTTCTCCAAACCCCCTCCTCTGCAGCAGTCACAGCAAAACCAGAGGCAAAGGCCTCCACAAAGTTAGCAGGGCGCGAAGCCCAAGCAGTGGCAGTCACAGGGTCAGAGGCGAGATCAAAGATCTCAGGCGCCTTACACACCTCCGGCGAGGACTCAGCAGTCCTCCAAAGGTGGGTATAGTGGTTCTAGCAGGACAGGGGGACAGTTTTTCTCTAGACCATAGGGAGTGCAGTTTCAGGCACGTGGTGCTTGCTTCACATGTGGAGCCATGGGACACATGGCGAGAGAGTGTCCTTAGGGTCAGATGGTAGGAAATCAGAGGATGGCAGGATCAGAGCCGACAGTTGGGGATATGGGCAAGTCCCATAGGGTCTTCGCAGCGGTTGACAATCGCCAGGCAGAGCATCAGGCCACGGTTATTGAGGTAGCAGGTATGATCAGAGGTAGTAGTGTATCTATATTATTTGATTCAGGAGCTACTAACTCTTTTATATCTCCATTGGTTATGGAGCATTGTGGGCTAGTGGCAATTAGACAAGAGGTCAGTTGGGAAGTGGAATTAGCTTCAGGGGCTAGAGTGTCAGTGGAATCAGAGGTTAGGGGATGTCATCTTCAGATTGGTAATACCACCACCTTAGTAGACCTTAGAGTTACACCACTCGGATCATATGGCATCGTACTCGGCATGGATTGGCTTTATGCCCATAGAGCCAGGATGGATTATCGCCTGAAAAGGATCGAGTGTGAGGATGATCATGGTTCTCCCATAGTGATCACTAGAATTCAGAGACTTGTGTCTCTTCGTATGATCTTCGCCATGCATCTTAAGCGGAGCATGCGAAAGGGATGTCAATTATTTGCCATCACCATTAGTGATAGAGAAGAAGAAGAAGAAAAGGAACCCTCTATTGATGGCCATCCTATCCTTAAGGGATTTTCAGATGTATTTCCTTCAGAGTTACCCGGTATGCCACCCCGTAGAGAGATTGACTTTCATATAGACCTTGTTCCAGGAGCCGAACTAGTTTCAAGAGAACCATATAGAATGACCACAAATGAGCTTAATGAGCTCAAGATACAGCTTGAGGAACTCCTAGAGAAGGGCCACATTCGCCCTAGTGTATCCCCTTGGGGTGCACCAGTCATCTTCGTGAAGAAGAAGGATGGATCTCTCCGATTATGCATCGATTACCGTCAGTTGAACAAAGTAACCATCAAGAACTGATATGCGTTGCCCACGATCGATGATTTATTTGACCAACTTCAGGGTGCCAAAGTATTTTCCAAGATTGATCTAAAGTCAGGGTACCATTAGTTGAGGATAGTGGATAGCGATATCCACAAGACCGCATTCCGCACTAGATATGGCCACTATGAGTTCACCGTGTTCCCATTTGGTCTTACGAATGCCCCAGTAGTTTTCATGAGTATCATGAATGGAGTATTCCGCACATTCCTCGACCGTTTTGTGATTGTGTTTCTCGATGACATATTGATATATTCACGGAATGAGGAGGAACATGAGGAGCACCTGAGACAGGTTTTGCAGTGTTTGAGGGATAATCAGTTGTATGGCAGTTTGTCGAACTATGCTTTCTTTAGAACAAAGGTCAGGTACCTTGGTCATGTTATATCCGGTGATGGGATCTCAGTAGACCCATCGAAGATCAGAGCCATTATGGATTGGCCAGCGCCTACCAGTGTGATAGAGGTTAGGAGCTTCATGGGCTTAGCAGGTTATTATCGATGTTTGTTGAGGGATTCTCTAGAGTCGCTCATCCTATTACTTCTCTTCAGCGCAAAGGAAAGAAGTTTGAGTGGACAGAAAAGTGCGAGAAGGCCTTTCAGGAACTTAAAAAGGTACTTACTACCGCACCTATCCTTGTAGTACCAGATCCTTCAGCTGATTTCATGGTTTGCATAGATGCTTCCCTAGAGGGTTTAGGAGCAGTCCTTATGCAGGGTGGCAAAGCTATAGCTTTTGAGTCTAGGAAACTGAAGACTCACGAGATTAATTACCCTACTCATGACCTTGAGCTTGCAGCAGTAGTGCATGCACTTGTGAGATGGAGACATTTCCTTTTGGGTCATCATTTTGAGTTACACTCAGACCATTAGAGCCTTCAGTACATATTCACTCAGCTGAACCTTAATGCACGTCAGAGGAGATGGATGGAATTCTTGTGTGAGTATGATTTTGACATCCACTACATCAAAGGGAAAGAAAATGTAGTTGCAGATGCTTTGAGTAGGAGACGTCATGAGGTATACACCATATCTATGAGCACAGATTTGAGAGATTGGATCATGCAGCAGTTGTCAAAGGACGGATGGTATTTAGAGGTTTGCCAGGCTATACGATCTCAGGAAACTTTAGAAGGGAAATATGTGGATTATTCCTTAGAGTCCGATGGTTTATTACACCATAGAGGGTGCATCTATGTACCTTCTTCCGGGGGATTGTGGGAGTTCATTATCACAGAGGCTCATAGAGCTCCTTATGGAGCACATCCCGGGGTTAAGAAGATGCATGCAAACTTGAGGGAATTGTACCATTGGCTAGGAATGCGACAGCTTATTGTTGAGTTGGTAGCCCGGTGCCTTGAGTGTCAGAGAGTCAAGGCGGAGCACCGCCATCTAGGTGGGTTGCTTCAATCTCATGCTATACCAGAGTGGAAGTGGGATACTATATCCATGGATTTCATCATTGGTCTCCCCATGTCATCTCGTCGCCACGATGCCATCTTGGTGGCAGTTGACAAGTTGACCAAAGTGGCCCACTTTTCACCAGTTAGTACCACCTTCACAACACCAGCAGTAGCACAAGTGTTTTTGCGAGACATTGTCAGACTTCATGGTGTTCCACGCAAGATCATTTCCGATAGGGATTCCCTCTTCACTTCTTCCTTTTGGAGGGCATTACAGGTAGCTATGGGTATCAAGCTCAATTTCAGTACAGCCTATCATCCAAAAATGGATGGCCAGACAAAGAGGGTTAATCAGGTGTTAGAGGTAATGCTTCGCATGTACGTCATGGATCACCAGACTAGATGGGAAGAGTACCTTCCCTTAGTGGAGTTTGCCTATAACAATGGGCATCACATGCCCTTGGGGATGCCACCCTATCAGGCATTATATGGCAGACCTTGTAGGACACCGTTGAGTTGGGACCACATAGAGGATAGAGTTGCTATTGGTCCTGAGATAGTTCGGGATATGGAGCAGCAGGTGGATTTGATTAGGCAGCGTCTTAGAGAGGCTCAGGATAGACATAAGAAATATGCAGATGTGAAGAGGATACATCATAGCTACTTGGTTGGAGACAGAGTCTTCTTGAGAGTGCGACTACATAAGAGTCCAATCCGATATGGAAAGGGTTCTAAGCTCACACCTCGATTTGTAGGACCATTTGAGATCCTTCAGACGATAGGACCAATTGCCTACCGTTTAGCATTGCCACCTAGCCTGTCACGCATCCACGATGTGTTTCATATTTTAGTTTTGAGGAAGTATATCTATGATGAGTCTCATATTCTAGATTGGGATGCTTTGCAGGTGGAGTCGGACGGGCAACTAGCTTTGGAGCCCATTCGCATTTTGGTACGCTGGACGCTAGGCCTTTGAGGTCGAGAGCTGGACTAGGTTAGGGTCCAATGGGATTGCTATGATGAGGTCACAGCCTCACGGGAGGATGCAACACGTATGAGATCACAATACCCCCACCTTTTTTATGAACTCCAGGAGGAAGTTCATGCCTAGAGGGGGAGGGTGTGAGGCCCTACCCCGACTCAACTTGAAATTTTTAGTTATTTGCATATTGAGACTATTATGGATGCTTTATTTTATGCTTTATGGATCGAGAACCTATATGACTCCATGATTTGGATCACATTGACGTATATTGATGCTTCATTTTATGCATTTTGATTATGAAACTTTATATATTGCTAGAATAGAATTACTTTGAAATGGTGAATGTCATTATTGGAATTGCAGGACTTCATTTTGATGATAGAAAAATGATGCCTATTTTATGAATGGTTCAATTTTGAGAATTATGATAATTGCTTATGTGGAATCGAATTTGAATGAATGAGATATTGAATTATTATTGTCAAATGTATGAGTGTTTGGTGTGCAATGAAATCTGTGTATTTAATTATGTATAATTGTGATTATTTGGAATTACTAATGTGTTAATTGAGATGCGCAGGAAAATTATCCATGTGACCATGGAATAAATATGGAGAACCAAACCTAGACCAATGTACGTTTGTTAAGCCAAGGGTTGTCTATTTGGAGAGACAACACCCCGTTTGTAATGTATTTTATTTTTGAAAGTAAATTATGCATGTGTGTTAATTTGATTTTTATTTAATTGTGTAAACCTACAAGAGACAAATTCCATGTGTGATTTTTATATTGTATTTTATTGTGTCACTTGACACATGTGCTGATTTGTGTCATTGATTTTGACTTGTCTCTTGGAGGGAGTTTTGTTTCTACCAAAGCCATTCAAACAAAAGAGTGTGGTCCCAAATTTGCCTTGGGTAGGGAGTCTTGGGAGTGGTCAACTTAGATTTGACCCGTAGGTTAACTTCAGTTAGGTTTCTAAGGGGTCAAATGGACTCCTAGGGTCAGTTTTAGGGCTTTTCCAAAGGTCCAAAGGGTATACCTATGGGTTAGGGGTATTTTGAAACATGTGACTACTCCCATGTGACTGTTTAGTCACCTTAAAAAGTGGTTTTTCCAAGGTGAGCGAAAATTCAACTTAGAAGGTTCCTCCTAGGATAGACAACCTTCCCTTTTGATGTCAAACTCTCTTCCCCATCCTCTCTCACCTTTTTCCTTTCCAGTTTTAGTAATATGTAAGAGGTTGGGAAGAGCAACCAATGGGAACTCTCACCTCACCCAAGGGGTTGGGAAGTGTGTGAGGGGCCTTCTTAGGCAAGGATTAGGGACTTAGTGAGTAATCACCCACTCTCCATTGTTGGAGATTATGCAATTTTTGAAATTTAGTTGTAGGATGGAATTTTGGTGAAGGGTTGGTGGAAAGTTTGTGTGGATTGGGCAGCTCATCCCCAACTAAGTCTATCATACCTATTGGTAGATTAAGGTTGGTTTTATTTCCTTTTGTTTATGTTGTTTAAGTTATTGTTTTTGAAAGGAAGAAATGCTTGTTTGAAGAGATGTGTATATGTAATTTGTTGTAGGAGAAAAATGTAAGTTTTCATTTCCATGTTCTTGTTATGTGTTCTTGTTTTGGGAGTGTCCAAGACCTCCTACTCTTGGGAGAGTAGGATGGTCTTGGGGTGGAAGAAGCATGACAGCCTTGGGTGAGAGGCTCTCCTTATGGAGAGTGATTCTCAAGGGTGTCCTTTGTGACCCTTGCTGCATAGCCTTGTGTATGCATTTGGGGGTCATAAGGGGAGAAAATATGGCTTTTATGCCTTTGGGGGCCATAAGGTGTGGAGATGAATTTTTGTTGTATATTGTATTGCCATGAGGTGGCTTGAGTTGTATTATGCTTGCAATCTCCCCAATGGTACTTGGTCCACTTCCACCCGTGGAAAGATCATCACAAGTTGTGGTGAGAGTGTAGCTTGGGATGGGAAAATGCATGTTGAGTGTTTGGCCCTTATTTGTTGTGTTGTTTGTTTGTTTTGGACTCATCTAGTTCTTGGTTCTCCAAGCTCGGGGGTGGCTTCTAGTAAGCCTAGGCTGGGAGGTGAGCTCTCCATGGTCAAGTTGTGTGTTATTGTAGGTTGCTTGGGATGGGAAAAGAAAATATAAAGGGAATAGTTGTTGTTTTATGTTGCAGAAAAGTTTAAAAGACAAATGTATTTAATATTGTAGTTTGTAAAGAAAAAGAGAGCCATTGTTGTATTTATTTTCCAAAAGAAAAGAAGAGTATTTATTTTATTCATATTCCTATGGAAGAGAAAATACTAGTTGGGTTTTCAAACCCATTTGTATTGTTATTTTACCTTGTATTTTAATTTGCTAAAGAAATGTATTTCTCCTATTTTGTTTAGTTTGCAAAAAGGGAAGATGAAATATATTAGCTTGTATTTGAATCCTCAAAAAAATAAAAATAAAGTTGTAGCATTTATACTTATTCTGCAAATAAGGGTTCATTTATTCACTTATGCAAGATAGAAATGGTATATGAAAGCTCATACATTATATTCTGATTTTACTTATGCTACTGCAAGTGAAATTAAATCTGTCATTTTTACTTTCATTTTAAGCAGAAAATAAATCCTATAGTAGAAGCTTATTTTATACAAAAAAAAAGAATAGCATATAGATCTAGTCTTAAATTTGTTTACCAGAAAGGATCATATTTAAGTTTGTTGTTAGAATGCATGGTAGGTAATAGTTTCAGAATGTTAGTTTTTAAACAAACAAACAAAAAAAAAAAATATTAAGCATATATTTCTTCAGCCTTTTAAGAGGAGGATATTTTTTTACCATTATACAAACCACAAAAATATTAAGAAAATCTTTGTATGCAGATTAGAGATATACAAAATATCAAACTCATAAGATGCCTAAATGAGTTATTATTTAAAAGCAGCAATATATATATATATATATATATATATATATATATATATATATATATATATATATAAGGAATATACACCACCTATTTATTTAAATGCAAGGAATATACACCACCTATTTATTTAAATGCTTCATTTTGAAAATTCGTTTATTTAAAAAAAAAAAAGTGATGTATTTACAAGTTTAATAATACAAAAAAAAGGAGAAAACTAATAAACTTGTTTAAATAAGTCTTTCAAATATATATATATATATATATATATATATATATATATATATATATATATATATATATATATATATATATATATATATATATATATATATATATATATAATTTATTCATTATATGTGAAGTCTGCATATTTCAAAAAAGAAACTATATATTTTCTTACCTTTATATATATATATATATATATATATATATAAATTAAAATTAAAAATAAAAAATAAGTGTTAAGTTTTTATTTTTTAACAAAAAAAAGGGATTTAAAAAAATTTTGGCGAGTGGGAAGTGGGGGGCCACAGCCTTGGGCGGTGACACCCACAGGCTGCGGGAGCCCACAGCTGTGGGTGGTGACGTCCACAGGCTGTGAGAGCCCGCAACTGTGGGCGGCGGCGTCCACAGGCTGCGGAACCCGCAACTGTGGGCGGCGATGTCCACAGACTGCGGAAGCCCGCAGCTGTGTGCGGCGCTATCCGCAGCTCGCGGTAATCCCCACACTGCCTCCCTCCCTTCGCTCCGCCCCCTCAGGTTTCCTCCGCCATCCCCTCTTCAGCTCCGCCAAGAGATAGGGCTCGGCCCTGCGCGCTACCGTGGGTAAATAAAAAGAGTGCCACCTCCCATGGCCGCCGCATCCAAACCTGCACACACACACACAAAAATAAAGAGACATTACACCCACACACAAAGTATGAATCATCACACACATGCCCTAACCCTAATTTTGGGTTAGGGCAAATACACTGGGGTTATATTTTTAAAAAAAGAATATATGTGTGGGATGGTTGTTTTTTTTTAGGTTAGGGTTAACATGTGACTTTGTAGGATTTTAAAAAAAAAGGTAAAATAATAGATTAAAGAATTAACCCCCCGCACTCTCTTTTAGGAATATATTTATAAGTAAATATATATATATATACTTATATGTAAAAACATATATATATATATATATAAAATTAAATTCCATATTCATGTGGAATCAAAAATAGTTACTTGTAAATTAAGTAATACCTTTTTAATTATTTAATGAATGTTGAAGCATTCAAAAAAAAAAAGATTTTAAAATTCTTGGGTAGGATAAACCCTTGGGAAAAATAGAACGATATATGTAGGGTCAAGTTGGCCCATTTAAATTCTAAATTTTAAGGTATTTAAATTTATGGAAATTCTATTTTAATAGGTTAGTTTAATCAAATAACTAGGACAATTTATTTGGACCTAGATGAAATAAAAAAATAAAAAATAAACTATAAGAGATTATTGATCAATTAATTTAGAGGTTATGTAGTAAGTTTGAGATTTTTTTTGCTAAGAGAGTTAAATTATTATTTAATGGAAGATAGTAATGACTCTTTTGGAGAAATATTAGCTCACTTATAACTTAGACTATTTATCGCCTAATTTAATTTAATTATCGATTCACTCAAAACATAGTTAAGACCAAACTAGTTTGCATTATTTTAATTAAGTTAGTCGTACTAAGTTAAGTATTTAAAAAAAAAAATTATTCCATTTGTGCCCAAAAGTTTGCGCATGACAACTAGAAGAAGAAGTTAATATTGAACAAACTGAAGGATTTGTTGAAGACAAGAGTAAAGTTTAGGTATGTAAATTGAACAAAGCCTTACATGGTCTGAAACAAGCACCTAGAGCATGGTATGAATGACTACACTCTTATTTGATCAAAATTGGATTTATAAGGACAAATGAAAATAGTAATATGTACATGAAGAATGATGAGGACAATGGAATACTGATCTCAGCCATATTTGTTGATATTATATTTTATGGAAATGATTCTCTATGCAAAAACTTTGGTAATGAAATGTGCAAAAAATTTGAGATGTCACTAATCGGTGAGATAAAGTATTTTATAGGTTTACAAATATTGCAAATGAAAGATGAGATTTTCATTACTCAATCTAAGTACATAAAGGAAATCTTGAAGAAATTATGAATGGAGGATTCTAAACCTGTAAGTACTCCTATGACTATTAACTGTAAACTATCAAAGAATGATGAATCTGCATCTATTGATGAGACACTTTACCAATCTATTATTGGAAAGCTGCAATATGTTGTTCACAGCAGGCTAGATATAGCACATGCAGTAGGAATAGTTGCAATATTTTCTGTAGATCCCAAAGAAACCCATATGACAGCAATCAAGAGAATTTTCAGATACCTGAGAGGCACTAAAAATTATGGCTTAGTATATGAAAAGAGGAATGATTTTGATTTAAATGTTTATACTGATGCTGATTGGACAGGCAACATTGATGACAGGAAAAGCACAAGTGGTGGAGCTTTCTTTCTGGGTGATAGACTAGTAAGTTGGCTTAGCAAGAAACAAGGATGTATTTCACAGTCAACAATAGAAGCTGAATATGTCGTTGTAGCACTGAATTGTACCAATATTGCATGGATCAAACAACTATTGGAAGGTACAAATGAGAAAGCTACCGAGCCAGTAACTATATTCTGTGATAATACTAGTGCCATTAACATTTCAAAGAGTTTGGTAATGCACTCTAAGACAAAGCATATCTCTATAAAGTATCATTATATCAGAGAAGAAGTTCAAGAGAAGAAAGTTGTGCTGGAATATATCAGTTCAAAGAAGCAAATAGCAGACATCTTCACAAAGTCACTGCCAAGGGACACTTTTGAGTATCTAAGAAGCAAGTTAGGGGTCCTACCCCTATCTTCTATTCACTGACAGAGTTCGGTGAAAGCATCAATTTGATGAATCTACATAATATTATGTGTGGATTGATGCTGATTTACACACTTTAGGAGGTTTTCTAAAGGTGTGCAGGAAATGGTATTGAAGGAAAGATTGCTCTGATCGAGTTTTAGACGTTACATTTGCATGTGTAACTCAATAAAATAAAGCACTTCACAATAGAAGAGTTCATGATTTAGTACTTTTACTTTTTGGCATTGTTGTCAAAGGGAGATAAGACTAAATGGTAGAATAAATGGTAAAGTCCTAAATGAAGAAGATAATAGAAGACTAATGACAGGGGGAGAAAATTACTGAAAAAGGGAGAAGACTAAATGCAAGATAACAACTCAAAAGACTAATGAAAGAGGGAGAAAGCCTAGAAGACTTCAGAAGAAGAAAACAACTCAAGGGTAATAGGAGAAGTCTCCACAACAATCTAAATCCGAATCAATTTGAATATCTAGTTGGTATTACCATTTAATTGTTGGTTTTGCCATTAATACCAAAGGGGGACATTGTTGGCATTACAATAGAAAGGAGATTGTTGGCATTTCAATAAGGATATTGAGAAGGTTGTTGGAGATTATTGATATAACTGAAGAAGGATGATAACTATCTTTATAAAATTATTTTATCATTGATGTCATGAAATTGATATTTTGATTCAGTATGATGTTGCCATATCTTAAGAAGATTGATTTGAAGAGAATTAAGATGTTAGTTAAAGACACAGAAAGAATGTGATGAATAAGGGGAGAAATAAGTTATTCAATGGACAACTATTACCGAGTTAGACAATGATGAGTGTTAGGTCTCGGAGACAACTGAGAGGGGGGGGTGAATCTGTTGTCAAATAAATTTAAACCAAAAATAATTTAACCAACTTAATGCTTAATACCGGTAAACCAGTTAAGTATGTCGGTAGATAGTTAAAATAGTTAATTACTATACCGGTAAGGATTAGTGCATGAAACATAAACACAAAGTCATCCACAACACATAACACCAATATTTATACGTCGAAACCCTGTAAGGGGAAAAATCACGGTGGGAAACCTTACCCACAATTAGATGATACTACTGCAGATAGTAAGTGTACATAAATGGGGTCTGGACATGTAGAAAGGCCAACAACCTAGAGCTCACTGCTCAATCAAAAAATGGAGTCACACTGACTACAGCTGGATGGTTAAATCTAATAAGAATGTACTGCACAAAATAGCATCTTCATATGTTGGATTCAGTACAGGTGTAATGCTGATAGGCTTCCACAAAAAAAACCCTCCTTCAATCTTTAGATGATGTCTGCATGTATAGCTCTACTTAATCTCACATATACCTTCACCCACTCCTTTTTCGCATTACACACTTGATCTTACAAATAAGATCTTACATTTATACCATAACCTAAGACCAATTTTAGTAGGACATCTCTACAAGATATTACAATAAAAACATTTTACAAACAATATAATATCCGATGCAATAACCGATTGAACACGTCAGCTTAATGTATTTACAACAATAATTAATCATCTCCATAGCGTGCCATGTTCAATTGGAAAAGATAAACCTGTCGGTGTAACCCTAGACCTATTTGCCGGTAACAACAAATATGCAACTATGAATATACCAATGAACAAAACTCCAGGACAAGATGTCGAGATGATGTCTTCAACATAACCATGTGTCTTCCATGCCATTCCAAGTGTCGGTGATCATTATATCTTACCGGTGTACTATATACCAGTAACTATGCAATAGATACTTGCTTGCCGGTGAATGCTACTAGATCTACAAAGTGCTAGTGTTTTAGTAGGTATTGACATCAATGATAAAACCATACCAAAATACCAACAATCTCCCCCTTTGGCATTGATGGCAACACAAGATGGAAAAACCATCAAAGTCCCAAAACAGAAATGCCAAGTACCAAAAACCAACAATCTCCAAAAAGATTATAACCAGAAAGTAATAATCTCTCCTAAACAACAATCTCTTTTCCATACTAATCTCTCCCAAAAAGATAATAAAGATAATGTGTCTTTCCATATATATCTCTCCCCCTTTGACATCAAATGCCAAAGTTACAATAAAACTGAGTTTATATACAAAATGCCAATCAATTCAATATACCAACTACTCCTCCTGAGAAGTAGCTTCCTCATCAAAAACTGGAATAAATGATTTCTCTGTTAATTCTGTCGGTTGATGACAATCATCAACTGTCTAAGTCTCTACCAGTGGTGGTATGACTCCAAGCTGATCTTTGAGATATTCAAAAGTCTCCTTAGGCAAAGGTTTAGTGAAAATATCTGCAATCTACTCTTTAATATTCACATAAACCAGTTTTATCTCCTTTGCTTCAAATTTTTCCCTTAGAAAATTCAATTTGATAGAAACATGTTTGGTTTTAGAATTTAATACCAGATTTTTAGATATATCAATTGCTGCAGTGTTATCACAAAAATAATAATAGGTTCCTTGCATTTTACCTTTATGTCTTTCAACATTTACTTAAGCCATAGTACCTGTGTACAGTTAGTTGCTCCTGCACCATATTCTGATTCTACTATTGATAAAGATGTACAACTTTGTTTCTTACTCAACCAAGAAACTAGTCTATTTCCAAGAAAGAATGCTCCACCAGTGGTGCTTTTTCTATCATCCACATCTCATGCCCAATTTGCATCTGTGTATGCACATAATTCAAAGCTTTCATCTCTAGGATACCATAATCCAAGATTTATAGTGCCTTGTAAGTACCGGAAAATCCTTTGTACTATTGATTCATGATTTTCTCTAGGATTACTTTGAAATCTTGAAACAATATATATTGCATTCATAATATCAGGTCTGGTTTGTGTCAAATATAGTAAACCTCCTATCATAGATTTGTATCTAGTTGGATTAATAGGTGTAGATTCATCCCTTTGTGATAATTTGTCATTTGTTGTCATAGGTGTGCTTACCAGTTTAGAGTTCTCCACCCCAAAATTTCTTTAGTAACTCTTTTAAGTATTTGGATTGACTCAAGAATATACCTTTATCAGTCTGTGAAATTTGCAATCCTAAAAAGAATTTTATTTCTCCAATCATAGACATTTCAAATTCTTGCTGCATTTTAATAGAAAATTCCTTACATAATCCCTCTTCTCCTCCGAAGATTATATCATCAACAAATACTTCTATAATCAAGATGTCATAATTAGTTACTTTATAATATAAATTGTTGTCTACATTTCCTTTAGTAAAACCAATCTTCAAAAGATACTTATCCAATCTTGCATACCAAGCGCTTAGAACTTGTTTTAGTCCATACAGAGCTTTTCTTAACCTGCAAACCATATCATTGTCATCTGTCAAAGAAAATCCATCAGGTTGTTCAATGTATACTTCCTCTTCAAGATCTCCATTCGAAAATGCATATTTAATATCCATTTGATAAACTTTGTAGTTCTTGTGTGCTGCAAAAGCCAACTATAATCTGACTGCCTCAATTCTAGCTACTGGTGCAAAGGTTTCATGGTAATCAACTCCTCCTTTCTGAGAATATACCTTACACACTAGTCTTGATTTATTTCTGACAACTTTACCATCTTCATTATGTTTGTTTCTAAATACCCATTTGGTTCCAATTACATTTTTATCTTTAGGCCAGGGAACTAATGTCCAAGTGTTGTTTTTCTCAATTTGTTCTAATTCTTTCTCCATAGCTTTAATCCAAAATTTATCTTCACATGCCTCATTAATAGATGATGGTTCAATTTGAGAAATAAGACATACCTCTTCATTTGCCAATCTTCGTCTTGTCATAACTCCTTTAAACTTGTTTCCAATTATCTGATCTTCAGAATGATTCAGTTTTACATACCGAGGTGTCTTAGTTTGTTGTTGTTCCTCAATTACTGTGGAATCTTCAGATGATACTGGGGTAATTGGATCTTCATTCTGTACTGGTAGATTTAGAGTATGTTCATTTGTCAAAATTTCTGTTGCCAGTTCAAAGTCTATATACCTTGAAGTTCCTCTGAATTGTTCATCAATCTTTACATTTGTACTTTCAACAATTTTCTCCAATCTCTTGTTAAAACATCTATATGCTTTGCTCTTAGATGAATAACCAAGAAATATTCCTTCATCACTTCTAGGATCAAATTTTCCAATATACTCATCTCTTCTGATATAACATTTACTTCCAAAAATTTTGAAATACTTAAGAGTAGGAGTATTACCAAACCATAGCTCATGAGGGGTCTTACCGATTTCACCTTTGATGTGAACTTTGTTAAATGTATAGACCGATGTGCTAACTTCTTCTCTCCAATACACATGTGGTAGGTTTGTGTCATATAACATACTTCTTGCTGCATCCAAGATAGTTTTGTTTTTCCTTTCAACAACTCCATCCTATTGTTGTGTCTGAGGTGCTGATAGTTGTCTTCTGATTCAATTCACTTCAAAGAATGTATTAAATTCCTTAGATGTAAATTCACCTCCTTGATCTGATTTTAAACATTTGATTTTCTTACCTATTTCATTTTCAACCAACGATTTGAATAGTTTGAACTTTCCAAGTGCTTCTGATTTTTTTCTGAGAAAAGTAACCCAACACATTCTACAATAGTCATCAATGATTAGCATGAAATATCTATCACCTTGTAAGCTTTTAGTTCTAGCTGGACCACATAAATCAATGTGAATCAAATCAAGAGCATTATTTGATTTTTCTGGAATACTTTTGAAACTACCTCTAATTTGTTTTCCAAATTGACATTCCTTACATATTGTATTCTGAGGTTTGACAATTTTAGGTAAATCTCTAACTGCCTTAGTAGTACTAATCTTTACCATGCAATCAAAGTTTACATGACAAAGTCTTTTATGCCAAAACCAACTTTAATCTATATGTGCAATTAAGCATGTCTTTTCACTATTATTCAAATGAAAGATATAACCTCTAGTCTGATTACCAGTTGCAATTTCCAAACCAATTCTGTTCATGATTTTACATTTTCCATTTTTAAATTGTAACTGAAATCCTTACTCAACTAGTTGACCAACACTCAAAAGATTATCCTTTAATCCTTCAACATAGTAGACATTGTCAGTGTTATGCTTACCATCAAGAGATATTGAACCCTTACCTTTAATTGAACAAGCTTTGTCATCTCCAAATCTCACTAAGCCTCCATTGTATTCTTGAAAGATCAAGAATTTACCATTGTCTCTTGTCATATGATGTGAGCATCCTAAATCAATGATCCATTCATCCTTTACTTCAACTTTAGCTGCCAGGGCCTGTACTACCAGATGAGTTGTAGGTGTCTGTTGATCTTCTATTATAGCAACAAAAACCCATCCATTGTCTATCAGATCTTCATTAGAATCATCAGTCACACCTTCATCAGCAATGTAACAAGATTTGTCTCTATTCTTCTTAAATTTGTATCTATGATATTTAGGGTTAGGCTTGTATGTTCTTCTAGCTTCTTCTCTTAGTCTAGCATGTCTACCAAGGCATATTCAAGCCATATGACTAATCTTATTGTAGTTAAACCATTTAAAGGGTGCTTTACCTTCATATTTACTTCCAACTGGACCTTTAGGCATTTTCCTTGCAAATAGTGCTTCAAGTTCTTCATTTTCTTTCCTACTTTCTTCAAGTTCTCTTGCATAAAAGGATTTCCAATCAAATTTGTCAAATGATGGAGCAGATGATGTTGATGCTTTAAAGGCCAAATCTATCTTTATAGTAGCAACATGACCAAATTCTTCAATTTCAAAAGCTGAAAGTTTCCCAATCAATGTATCCCTAGTAACTGATGTATTAGGCATTGTTCTTAACTCATTTATAGCAGTGACTTTCATTTTATATGCTGGTGGAAATCATCTTAAAACTTTTGAAACAATTTCATCCTCACTTAAGGTTCCTCCACAACATTTAATACCCAAAACAATTTCATTTACTCTTTCCATAAAAGCAGAAATCCTTTCATCTTATTCCATTTTCAGATGTTCATACCTGACTCGGAAGCTTTCAAGTTTTGCAATTTTGACTATGGAATCTCCTTCATTCAGTGTTTCCAAATGATCCCAAATAGCTTTAGCAGTAGACCTATCTAATAGTCCCATGATTTGTTGATTTGATAATGCGCTCAAAAGTTCTTCTCTTGCTTTGCAATCATTTTTCTCATTTTTCATCAAGTTAGCTGGACTGGGCTGACCTGGTACAGCAACAGTATAACCATTCTTTGTAACTTCCCAGATGTCTTTTCCAATGCAATTTAAATGTGTCTCCATTATGATCTTCCATATGCCATAGTTGGTTCCATCAAGTTTAGGACTGTCCTTCCTGAAATAATTAGTAGACATTGGATCTCCTCAAGCTATTAAACTTCTGCAAAAGAGGACTAAGCTCTGATACCAATTGTTAGGTTCTGGAGACAACTGAGAGGGGGGGTGAATAAGTTGTCAAATAAATTTAAACCAAAAACAATTTAACCAGCTTAATGATTAATACCGGTAACCAGTTAAGTATGTCGGTAGACAGTTATAACAATTAATTGCTATACTGGTAAGGATTAGTGCATGAAACATAAACACAAAGCCATCCACAACACATAACACCAATTTTTGTACGTGGAAACCCTATAAGGGGAAAAACCACGGTGGGAAACCTTACCCAGAATTAGATGATACTACTGCAGATAGTAAGTATACATAAATGGGGCCTGTACATGCAGAAAGGCCAACAGCCTAGAGCTCACTGCTCAATCACAAAATGAGAGTCACACTGACTACAGTTGGATGGTTAAATCCAATAAGAATGTACTGCACAAAATTGCATCTTCATATGCTGGATTTAGTACTGGTGTAATGTTGATATGCTTCCACAAAAAAAACCCTCCTTCAATCTTTAGATGATGTCTGCATTTATAGCTTTGCTTAATCTCATATATACCTTCACACAATCCATTTTCGCATTTCACACTTGATCTTACAAATAAAATCTTACATTTATACCATAACCTATGACCAATTTTAGTAGGTCAGCTCTACAAGATATTACAATAAAAATATTTTACAAACAATATAATATCCGATACAATAACTGATTGAACATGTCGGTGTGTGGGGGAAAAAGCGAGACTAGGTTAACATGCCCTAATCCTACCATTTGACACACATTACAGAATACGAAAGAGCCTAGAGATATCACACAATTGGCTACTTCTTTTTGTGAAAGAGAGAGCCACGGGATATCTATTAACATTTCTATTCCCTTGTTGAAATTGTAAGATCAAGTAATGCAAGTTCAAACCCTAATCTCGAAATGCAAGTATGAACTAATAACAAGATTGTAGAATTGAGATTAAACAATGAACAGCTGTAAATACAAGGATGAAATAAGAATGCAGATGTGTACTCGGAGTCAAAATCAGACTGAAAATGTTTGGGATGGGGGCGCGAGCGCCACTGTCCTGAAAACTGCACCGGAAACTGTTGTTCTGCACTCTGAAACACTGTCAGGAAGCTGTCTGAAAGCTGTCTGTCTGGAGGACCAGGGTGCCCAGTGCCTCTTTCCCAGGGACCAGGGCGCCCAACGCCCCTGTCCTGGCAGGACGAGGGTGCCCAGCGCCCCTATCCCAGTCTTCTGCTCTGCAATTTGATACAGAGTGCTGTCTCGACCTTCTCTCTCTGGATCTGTATCCCGTGGCGTCGTCTGAATCCCGAAACCTGCAATGATATCTGAAAAAAGGTGTATCGGTGGCTATATAGGGTTTTGCCTTAGTCAAACCCCCGCTTCGGTGATTTCCACCTCCACGAATAGCCAAGTTGTTTTGTAAAATGTATTGTGTGTGCAGACCTAGTGTGTGTGCAAGGTCCTAAAATGCAAGAAAGCAAACTAGAGCAACCTAGAAAGTAAACCATAATTGCTTGTAAATGATAACGTAAATGCTCTAAATCAAGATGCAAAGTGATCTAAAGCATGAATAAATGATGTATTGAAGCTTATGTAAAGACATGAAAACAACATGAAATCATACCCAACCCTCAAGGGAGGAGTACAAGCCAATCTTCAGTCTGTAATCTCCTATTGTTCTTCAATGTCTTCCAAGCCCTAAGTGGATGAATGAATTTGATAGATTCTTGATAGAAGGATGTTGTAAGATGTTGAAGTCTTCAAAGATCTGCTCTTTTGCTGCATATGAAGTTCCTGAAAACAAAATTCGAATCCCTTCAAATGAAGAAAGAGAGCTCTTATGTAGGAAACCCTAGATCGTAAATTCGTACTTTGGCCGACCTAGAGATTGAATATCCTGCCAATTTCTTGGGGTTAAGCTTTATTTTATGATTGGATCGCGCTCCTAAAATTTTGGGAAAAATGTCCGGGACCATGTGCACTCCGGGCGCCACGGTCCCGACAACTTTTCACCAAATTTTCAGGACCATCAGATATGATGATTTTAGAGAGAATCCCGAAGTTATAGGTGATTTCGAGATGTTTTGACCCTGAAACCAAGCCCCCAAGTTTGAAATAGGACTTAATTAGGGTTTTTGATTGAGTGATGTATTGGAGGAATAAAATGCGAAGGGCGCGCTTTAGTGAAAGGGCCCAACTTTATGATGTAGAGAATGATGAAATAGGACCTTAGACCTAATTAACTTGATTAATTAAGTGCTAAAGGAGAAATGCAATGCAGAATGTAACTGCGCCAAGGCGGGTGCTAAACTAAGTGTTAAATTGTACTGCTTTAGCAAGTGCGTACAATTTATGACGTTACATTTAGCCCCCACTTTAGCGGTCATATGAGTACTACGTGCATATGCAAGCTAAAGTACAGAAAAGTAAACATTATTTGAAAAAGGATATATCCATAAGTTGTCGGACGAAGCCCCCAGCGGTATCTGTAGTACACAGTTAGGAACCGCACCCTACAAAACACACGTTAGATCACAAAATCACCTAATGCTTACTAGGGAAAGTGATGAAATCTTTGAGTAGCTATATGCCCCCCCCTGTTTCGACTTGCTTATTAGGGAGGTGAAATAGGGTAGCATGTTTACTTGCAACAAATTGTGTAAGGTAGTATTGATGAGGGGTGTTCACTAAATAGGCTTCATTAGAGCACTTTTTGGAACATCCTGAGAGTAGGGGAAGGAAAATATGATTCCAACGCAACAAACAGCTCAAAAATCGCATCTCCCAAACCCAAGTTATGATAAAATGAATGGTAGAGGAAAATTAGGGTTTCAACAAGTAAGAATAAACAAACGAGAGTATATACCTCAAAAGTGACACTTGTATTCATCACTTTGTTGATTTCAGAATACTATTCAGTGTAGCGGAGCCCACATAGCCATCATCATGCCTTCACGATGACTGGAGCATCCCACGAGGATCGAGATTCTACGCCAGGCCGTGGTCGACGACGAGCCACTGGACGAGGTGAGTTGACTGAATGTTTGACTTTTGATTTTTCGCATGTTTGACTTTTTTGTGATCGTATGCGGGCCTTGAAAGCTGACATCGAGACTACAAACTTAGAGGGATCTGATCAGGATGTAGTCACTGATTATTCTGCAGAGCCTAGAGCACAGCGAAGGTACGTCTCATGGTTTATGAGATCATATCTAGGTCCTATCTTTCCACCAAATCATCCGACAGGCTATCCAGGCCCATGGAGACATGGAGACCAAGACGAGGACCAGGGATCCAGGTCAGAGGAGCCAGAGGAGGGAGAGGGTCATGAGGAGGCGGGAGATCCTGATCCACCTACAGGCAATCAGCCCAGTGCCGAGGAGGAGGAGGAGGATACAGATAGAGAGGAGGACGAGGGAGATGCAGGTGATGACGCAGATCAGGACGAGGATGAGGATGACGAGGAGGAGGATAGAGATGATGAGGAGGAGTCAGATGCAGCTCCCCACCATTCAGGAGACGATACCATAGCACTAGATCCACCTCTTATTCCCCAACAGGGGGAACATGAGGTGATACAGAGGCCTGTCCCTAGTACCGTCTAGCCTACACCCATCATGGATAGATTATTCGAGCGAGGGGAGCCTAGCGGTTCCCAGGCACAGATGCTACCATATCATGATCCCTACTGGCGCGAGGGAGATCCAGGTATAGTAGGTTTATATTGATTGATTGATGTTTTGATGATATAGAATGGTACTAACAAAAATCTGTTCTACTACCACAGCTGATGTGCAGGAATGGCGTTCCCTGATTCAGCAGGCAATGACAGATACTTCCATGATAGCACAGATCCCCAGTTCCTCACAGATTGCCTATAGGCCTCAAGGGAACGCGGGTCGGCATGAGAATTTGTTTTTCCCATTCTGAGTACAGGTAGATATATGGAGGGAGAGAGAGAGAGTCCTATCAGAGGACCTCCAGCAGGTGCGGCGAGATCTAGCAGTGGCTCAGACCGAGGCTACCACCTATCGCGTGATCCTTATGGATAGGGATCGCAGGAGTTCCTCTTGGAGTCACTCACGATCTGTATCGCGCTACACACCCATGGGTCCACCTTCACGGCCAGATCAGGAGGGAGCGTCCAGTCGACATTCTCCAGCCACTAGCCCTAGGGATAGGAGATGATTTTATGATGTAGGAGAGGTCACATTTTTGGATGTATAGTGACCTATATTTGTATACAATCCACACATATATATGTATATATACATGCTTCTCTTTTGTCTCAAATGTGTTATCTTTAATGCTTAAAACAATGTATATTTTGTTTTGATTAAATCTAATACATCTGGTAAATGTACATGTATGTTCAGAATTTAATTTCCATGTGATTGATTTCTCAATGCTCCATGATTAAATTGATACATGTGTGACTTAATAAAAATATTTAATCAAGTACTACATTGATGATAAGGAAGACATATGCATTAAGTCTAAGAATCATATAACTAATGTGATTTAATTTTTTAATTTAAACACAACATGATACGATTCTACTTAACACATAAAGACACTGTATAATATGCTAGCATAATGGAATGTAAATCTTTCACAATTTACATAAATGAATTCAAGACAAACCATAAGGTAAGAAGACACGCTTGTCAGGAACAAAGCAATATAGATCAAACAACATAACATTTAATTCTATTTTGCTTTAATTAAGAGACACTAACATATTATCCAATGTTGAAAAATTGAAAAGAAGATAGATGAAGAATGAAGAATTAAGCATAATATCTACGCAAGTGCATAGCATTGATAGGTTCTTTAAGAGGCGTACCATCTACATCCACTATTTTGTAAGCACCTGATCCATAATCCTAAATAACGATATATGGTCCAAGCCAATTAGGACTAAATTTTCCCTTTTCTGCAAGTAAGGCATTCACATTGCGCTGATTCTCATAGAGGACTAAGTCACCTACTGAGAAGGAACGTTGAATGACCCTATCATTATAGCTTCATTGTAGAGTTTTGTGATACGCTTGAATATGCTCAAGAGCATTTATACACTATTTATCAAGCATCTCAAGCTGTTGAAGTCGTTGTTCTCTTTAAGAGTCATCATCTACTATACCTTTGAGAGAAACCCTAAGTGATGGAATCTCTAATTCTAAGGGCATAATAGCGTCAGCACCATAAACAAGATTATAAGGAGTAGTTCCCGTAGCAATTCGTACACTCGTTCGGTAGGCCCAAAGAGCATAGATTAGCTGGTTACTCCAATCCTTACCATGCTTATTCATGGTTTTGCGAAGAATTTGTTCAATTATCTTATTGGATGATTCGGCTTGACCATTTGACTAAGGATAGTATGGTGTAGAAAATCGATGTTTGATATGATACTTCTCGAGGAATTTCTTCACGTCCTTGTTCTTAAATGATGTCCCATTATCTGAGATTATAGTAGAAGGTATCCCGAACCGAGAAATGATGTTTTCTAGAAGAAATTGACAAATCACTACAGCAGTGGTAGAGCGAAGGGGAATAGCTTCTACCCACTTCGTAAAGTAATCTGTTGCGGTTATAATGAAGGTGTGTCCTTGAGATGAAGGAGGAGAGATTTTACCAATAAGATCCAAACCCCATGCGGAAAAAGGCCAAGAAGCTACTTGAGAACGGAGTTCTTGGGCAGGAGCATGAATCAGATTATTGTGCTGTTGACATTGATGACATTTTTTAACAAATGAAAAGGAATCCTTCTACATAGTTTGCCAATAGTATCCCATACAAAGCAATCTATGAACCAAGGATTTGCCCCCAAAATGCCCCCCACATGCACCTGAATGTGCCTCTTCAAGAGCAACAGGGATTTCCGACTTGTTAAGACAACGAAGGAGAAGACCATCATAACCCCTTCGGTAAAGGATATTAGAAAGAATGATATACCTAGCAGACAGCTTGCAGATTCTAGCCCTAGTGTTCCTATTAGCGGAATCAGGAAAGGTACCATCTGTCAAATATCTTACGATATGCGAGTACCATTCATCTGAGTCTATAAAATCACAACATGTTACCAAGCTAGAATCATCTACAATAGCTGGAGAAATATGGTTGTGAATAACAAATTTAAGATCAACCATAGGGTCCTCTAAAGATACAAGAGAAGCCACACATGCCATTGCATCCACATGTCGATTATCTTTTTGAGGAACAGGTTCCATAGTATAAGAATCAAAATTTTGTAATAAAGAGATAGCAAGGTCTTTATATTGTGATAATTTGTCTTGTTTTGCTTGATATATTCCTGTTACTTGTCTTATAATCAATTGCGAATCTCCATAGATATGTATGTGTTTTATGTTCAGAGCTAAGGCTGCTTTTATTCCCACTATAAGAGCCTCATACTCAGCAATGTTATTGGTACACAGGAAATTTAGACGATAGGATAAGGGAATGGGTTTCTTTGTAGGAGAAATCAGAACAACACCTGCCCTCGATCCCATACGACACTTAGAGCCATCAAAATATAACTCCCAAGTTTCATCTTTCTCTATAGAAAGAATGAAGTCGTCAGGAAAGGACTCAGGGTTAGGGAAGGAGAAAGGTGAAGGGGCCTCAACTAAGTGATCAGTCAACGCTTGTCCTTTAATTGCTCTTTGTGAAACAAACTTAAGGTCAAATTCAGTTAACATCATAACCCACTTAGCTAGACGTCCTGATAAATCAGTTTTAGAGAAAAGATGCTTCAAAGGATCAAAATTTACCATGACATGGACTTCTGAATTTAAAAGATAATGTCTCAATTTCTGAGTCACAAATACCAAGGCCAAGCATTGTCTTTCTATCGTAGAATATCGGGTCTCATAATCGAGTAAGGTACGACTTATGTAATAAACCGAACATTCCTTACCATCTTTATCATGTTGTGCCAATAATGCTGCAAGAGCATGAGAGGATGCAGCCATATAAATAAGGAAAGGTTTAGAAGGTTCAGCTGGTCGAAGGATAGGAGGATTAGTTAAATACATTTTTAAATCTTCAAATGCTTGCTGACAATCCTCATTCCATTGAAAGGTGATATCCTTTTTAAGAAGTTGAGTAAAAGGAAAGGTACGATCCGCAAGCTAAGACACAAACCTACGAATAGCTTGAATCTTTCCTTGTAAGCTTTTAAGTTGAGACACATTTCGAGGAGGTGGCATGTTGACAATAGCATATATTTTCTTAGTATCCACCTCAATCCCATGATGCGAAACTATGAACCCTAATAGTTTTCCACTATCCACACCAAAAACACATTTGCGGGGATTCAAGTGCATGTGATATTTACGAATTCTTTCAAAGATTTGACGAAGGATTTTAACATGATCTATGCGAAGAAAGGATTTGGCCAAAATATCATCAACATAATCCTCTAAAATCTTATGCATATAATCATGAAAGATAAGGGTCATTGCTCGTTGATAAGTTGCACCAGCGTTTTTAAGTCCAAAAGGCATCATTATCCAACAAAATGTACACCAAGGAGTGGTGAAAGCAGTTTTGAATTGATCTTGAGGGTTAATAAAAATTTGATTGTAGCCTGAAAAACCATCCATGAAGGATAACAAGGCATGTCCTACCGTAGAATCAACTATCATGTCAATGTTTGGAAGAGGGAAATCATCTTTTAAAGAAGCCTTATTTAGGTCCCGAAAGTCAGTACACATTCTTATTTTGTTGTCTGGTTTAGCCACAGCGACAATATTTGAAATCCATGGGGAATAGTCAATAGGGCGGATAAATCCAGCCTCCAATAATTTTTCAATCTCAGCCTTAACAAGCAGAGCCACCTTAGGATTCATTTTTCGAATCTTTTGTTTCACGGGCTTAGCATCAGGAACTAAGACAATATTATGAGTAACGATCTTAGGATCTATACCAGGCATGTCAGAATATGCCCAAGCAAAGATCTCAAGGAATTCATGCAATAGTTCTTCATATTGTTTTTGTTCCTCTTCATCCAAACATTTCCCAATTTTAATGACTTTCTCTTTATTGCAAGGATCCATCTTAACATCAGTGGTGTCACTTATGAGAAGATTACTTTGTTGAGGAGTATCCTTTAACTGAGGGAATTCTTTCACAATCTCATCATTATCAATCCCTTTTCCAAAATAGGGTTCAGTGTTCAAACAATAAGGGAGTCCCCTATTGTGATGATAACGAGGAAGAGTGTCATAGGCTCCCAAGAACTCAGCTAAAGCATCGTCGGTAGGGAAGACATCCAAAGCACAGGCACACGAAGGATCCCCATCAATATACTTAGGATGTTGTATTGATAAAGATGTAGAGATAGCATTAACACTAATGCATGGTCTTTTAGAAGCTTTAGTACGTTTGTAGGGATTAAAGCCAAGTCCAAAGGCATAATTGTGAAAATTAGTCTCTAGAGGAACTTTTATCCCTTGTTCATGACCACCACAACCTTTTCCATGATACCCATGCTTAGCAAAAATGTGAAAACCACAACCATAACGATCAGCCATTTCACGAAGAGAAGGTGGTTTTTCATAAGACAAAGAATCAAACTCTTCATAATTAGAGATGTGAGGAGAAGAAGTTTGAGAGGTGGCCACAAAATTATTACTCATAGATTCAGGTAAGGTTGATTCTTTCTTTTCAACTTTATGATTTTCAGCTTCTTCCTTCTTTTCAACTTTAATTTCTCTAGAAGGAACCTTATATTCACCCACAAAGATAGGATTAAAATCAAGGGATCCCCAATCGTCGTCTTCTTGGATCTTCCCAGGATCAAAATCCTTCTTATGTGTAGTTTCAAGTCGAGAAGAATCTTCTCCAAGAGCTCCAGACTCATCCAAAGAATTTTGATCATCGGAGAGCGAGGATTCACCGATAGGTATCTTATTTAAAGATTCATCACTAGATGAGGACGGCTTAGAAGAACCCCCCTTAGAAGTGGATGTTTGCAAACAAGCTTGAAAATTAGTATCACCTATCAAGGTATATGTCTTATTGTTATAAATAAATTTAACTTGTCTATGCAATGTAGAAGGGACAGCTTGCATACTGTGAATCCAAGGTCTCCCCAGTAGCAAGTTGTACGTTAGATTTCCCGACATAACATGGATAGGTGTAGGCAAAGTAACAGGCCCCACTGTGATGGCTAAGGTGATAGTACCTAATGAAGTTTTAGCCACATGATCAAAGCCTCGAATAGGACGAGAGTCCGGTTCAATTAAGGATGTATCCACATTCATCTTATGCAAAAGATTAATGCTACACACATTAAGACCAGAGCCATTATCTACTAGTGTTCGCCTTATAGCCGTGTCTTTCATGATAAACACAATCATCAAGGGATCATATTGATGTTGGATTTCACTAGTAGGCAACTCATCTTGGGTAAACACAATTTGAGCTTTAGGATTCATCACAGAGTTAACCAAAGATGCTATATTACTAGATGTATTCAGTGGAGGAACATTCAAATCTTTCAAGGCATCTTGTAACATTCCATGATGAGCGGAAGAA
This sequence comes from Cryptomeria japonica, assembly GCF_030272615.1. NCBI lineage: Eukaryota > Viridiplantae > Streptophyta > Pinopsida > Cupressales > Cupressaceae > Cryptomeria > Cryptomeria japonica. The sequence continues at coordinate 58,283,958 of NC_081409.1, forward strand.
GTTTGAATCAAATCCCAAAGGGATATCTTAGCAGGGGTAGCTTTAAGTTGTTCTATGAGATCATATTCCTTTCCAAGAACTTGTGAAATACGGGGAGCTTGTGGAAGCACCGGTTGAGGATTCAGAAGAGAAACTGGGATAACAGGAGGAGGACTAGGTTGCCTATTATTTCTGGTATGATAAGTATGGGCAACCGCATGATAACTCTCTCTAGTTATTTGCTTGGCATAATTATAAGGACTTATAGGTTTTCTTCCTTGCACAGTGATGATTGGTTTATTCGGAGTACGAAAGGAATCATGATCATACCCTCCTTGGACGGTAAGGAGAGGTGACTTAGAAACTTGAAAGGTGGGAGAAGGATAAGCTCCTTGGACTTCAAAGAGAGGCTTTTTATGCTCATTCAAGTTTATCATGTTAACTAATTTAGAAGTTGTGTTTTTGTCTAAAGATTTCGATAAAGCCACAAAGTCATCAAGAGCATCATCCAACAAAGCATGATCATATCTATTGAAAGGTTTATCTTTTGATTCAAAAGGAGACATCTCCTCATAGAGGGGATTGGTGAAAACAACCATGTTACTAGATTTAGTGGAAGAGTTGATAGGAATGTACCCTTGAGAGGACTCATTCAACTTATCTTTCTCATCACAACGAAATGGCATAGTAACAAGGTTTATGAGTTTTTGGTAAAATGAAGGTTTGGCATCTTTAGGGTTTAAAAACTCATCTAAAGCTTCATCTAATTCATCTTGGCTATACTCATAATAATCATCGAAAGCATGAACATTTTACAAATAAAAATCTGACATTTTGAAAAGATTACACAAAACTTAAACACCCAATGCAAAGAAACACACTTTTTTTTTCTTTTCTTTTTCTTTTTAATGAAAATGAAATGAAAACACACTAAATCTAGATCTAGATCTAACAAATGCAATGCAAGAGGAAGCAATGATAGATTCACGTCGGGTTCACCAAAATGTGTGGGGGAAAAAGCGAGACTAGGTTAACATGCCCTAATCCTACCTTTTGACACACATTACGGAATACGAAAGAGCCTAGAGATATCGCACAATTGGCTACTTCTTTTTGTGAAAGAGAGAGCCACGGGATATCTATTAGGATTTCTATTCCCTTGTTGAAATTGTAAGATCAAGTAATGCAAGTTCAAACCCTAATCCCAAAATGCAAGTATGAACTAATAACAAGATTGCAGAATTGAGATTAAACAATGAACAGCTGTAAATACAAGGATGAAATAAGAATGTAGATGTTTACCCAGAGTCAAAATCAGACTGAAAATGTTCGGGATGGGGGTGCGAGCGCCACTGTCCTGAAAACTACACCGGAAACTGTTGTTCTGCACTCTGAAACACTGTCGGGAAGCTGTCTGAAAGCTGTCTGTCCGGAGGACTAAGGCGCCCAGCGCCTCTGTCCCAGGGACCAGGGTGCCTAGTGCCCCTGTCCTGGCAAGACCAGGGTGCCCAGCGCCCCTGTCCCAGTCTTCTGCTCTGCAATTTGATACAGAGTGCTGTCTCGACCTTCTCTCTCCGGATCTATATCCCGCGGCATCGTTTGAATCCCGAAACCTGCAATGATATCTAAAAAAGGGTGTATGGGCGGCTATATAGGGTTTTGCCTTAGTCAAACCCCCACTTCGGTGATTTCCACCTCCACGAATAGCCAAGTTGTTTTGTAAAATGTATTGTGTGTGCAGACCTAGTGTGTGTGCAAGGTCCTAAAATGCAAGAAAGCAAACTAGAGCAACCTAGAAAGTAAACCATAATTGCTTGTAAATGATAACGTAAATGCTCTAAATCAAGATGCAAAGTGATCTAAAGCATGAATAAATGATGTATTGAAGCTTATGTAAAGACATGAAAACAACATGAAATCATACCCAACACTCAAGGGAGGAGTACAAGCCAATCTTCAGTTGGTAATCTCCTATTGTTCTTCAATGTCTTCCAAGCCCTAACTGGATGAATGAATTTGATAGATGCTTGATAGAAGGATGTTGTAAGATGTTGAAGTCTTCAAAGATCTGCTCTTTCACTGCATATGAAGTTCCTAAAAACAAAATTCGGATCCCTTCAAATTAAGAAAGAGAGCTCTTATGTAGGAAACCCTAGATCGTAAATTCGTATTTTGGCCGACCTAGAGATTGAATATCCCGCCAATTTCTTGGGGTTAAGCTTTATTTTATGATTGGATCGCGCTCCTAAAATTTTGGGAAAAATGTCCGGGACCATGTGCACTCTGGGCGCCACGGTCCCGACAACTTTTCACCAAATTTTCATGACCGTCAGATATGATGATTTTAGAGAGAATCCCAAAGTTACAGGTGATTTCGAGATGTTTTGACCCCGAAACCAAGCCCCCAAGTTTGAAATAGGACTTAATTAGGGTTTTTGATTGAGTGATGTATTGGAGTAATAAAATGTGAAGGGCGCGCTTTAGTGAAAGGGCCCAACTTTATGATGTAGAGAATGATGAAATAGGACCTTAGACCTAATTAACTTGATTAATTAAGTGCTAAAGGAGAAATGCAATGCAGAATGTAACTGCGCCAAGGCGGGTGCTAAACTAAGTGTTAAATTGTACTGCTTTAGCCAGTGCGTACAATTTATGACGTTACAGTCGGCTTAATGCATTTACAACAATAATTAATCATCTCCATAGCGTGCCATATTGATCTGGAAAAGCTAAACCTGTCGATGTAACCCTAGACCTATTTACCGATAACAGTAAATATGCAACTATGAATATACCAATGAACAAAACTCCAGGACAAGATGTCGAGATGATGTCTTCGACATAACCATGTGTCTACCATGCCATTCCAAGTGTCAGTGATCATTATATCTTGCTGGTGTACTATATACTAGTAACTATGCAATAGTTACTTGCTTGCCGGTGAATGTTGTTGGATCTCCAAAGTGCCAGTGTTTTATTCGGTGTTGACATCAATGACAAAACCATACCAAAATACCAACAATCTCCCCCTTTGGCATTGATGGCAACACAAGATGGAAAAGCCATCAATGTCCCAAAACAAAAATTCCAAGTACCAAAAACCAACAATCTCCAAAAGGATTATAACCAGAAAGTAATAATCTCTCCTAAACAACAATCTCTTTTCCATACCAATCTCTCCCAAAAAGATAATAAAGATAATGTGTTTTTCCATATATATATGTCCCCCTTTGACATCAAATGCCAAAGTTACAATAAAACCAAGTTCTTATTCAAAATACCAATCAATTCAATATACCAACTACTCCCCCTGAGAAGTAGCTTCCTCATCAAAGACCGGAATAAAAGATTTGTCTGTTAATTCTGTCGGTTGATGATAATCATCAACTGTCTAAGTCTCTACCGGTGGTGGTATGAATCCAAGCTGATCTCTGAGATATTCAAAGGTTTGCTAGCCAAAGGTCTAGTGAAAGTATCTGCAATCTGCTTTTTAGTGTTCACATAAACCATTTTTATCTCTTTTGCTTCAACTTTTTCCCTTAGAAAATTCAATTTGATAGAAATATGTTTGGTTTCAAAATGTAATACCAGATTCTTAGATATATCAATTGCTGTAGTGTTATCACAATAGATAGTAATAGGTTCCTTGCATTTTACCTTTATGTCTTTCAACATTTGCTTAAGCCATAGTACCTGTGTACAGTTAGTTGCTGCTGCAACATATTCTGATTTTGTTGTTGATAAAGATGTACAACTTTATTTCTTACTCAACCAAGAAACTAGTCTGTTTCCAAGAAAGAATGCTCCACCAGTGGTGCTTTTTCTATCATCCACATCTCCTGCTCAATTGGAATCTGTGTATGCACATAATTCAAAGTTTTCATCTCTAGGATACCATAATCAAAGATTTATAGTGCCTTGTAAGTATCGGAAAATCTTTTTTACTACTAATTCATGATTTTCTCTAGGATTACTTTGAAATATTGAAACAATACATACTGCATTCATAATATCAGGTCTAGTTTATGTCAAATATAGTAAACCTGCTATCATAGATTTGTATCTAGTTGGATTAACAGGTGTAGATTCATCCCTTTGTGATAATTTGTCATTTGTTGTCATAGGTGTACTTACCGGTTTAGAGTTCTCCATCCCAAATTTCTCTAGTAACTCTTTTAAGTATTTGGATTGACTCAAGAATATACCTTTATCAATTTGTGAAATCTGCAATCCTAAAAGGAATTTTATTTCTCCAATCATAGACATTTCAAATTCTTGCTGCATTTTAATAGAAAATTCCTTACATAATCCATCTTCTCCTCCAAAGATTATATCATCAATAAATACTTCTATAATCAAGATGTCATCATTAGTTACTTTATAATAGAAATTGTTGTCTGCATTTCCTTTAGTAAAACCAATCTTTAAAAGATACTTATCCAATCTTGCATACCAAGCTCTTGGAGCTTGTTTTAGTCCATACAGAGCTTTTCTTAACCTACAATCCATATCATTGTCATCTATCAAAGAAAATCCATCAGGTTGTTCAGTGTATACTTCCTCTTCAAGATCTCCATTGAAAAATGCACATTTAATATCCAATTGATAATCTTTGTTGTTCTTGTGTGTTGCAAAAGCCAAAAATAATCTGACTGCCTTAATTCTAGCTACCTGTGCAAAGGTTTCATTGTAATCAATTCCTTCTTTTTTAGAATATCCCTTACACACTAGTCTTGCTTTATTTCTGACAACCTTACCATCTTCATTAAGTTTGTTTCTAAATACCCATTTGGTTCCAATTACATTTTTATCTTTAGGCCAGGGAACTAATGTCCAAGTGTTGTTTTTCTTAATTTGTTCTAATTCTTCTTCCATAGCTTTAATCCAAAATTTATCTTCACATGCCTCATTAATAGATGATGGTTCAATTTGAGAAATAATACATACCTCTTCATTTACCAATCTTCCTCTTGTCATAACTCCTTTAAGCTTGTTTCCAATTATCTGATCTTTAGAATGATTCTGTCTTACATACTGGGGTGTCTTAGTTTGATGTTGTTCCTCAATTACTATGGAATCCTCAAAAGATACCGGGGTAACTGGATCTTCATTCTGTACTGGTGGATTTAGAGTAGGTTCATTTGTCAAAATTTTTGTTGCCGGTTCATAGTCTATATACCTTGAAGTTCCTCTGAATTGTTCATCAATCTTTACATTTGTAATCTCAACAATTTTCTACAATCTCTTGTTAAAACATCTATATGCTTTACTCTTAGATGAATAACCAATAAATATTCCTTCATCACTTCTAGGATCAAATTTGTCAATACACCCATCTCTTCTGATATAACATTTACTTCCAAAAATTTTGAAATACTTAAGAGTAGGAGTATTACCAAACCATAGTTCATGAGGGGTCTTACCAGTTTCACCTTTGATGTGAACTTTGTTAAATGTATAGACCGATGTGCTAACTGCTTCTCTCCAATACACATGTGGTAGGTTTGCTTCTGATAACATACTTCTTGTTGCATCCAAGATAGTTCTATTTTTTCTTTGAAAAACTCCATTCTGCTGTGGTGTCCGAGGTGCTGATAGCTATCTTCTGATTCCATTCACTTCACAAAATGTATTAAATTCCTTAGATGTAAATTCACCTCCTTGATCTGATCTTAAATATTTTATTTTCTTAACGGTTTCATTTTCAACCAATTCTTTGAACAGTTTGAACTTTCCAAGTGCTTCTAATTTTTCTTTGAGAAAAGTAACTCAACATATTCTAGAATAGTCATCAATGATTAGCATGAAATATCTATCACCTTGTAAGCTTTTAGTTCTAGCTGGACCACATAAATCAATGTGAATCAAGTCAAGAGCATTATTTGATTTTTCTGGAATACTTTTGAAACTAGCTCTAACTTGTTTTCCAAATTGACATTCCTTACATACTATATTCTGAGGTTTGACAATATTAGGTAAATCTCTAACTACCTTAGTAGTACTGATCTTTACCATGCAATCAAAGTTTACATGACAGAGTCTTTTATGCCATAACTAAATTTCATCTATATGTGCAATTAGGCATGTCTTTTCATTGTTATTCAAATGAAAGATATTACCTCTAGTCTGATTACCGATTGCAATTTCCAAACTAGTTCTGTTCATGATTTTGCATTTTCCATTTTTAAATGTAACTGAAATCCTTTCTCAACTAATTGACCAACACTCAAAAGATTATGCTTTAATCCTTCAACATAGTAGACATTGTCACTGTTATTCTTACCATCAAGAGATATTGAACCCTTACCTTTGATTGAACAAGCTTTGTCATCTCCAAATCTCACTAAGCCTCCATTGTATTCTTGTAAGTTCAAGAATTTACCTTTGTCTCCTGTCATATGATGTGAGCATCCTGAATAAATGATCCATTCATCCTTTACTTCAACTTTAGCTGTCAGGGCCTGTACTACCGGTTGAGCAGGAGGTGCTGATTGATCTTCTGTTATAGCAACAAAAACCCATCCATTGTCTGTCAGATTCTCATCAGAATCATCAGTCACACCTTCATCAGCAATGTAACAAGATTTGTCTTTATTCTTCTTAAATCTATATCTCTGATATTCAAGGTTAGGCTTGTATGTTCTTCTAGCTTCTTATCTTAGTCTAGCATGTCTATCAGGGCATTTTGAAGCCATATGACCAATCTTATTATAGTTAAAACATTTAAAGGGTGCTTTACCTTCATACTTACTTCCAACTGGACCTTTAGGCATTTTCCTTGCAAATAGTGCTTCAAGTTCTTCAAGTTCTTCATTTTCTTTCCTACTTTCTTCAAGTTCTCTTGAATAAAAGGATTTCCAATCAAATTTGTCAAATGATGGAGTAGATGATGTTGATGCTTTAAAGGCCAAATCTATCTTTATAGTAGCAACATGACCAAATTCTTCAATTTCAAAAGTTGAAAGTTTCCCAATCAATGTATCCCTAGTAACTGATGTATTAGGCATTGTTCTTAACTCATTTATAGCAGTGACTTTCATTTTATATGTCAGTGGCAATCATCTTAAAACTTTTGAAACAATTTCATCCTCACTTAAGGTTCCTCCACAACATTTAATACCCAAAACAATTTCATTTACTCTTTCCATAAAAGCATAAATCCTTTCATCCTATTCCATTTTCAGATGTTCATACCTGACTCGAAAGCTTTCAAGTTTTGCAATTTTGACTATGGAATCTCCTTCATTCAGTGTTTCCAAATGATCCCAAATAGCTTTAGCAATAGACCTGTCTGATATTCCCATGATTTGTTGATCTGATAATGTGCTCAAAAGTGCTTCTCTTGCTTTGCAATCATTTTCCTCATCTTTTGTCAGGTTAACTGGACTGGGCTGACCTGGTACAGCAACAGTATAACTATTCTTTGTAACTTCCCAGATGTCTTTTCCAATGCAATTTAGATGTGTCTCCATTCTGATCTTCCATATGCCATAGTTGGTTCCATCAAGTTTAGGACTGTCCTTCCTGAAATAATTAGTAGACATTGGATATCCTCAAGCTGTTAACCTTCTACAAAAGAGGACTAAGCTTTGATACCAATTGTTAGGTTCTAGAGACAACTGAGAGGGGGGGTGAATCAGTTGTCAAATAAATTTAAACCAAAAACAATTTAACCAACTTAATGCTTAATATCGGTAAACCAGTTAAGTATGCCGGTAGACAGTTATAACAATTAATTGCTATACCGGTAAGGATTAGTGCATGAAACCTAAACACAAAGTCATCCACAACACATAACACCAATATTTGTACATGGAAACCCTGTAAGGGGAAAAACCACGGTGGGAAACCTTACCCACAATCAGATGATACTACTACAGATAGTAAGTGTACATAAATGGGTCTGCACATGCAGAAAGACCAACAGCCTAGAGCTCACTCCTCAATCAAAAAATGGGAGCCACGCTGACTACAGTTGGATGGTTAAATCCAATAAGAATGTACTGCACAAAATAGCATCTTCATATGCTGGATTCAGTACCAGTGTAATGCTGATATGCTTCCACAAAAAAAACCCTCCTTCAATCTTCAGATGATGTATGCATGTATAGCTCTATTTAATCTCGCATATACCTTTACACAATCCTTTTTCGCATTTCACACTTGATCTTACAAATAAGATCTTACATTTATACCATAACAGAAGACCAATTTTTGTAGGTCAGCTCTACAAGATATTACAATAAAAACATTTTACAAACAATATAATATTCGATGCAATAATTGATTGAACATGCCAGCTTAATGCATTTACAACAATAATTAATCATCTCCATAGCGTGCCATGTTGATCTAGAAAAGATAAACCTGCCGGTGTAACCCTAGACCTATTTGCCGGTAACAGCAAATATGCAACTATGAATATAGAAATGAACAAAACTCCAAGACAATATGTCCAGACAATGTCTTCAACATAACCATGTGTCTTCCATGCCATTCCAAGTGTCGGTGATCATTATATCTTGCCGATGTACTATATACCAGTAACTATGCAATAGTTACTTTCTTGCCGGTGAATGTTGTTGGGTCTCCAAAGTGCTAGTGTTTTAGTAGGTGTTGACATCAATGACAAAACCATACCAAAATACCAACAATGCGATCATGTTGTTTTGATTGTTTTGATATCCTACATATGTTGTTGATTGTAAGGTTAATACTATACTATGTCACCGAGCAAAGAACCTAGTCGGTAAACCCTAAGGAACCTAATCGGTAAACCCCAAGGTTATCGATATCAGTTAATGAAGGCAGAATGTCTATCGAGTAAAGTTTAGTATTTACCGAGTAACAACCAAGTTATAATAGATTGCATTGGATGAATAAAAACATTATTTAATGAAGGATGTTGATGAGCTGGAGATGAATAAATTATTGGTATGCCACGCAAGAAGTTTGTTAAGGATCTACGACAATGGAAAATCAAGAGGAAGATCTACAGCACAGATTGAACCGCAATAACCTAGCACAAGTTCCTAGGAAGGAATGCAAGTTTCAAGATGAGGTAAAACATTTTTCAGATCAAAGGATACATTGAACCTAGACAAGTTTGATTATCTGATGGCTAAGATTGATCATGGTAAATGTGATCAAGGAGATTAAGCGGTTACAAAATTGTTTATAAATAAGAAATTATTGATGAACAATGCATGTGGGCAAGTGTAAGCACAACGATGCTACATAGTGATTACCGAGCACAAAAGCTTGAAGACATGTTTGAATAACAGTGTAGGAAGCCCAGCAGAGGGACAAGATAAGTCCTATGACTAGACAGTGTTGAGAAAATAAGAATCTGCTTTAGCATTTCAAATGTGAAGTTGCAGATATATTTTATTATTGTTGTTTATTTTGTAAGTGACAGGAAATCTCTTAACCGAGTGGACCTAAAAGTCTTATTTGTAAATCCTCTAGCAAGGTAACATTCTAAATGAGTGTTTGAAATCCTTTAACAAGGTCACTTCTAACAAAGTGCAAGACTCTAACAAGTCTGAGGGAAATCCCTTAACCGGGTCACATCTAGCAATGTGTTTGTAATCTTTAATAGGATTTTCTGTTAACCGAGCATACTCTAGAAGGGTATATTTCTTAGTGGGTCTAAAATCCCATAGTGGTTTTTCCCTATTTGGGTTTCCACGTTAAATCTGATGTTATATGTGTTACGATGATTATGTGTTTATGAGTTAGCATGTTTAGCAGTTTTTGGTTATTGTAGACGTATAAAAATGACCATATTCCTAAATGAATATTTTATGTTCATTTCTCTATTTGATTAAATCCAATTTAATTAAATTATCCACATTCTTCTATTTTATTAAATAAATTACTCAATTTATTTAAATAAAATTCACTATATCCATTTAATGAATAAATCATTTTATTCAATTAACTCCCCCCTATCCACTTTTAATTAAATCCAAATTTAATTAAAAAGTTATCCCAAATTGAATAAATCAAATTTATTTAATTACAACCAAATTGAATAAAAATCATTTAATTCAATTAAATCCTATTATCCCTCCATCCACTTGCAAAATCCCCAAACCCCTTCCTAATCCCTTCTAGAATCTTCTAATCGCTTCTAATTAAGCTAACCCTCCCCTAAACTTTGTCACATCCCTAAGCAAAGGAAAGTCACTTCTCAAAAACCCTTAAACTCTTTGATAACCATTGAAGGTTTTCAACCTTCAACCACTAAAACCCTTAAAGTCTTTGAAAACCATTAAAGGCTTCCAACCTTCAACCACTTAATCCTTAAAGTCTCCAATAACCATTAATGGTTAATTCAAACCTTCCCACATGGTTAAAACATTTGTTTTGACTCAACCTCTATCCAACCCAAGGGTCTCATCAGGCCTTTAATGCTTTGACCATGATTATCTCTTAATCATTTGCACAAAGGTTTATCCTTGGACTAACTCTTAATCTAGTGGGTAAGCCTAACTTAGACTTGACCCTTAGCCTTTAGATAACCATGAGGTCTTCTCAGGCCTTTAATGCCTCCAACCTCTTCTCTCAACCCTATCTTATGTTGACATTTGTCACCATGTCATTGGTGCAAATTGAGCACATGGATCCCCAACTTTCAAACCTGGCCCTTGATTAAACCTTTCAATCCTGACCATCCATTGCCCTGTTTGTGCTATAAATAGAGCCCTCATTCCTCCATTCTTAACAATCATCTTTCAAATTTGAAGCATCACACTTATGCTCAAATTCTTTCAAGCTTTCATTTCATATATGCTCATCATTTAGCCTCTTTTTTAGATCAGGAATTAGACTAAATATTGCATGTTTAGAATAATTTATTTATCATTTTAGTTCAATCATAGACTAAATATAGTATGCTAGGATAGTTTATTTACTAACCTTGTCATCTTATAGTTAGTTTATTGCATTTTAGCATCATACATAGCTTACAACACATCTCATACTAAAATCAATCAAAAGCATCTCTCGTTCTCATATTTGCCATCCCTAAACCATTTTGCTCAGTGATCTGATAGCAAAAACGTTGGTTTGAGGGACATTGTGAGATAGAGAACCATGGGACCCTCCTTGGGAAGCTGAGTAACACTACGTTACTCCATAGCTTGCATCAAGAAGTCCTGTGTGTGTGTGTGGACTAGTATTTAACTAAATTTTCACATATTAAGTTTTATTCGCCCACTTTTCCCGCATACATTTCTGGCGCCCACCGTGGGGCTCGACCCCAAATAACAAATCAGTTTTTAAAATTAACCTCTTTTGCAGACACGTGAGAAAATTGAAGTAGCGCTTTTAGATCACTGTTTAGCGCATCCAATCAAAAGAGTAGCGCATCCAACTCACTGTTTGGCGCGTAGGCTCTATTCTTTAGCGCGTGAAGACATTATCTTAGCGCATGACTCTTTCTAACATTTTCCTATAGGTCTCGATGCGGGCAAATCATAGAATAGCGCAGCCAATCACCAGAATAGCGCATAAGATTCACAGTTCAGCGCTTAGAGTCTATCATACAGCACGTGCGATTCAAACATTAGCACATAAAATTCAGAAAATTTCTTGCAAGTCTCAACAAAACCATAGAACAACGCTTCGAACTTACAAAATAGCGCATTTATTGAACAATATAGCGCATCGGACAATAGTTGTAGCGCATCCAGTTTCTGTTGTAGCGCGTCAAAACCATTCTGTAGCGCATAACAAACAGAGGGAAATTTTAACATTGTAACTGAAAAAAAAAAATTATACTTGGAGAAGTCCACCAAATCAGCTAACAAATTTTTTGTTTGCTTGCAGGATTTTGATAATTTCTTGCAGGTGGAGCGGGGACGCTTTTCGTTTGTAAAATCGATTTCTTTTGTTGACCTCAAAATCGAACATTTTCTTTGTTGACCATTTCCCTTTCATAAAATTAGAAAATCATTGATTTGCCCGGATAAAATGAACATCATGTTTTGTGGAGCAACATCTCCACATTTTTCATAGCAAAATCACTGATTTGCAAGGATAAAATACAATTGATTGCTCTGTCTCGAAAGTGGTAGGAATATGCTCTCCCCTTAACTGGGTGATCAAAAATCCAGACCATTCTTACAGCTTTATTTCATTCAAGCAATAAATCCTTTAGCAGGCCTGCCTTCCCGAGGAGTTGCAATCAACTCTTAAAGTCGTTTATGGCCGGTGTGAAGGGAACGACCTAAGTGGGGAATGGCTTTGACACCAAGAATTCCAACCCACTATAATCAAATGTGGAAAGTGATGAAAGTCCTTTTCAACGGTTGCGCGCAGTGATTAGCCTTCCCCAAGTATCCTCGAGATACATAAAGCATTTGATCTAAAGGTTGGGAAGCCTCCTGAGGGAGTTTATCACTGACGGCCGAATGGGAAGCCTGATTACGAACCATAGAATTAGAAGCTTTGAACCAAGTCAGTAACCAAACATTTGTAACATCATAGTGCAAGGGTGGGGAAGAATCCGCCCTCGAGATTACTCACCATATATCTCCCAAGATAACTACTCAACTGTGAAGCATTTCACTTTGGGTTAACTTCTGGCAAAAGGCAAAAAAATGGGCGCCCCCTAGGGGGTGACACGGCTGTTTGAGCTGACGGAGTATCAAGACTAGTGGGCTATGATGTTATTTATGACCTTTGAATAAAGAGTCTTTCTGAAGTGTATTACTTGTATCCAAACCTGTTAAAACATTGGGGATTTGAACACATCCTCACAGAACATACACTTTTTGTTAGATTAGGAAAAATGGTTGTCCTTTTTGTGTCGTGCTTGCATTTATTACTTCAGAAAATCATCCATCGCACTTGAAAAATTGTCAACAAAAATCAAAAATCTCAAGAAAACACTCAAACCAAAAAAAATCACAGTGTTCTAGCGCATCAAAACAACATCTTAGCGCATAGAAGACTTTTGCTAGCGCATCCAAGCCTCAAATTAGTGCGTGGAATTAAAACAAAATTGTTTTACCATTAAGCAAACCAGTATACAATCCTTTAGCGCATCCACAACACAGTCTAGCGCTTGGCAGCGACCTCTTAGCGTGTAGGTACCAAACATTAGCACATAAAGAAAAACAGTTAGCGCTTCACAAGCCCAGTGTAGCGCGTAACTTTTTCAAAAAATTCAATAGCCATTTTCAACAATCCTACTTTTAGCGCGTGGCAGCCACATCCTAACGCTTAGTATACATAAATTAGCGCATCTACTCAAACAGATAGCGCTTATCAGGCCCAGTGTAGCGCGTAACTTTTCCAAAAAATTCAACAACAAATTTCAACAGATCTAACTTTAGCGCGTGGAAGAAACAGCTTAGCGCGTAGAAACCATATTGTAGCGCATATACTCCAACAGTTAGCGCATTTGAAGCCCAGTCTAACGCGTGGATTTTTCACCAGTTACAACAAAAAATTTCCAAAATCCAAATTTTAGTGCGTATCTTGGGGCAGATTAGCACGTGTGCTCATTCCTTTAGCGGATTAGGTAAATTTAGTAGCGCATGTAAACTCTGTTTTAGCGCGCGACTAAGACCGAAAAACAGAGAAGTCCAAAACTAAAATTTTTTGAAAATTTCAAAAACATTTTAAAGACTTTTTTTCATCAAAAAAATCATCTTTTATCAAATCAGAGAGACAAAAACAAACTATTAAAAACTTTTCTCAAGATAAATTTGTGTTAAACGAAGTTGTCCGAATCCGAAACAAATCGAACAATAGAGGATGTCTCTCCTATCATAATCCAGAAAATTTTCATCATCAGTGTCATCAAAATCCTTTACCATCTTACGGATTTCTATCTCAAAACACTTGTTTAAAATTCTCAAATCTTCAAGTACCTACATGGGCAATCAAAGAACTAAGTACCTTGATCCAGTTTGGGATTCTTCTTCCCTTTTGAGTCTGCTTCCTAGTTGCTAGAAATGTTCAGTTGAATTTTCCAGAGGTTCTAAGTGTGGGTTAGGTCTCTATCTTTCAAAAGTTCGAGAACACTTATTCAGATGGTGCTAAATACTATGAAAATCTTACATATCACCTTTTTGCAAATGGAAACCTCTATGCTTGGGGGCAAAGTTCATCTACTCTATTCTTCCTACCATATCTCCCAAATCCTCTAATCCATATCCCTTATCCTATATATTCATTTCTTCTATCCTCCAATTCTTTCTACAATCTTGCTTCACTCTAATCCATATCTATCTATCCTATCTATTCATTGCTTCCATCATCCAGTGCTATCTATATCCTATCTCTATCCATATCCCCTTTTTCATCCTTGATCTTGATCAAAACTATGGACAACAAATCTATTTCCACCTCAATGGTTCAGTCATTCATTCATCCATTCCTCATCTTGATAGACATTGGGGCAACCAAATACATCTTTCTTCTAATCCAAAAACTCAAAAAAATCAAAATATCCCAAAACTCAAAAAAATCAAAATATCCAAAAACTCAAAAAAATCAAAATATCCAAAAACTAAAAATCGACAAAAATCAAAAAAATCAAAACAAAAAAAATCAAAGCATGAATACATGGACCATCCATCAAATTAGATCAACAACAGGAAAACTCTCAAAGTCTGCAATGAAACTTATCACATGTCTTGTTAATCAATTCATTACTCGAAATCAACATCAACATCAAACATGTCTTATACAGGGATAGGTACACTCGAAACCAAACAGATCGGTCTTATACGGGGTACTCACTCTTTGAAACTAGACATTTCTATCAATCATCAAGTCTTGATAATCAATCCATCCATCAAACATCATTTTTCATCAAAGCAGAGTGACAAACAAACCATTAAAACTATTTCTCGAGCTAAATTTGTGCTAAAACAAAAGTTGTCAGAATCCTAAACAAATCGTACGATAAAAGATGTCTCTCTTATCATAATCCAGAGACCTCATCATTAGTATCAACAGAATCCTTTACCATCTTACGGATTTTTATCTCAAAAACACTTGTTTAAAATTTTCAAATTGTCAAATCCAGTTTCCAGATCGGGAGGCTTTTATCCATATCATTTGATACACTTTGTTGTGAAGGGGCATCTAAACCTTCACTTTGATAGAGTAAGATTTGAAATTTTCAAAAACAAGAATCAACTGAATCCAAACCAATCAAAGGAATCCATTGATCACTCATCATGACTAATCCCCTTATTCTAAGAAGAAAGAACTTTTATCGTAACATCACGTTGAAGAAACAACAACCTAGTTTTTCCAAATTCATCAAGAGAAATAAGTTTTTATACATCAATCATCAACCAAATCATAACAATGACATCAATCAGTATGACTGCTAGATTTTATTCTAGTTAGCCTTATCTTTATCAATTGATGGTAGTACAGGGTTCACAAATCATATTGTACATATCATATCCACCCATCTGAGGTCACCAGAAATTCACAAATGCTTATCAATCTTGGACATACTTAGTGTAGTCACTGTCCTTGGTTTATCTGAAACAATTATCCAAATAATATCCCACCATGGCTTGGTGATCAGTATACATATCCATATCAAAGTAGTATCAATGACAAGGGGCAAAATCCTGACCTCGCTTGGGGCATTTTGCCTTCAAGATTTTCAACATCAGACCAAAAATGTAGCAAGACAACAAGGATCAAAACAACCAACAAATGACAAATGACAATGCAAGAAGGCTAAACATCATGAACTTGAACTGATTTCAACTGAACAAAGATCTATTTTGCAAGATGTTTTAATTGACAAGAATACATTTCCAATAGCATGCATGATTACTTATGGTTGTTAATTTTTGCTTATCATATCTCCTGAGCACCTCCAGGATGTCTTACAACTAGAGAAGCAAGGAAGGAATGTGATGTTTTATTTGTCTTCTATCTGTGAGTGAAGTCTTTTACCATGCAAATTTGTCCTATGAAGAAATCCGGTGGCATATCACTAAGGACATTTCGAATTTGTATGGGACAAAGGTTAACTCTTGTATGTTTACGCAATACGCACTCAGGTCATCCTGGTTCAATTATACCTTGATGCTTGTGCTATCTTGCAAAATCAAATATCATGTAAATTTTTCTCAGGTCATTATGGTTCAATTATACCATTATGTTTGTATAAATTTTCAACATATCCTAAACAAATCAATGCTCAATGATGATATCTACAAAGAAAGAAAACAAATGGCTATATCGGATGGCAAATGCAGGACGAGGATGCTCCAAAAAAAAAAAAAGCATTAGTTGCATATCATTTTAACATAGTTGCATATCATTTTACAATTAGTTGCATATCATATCATACATCTCATTTTCAAAATATCATTCATCATTCATCATTGCATCCCTCGCATGCATATCTATCACATCATCATGGAATCTTTCTTCACTTTCATATCTTCTATCATTCTTCCAAACTATCTTCTATCATTCTACTAAACTATCTTCATCATTCTTCCAACCTATCTCCTATCATTCTTCCAAACTATCTTCTAAACTATCTTCATCATTCTTCCAAACTATCTTCTATCATTCTTCCAAACTATCTTCTATCATTCTTCCAAACTATCTTCATCATTCTTCTAAACTATCTTCATCATTCTTCCAAACTATCTTCTATCATTCTTCTAAACTATCTTCATCATTCTTCCAAACTGTCTTCTATCATGTCTTAAACAGGTGGTATCCTTCTTGAAACCAAATGCTTGCTCATCCATATCTTATACAGGTGGTATCATTCTTGAAACTAGATGCTCGATCATCCATGTCTTATACAGGAGGTGTCATACCTGAAACAAGACTTGCTCTCATTCCAATCAATCTAATCAATCTTATCAAACCCATGCATGCCATCACTATCTACTCTTCCATCTTTCAAACAACATTCTTCTTCTTTCGAGAGATCATTCATGCTTTGTGTGCACGAACGATCTCCCGAGGGGGCATTATCATATCAAATCTCAAAACAAATCCAATATCAGTTTCCACATCAAAACAAAGATATCAAAATCAAACTTACATCAACAACATGAAAAAAATTTGCTCATCTACATCAACTTCAAAAACCTATCATTTCATATCAACTTGTAACACAACTCAAGTTTTCAAAAACCATATCAAAACTTGTAAAACAACTCAAGTACCAAAATCACATAAACTTGTAAAACCACTCAAGTTTCCCACCCATATCAGCTTGTAACACAACTCAAGTTTCCAACCCATATCGGCTTGTAATACACATCAGGCTTCCCACATCGAACTTGAAATAGAACACGCAAATAAATCATATTTTGATCAGAACAACACATTGATATCTACATAACTTGAAATATCTCACATCAAAACAAGTTATACCGACACTCATATTGGACAACTACATAAAATCATGACAGCACGACACAAATATCGAATCTGGGGCATCACACATCAAATCAAATCTGGGGCATCACCATCAAAATATCGAATCTGGGGCATCACACATCAAATCAAATCTGGTATCACACATCAAATCAAATTTGGGGCACAACTTACAAATCATAAGAGCGACACAACAAAAATTGCATTTGATCATAAAATCACAAAAACACATCATTTTCTTTGAAATAACATGTGCACACACGTCACTTCAAAGAGGGGCAAAATGTAGACATATAAAAATGACCATATTCCTAAATGAATATTTTATGTTCATTTCTCTATTTGATTAAATCCAATTTAATTAAATTATCCACATTCTTCTATTTTATTAAATAAATTACTCAATTTATTTAAATAAAATTCACTATATCCATTTAATGAATAAATCATTTTATTCAATTAACTCCCCCCTATCCACTTTTAATTAAATCCAAATTTAATTAAAAAGTTATCCCAAATTGAATAAATCAAATTTATTTAATTACAACCTGTGTGGGGGAAAAAGTGACACTAAGCAAACATGCCCTAATCTCACTTTCAATTACACACTTGTGGAATACGAAAGAGCCTAGAGGTATCACACAATTGGCTACTTCTTTTTTTGGAAGAGAGAGCCACGGGATACCTATTAGGATTTCTATTCCTTTGTTGCAAATGATAGATAGAATGATGCAAGTTCAACTACTAACCCCAAAGTGCAAGTATGAACTAATAACAAGATTGCAGAATTGAACTTAAACAATAGAAAGCTGTAAACACAAGGACAAGACAAGAATACAAATGCGTACCCGGAGTCAAAATCTGAGTGAAAATGTTAAGGACGGGGGCGCGGGCACCACTGTCCTGATTCTGCCCCTGAAACTGCTCTGAAAACTGTTGTTTTGCAACCTGGAAAGCTGTCAAAAATGTTGAAAACTGTTGTCTGACAGAAGGACCAGGGTGCCCAGTGCCCCTGTCCTAGGGACCAGGGCACCCCATGCCCCTATCCTATTCTTTTTCTCTACAATTTGGTGTAAAGTTCAGTCTCTGTCTGCTTCCGTTGGATCTACAACTTGCGGTGTCGTCCGAATCCCGAAACCTGCACTTATATCTGAAAAGGTATGGTGGGCGGCTATATAGGGTTTTGCCTTAGTCAAACCCCCGCTTTGGTGATTTCCACCTCCACGAATAGCCAAGTTGTATTGTAAAAGTAATGTGTGTGCAGACCTTGTGTGTGTGCAAGATCTAAAATGCAAGTAAGCAAACTAGAGCAACCTAGGAAGTAAACCCTAATTGCTTGTGAATGATAATGTAAATGCTCCAAATCAAGATGCCAAGTGATCTAAAGCATGAATGTAAGTGACATAATGAGGCTTATGCAAAGACATGAAAACAACATGAAATCATACCCAACCCCAAGGGAGGGGTACAAGCCAATCTTCAGTCGGTGATCCCTTATTGCTCTTCAATGCCTTCAAAGCCCTAAGTGAATGAATGGATTTGATGAATGCTTGGAGGATGAATGTTGAGAGTGGTTGAAGTCTTCAAAGATCTGCTCTTTCGCTGCATATGAGGTTCCTTGAAACCAAAAATCTGGATCCTTTCAAATGAAGAAAGAGAGCTCTTATATATGAAACCCTAGGTCTTAATTTCAACTCTAGGCCGACTTAGAGATTGAATCTCCCGCCAATTTCTTGGGGTTAAACTTTATTTTATGATTGGATCGTGCTCCTAAAATTTCGGGAAAAATGTCCGGGACCATGTGCACGCCGGGCGCCATGGTCCTCTCTGGGCGACATGGTCCCGACAACTTTTCACCAAATTTTCAGGGCCGTCGGATATGATGATTTTAGAGAGAATCCCGAAGTTACAACTGATTTCGAGATGTTTTGACCCCCGAAATCAAGCCCCCAAGTTCAAAATAGGACCTAATCAGGGTTTTTGATTAAATGATGTATTGGAAGAATAAAATGAAAGGGGCACACTTTAATGAAAAAGGCCCAACTTTATGATATGGGAGATGATAAAATAAGACCCTAGACCTAATTAATTTAATTAATTAAGTGCTAAAGGGGAAATGCAATGCAAAATACAAAATGCGCCAAGGGAGGTGCTAAACTAGGTGTGAAATTGTACCACCCTAGCAAGTGCGTACAATTTACGACGCTACATTTAGCCCCCACTTTAGCAGTCATATGAACACTACGTGCATATGCAAGCTAAAGTACATAAAAGTAAACATTATTTGAAAAAGGATATATCCATAAGTCTGTCGAACGAAGCCCCCAGCGGTATCTGCAGTACATGGTTAGGAACCACAACCTACAAAACCACATGTTAGATCACAAAATCACCTAATGCTTACTAAGGAAGGTGATGAAAATTTGAGGGTAGCTATATGCCCCCCCCTGTTTCGGCTTGCTAATTTTAGTGAGTTGAAACAGGGTATCATGTTTACCACTTCGAATTGTTAAAGAATATTGATGACAAATGCTCACAAGAAGATTTGATATGAGATCAAAAACTAATGGAGAATCATTTGGTAAGAAAGAGGACTAAATCTCAATTCCAACACAACAAAGAGTGTGAGGATTTGAGAGTTCTCTAACACAAGATGAAGGATGTGAATGGAAACAAAATGCAAAGAGAAGAAAAGAAAGGAAAAAAGCATGAATACACACATTGGTGATCCATGAGAAGAATAGTGAGAGAGAAAACATGGACTTCTCGCCCCTAGATCTTGTCTAGGTGATCCATGGGGAAAAGGACATGGAAAACTAGCCCCTAGAGTCTGTCTAGGTGATCCATGTAAGGGAGGAGAGTGAGAAAGTCTAGCCTTATGCCGCTAGTTCCACTCAACCTCGTGCATGTGTGTGTAAGGGAGGTTAGAAGCACCTCATAGGAGTCTATGCTCGAGTATGCTACAACCTGTATATGTATAGTACAAAAGCGTGACATCTCATTCTAAGAGTCTGTGCTCTGGTTCCGAGAATAATCACCTTGCATAAAAGAAAAATGGAGACATCTCGCTCTAAGAGTCTATGCTCTGGTTCTGAGAATGACCCATTGCTCAAAAAGTGTAATGTTTATGTCATAAGCAAACTAGAACAAGGATACCTACCTTCATCACAAAAGAAGATACCCCAAAAATGCAACAATGTCATAGATCCAAGCAAGAGAGTTTTGCACTCTTTAAGCAAGGATAAGATAGTTGAAAAGGGATATCTTGTAGTATGTGTAAATGAGATCCTTAGAGGAGAAGAGATATTTGTACAAAAGACACCTATCCCCGAGACGAATTGTCCTAGACAAAGAAGAGAATAAGAATGCAATACTTCCTTCTTTTGCGAGGTGAAAGTGATTCTTAATGAAGGATGACGCTCTTTTTAACCCAATTGGGAGAGTGAATTCATTATAGATGTATTTTACCAAGTGCAAAAGAGGTTGTAGTCAAGGACTTACACCTCTTGTAAGAGAGAATCCTTGAAAAAACAACAAAAAATGCATACAAGGAATAACATCAAGCAATAAAGTTCACACCATCCACGAAATAGGAAAAAAGTGGATCCTTAGATAAAAATAAGAAAAGATCATTGCCTCCCAAGGATAAGGACAATGAGAAGGACTTACACAATCTTCTAGGGAGAGATTTAGACATAAGCAAAATGTACTACATACTCACATGAGTTCATGCAAGCAAGACATTAGTTTATGTAAAATGCTCCTCACAAGAAGTGTGTAGGATAAGAAAGAGAATACACATCTTCTCCCATATCTAGGAAAAGAGGATTCTAAAGAAAAGATGATCAATATTTCCACACTATAGGAACAAGAGATAACATAGAAAAATTAGGCTATTATGTTGCTTCAAAAATATGATTGCACTTGAAATTGTACCATCATGAATGACAATGAGCCCCCAGTAAATGAGCTACCAATGTCACATAATGATGAGCAACATAATATCCATTAACGTTATTTAAAGACATGATAGATTGAATGAGGTATTTGAATATGACATGTTGAATGCTCAACCATAAGTGAGATCAAAAACATGTATAAAATGATAAAAATTGAAGAAGAAAAGTCACAAGAAATCTTAGAAGAGGGATGAGTGTAATTTATTAGAGCCTTATCCCTGGAGAAAAGGACTTTATGATGAATAGGAGATAAAGATTCATATGTGGATTTAGAAATTTGAGGGGATTCATAAAGAGATTTGTTCATCGCCAAGATTTCCTTATGAGGGGAATGAGAGTTGATAGAAGTAGCAGATGATTTAGTTGAAGTGAGATCATCATCACTACTAAATATAGCATTCACATTGAGAGATGGTCTTTTAGATGCTTTGGTGGGCTTAGAAAGATTATATCCAAATCCAAATGAATATTCATGCATGTTATGTTCTAAAGGAACTTTAATTCCTTGTCCATTTGTGCCACAACCATTTCCACTATAGCCACTCTTAGCCAAAATGTGAAAACCATGACCATAACGATTAGCCATTTCAGAAAGAAAAGGTGGTTTTTCATAAGACAAAGAATCAAATTCTTCAGAATTAGAGGTGTGAGGAGAAGAAGTTTGAGAAGCAGCCACAAAATTATTTCTCATAGGTTCAGGTAAGACTGATTGATCTCTAGTTTCTTCTTTCTTTTTAACTTTAAGCTCTCTAGGAGGAGCCCTATACTCACCTACAAAGGTGGGATTGAAATCAAGAGATCCCCAATCGTCTTCTGCGAGAACCTTCTCAAGATCAAAAGCCTTTTCATGTGTAGATTTAAGTTGAGAAGAATTTTCTTCAGGAACTTCAGACTCATCCAAAGAATTTTGATTATCAGAGGGTGATGATTCATCCATAGGTATCTTGTTTAATGAGTCATCACTAGAAGAGGAAGGCTTAGAAGAACTCCCTTTGGAAGTAGATGTTTGCAAACAAGCTTGAAAATCAGTATCACCTATCAAGGTATATGTCTTATTATTATAAATAAATTTAACTTGCCTATGCAATGTAGAGGGGACAACTTGCATACTGTGAATCCAAGGTCTCCCTAATAACAAGTTGTATGTTAGATTTCCTGACATAACATGGATAGAAGTAGGCAAAGTAACAGGTCCCACTATGATGGGTAAGGTGATAATACCTAATGAAGACTTAGCCACATTATCAAAGCCTCGAATGGGATGAGAGTCAGGCTCAATAAGGGATGTATCCACATTCATCTTATGCAATAGATTAATGCTACATACATTAAGGCCAGAACCATTATCTACCAGTGTTCGTCTTATAGCAGTGTCATTTATGATAACCACAATCATCAAGGGATCATATTGATGTTGAATTTCACTAGTAGGCAACTCATCTTGTGTGAACACAATTTAAGCTTTAGGATTCATCACAGAGTTAACCAAAGACACTATATTACTAGATGTATTAGGTGGAGGAACATTCAAATCTTTCAAGGCATCTTGTAACATTCCATGATGAGTGGAAGAAGTTTGGATCAAATCCCAAAGGGATATCTTAGCAGGGGTAGCTTTAAGTTGTTCTATGAGATCATAGTCCTTACCAAGAACTTGTGAAATACGAGGAGCTTGAGGAAGAATAGGTTGGGAAGGAGGAAGTGAAGTTGGGATAACTGGAGGAGGATTAGGTTGCCTATTATTTCTTGTGTTATAGTTATGAGCAACCGCATTATAACTCTCTCTAGTCAGTTGCTTAGCATACTCATAAGGGCTCTTAGTAGAATAACCTCCTTGCATAGTAATAATAGGTTTATTAAGAGTGCAAAAAGAATCATTAGCATAACCACCTTGAACCACTAAGATAGGTTTATTTAAAGGTTGAGAATTTTGAGAAGGACAATCACCTTGGACAGTGAAGAGAGGTTTGTTAGGTGTCTTATTCACATGTATCAAATTGATTGGGGATGGTTTAGAGGAATGATCAATAGTGTTGGAAGAATTATTGATAGCCTTCTCTTGCACTAAAATCTTATCACAGATTAAATCAATTTTAGGAGAGAGACAAGCGGTAGGCATTGATGTTCTAGTAGGAAAAGTAATACTAGGAAAGGTCATATCATCCTCTATCATCAAAGGATCTACATGGGGAATAAACTCTCTAGGAGAAGGATCAACATTACTCTCTAAAGTCTCACTTTTGAGAGGGAGATCTTTGAAAGAGATGTTAACCATCTTGCTTTGAACTAGGGTTTCCTTATGAGTAGAACCAAGTTGAGGAGAGGGAGATGCTTTATTTTTAGAGGGAGAATAATTGAGATTCAAGGAAGGTGAGAAACTATCAAGAGAGTTTTCAATCTTGATTTCATCCCCTTTGGCTAGGGTTCTCTCATGGGGTAGAGAATAATCTACACCTTCTCCTAATGGTTCATCCCAAATAGTGAGGTGGTTGAAAGGAATGTTTGAAGTATTGTTAATTTCGGGAGAGGAGATAACATTGTTTATTAATTCCTCATTCTTAGGAGGGTGAGCATCAATAGATGTGTTAAACTCATCCTCTTTCCTCAAAATATGTTCAATATGATCTTTAGGGGAGAGAGAATTAAGGAAATTGCTTATTATTTCATCTTCTTTCTCTAAGGGATGCTTATGGGTAAGACAAACTTTAGGAGAAGGGTAAGCATTTATCATTAATTCATCATCTCTAGTGGGAATTTTGTTGGAAAAGGAAATGCCATCACTAGGAAATGTAGGGATAATGTCATCTTCTTGCACAAAAGGATCCTCATGACGGGAGTGTTTTTTAGGAGGAACATGAACATATTTCTCCAAAGATTCATGTTTAGGAAGAAGATCTTTGAAAGAAGTGTTCATAACCTCTTGTTGCACTAACATGCCCCCATTGGAAGGACCAACTTTAGGAGAAAATAAGTCAATGTCCATCAATACTTTTTCACTTAGAGAGGCATCATGTAGGGAGGGTGAAGTAACATTAAGAAAGGTGTTTATGATATCATTCTCTTCCTCTAGGATAGCTAAATAGGAAGGGCACATTTTAGGAGAATTGTCAAGATCACTCTTAAAGTCTTCATCCTTAGAGCATGGGAGAGTCTTAAAGGGATTGGTAGAAACTCTTTTAGGCACTAAAATGTTGTTATAGATGGGGGGAGGTTCTTTAGGAGAAGGAAAAATTGAAACAAGGGAAGCTAACCCATGATCACATCTATGAAATGAATGCATCATGACAACAATTTTCCTCTTTCAAATGATAACACATGCAAAATAGAAGGAAATGCTTAATTTTAACCAATGCAAGCACTTAGCATGTAGATTTAGAAAATGAAATTTATGATTCAAATGAGTTCCTAAATCAGATTTGAAACTAGTGATCCCAATTAAGCTATCCACAAGTTCAACTTTGAATTGAAAAATTAGGGTTTTAGCAAAAATTTCCTCTAGATTTTTTTGAATCTTGGAAGAAATTAAAACTTGTAAATACAAATTTGATTTTGAAATAGCATAAACACTCAAATTTGAAAACATAAATCATAATTAGAGAAGATTGGAGTTCACGTCAAGTTCACCAAAATGTGTGGGGGAAAAAGTGACACTAAGCAAACATGCCCTAATCTCACTTTCAATTACACACTTGTGGAATACGAAAGAGCCTAGAGGTATCACACAATTGGCTACTTCTTTTTGTGGAAGAGAGAGCCACGGGCTACCTATTAGGATTTCTATTCCTTTGTTGCAAATGATAGATAGAATGATGCAAGTTCAACTACTAACCCCAAAGTGCAAGTATGAACTAATAACAAGATTGCAGAATTGAACTTAAACAATGGAAAGCTGTAAACACAAGGACAAGACAAGAATACAAATGCATACCCAGAGTCAAAATCTGAGTGAAAATGTTCAGGACGGGGGCGCGGGCGCCACTGTCCTGATTCTGCCCCTGAAACTACTCCGAAAACTGTTGTTTTGCAACCTGGAAAGCTGTCAAAAATGCTGAAAACTGCTGTCTGACAGAAGCACTAGGGTGCCCAGCGCCCCTGTCCCAGGGACCAGGGCACCCAGCGCCCCTATCCTGGTAGGACCACGGCACCCCATGCCCCTGTCCTAGTCTTTTGCTCTGCAATTTGGTGTGAAGTTCAGTCTCCGTCTGCTTCCATCGGATCTGCAACTTGCGGCATCGTCCGAATCCTGAAACCTACACTTATATCTGAAAAGGTATGATGGGCAGCTATATAGGGTTTTGCCTTAGTCAAACCCCCGCTTTGGTGATTTCCACCTCCACGAATAGCCAAGTTATATTGTAAAAGTAATGTGTGTGCAGACCTTGTGTGTGTGCAGGATCTAAAATGCAAGTAAGCAAACTAGAGCAACCTAGGAAGTAAACCCTAATTGCTTGTGAATGATAATGTAAATGCTCCAAATCAAGATGCCAAGTGATCTAAAGCATGAATGTAAGTGACATAATGAGGCTTATGCAAAGACATGAAAACAACATGAAATCATACCCAACCCCAAGGGAGGGGTACAAGCCAATCTTCAGTCGGTGATCCCTTATTGCTCTTCAATGCCTTCAAAGCCCTAAGTGAATGAATGGATTTGATGAATGCTTGGAGGATGAATGTTGAGAGTGGTTGAAGTCTTCAAAGATCTACTCTTTCGCTGCATATGAGGTTCCTTGAAACCAAAAATCTGGATCCTTTCAAATGAAGAAAGAGAGCTCTTATATATGAAACCCTAGGTCTTAATTTCAACTCTAGGCCGACTTAGAGATTGAATCTCCCACCAATTTCTTGGGGTTAAGATTTATTTTATTATTGGATCGTGCTCCTAAAATTTTGGGAAAAATGTCCGGGACCATGTGCACGTCGGGCGCCATGGTCCTCTCCGGGTGCCATGGTCCCGACAACTTTTCACCAAATTTTCAGGGCCATCGGATATGATGATTTTAGAGAGAATCCTGAAGTTACAGCTGATTTCGAGATGTTTTGACCCCCAAAATCAGGCCCCCAAGTTCAAAATAGGACCTAATCAGGGTTTTTGATTAAATGATGTATTGGAAGAATAAAATGAAAGGAGCACACTTTAATGAAAAAGGCCCAACTTTATGATATGGGAGATGATAAAATAAGACCTTAGACCTAATTAATTTAATTAATTAAGTGCTAAAGGGGAAATGCAATGCAAAATGCAAAATGCATCAAGGCAGGTGCTAAACTAGGTGTGAAATTGTACCACCCTAGCAAGTGCGTACAATTTACGACGCTACACAACCAAATTGAATAAAAATCATTTAATTCAATTAAATCCTATTATCCCTCCATCCACTTGCAAAATCCCCAAACCCCTTCCTAATCCCTTCTAGAATCTTCTAATCACTTCTAATTAACCTAACCCTCCCCTAAACTTTGTCACATCCCTAAGCAAAGGGAAGTCACTTCTCAAAAACCGTTAAAGTCTTTGATAACCATTGAAGGTTTTCAACCTTCAACCACTAAAACCCTTAAAGTCTTTGAAAACCATTAAAAGCTTCCAACCTTCAACCACTTAATCCCTAAATTCTCCAATAACCATTAATGGTTAATTCAAACCTTCCCACATGGTTAAAACATTTGTTTTGACTCAACCTCTATCCAACGCAAGGGTCTCATCAGGCCTTTAGTGCTTTGACCATGATTATCTCTTAATCATTTGCACAAAGGTTTATCCTTGGATTAACTCTTAATCTAGTGGGTAAGCCTAACTTAGACTTAACCCTTAGCCTTTAGATAACCATGAGGTCTTCTCAGGCCTTTAATGCCTCCAACCTCTTCTCTCAACCCTATCTTATGTTGACATTTGTCACCATGTCATTGGTGCAAATTGAGCACATGGATCCCCAACTTTCAAACCTGGCCCTTGATTAAACCTTTCAATCCTGACCATCCATTGCCCTGTTTGTGCTATAAATAGAGCCCTCATTCCTCCATTCTTAACAATCATCTTTCAAATTTGAAGCATCACACTTATGCTCAAATTCTTTCAAGCTTTCATTTCATATATGCTCATCATTTAGCCTCTTTTTTAGATCAGGAATTAGACTAAATATTGCATGTTTAGAATAATTTATTTATCATTTTAGTTCAATCATAGACTAAATATAGTATGCTAGGATAATTTATTTACTAACCTTGTCATCTTATAGTTAGTTTATTGCATTTTAGCATCATACATAGCTTACAACACATCTCATACTAAAATCAATCAAAAGCATCTCTCGTTCTCATATTTGCCATCCCTAAACCATTTTGCTCAGTGATCTGAGAGAAAAAACATTGGTTTGAGGGACATTGTGAGATAGAGAACCATGGGACCCTCCTTGGGAAGCTGAGTAACACTACGTTACTCCATAGCTTGCATCAAGAAGTCTTGTGTGTGTGTGTGGACTAGTATTTAACTAAATTTTCACATATTAAGTTTTATTCGCCCACTTTTCCCACATACAGTTATATTATTGAAGTATTAGTTACCGAGGTTGAATCTGTTGATTTTATGGAAGATTAAGTTTGTATGATTCACCCCCCCCCCTCTCATCTTGTTAGCTATTGGCATCAAAACTTTACAATAGTCAAGGAATGTAATGTGCGAATAATGTAAAATCATTCAGGTAGAGGAGTTAGTTGATCTTTGGAGATCGAATTGGGTTTATGTAAGAGGATTTAGTCCTCTGGTATTGAGCTTAACTAGAACTATACTCAGGCATAGGAGATACTATCTTTTTTAGTTCAATACTTTTTTGGATTGTAGTCTAGATTTATATGTAGTCAATGAGGCTCCTTTTGTGATGAGCAGTGTGCTCTAGGTTGTTGGCCTTCCTGCAAGTGCAGGCCCCTCTATTGTAATTCACATACTTACTACAGAAGTATTATCTGACTCTGGGTAGGCTTCCTACCGTGGTTTTTCCCTTTACCAGGTTTTCCACGTACAAATCTTGGTGTTATGTGGATGGGTTTTATTCTATGATTATTGTTTATGTTTAATTGGTTTAACTTCTATTCTGATATTAATGTTTTGGGTTCTGGTATTGAAGTTTAAATTGCTAATGGTTCTTGTAATCTGTGATAACTGATTCACCCCCCCCCCTCTCAATTGTCTTTCGATTATTTGAACTGTCTAACATAAAGAACAAATAGTTATTAAAAATGAAGACTTGTCTTTCACAAAACAAAGGATAGAGTTAGAAAGAAGACAAGAAGAACTCAGAATTCAAAGGAAAGAGGCATATACAAGACAACAAAAGAAAGAGGATTAAAAAGAGCAAGAAGTAACACCATGAGAAACATAAACAGTTATTGATCAAGTATCAGGAAATATCATATTTCTATCAATGATCAGAAAGACGTACCAAGGTATGGAAGAACTAATAGATAGTCAAGAAGGATTGACTATTAGTCTAGAAGAAGCTGAGTTCAAGAGAATACAAGAGATAGCAAAAGAATCCTCTATGTCATGTACACAAGTATGTTAACTTCAAAATACAAATGAATCTATTGAAATTAATAAAGAAGGAACTTGCAGTATTAAAGATGTATGTGTTGATATAATCCATTCATTTGAGGGACAAACATCAGATGAAGAGTCACTTGATTGTGAACCACAAAACACCAATACTGATTTTGTTAGAACTGAATGGAGTACACTTAGGAGAGACTATCCTCGAGAGCGTTCTATCTATGACATTACCTACTCTACATTAGATTATGACTATTATGTCATGAACCTTGAAGCACTTAACAATGGCAATAACTATGACTTACCCCTTCTTCATCCCAAACTAATTGATTGGGATAACCTAGAAAACCCTAAATTGGATGTCTTTTCCAATGACCATGACTAAGTTGTATATCTTAATGTTGTCGAACCCATAACACCTAAGATATCTTCCATCGTGGAATCAAGTAACATTTCTTGCAGTCAGGAGAATGCCAAAATTTCTAGTCAAAAAATTGAAATAAAATAAGGAAAAATACCTAGTGTTGAAAACCATTTCATGGCAACACTAGATCAATCAAGAGGAAAAATAAAGGATGTATCTGATGGTGAAAATATCCTTGAGGCACTAGAAGATGGAAAATTTGACATCCTCCTTGCATATTTTCAAGAGAGATCTGTTATTCTAATAGAACCAACAAAAGCAATAAATATTGGCACACCAAAGGATCCCAAGATACTTCATCATCCTACATCATTATCAGATGAAGAAAGGAAAGAATACATAGAATTTTTTAGACAAAGATAATTTTTCAGACAAAGACATATAAATTTTACTTGGTCCTATGCAGACATGCTAGGACTTGATCAAGATCTTATCATGCATCATCTCAATGTGGATCTAAAGCAAAACTAGTTAAACAAAAGCTAAGGAAAATTCATCCAAACATCGCTCTCCTTATAAAAGTTGAGCTAAAGAAACTATTGTATGTGGGTTTCATAAGACCTGTTGCCTATCTAGAATGGGTTTCAAGCATTGTGCTAGTGTCAAAGCTAGATAAAAGCATAAGAGTCTGCACCGATTTTAGAGATTTGAACAAGGAATGTCCCAAAGATGATTTCCCACTACCCAACATTGATATAATTGTGGACTTGTCAGCAGGACATGAGATGCTTTCATTAATGGATGGATTCTCAGAATACAATCAAATAAGAATCACCCCTACAGATCAAAAAAGATAGCATTCACCTATGCAAGGGGTACTTACTGCTGGAATGTTATGCCATTTGGGATTAAGAATGCAGGAGAAACTTATCAAAGATCCCTGACAATATTTTTTCATTATATGATGCATACATTTATGAAAGATTATGTAGATGATATACTTGCAAAATCTCATACAAAGAAAGAACATTTGAACATCTTGGGAAAGATCTTTGATAGGCTCAAACAATATAAGTTAAGATTGAATCCAAAGAAATGTGCATTTGGAGTAACCTTTGGAAAACTTATTGGGTACATTATATCAGCTCATGGAATTGAAGTAGATCCAGAAAATGTCTAAGCTATCATGGAAATGGAGTCGCCTAGAAACATAAGTGAATTGTGTTCTCTACAAGGAAGACTACAATCAATCAAAAGGTTTGTCTCTCAATTAGCAGATAGATGTCATCCATTCACTCACATTTTACATAAGAATGTTCCATTCAAATGGGATCATAAATGCGAAGAAGCTTTTATGCAAATTAAAGAATATCTAATGAATCCTCTAGTACTTGTATCAACAATCAAAGGGAAACCATTGCTGCTTTATACATCAATGACAAATATATCATTAGGAGCTCTTTTAGCACAACATGATGAAGAAGGTAAAGAAAGAGTAGTGTATTACATCATTAGAACACTTGTAGGCTATGAATTGAACTATACATCAGTAGAGAAGACATGCCTAGCAATTGTATTTGCAACTCAAAAATTACGACATTGTATGCTGACTCATTCTGTGAAACTGATAGAAAATATAGATCCACTAAAGTATTTGCTGAACAAGTCAACTTTGACAAGCAGACTGGCAAAATGGGTTATGGTACTAAGTGAGTTTGATATAGAATATGTTGATTGAAAAGATATCAAAGGATGGGTCATTTTTTATCAATTAGTTGAAGCACCCTTACAAGATGACAGACCATTGCACATTGAATTTCCTGATGCAGACATTCTGACAATAAGTACAAAATTTGGGGAGTTGTACTTTGATGGTTCCTATACACAATATGGATCAAGTGCGAGAATTTTGTTCATCACACCTCAGGGACATACAATTCCAAAAATCATATAGCCTGGGGTTTCCATGCACAAACAATACTGCAGAATATGAAGCATTGAATATTGGGCTTAAAATGGCTATTGAATGGAATATTAAGGAATTACATGTTTATGGTGATTCACAGCTTATAATCAACCAAATAAATGATGGTTATCAAACTAAGGATGACAAGATCATTCTTTACAAATAGTTGGTAGAAGATTTGAAAGAACACTTTGAAGAAGTATCATTCACTCAGATCCCAAGAAATGAGAATAAAGCAATAGATGCAATGGCTACAATAGCATCTCTCTTATAGAATCAAGAGAATCAACAACATTACAAATTCCTGGTGGAAGATATCTTGAAACCTACCATTGAATCCTAGCATACCCACATGATTTGCCATATATATCGAACCGATCAATCCTTATATGGCCAAACTTATCAATACTTAAAAGAGAATATCCTTCCTCCTAACCTATCCCGCTATCAGAGAAGACATTTTATATGTCAATCATCTCATTATACTATTGTTGTTGATACCTTATATAGGTGAGGTCTAGATAGCACTTTATGGAGATGTCTCAAACAAGAGGAATCTGAGAAAGTTGTTAACAAATTTCACATAGGTATTTGTGCCACACACTCAAGTGGATTAACACTGGCTAAGAAACTTCTTCGTATGGGTTACTATTGGCCTACTATGGAGAGAGATTCATTCACATATGCCAAGAAATGCAAACAATACCAGATCCATGGGAATCTCATCCACGCACTAGCACAAGAATTGCATCCTATGGCAGGATCATGGCCATTCTCCAAATGGGGTCTTGATTTGGTAGGTAAGATAAACCCTTCATTCTCTAATGGACATAAGTTCATTCTAACTGCTATTGAGTATTTCACTAAATGGATTGAAGTAGTACCTTTGCCAAAAGTGACAGGAAAACAAATATCATCATTCATCTTGAATTATATAATTTGTCACTATGGAGTCCCTATGACCATTATCACTAATAATGGATGACCATTTAAGAATCAAGATGTGAAGGAACTATGTGAGCGATTCCATATCCAACATACGTTTTCTACACCATTTTATCCATAGGGAAATGGTCAAGTTGAGGCATCAAACAAAACTATCTTGAAAATCTTGAAGAAAACAGTTTATGAAGCTGGTAAAGACTAGCACATTCAGCTGAATCATGCTATTTGGGCATACCGAACCAGCATCCGCACACCAACAGGGGAAACTCCATATTGCTTAGTCTATGGATCAGAAGCCATATTACAAGTAAAAGTAAAGATACCTTCTCTATGAGTTTCCTCGAAAAGTCTTATACCAGAAGAAGAAGAAGGAGTCTCTAGACTTCAAGAACTTGAGCTAATTCAAGAACGTTGCCAAAATGCAATAGATCATTTGAAGGCATATCAACAAAGAATGAAAATTGTGTCGACTTGAATTTCATCCTCAAAATGCTACCTGCAACAAGTTAGTTTCATAGAATACCAATGGAAATGCTACAGGAAATCCAAACTCAACCAATGAAACTACATGAAATACATATGTGTAGTCACATAAATCTGTGCATTTTAATTAAATGAATATTTTATATTTATTTGATAAAAAATCCACTAGCCATCAGTTAATTAAATTAATATTTAATTAATTTATCTTCAAACATTCTCCTATTAATTAAATAAATTATTCAATTTATTTTAATTCATTCATTCAACCAAAATCACAAATCAATTAAATGAATAAATACTATTTATTTAATGTAATCCCCCTTTTCCTCTTTTAAATAAATTAAATTAAACATTTATTTAAATCATTATCCCCCCCACTTGCATTTTCCTACAAATGCAACTTGCACACATTTATTGAAATAAATTAATTTATTTTAAATAAAAATCCTATTTTCCCTCACCCACCAAACCCACTTGCAAATCTAACCCCCTTCTAGATTCTTCTAAACCCCTCCTAATTAGCCTAATCCATCCCCTAATTATTGTCACATTCCTAAGCAACTTGGAGTCACTTCTCAAAGACTTCAAAGTGTTTGAAAAGCATTTAATGCTTTGTTTGTTCAACAATTTAACCTCCAAAGTCTTCCAAAACTGATGAATACTAAGAGGGGGGATGAACTAGTATGCCAAAAATATTCGCACTAAAACACTTTACAAGACTAGCAATAAACCGGTAAAACAGTTTAACAGACAAACCAGTTAACAAACATGCAAACTAAATAGCTAATAATGCATTTACCCACAGAAGCACAAACACCATAACACAAGATATTTGGTGTGGAAACCCAAATGGGAAAAACCACGGTGAGATGGAACTCACGAGTCACTATCTGTAGAATAGGAACCAGACTGGTAAAGGTCAGACCAGTTAAGGTCTTACAATGTTCTTTACCATAACAGATCCTGTTAGGAATCTCAATCTGTGTTAGGAGATAAGTCCGATTAAAGACTACCTTGCTAGAGGATTTTAGACTCATAGATGTGAACCACCTTGTTAAAGGATTTACAAAAAGGCTTTTGGGCCTACCCAGTTAAGGGCTACAGACTTTTCAAAGATGTGAGTAATCAACAAGTGTTTGATCTATCTAATAGCACAAACTGCTCGGTTAGATCCTTGATAGCTAGTTCTTAATGCACTCCTGCATTACTTCAGTCTCCTACACATTCATATTCTTTCCAACTCCTCAACCACCTTAAACCCTAGCAACAACATAAACTCTTTGCTAGGACCTCATCAACAACCTAAAACCCTAGACATGATGTCCTTATAAAGGAATCTGATTTCATGTCGGTCCAATAGGATTACATTACAATTTCCTAAGTTCAATGAGCCTAGACATACTTGGTACCACAACATAAAAAACACCGTTATAGTGTCAGCACCGTCAAACAATTAGTGGATGGTAACTCATCACAAAATGCCAGTTGGTAACTCATCACAGAGTATTACTGGTTCATACAAAATACCGGTTGCCAGTTTGTCAAAATGAAGACTAGTAAAAATGTGTTATGCCACTTTAATCCCTCATACCACTTGGTATCCACAAACTGCTCGGGGTCAACATGTCACTTCAGACTAGTAAACACATTCTACAAAACATCAATAGTCTAAAGACTATAATACAACATACCTATAACATACCGGTTGGAACAAATACCGGTTGTGCTCTGACTCATACATATAAAGAGGATCTTAATGCAAGTGTGTGTCCATCAATGACAATCACAACATGAACATCAAAAATGCCAACAAAAACCACTAATGGCTCTTACATGACCATTAATGGCTCTTACATAACCATTTATGGTTATTTCAACTTGCACTCATGTGTCTCCTCAAGCATTTATTGCTTTGACCATGGTTATCCCTTTTGCCTTTGTACAAGAGTTTATCCATTGAATAAAAGCTTTATTCTTTGAATAAAGAATTTATTCACTCAACCCAACCTTGACCCTAACCCCCAACTTAACTCCCAGGTCATGTCAAGCATTCAATGCTTATTCCCTCTCCTCTCAACCTATCTCACATTGACACTTGTCATCCTGGGATTGGGTTGAAAGCCCTCACATGGATTGAATATCATTCAATCCTGACCCTTGTTGAGATTACTCAATCTCAACCATCCATTGCTCCATTTTACCTATAAATAGAGCCCATTTCTTCATAATCCAGATCCTAAAAACTTGTATGCATTTAATCTACAGTGAATTTTAGAGAGCATTTAGCATAAATCACTAACATATTGTTATCTTGGACTAAAATAAATCTTTGTTTTTTTTCATAATATGTTTAATTAGTTTGTTTTACACTTGCATTACATAAGCTTGAGATCATCTACAATCTTGAACCTCCATAAGCATCCATAGTGCAAAAAGTTGTTGTGAGCTACACTATTTTGGAACATGGAGAGGAGAGGAACAAAGGAGAAGGAGCTAAGAACATGTTAAGAGGCATTTGGAGATGCCTTCTTATATTTGTGTCATTTGTTAAATATGTTAGCATGATCTTAGTATCTCTTTTGATATGCCTACTTAGATTAGTTCTTGGTTGAATAACATTAATGATTTCTTGTGTGTTTTTGTGTGTTATATGACTACAAGTTCCAGTCTAACCTTTGGGTATTTTTGCAAAGCATCATTTGGTGAACCCGACATGAATCTAAACACCTAAAAACAACTTTTTTTGACACAACTAACTTGTTTGAATGTTGAACTTGACACACAGGTCACGCTTTAGCGCTTTTGATTGCGTTGTAGCGCTATTGTAACTTGACATTCTAGCGCTATTATTTTTACAATAGCGCTATTGTAAAAAGTTTGGTGCTATTGACCTTTATTCAGCGCTTTTGTTATTGTTTTGGCGCCTTTGTGCTTGTTTTAGCACTATTGCATTTGTTGTCAAAAAATTAGCGCGTTTGTGTTAAATAGCGCTTTTGTTCAAACACAGAGTGGCGCTATTGTAACAGAACATTGTAAAAAAAATCTTGTAACCAAAAAATTGAAATTTGTTAGGCTTGTAGAAGCCCACCATAAATTCGGTTTTTCCTAACTGTTTGTTTCTTGTGCAAGTGTTTAAAACTAACCCTTCTTGTTGCTAAAAGTTAAAAAAAATTCCATTTTGGTGCTCTAGAAATTGAACAAAACAAGTTTATTTTCTTGCAAGATTAGGATAATTTGCATTTGGTGCTCTAAAAATTGAACACAACAAATTTACTTTCTTGCAAGTTAGATTCATTTTATTTGGTGCTTAAAACAAGACAAGACAAATTTCTTTCTTGCATCAAACTAAAATTTCACAATCCACACTTCCATTTTGGTGCAAATAAAATTCACAATCAACTTGTTCCAATTTTGCAAGCGAATTACTTCAAGTAAATGTGTTTTTTATTAAGTTGACCAGGATTTCATTTTCCTAGTTACTTAAACATATTGCCTTTGAAGTTAAAAAGAACATCATGGTTGTTGGAGCAACATCTCCAAATTAGATAGAAAATCATTGCAATGACAAGTTAAAAAGAACCAGTGTTTTTCATGTTTGGCACACTTGTGCAAAAAGTTGGTCAAGTGGTCCTACTTCTAACACATACTATCCTCTCCCTTGGCTTTTGTGGTCCTAGGTGCAAGGGAAAAGTGTTAGTAACACTCAAATTTTTATCTTTTTAAGAGAGGCCTATCAAGAGACACATCACTCTTGGGAATGACCTCGCGCGGTAAATCCTTTGAGCCGCTATAGAAATCAGGTGAGAGCAAAAGTTGTAGCCTTGGGTATAGTTGTTTCTACAGTGTAACTTGTTGAAAGGACAAATGGGCCCCACCACAATTTACAAGGCTCTTAAGTGAGTCACTACAGAATGAACTTATGTCCAAAGATATCAAAAATGACTAAAAACCTTTAAGTAGTAGCCCACCCATTCTATTGATTGAGGATATTTGTGATATAATTCAATGCAAGAGCATAGATGGTTTTACTCCCAAGATACTCACCATACATATTTCCTTGAGTAGAAACATAGCTTTTTGAAAAGTCACTTGTGGCTTGATGAAAGTGGTGACTCCCCCATCATAGGGATCATCTATTTGTTATGCTCGTGCAAGACTTAGTA
Organism: Cryptomeria japonica; assembly: GCF_030272615.1. NCBI lineage: Eukaryota > Viridiplantae > Streptophyta > Pinopsida > Cupressales > Cupressaceae > Cryptomeria > Cryptomeria japonica. The sequence continues at coordinate 58,320,757 of NC_081409.1, forward strand.
GATCACAACCTTACCTACCACGGCAGGATTCATAAGGTATGTAGTACCAAAGTCGAAGAAATATCAAGATGTGGGCTGAATTTATCGCAACTGGCCATTTGACCTTAGGGATACAAAGTGTTTGAAGTGTTTTCATTTTGAGTCAAGACCAAGTACAAATTGAGCCGACTTCAGGCTTTGGAAGCACCTTAAAATACACTCAAAGGAAAGGGTCATAAAAAGTCCAAGGATTGGGTTGATCTAGACCCATACTCATTTGTGCCTTTAAGGAAACATTCTTGTGTTTGTGTGCTTGCTTTGTTTTCTTGTCAAAGAAACATCATAAAATCCCAAAATCAAAACAAGTATTCATCCAACCAAACATTTTTCAAAACAACCAAAGGATCAAAAACAAAGAAAAGTATCAAACTTTATGACCATTCTTCACATCTTGAGAAAGAAGAATCTTCATCAAAACATCAACTTGAAAAGAAGACCATTGAGCTCAAAGGCTTTGATCAAATGGAGTAAATTCTTCTATCTAAATAGACAAATCTGTGTCTCTCATAGAGTTTTTCTACATCACATGTGTGTCTACCTTCAAGGCAAATCAAATGAATTTGATTCAGAGTCATTAAACCATAGAGCTTTTATGCAATATAGAGCTTTGAGTTATCACAAAAACCAAGGAGGCAAGATCAATCCCAACTTCTTCACAAACATTTATATCACATACAACATAGCTCAAGAAATGCCACCAACACCCAAAAGGGAAGAGGTACAATTTATTCCATTTGTGACAAAAAGCTTTTATTGAAGTTAAAACATCTCATCCATTCCCACATTCACTTCATCATCAATCTGTTTAAACTCTCAAAACATTAAGAGGTTCTTGTCCTAAGTTCTCTTTTGGATATTGCTTGAATCAAACAACAAAACATCACTTTTATATTGTTTCTACATCTAGGATAAGCTCATCCTAAGAGACATATCTACGCAGGTTAAAACTAGTTTATTAGTGAATCCTCTCATTACTAGGTAGTTAAGTCTGTAACACATCTCAGATTTCTCTAAACCTTATCACATCAAACCTTATCAAACACAAAAAGCAATTCAAAGAAGCAAACTTTGGTAATATCTACATTTAAGTGCTAGAGATCCACATGCAAAACAACACACCAACCATTGATCTTTCATTTCATCAAAAACTCATCTTCATTTTCACCCAACTTCAACAAAAACTCATAAACAAAATGGCTCATACCCGATCACAGTCAAGGCAATGAGAAATAGAAATTGAACAAGAAGAGGAGGAAAATATCAATGAATTTCAAGAAGCACTTGGAGGAAATGCTAATGACAAAAACCCAAGTACTCCTACTCCTGCAACAATAGAAAGGGCTCAGCACAACGCTCTCTTTAACAAACTTTTTGACGAAATACTCAGGAGCAATGCGGATGCTCACTTTTTAAAGCTTGCTCAAGAAGGAGCCAAACCCCCCTCTGACTTTGATCTTGCACAACTAAGACAAGCATCAAAATGACAAAGTTGCCATGAAGAAGAAAGAGGTAGAGATCTCATCAGATATAACATTCCTTGAGGTATCCCACAACCTCCTCCTCCAAATGACATAGACATGTTGCGGCAACAAGTTGAAAATCTCACCCAACAACTTCATAGTGGCGTAAAGACTAATCAATTTTCACTCAATGACATTTGCTCCTATCCCTTTGATAGGAATCTTTATATGCCACCTTTTCCATGAGGGTTTGAAACACCCAAGTTTGAAAAGTATCGAGGAAAAGGAGATCCTCACGATCATGTCAGAGAATTCCACTCAGCTTGCCTCGAAGTGGCATATGAAGATACATACCTAATGTACCTTTTTTCCCAAAGCTTGGGAGGAACAACCACATCATGGTTTTCCTGACGACCAGGTGGCATTAGGACCTTTGAAGAGCTAGTTCAGAAGTTCTTGGCACATTACTCTCATAACATTGAACGTGATATCACCATGGCTAATCTATGTAACACTAAACAAAAACCAGGTGAACTATTCTCAGTATTCCTGCAACGATGGTGTCAAATGTCTAGAAGACATTCTCTTCAGTTACCTGAATAAGAACTACTGGAAATATTTATTTCCAACTTAAACGAAGAAATGGAATTTCACCTGGATGTCAAAGACACAGACTCTTTCAATGACATGATCACCAAAGGTTTAAACTGTGAGCGGGCTCTCATCAAGAAAGGACTTATCAAAATCTATAATCTGTTGGCATTATGTGAACCGGCATGAAGACATAATGATATTGTATGTTGTCATTGATGTCAATATGTGACATGGTGAGAACCGGCACATGAGATAGGTGAAAAGAGAGAGGAACCAGCATATGTATGAACCGGTTTATATGCCAAAGTAAAGCGGCATATTTGTTCAAGATGAACCGGCATGTAGTTATGGGAACTGGCACATGGAAGCATTGTGTTACTACCGGTTGGTAGGTAGTTTCCACTTCAGGATTTTCAGTTGGAGTACCTCAAGCGTGTGTGACTCAATCGGTGATCTTTGTGTGATGAGTTAGCAATATAATGGAGAACAAATCGTGTTGCCATGTAAGCTCTATGCGTGTGAAGGATTTTGCATGAAGAAAACTATTCCTAACTACCTTGGGAATGTGCAAAGTCTGTCAAATGGTGATAACGCGTGATGGGTTATCAGCCGCCATGAAATCGGTGGAAAATAGACGATGGAGAATGTCTTGAGACCGATTCAAGATTGTTGCATTTAATGTAGTATGATTCAACGGTCAGGATTAAACCACTTGAATTTCTTAACCTAACAGGTTTAGGGTTTAGGGTTTTTGCTATCGACCTGTCTGTTTCCTATAAGGTCGATGTTGTGTTTCTTTCTAAGGTTGTTGGCAAAAGTTGTGAGTGTGTATCCAAGGGAAGTGATACGTGATTCTTGCCAGACCAAAGGAGAGAAGAGATACCTACAAAGTGAATGTGCAAAAGGAGAAGAGGAGCCAAAATGGATCTACATTAGCATTGAGTGTTGTTATTAGATCATTGTGATTCTTTTTGATCTTTAACCACTTCAATAGTTGTGAAATCCCTTAACAGGGTAGCCTTAACTAGGCTTGATACAAAATCCCTTAATAGGGTAGTCTTAACAGGCTTGATTCAAATCCCTTAACAGGGTAACTCGAGGTTAATGAGTTCTGAGAAGCTATAGAGCTCTGGAGATCCTTTAGCTATTGAGTTCTTGAAATCCTCTAACAAGGTAACCCTAACCGGGTTTAACCCTTAACCGGGTATTGTAGCCATCCCTTAACCAGGTGATCCCTAACAGGATCGGTTCCTAGTAGAACCTATTGTAATGTCTTTAACCGGACAAGGCTCCTAATAGAGTGGACTTCAAAAGAGTTCAAAAGAAACTTGTGGGTATTCATCCCCACTGTGGTTTTTCCCAGTTGGGTTTCCACATGAAAAATATGTGTGTCATGTGTAATGCTTTTATCCTGTGATGCTTTGTTTTTACCTATTGAGCATATGATGGTTCTATGTTTTATGCTTGTCTATAAAATATATTGAACTCACTGTTATGAAAATTTGATGTTAGTTTACCTGTTTATGCATGAGAGTGTAATGGTACTATAGTATTGAGCTAAGAGGAAAGCTTAGTGAGTGACCGATTTATGACTGTTTGAGTTGTACTGGATGTTACCGGTTGCACTCTGTTTTAACCAGTATCCCTGTTTGTCAGTCATCTGGAGTATTTGTTGTCAAACCGGTTTTGGACTATATTTGTGTTTGTACTGATTCACCCCCCCCCCCTCTCAGTACCAGTTTGGTACTAGTGGTTCATCATTGAGTTATCATAATAAACCAAAGGATGGTCCTTGCCCATGCTTCAATAGTGACAAACCAAGCTTCTAAAACAAAAACAAAAATATTGTCAACGGCAGGGTTGTGGATGCAAGAACTATCAAAAGTGTGCAACCTGTAGTTCAATTTGCAGGACAGAATCCCCCACCTCAGACTAACATAGTTGCTCCTCCAAATCGAGGCTGCATTACATCTCACGATGAACCTAGACCTCATCAACAAAAACAAAAGCGAACATACACTCCCTTAGGGGAACCCATCGAAACAGTATTATGACAACTGGTTTCTCAAAATTTGGTAACTCTACCCAAAACATCAAACTATGAACCTCAAGTCAAACTTGCATGGTGGAGGGATACTGAACATTGTGATTTCCATCAAGGGAGAGGACACAAGACAAACAATTGTCACAGATTAAAAGATCTTATTCAGGATCTTATTGACCGCGGTGAAATCAAAATCGAAGGACATGACCCAAAGACAACAAACAATGACCATCTTATGTTCAAAAATCCACTTCCATCACCAGATCCAAGGGGTCCTTCCACTTCCAAGAGAGGCACTGATACCACTGATTATATGCAAGCCACATATAATTATACTATAAATCACCTATACGATGCCAGTGAACAAATTGCAACTATAACCATCAAAAATCCCAACTCCACTTGCAATGTTGTTACACGTCGTAGCAAGATTACTATAAAGGCAGCTCTACAAGGCACCCCATCTATCCCAAAGCAGTACAATCTTGTGGAACAGTTAGACAAAATGCTCACACTGATATCTATCCTAGAGCTATTGCGCCTATCTCCATCCCATAAAACAATCTTGGATCAAGCTCTCCAAGAGGCATCAGTCCCTGTAAACCTAAATACAGATCAATTCCAAGCCATGGTTGGAAGTCTAAAGTCATCACCTTGTCTCACTTTTTTTGAAAGTGACAAATCTTCCTTCCAGCAACCTCATAATGCTTCAGTACATATTGAAGGATTTATCAACCAGCATAGGATCAAGCGAGTCTTGATCGATAATGGAGTAGGCCTGAATATTTGTACATTGTAGTTGGTCACAGCTTTGGGATATGTCATTGAATCCATGGATCCTTACAAGAAGATCACAATAAAAGCTTATGATGATGCAGAGCGTTCACCCAAAGGAGTTGTGGCACTACCTATCCGAGTGGGCCCTCTAGTGAAGCACATCATCTGTCAATTTTTGGACCTTCCTCTGCCATATAATCTATTGTTAGGAAGACCTTGGATACATGCCATGCAAGCTGTTCCATCCACTTACCATCAATGTATCAAATTCCCAATTAATGTTGTAGAGATCACAATCCTGGGCGATGTAAATCACTTTGCATATTGTCATAATATTAGTCATCAACCAGAGATTACCATTCCTAACAATAGAGAAGCCATCTCCTCTACATCATACATAAGTCCAGCCTCTCTTGCCAGTTCAAACACCACTATACCTAAGCAAGAAAATATCAAGATGAAAATAGCAGAGGAAGGTCTTGGGGAATACAATTTGAGTCAACTCTTTTATGTGGGACAAATGCCCACTTCTCCTATAACACATGGAAAACCTCAACAGTTACTTCAAACACCACTGATCACGCCAACATGTACTTTGACGCCTTTCATCCTTGGGAAGAGTCAAGAAGAAGAAACCCGAGATGAGGACTTAGCAGAATGGATCTATAAAGATCCCATTACCACCAATATACCACAAGCTAGACTTCCCACAGATCAGTATGGCAAAGGCCTCCTCATTATGCAAAGAATGGGTTACGATGACCAGAGTGCTTTGGGACCTTGCTAACAAGGAAGACATGAACCACTGCTACCGAAATTAAAGCCCAAAGATAATACAGGCTTAGACTTTCAAAAGGAGATCCTTCCTAAGCTCAGATTCAAAGGAAAACCCAGCAAACCACTATATCAGCCTATTGCAAAGAGGACACCTTTTATCATAAAAGCAGCATCAAACACCATCGCAACTGCCCCATCGAGGCTCAAAATTCTAGCACAACCGCCTATAATACCAATCATCCCACTCATCAAACCAGTGATCCCATCAGTAGCAGTAATAACATCAGTAGAACCATTAGCAACAATAACTACATCAAAACCTGCAGCAGCATCTACAACACCAGCAGTTCCAGCAGAAGTAATAGAGTCAACACTACCGATACTCCCCGTATCGGATTCATTGATCCCCATCATCCTTCCTGCAGTACTGATCATTTCATCTACAAAGGTACATCAACTGATCACACCTGCAATGTTTAACACAAAGGACATCCCAGTATGGTATAGTAATCGAATGCTGGAAAGTGATTCAGAGACCGACTCACATGAATGGGAATTTGATTCCATCCAACTTAATACTTTAGATGAGGAAGACACACCACTACCTCCACCTTGCAAAGACATCCCTGTTTATGGAGAAGCACAGATAAAGACCTCTTGGGTTCCTAAGCTAGAAACTTCTTCCATAGACCCTACGTCACATCCTATGCCTGATTCTGACAGGGAGAGTACCATCAATGACCTTCACCACAACGTCTTAACCCTCACTGACACACCTAACGAACTTAACCTAATCGATGAGGTAATGCCCATTATCCATCCTGAACTCATCGAATAGAACCCACATAATCCCCCATGTCTTGACCATTTCCAAAATGATGAGGCACTCATTGACTTTTTGGAACTACGGGATAACATACCAAGTGGGGATCACAAAGATGGATTCGCCATAGAACTTAATAGTGCAACATACTTTGGGGCAGATGCCAAACCTTTCAACTACAAAAATATAACAATAAAACATGGATCTTCCAATGAAAACCACACTGTGGCACTATTTGATTCAACAAAAGTAAAAAGAAAGAGCGTATCCAATGGTGAAAACCTTTCTGAGGCGCCTGAGGATGAAAGGTTTGACATCCTTCCCTATAGCACACAATGAGAATGATCAATAATTCTCATCAAGGAAACAAAGGAATACAACATGGGGACTCCTGAAACTCCTCACCACATACATCTGGCATCTCTTCTAACTCCAGAGGAATAGCCTAAGTTTGTAGAGTTCTTCCAGAAGCATCAGATCAACTTTTCATGGTCATATGCAGACATGCCTGGGCTTGATCCTGGTTTAGTCATGCATCACCTCACAGTAGCAGAAGGAGCCAAGCCTATCAAGCAGAAGCTTCGCAAGATGTATCCTCAGATTGCAGTACTAGTCAAAATAGAACTCAAGAAACTCCTAGATGTTGGTTTCATTAGACCAATTGATTATGCAGATTGGATATCCAATATTGTGCCAGTTGGCAAACCAAATGGGGGCATCTGTATTTGTACTGACTTTAGAGATTTGAATAAGGCATGTCCTAAGGATGACTTCCCCCTACCAAAAATTGACATCATAGTGGACCTAACAGTAGGACATGCCATGCTTTCACTCATGGATGGCTTTTTAGGATACAATCAGATAAAGATAGCACCAGAAGATCAACATAAGACAACCTTCACATGTCCATGGGGCACATACTACTGGAATGTAATGCCTTTTGGTCTAAAGAATGCAAGAGTGACCTATCAACGAGAAATGACCACCATCTTCCATGACATGATGCATACTATGATGGAATATTATGTTGATGACTTACTAGCAAAATCACTCAGCAGAGAAGGTCATCTCGACATATTAGATAAAATCTTTGATAGACTGGAACAATATCATGTTCGACTCAACCCAAAAAAATGTGTCTTTGGAGTAACCTCAGGGAAGCTTCTAGGGTACATTGTCTCAAGCAAAGACATTGAGGTCGATCTAGCAAAGGTCAAAGCAATTATAGACATGCCACCACCAAAGGACATCAGTCAACTAAGGACATTATAAGGATGGCTACAATCCATCCAAAGATTCATTACACAACTAGTAGATAAGTGTCACCCCTTTACACATCTGATACACAAAAACATCTGCTTTCAATGGGATGCCAGATGCCAGCAAACATTCCAGATGCTTAAAGACTATCTCATGAATACACCATTGTTGATCCCACCAGACCCACGTAGACCTCTATTACTCTATATCTCAGCAACAAGTACAGCATTGGGTGTACTACTAGCACAACATAATGCAGAAGGGAAAGAGTGCGTTGTTTACTACATCTCTCGCACACTAGTTGGCTATGAACTCAATTACACCCCTATTGAGCGAGCTTGCCTAGCAGTAATCTTGGCACTATCTATTAACACACAAAGTACAGCTCATTGCAAAGATTGATCCACTCAAATACTTACTCAGTAAAGCAGCATTGACAGGCCGCTTGGCCAAATGGATGATGATTCTCAGTGAATTTGACATTGAGTATCTAGACTGTAAGGCTATCAAACGACAAGTTATTGCAAATCAGTTGGCCGAAGAACCACTCATAGGTGATCATCCTCTCAATTCCAATTTTCCAGATGAAGAGATATTCATGATCACAACAGCACAACCATGGAAACTATACTTTGATGGTTCATACACTAGGCATGGCTCGGGGGCAGGCATTTTGTTTATCACACCTCAAGGTGACAACATCTCGAAGTCTTACAGGCTCACATTTCCATGCACCAACAACATAGCAGAGTATGAGGCCTTGATCACAGGACTCAGGCTAGCTGTACAATGGAAGTTACAAGAACTACAAGTCTATGGCGACTCCCAATTGGTCATTCGACAAGCAATAGATGAATATCAAACCAAGGATGATAAACTCATGCCATACAAGTAAATGATTGACAAATTAAAGGCATCATTTACTACTATCACCTTTGAGTAGATACCAAGAGATCAGAATCGAGTTGCTGATGCTATGACTACCATTGCATCTCTCTTAGATCTTCCACAGAATTCAACACGCTACGAGTTCTTGGTAGAACAACATTGGATCCCCGCTTGTGATATCCCCAAATCCGAGATGATATGTAACTGTAGCATCCTAAAATTGTGACACTTGTAATTTCGACTGCATTTCGGTCTTCACGATGGCGACGCAACACGCAACCTGAATGGAGACCCCGAAACTTGCTCACGACACTGAAAACTGCATTTTTCAAGCACCCTGGCCTGAACCTCCTTGCACCCTGCTGTCCCGGGAGGTGGGACCAGAGCGCCCAGCGCCCTGGTCCCTGGGTCCTATTTTGGGCCCGGTCTCCTAAGGGGTCACGAGTCTTTTTGTTTGCAATTTGGAAATTAACTTTCCTGGTCGACCTAAGGTCGGCAAAATCAGTCTATCAGCCCTAAATGACAAGTATATAAACTACATTTTTCTCTCTCATTTGGGATGAAGAGGATATAGGTATGCAATCGTGGAAACTATACTTAAGAATTCAAGCATTCAAGCATTCAAGCATTCCTTCAAGCAATTGATCATTTCAAGTCTCCATTCAAGGCTAAGTGTTGCATTCAAGTCAAGGATTCAACCATTGAAGAGGAGATCACATACATGCTACATACAACATACAACATCTAAACCTTCGCACATAAGGATACAAACATCCTTAGAACAAGGTATTAGTACTTGTTTTACAGTCATTTACATTTACAGCTCTTGCTCATTTCTTGGTTAATTCCAAAACCGGGGTTTGACCTAAAGGCAAACCCCTAATCCCTAACCCCCCAATCGTCTTCGCTTTTCTGTGTGTAGGTTGCAGGTACGCGGCTGAAATTGAAGATCTGGAATCCTTGTGCAGAGACGAATAGATCCCCCTTCGTTTCGCGGATTTTTCGGAGGACCGTGGCGCCGGGCGCCATCGTCCTGACAACTTTTGCTCAAATTTGCAGGACAGCACCGTATCGACATTTTACTCCTAATTCCAGGTCCCCAGCTTCATACTATATTCCTATCTCAGTTTATAAGCGAATCTTTATCACTTTCTATGCATGCTTAGCTTAATTCTTCTATCAACATTCTTTACAAAAGAGGGTAGCCTTGCTGTCTTAACCCTTGAAACACATTTAGCATCCAATCTTGCATTGCGTGGGATTGGATCTTGTGGGTTTCAACCCCTCTTTTGAATGTAAAGCCTCCTCCCTAAGTGAAAACCATCAACCCTAGTGAATCTCCCTTCTCTCTCCTTGGAGTTGGAAGAGGGGAGAGCAACTAGGGTTCGATCGTGATTTTCCGCTTTACATTTTGGTGAACCCGACGTGAACATCCTTTCTGATTATTCATAGTTAGATCTGAAAATTGGATTCCTTGATTACATTTCCATGTTTGATCTTTTGCAAAATTTTAGAGGTTAATTGTATAAAAACCCTAAATTGGTTCAACAGAATTCAACACGCTACGAGTTCTTGGTAGAACAACTTTGGATCCCCGCTTATGATATCCCTAAATCCGAGATGATATGTAACCTAATTGGTTCTGAATCCCCATGGTACGGTGAGTTCTACACCTATCTCCATGATCACACCCTTCCTCCTAACCAATCAAATAACCAACGTAAAACCTTCATTCACCAAACCGCTTGATATACCATTATTGCTGAAACCCTATACCGACGTAGCCTTGATGGTACTCTCCTTCGATGTCTAGAATAGGATGAGATAACAAAGGCCTTAGAAGAGGTACATGAAGGAATTTGTGGAACTCATGCAAGTGGTCCGTCCCTAGCCAAGAAACTCCTGCGCACTAGATACTATTGGCCATCAATGGAAAAAGACTCCTACTACTTTGTCAGAAAATGCAAGAAATGACAAGTTCATGGAGACCTAATACATGCACCGGCACAAGAATTGCAACCAATCACAACACCATGGCCCTTTTGTCAACGGGCTCTTGACCTTGTGGGTAAAATCCATCCATCTTTATCCAACGGCCATAAATTCCTTATTACCGCCACCGAATATTTCACAAAGTGGATCGAAGCTATTCCACTTACCCAAGTTACCAGCAAGCAGATCGCCTCATTCATCCTCAATTACATCATCTGCTGGTATGGTGTACCCATGTCCATCATCACAGATAACGGGCTTCCTTTCAAAAATCAGGATGTCCATGAACTCTATGAGAAGTTTCACATCCAACACCGCTTTTCCACCCCCTATTACCCACAAGGCAATGGTCAGGCCGAAGCGTCAAATAAGAACATATTGAGAATCCTAAAGAAAATATTCAATGATGTCGGTCATGATTGGCATGTTCAATTGAATCCAGCACTATGCACATATCGAACTAGCATTCGAACCCCTACAGGCATAACTCCCTACTCATTGGTCTATGGTGTAGAAGCTATTTTACCTATTGAGGTTGAGATACCATCACTATGGGTTTCCTTGCACAATCTCATCGATGATGAAGCATACAGAGTATCTCATCTCCAAGACTTAGACCTACTTGATGAAAAATGACAAGCTGCATACAATCACCTCAAGGCCTATCAGCAGCGCATGAGTAGAAGCTATAATCATCGAGTTAGACCTCGTACATTTGAGGTAGGTGATCTTGTTCTTTGAGAAAATCCTCGTAACCAGCCCAACCAAGAACATCAAGGAAAGTTTGAATCAAATTGGTTGGGCCCATATGTTGTCACTGCTGTATTTGGGTCCGGGGCATATCAGTTGGCTACTTCAGAAGGAGAACCACTAGCAGATCCGATCAACAGCATGCACCTCAAACAGTTTTATATATAAGCTGCATAGAGCATCAGGCTCCCATATATACTGGCAAAAATACCAAAAACATCCAGATAAATGACCTGAGAAAATACAAAAACATCAAAATAGTAAGGAAAAATCATGCATCCAAATAGTGAACAACCACTCCGATGGCACCTTTGGTAAGTACGATGGTGAAAACCTAGAAAACAGGTGCCACTCGTAATGGCTATGGCTCCATTGTCTTTCAGACTTGTTGTGATCATATCCACTACATACACACATCCATCCACCCACACCAGGGCTTGTTATTGATCTGCAATCAAAAATAGTACTTCATGTGTCTTGCATCCCGCTTTTTCAAAGTCATGTCTAAACTGAAGGCAATGCCCTTAACCTTTTGATGGAAGTGGATTCTGCATTACTTGTGATTCATTGGTTCTTCATTCAGAACTATCTCACAAAATCCAAAAACACTCAAAACTGTCTCTCCAAAATAACCAAAAACATTTGAAAACAATCACAAAATCCAAAAACATGATAAAACATCAAAAATCAATCAAAAACATGGCAACACCCTAAACATATATTCTTCAAATCAGATACCAAACAACATTGCAACATACACCAAACAAATGACCACTTATCAATTGACTAAACAATCAACATCAACAATCAAACTATCTTCAACAAGGATGCATCCTTCCTTACCAAAACAAAGACAAAATGGTGTTTTCTTTAACAAGAAATTTTTTTGTTAAGCTATCAAATACTTGGTTGGTTTGTGAGTAATTCATTCGTTTACATAGATCAAGATCTTACATCATTGTTTGTGTATCTTCAGTGCTTTATTCCAATGAAGTTCTGGGGCATGTCCTAATGGTGTCTACGTGGGAAGTTCACTAAGCTACATGATCTTATGCAAAATACAGTCATAGATCATTACGGCTTGCTGACTACAGCATATACCTCGACCATATGAGCATGAACCATTATCAAGGATCCATATTATTTATTCTTTATGTATGTATTATTTTGTTTGCAAGATCAATGCTCCTTCTTTGGTTCCTCCTCATCCAATTTGGATAAAGGTTTTATCTCTTATTACGGTATGCACTTGTCTCAGGATATGATCAACCTAAGATCAAGGAAGATGATCCAAGTCATGCATGAAAGGCGATAATCCTTGTCGGTTCCACAAGCAATACTCAAGTCAACTTGATCCATTATATCAAGTTGCTTGTATTAACTTGCTATATCAAAATCCATGAAAGGAATACTCAGGTCATCTTGAATCATTATGTCAAGTTGCTTGTATTTTCTTACAACATTTTAAATCTCAATGATGAAAATAGAGCACTATGGATCGTCATTCCATCTCATTTGTATATATTGCATTCCATCCATCCATACATTCATAATAGATGCATATCATGCATACATAGTAATGACAATGCATACTCTATTTTCCTCTTCTTCCATAGGAATGAGTCATAGGTCCTCCATTTCTTCTATCTAACATCGAACCCCCCCCCCCCCCCCACTCTCACCATCTCGATAATCAACATCACATACCCTTCATCATTTCCCATCAACTCAATCAAGCTACATTCATCACCATCCATCTCTAAAAGGAGGGACTGTGCTTACCATCCTCAGTCATCCTATAAGCCAAGCAAGTTACTCTATCTACATAGGCATATCGACACACACACACCTAGACTATCAACAGATACTCTGATCAAGTATCTTCGGGTCTCAACAAGTAATCGATCATGGTAATCCTAGACTACATCGGGCATTTATCATAATGACCTAGTCTCAACGGGGCTTCTATGATTAACCACAACCATCCATCACCCGCACACACTATCAATTGATCAAACAATCAAACACAATCTAATGGACAATTACATCAATTGTCTAAGTCTCAACGAGTATTTTTGCTTCATATACCTTGACTTCATTGGGAAATTGCATCAATTGTCTAAGTCTCATCAGGTCACTTTGATTCACTTACTCAGACTTTATCTTGTCCAAGCAAACAACTGGCATCAACTGTCATGCTTTGACTCGCCTGGGGCAATTAAACCAATTGCACTAGATTGTTCAACCAATTTTGATCAATTGTATAACATCAATCCAAACCACACACTACATCTGCTCTATATCTCGTGCATGCCCTTAGGGTACTCGTTGGCTTGTTGTTTCTTCGTATTCACTCCGTTTTCTCCCATTCTTTCCCTGTTGTTGCTAATTTCTTCTTCTCTTCTACCACCTTGCCAATTTTCATTCTTTTTCAAGAGATCGTCTGATTTTTTGAAATTTTTCGGCCCATCTCTCGAGGGGGCATACCACCCATTAAATTAACATTTATGGGGCATATGTCTTCACACCTATTTCTCTTTCTTTGAAACGATGCGATAAACCGCACCGTCTCAAAGAGGGGCAAATGTAGTCACATAAATCTGTCCATTTTAATTAAATGAATATTTTGTATTTATTTGATTAAAAATCCAGTAGCCATCAGTTAATTAAATTAATATTTAATTAATTCATCTTCAAACATTCTCCTATTAATTAAATAAATTATTCAATTTATTTTAATTAATTCATTCAACCAAAATCACAAATCAATTAAATGAATAAATACTATTTATTTAATTTAATCCTCATTTACCTCTTTTAAATAAATTAAATTAAACATTTATTTAAATCATTAGCCCCCCCACTTGCATTTTCCTACAAATGCAACTTGCACACATTTATTGAAATAAATTAATTTATTTTAAATAAAAATCCTATTTTCCCTCACCCACCAAACCCACTTGCAAATCTAATCCCCTTCTAGATTCTTCTAACCCCCTCCTAATTAGCCTAATCCATCCCCTAATTATTGTCACATTCCTAAGCAACTTGGAGTCACTTCTCAAAGACTTCAAATTCTTTGAAAAGCATTTAATGCTTTGTGTGTTCAACAATTTAACCTCCAAAGTCTTCCAAAACCACTAATGGCTCTTACATGACCATTAATGGCTCTTACATAACCATTTATGGTTCTTTCAACTTGCACTCACGTGTCTCCTCAAGCATTTATTTCTTTGACCATGGTTATCCCTTTTGCCTTTGCACAAGAGTTTATCCATTGAATAAAAGCTTTATTCTTTGAATAAAGAATTTATTCACTCAACCCAACCTTGACCCTAACCCCCAACTTAACTCCCAGGTCATGTCAAGCATTTAATGTTTATTCCCTCTCCTCTCAACCTATCTCACATTGACACTTGTCATCCAGGGATTGGGTTGAAAGCCCCCACATGGATTGAATATCATTCAATCCTGACCCTTGTTGAGATTACTCAATCTCAACCATCCATTGCTCCATTTTACCTATAAATAGAGCCCATTTCTTCATAATCCAAATCCTGAAAAATTGTATGCATTTAATCTATAGTGAATTTTAGAGAGCATTTAGCATAAATCACTAACATATTGTTATCTTGGACTAAAATAAATCTTTGTTCTTTTTCATAATATGTTTAATTAGTTTGTTTTACACTTGCATTGCATAAGCTTGAGATCATCTACAATCTTGAACCTCCATAAGCATCTATAGTGCAAAAAGCTACTGAGAGCTACACTATTTTGGAACTTGGAGAGGAGAGAACAAAGGAGAAGGAGCTAAGAACATGTTAAGAGGCATTTGGAGATGCCTTCTTATATTTGTGTCATTTGTTAAATATGTTAGCATGTTCTTAGTATCTCTTTTGATATGCGTGCTTACATTAGTTCTTGGTTGAATAACATTAATGATTTCTTGTGTGTTTTTGTGTGTTATACGACTACAGGTTCCAGTTTAACCTTTGGGTATTTTTGCAGAGCAACAATATGAAATAAAAATACTAATATTACCTTCATGGTTTATGTCTTATTGTGTCCTAACTCCATTGTTCCTGGTTGCAGATGGTGTGCTCTCAGACAATGCACTGATAGCTTCCACGATGACATATGAAGAATGGACTGATAACTGATAGTTAACAAATGCTATGATATGCAATACTACATGATTATGCTAAAATGATTATGTTGAATGATTATGCTATTTTTCTTCAAGATGAAAACTCATGGATGCATAAGTTTTACAAATGATTTGCTTGAAAATGCACTTGGAGTCTAACTCTCTGTCAACTGAAGCTCTTGATTTTATAGACCTTGAGAGGATGAGATGATGTGGCTTAGACCAATGGTCATGATTAGATCTGCAGATTTGGATGGCTGTGAGCAAAGGTGAAGGTTGAGAGAAAGGGGGAACGAGAAGACGAGTGTCACTCATCTCACCTTGATTGGGTTGCTAACTGAGGGAATCTAGGGATGGTTGGAGAAGATTTAGCCATGAGAGGATAAGTGGACTCAAGTCCTTCCTAAGATGTAGGGATGTTGGAGAGAATATAGAAGGAGGTTATGACATATGTGTACGTACACAATATTTATTGAATTTGGTGGTTGAAGATAAATGATGAATTAATATTTAAGAAATATTAATTTCCTTCGCCACATGATGGATGAGTTGGCAAAGGGAAGATGAAGTGGAGATGGAAGGTGAGTTGGATAAGAAAGATTAAATAATTTAAGAAATCATTTAATATTTGAGACTATAGGATAGGAGAATAACCATTAAATATTAGATATTTAATTGATTAGAGGAGATAATTAAACATTAGATATTTAATTAACTTGGTTAGAGGAATAATTAAATATTAGATATTTAATTATTTTAGAGGAATAGAATAGATGAATTAATTAATAAATTATTAATTAATAGAAAGACGCGAAATGAATTAAATAAATTAATCTTTTCAAATTAACTATTTAATAGAAGAATAATTATTAAATAAATATAAAATATTTATTTAATTGCTCATAGCCATTTTTATGTGTATACATTTTGCCCCTCTTTGAAATAATGTCAAGACAACATTGTTTCAAAGATTAAGTCTCGATAATGCTCTTGATGGAGATTAAAAATCCTGATTGTGTGCCCCCTCAGGGGATTGATCGTGAAATTGTTGAAAACTTTGGTTTGAACGATTGATCTCATGATAATTGATAAAAGATTCCATCAATTAAATTCATTTGTAAAAAACAAATTAAATTGCCCCATTGAATAGCATTAATTACTCTTTCTTATAGTAAATATAAAATTAACCAAGGTTAATTTTAATTTCATTTTATCCTTGTCAACTTCTGAAGAAAATTGTCTAGCTGAGGTGGCGAAATGGTGATTCCTATGGAGAACCATCGATTTGAGTGTGTTCAACGATATCAGTGGCCTCCTAAGTATGGGTATTCGGTATGTATCTTATCTCGAACTTTTTTTTCAACTTGTTGTGCAACTTTTCATGTTTTTAGGCGTATTTTTTAATTTTGAATTCTTTTTTGCATTTTTTGGTATTTGGCTAGCACTTTTGCATTTAGATTTAGCGCATATGCAATTAGATTTAGCGCATTTGCTCATGATAGCACTTATGCTCATTAGGATAGTGCATATGTTAAGGATGTTAGCACATATGCATTCGTTATTGCTTATGTTTTGTTTGTTAGCGCATATGCATTGTTTGATAGCGCTTTTGCATGTTTCGTGCATTCGTGCATAGGGTTAGTGCGTTTGTTCAAAAAGTTAGCGCATATACTTTGTTTAGCGCTTATGTTCAAAATGATTTTTTTTTTATAGATGCAAAAGCTAAAAATCACTTTGATGATTAGATTTAACGTGTTTGATGCACGTGTATGATGAATAGGGACTTGATTGATTGATTGATTGATTGATTGATATTGTTGGATTGATCAATTTGATTTATTTTGATAGATTAGCTCTATTATTGCATCATTTATCCTTCATGACAGGAGTAAATCACCCTATAAATTTTTATTCGGAGTCCTTGTCTTTCTTGAAATGCCTCGGTTTAAGCCCTTAGTCCGTTTGTAGGTTGTTTTTAAATAAAGGCCAACTTTTAAAGATCGGTTGAACTCCTTGAATTCATTGAACCATTTTGAACCAGGTTCATAAGGTTCATGTAGGTTCCGCGGGTTTTTAGGTGTCTAGGGGGTTTTCATACTAATATTCTCTAAAAGTGTTTTGCAGTAGTTCTTTATTGGTCTTGTTCGGTGGTGTGTTATATCATCTCTCTCTAGGCATTGAACTCTTTGAACCTAGTTCAAATGGTTCAAACGTGTTCAACATGTTCAACACAGTTCAAATGGTTGGCAACACTTGACATGGTTAATCCTTTCAGAAGAGATTTTTCCTGGGTGTGGTGTACACCTCAAACTACTTGAACCCTAATGAAGTCTGTTCAGAATGTTCATGCGTGTTCAAATTTGGTGGGTCTCGTAAGTTAAAAGATTTGATGCTACATTTATTGCCAAGTATGAAGAAGGGTGAACCATATCTTGGGTGATGTAAATTGTTGGAGTTTCGAGACAAGTAATCATTTTGAGAACTAGCGGTTATTCAAAAATGTTGCCATGCATTCAATGCATGCGTGCGATTTCCAATCCACAAGCTCAACACAGTTAAACTGATGATTGGAATTATTGCACTTAATAAGTCTATATCATTGATCTTGATATAAGGTATGAAAGGAATAATTCTCTAAAAATTTGTTGCTCATCATTGCAGAGTTATTTTTCTTGGATATAAGGTTTGTTTGCTAGTAGTTGTCTAATTGCTCTCAACTGTGAAGGTGAGTTTATTTCCTGTCCTCTCCAACTGATTTTTACCTACATTTGTTCTCTCGTAGTAAGGTTTGCTAAAAGAAAATAAGGCTTGTCATTTATGAGTTATGAAGTCAACATTGCACCTTTTCGGGAATATTTTTAGTCTTGCATGTCCAGAGCCCATAGTTAGTGATACCGACCTTAAAGGGGAAAATCTTGAAGTTTTAAAGGAAAGGATGTTCAAGGGAATTGATGGTTCCTTTGGTGTGGAAGTTTTGAGTAGTGGTCTCATATAAGCAGCATCCTTTCCCCCAGCTATCCCTTGCCCAGAATTGGTTAGGGAATGTATCGCTAGTTATGATCCAGCCTCTGAAACCATCAGAAGAGACAATGGTGAAACCCTCCTTGCCATTAACCATGAGGTAATTTCCTCTATTTTTAAGCTGCCTGATTACCAGTTCTTGAACTTTTCTCCTACCCAGTCAATCACTGAGTTCAATGCAAACAGAACCGGGCACCGAAATAACGTAGCAAAATATTGGTTGAAGGTTCCCTAAAGGGGTGGTTACAGATTGCCCAAGAATCTAAATAAGAACCATATGTTGCCTCACATTCATGATGTCATGTTACTCTTGCACTGAGTCAAAGGTTCTACAGAAGCCTATAGTTTTGACGACTGGATTTATTGCTATGTGCAGGTAGGTTTAAAAGGGAACCAATACCTCAATTGGGCAGAGCTAATTGCTAATTCAATGAGGGAGCAGTTGAGTATGACCAAACAGTTTAAGCAGAATTTCTTCATGTCTTTGTATCTTATATACTATTTGGCATATGTTAAGGAGATAGTTGGAATATCTAGACAACCCACTGAGGAGGAGGTCTCCGTATATGATCTTTACCCTATGTTGCAAAAGGATAATGCCTTGCAAGACTTTAGGAGGGTACACAATGCCTTTCTAGGAGATTTGTGTTACGAATTGAAAGATATGAAAACCAAGAGAATGTCTGAAGATGCGCAGGCATTGGTGAAGAGGTTTGGCAACTTCTTTATCCAGTTCCCTCGCTTCTGCTATATAAGGATAGGCGGTTTTGAAGAAGAGCCATTCAAGCTTCCTCATTTTTGTTCAGATTATTTTGTTTTAGTAGAGATATGTAGGCAGCTGGCTACTGTGAGTAAAAAGGCCCAATACAGGGACAAATGGGAGGATCATTTTCCTATTCAAATAGGTATGCTATCCTGCAGTTCAATGTCAGATGCTTTGAGTATTGGAGTGGACTTGAAAAACTTCAATTTTCCCCTATACCATGAAAGGAAAGGTTTTGATAATAAGGGTTTCTCCTGAAGTCTTGGTCTAATGTTGTATCTCCCAATTCCACAATTAGAAGACTTCTGGAAGGATTGAAGTGATCAACTCGAGGTTTTCAAAAGGGCAAACATGAGAATGGTGTTGGAGGAAGTCATTTCACTGCAGATAAAGCTTGAAATAGATGGGCTTGAGGAATATTATATATAATTGTTTGAACCTGGATACTTAGTCCAAGCTGAGACCGAAGTGTCCTGTATCAATTGGGATGGGGAAGAAGAAGATGATATACAGTTGAAAACAAAAAGGGTTTTGGAGAGAACCGTAGAATGGGTTGAAAGGAAGAAAGCAGCAAAATTAGGCGCCAAGTCTAATTCTGCGAGAAATAGTGAGGTTACTCTGCGTTCACCAAAGCATTTTTCTAATAATACTTCTATGCCTGTTCATGTAGGTAAGGATAAAAAGACACCTCACATTAGGCACAAGTCTAATCCAGCTTTGGACTTCTCTACTCCTCAACATACCAAGTCACCAAGTGCTGCTCAGAGAAGGAAGGATCAAGCTAAGGATACAGAGGTGAAGGATAAGATTCTTGATGCTCAGATATTTGAAGTTGAAGTTCTGGATAGTGACATCGCTAATGTCATGGATTCCCATGTGGTTATCATAGCTATGACACCACCCTCCAAAGCGATCGAAGGAATAACCAGTTCCAGTGCAACTCATAAGTGGTTGACCACTCCGGTGAACAAAAAAATCGAGTGCCATTCCCGTGACTATTCTAATTCAAGAAATGGTAGTTAAGTATACTGAGAAGGGCCCCAAGCCAAAAAGGTTTAAGATAACTGCTCGACTAGATAGTGATGAAGGGACCAGAAAGTGGGTTGTCGAGATTGCCTCATACAAGCCCAAGGATGAGGACAAGGAAGTCAATGCAAAATATTTTGGGATCACTAAGGTGGAGCTGGGAAACATGAGTAGGGATTCAGTTAACCATTTATTCCAGGTATCCACAAAGAAAATGCTCACCAGGTTAGAGAAAGACGGGTGGAAAAAGAGAGAGCTAAAGTGGCATATAAGCATCTTTTCTCAATTCATTGACAGCATTGGTTGCTTCGGAGCACTTCCTATATCCCATGCTACAGAGAGTTTTGATCCTACTTCACCAGAGAATAAAAAGCTAATGAGTCAGGTTCAACGAACTAAAATCATTGCAGAGGCTATAGAAAGATGGATTGAAGGAGTAAATAAAGACGGAGAAAAGTATATCATGAACTCCTAAAAATTATGCGATGAGATGCAGAGCCTCATTGCGGAAATTCAAAACCAGATTTTTCCATGGGAGAAAGAGGAACACAAATGGAAAAATGTCTTGTCTATGTTCACTAAAATAGAAGAATATGGAGTTACCATATTTTTGACAGAACATTCAATCAAGATGGTAACAAATGAATGTCAACTCTTCGTGTTGAAGAAGACCATAATGTGGCGGGTGCTCACATTCAAATTTGTGATCTCCGAGCCAAAACTTTTGTGTATGAACTCCAAGACCTCCAATGCAGTCTAGTTAATGACAACAAAGTAGTTAATCCTAACCACAATTAGCAGTTGGGGATTTGCAGGCTGAACAAGCAAGATGCGATAAAGGTTTTTTGGATATACATGGAAAAAATTAAAGCCAAGGGCAATTTCACCCCTGAGGATACAACAGGAGTCGCCCGGATCAAGTCCATGGCGTTTATCGATAATGATCAGTTACCAAAGCATGCCGAAAAGATGGTGAAGCACAAATGGAACAAAGAAGTGGCAAAGGCAAAACTCAATGCTATGAAGATTCTGAACCAATCAATAATCCAGGAACTCGCAACTGCCCACGACGCCCAGGAAAGTGGAGAAGAAGATGATGATGGGAAAGCAGCATAATGCGTTGATCAAGGCCTTGTTTTTATGTATTTTTCATGTTTATGCAAATGACTTTGGGACATCTATCCCAATTATACTCTGTTGGTTTTCATAACTGATTAGAGGAGGTCAAGTTTCAGGGAGACCTCCTATGTTCTAAAAACTATAAATTAGACTACGATAGATGGAAGAGGGGTTAGAATTTGGTTAGAATTTTGTTAGTTTTTACTTAGTTTATTTTTGGTTTGAGAAGTTTTGTTTTGTTGAAGGAAGTCATTAGACTTTAAAGATCTAGAATTGAAAAGGGTTTCATACATGTATTGATTGTGTCTTTGTTACATAAGATATATATAGATATAAAGGATTATATTGTTTTGGGAGAAAGAAAACCTTTGAGTTTTGTATCTACATAGTGATATATCTTTGCATATGTTGATCTAATCAAATGATAGTGATCTTCTTTCCAGTGCAGAATATTATTATTTTTCTGAGATTCCTTCCTGTGAGTTTTTAAAAGATATGTGTTTGAAAATAGATTTTGTCTCTCTTATCTATTTTTATGAATTGTAAGACTAGCGTTCTAAACTTTGTTTGACACTTCTATTTCTTGTGTTGGAGCATTTAGAAAACTTATTTTTCCCTGAAATGTGTGTAAATCATTAGCCTCTCATCCAAGAATGAAGTAGGCAGCCTTACGTGCTTTTAGGTTAAAAGAATACCAATTAGAAATTAATTAGATTATTCCCTGAATAACTAATATAGGGAGCCGTACCTATAAGAAAATTCAGAGGGAAGTAGCATATGTTGCACTTACCCAACTTTATAGTGAACTTTTGTCTTTTAAAGAAGGCAATAGAGTTTGAGATTAATTATTTTAAAGAAAAGGAAAAATCCGTTCACTAATAGATTTTGGCGACTCTGCTGAGGAAAGTCGAACATTCAATAGACCAGCGTGCCACGGGCATGATAGAATTGAACTCACAATCAACAATATCCATAGTATTGCTTTGTTTGAGACAGATTTACATAACTCAAGAACATCACTGAGGTTGAAAGATTTGTTTAAAGATCTTAGGAACCCTAGGGGTGACAACACTGGATTCTCATCCTTATACCAGATCACAAAGGAGAGAGGAAGTAATTGATAATTATTTTGAAGAATTGCAAGAGTTATCATTTGCCACAAATTTCACTCCCAAAAGAAATGCTAAAAGTAGACCTTCCTCTCCTACCAGAACCATTCCTATACCTTCCTCTTCAAGTCATTGGCAAGCACTAATTCTTACAAGAGTTTAAGCCCCTCCCCTTGTAACTATTTGCATTGTTTTCATTATGGCCCAACCATGGGGTGCCGCAATCAGACCTCTTGCCCTCAGAGCTCATAATCCTCTTCCAAAAGGAGCAAGGGATGTTCTACCAAAGTTTAATGGAGATGGAAAAGTCTCAGTCGAGGAACACTTGAATTCTTTTAATGTAGCTATTGGGATACAGGCGCTGCAATATGAGGATGTGGTTGTTAGGATTTTTTCTCAAACGCTTACCGAGGGGGTAGCAGATTGGTTTAGTCATCTGCAAGTGGGATCTATAACTGATTGGCAAACAATAAAAACTACTTTTGAGAAAAGGTTCAAGAGCACTGATGATGAGCACTCACTACTGGCTCAACTCACACAAATGAAAAAAGAAATTCATGAGCCAATGAGGGACTATGTAGCCAGGTATAATAAGATTATCCATAAAATTCCCCGGGCTAAAAAACCAACTGTTGACAATCAACAATATTTATTTATAAACTCCATGCCTCCCGATGTTGGTTTCCACCTCAGAAGGAATAGGCCAGCCAATCTTGAGACTGCACAAAATGAAGCTATAGAACTCGAAGATGACCTAATAACAGTCGGGAAATGGAGAAAGGATGTGCAAATTCATCAAGGTCAACCCCAAGCTTCCACCTCTTCAACTGATCCAGTTGTTCAAAGGCTAGTCAATGATATGATTGCTTTGAAGAGGCAGATATCAAAACCTGGAGTCTCCTACCCACAACCTTATCAAGATATAAGCAGAAAAACCCCAAACCAGTATAATTATGGATGGTCTTTGTAATTGCCTGCTGCCCCGCAAAGATTACAAATAGAGGCTCCTCCTAATAAGGGTGCTATGTGCTCCTTTCACCTCACTACTGATCATGATGTAGGTTCTTGTCTTGATATGATAAGACATGTTCAAATGAAAAACACAAAGGATAAACTAGGTGAGTTCTCTAAAGCCGAGAAAGTTCAAGAGGTACCTGGTGACTCTGGATTATTCTACCTTGAATATGTGTCAGATTCAGAAAGAGATGGTAATATTTTGGCAACTCTTGAAGATCCTGCATGTGCAATCCTTAAAAGGAATCAACGGACTTCCCAGCCTGCTCCTTTTGCAGGCTCTTCTAGAGCTAATTACAAAGGTAAAGACCCCACAAGTAATGGTCTTCCTTCTCATGCAAAGACCCCCGAAGTTAAGATTTTGCAAAGAAATATTGAAAGTAAAAATAGTTCTTCTTCTTCTACCTCCTTTGACATAATTGAGTTTTGTAAAGCTTCAACTGTTCAACTTTCCACTATAGAATATCTGAAAATGAACCCGAAGAAACTAGACAAACTGGTCAGGTATGTAAAAGGGGATTCTTCTTCAGAGTCCTTAGTGCATGAATGTGTGGGGCATATTGATTTGTTTACTGCTAAAAAACCTACATCTGTCTCTTGCCCTTCCACTGACTTGGTTAATCCCTGTGCTTTTCATAATGCTGAAGATAGGCTTGACATTGAGGTTCTGAAACCTGAACCTTTCTACATATCTCGTCTCTTGAATGGTAAAAAGCTTAGCAATTATATAATAGATTCAGGAGCATCAGATAACATAATGCCTTCATCTATTGCTAGGTCTTTAGGTTTAACTCTCACTAAGACATTTGGGAGATGTTATTCAATGGATGGGAAGCAGGTTCCTCTTATTGGACAGGTAAAGGATGTTTAGGCGGTGCTAGCAGCATGTCCTGATAAAAGGGTAAAATTGACTATTTTGGTTGCTGACATTCCTACAAGTTATGGGATGCTCTTGAGTAGAACCTTTTGTAAGGAACTTGGAGGTGAAATTAAGATGGACTAGTTAGAAGCTATCATTCCACTTGGAAAACAAAAAATCAAACTTGAACCTGAACCGAAAAATAAATACACAGTCTTTCCCTTTGATAATCCTAAAGCCTATATTCTGTTTCAAGAATGTGAATTTGGAAACTATCTCATCCTTGCACCTAATGAAAAAGAATTTAAAGAAGTAGTTGATGAAGATGGCAGATTGTGGCATATGGAATTTGATGGAAGTTGCACCAATTCTGGCTCTAGAGAAGGGGTAGTTTTTCTCTCCCCAAATGGTAACATTTTTCCTTTTTCTTTCAAGTTGGATTTGAAGAATACTAATAATACTGTGGAATACGAGGCATTATTGTTAGGATTAAATGAAGCCAAGTGTAAAGGTATTAAATTGCTCAAAGTTAAGGGGGATGCGGAGTTGATTGTCAGACAGGTAAGAAATGTTTATTCAGTTAATAATGATAGATTGAAACATTATAGAAACAGGGTTTGGGATGAGATAGAATTTTTTGATGCCTTCTCGATTGAATCTATACCAAGGGATCAAAACACTAGGGCGGATTCATTGGTCGTTTCAGCTTCTCTTTTGTTACCACACCCAGACTTTAAGGATGATTCATATAGGATTTAAATGATTTATAGGCCTAGTGTCCCTGATAATGTAAACCATTGGCAAGTATTCGATATAGATGCTCAGATCAAAGACTTTCTGGAGTGTGCTCATTCATTCTCCCAATCATATTTTGAAGGTTCTGTAAATAATTGCAAGGAATTTAGTCCGGATTCAGGTGTTGATTCTAAAAACAATTTCATTCAGCTTAAAGGGAACAAAATTCCGAAAGGGCTAGTGACTTTGGAGAGGTTTTTCACCCAAAATGATGCATTCATAGGCAAGAAAGCACCTGAGGATGATGGGAAAGGAAGTTGTGAAAAGATTAATCTGGGTGATGAATCTAATCCTTAGGTGGTAACAATTGGCAAATGTTGCTCTTCTGAGGAAAAATGAATTCTTAGTGGGCTATTGAAGGAATACATTGATGTTTTTGCTTGGTCCTATGATGATTTGAAGGAGTTTAGGGATGGGCATTTTCAACATAACATTCCCTTGAAGCCTGGTGTTTCTCCTTTCAGATAGAAATTGAGAAATTTTAATCCCATGATGACAGATGCAATTTTTAAGGAAATAGATAAAATGCTTAAAGCCAAAATCATATATCCAATTCAACACTCTACCTGGGTAGCCAACATTGTGCCCGTCAGGAAGAAGAATGGGGAAATTCGGATTTGTGTAGATTTTTGCAACTTGAATCAAGCAAGTCTTAAGGATAACTATGCCTTACCCAATATGGATCATATTCTATAGACGGTATCTAGGTCAGAAATGATGTCAATGTTAGATGGTTTTTCAAGTTACAATTAGATTAGTGTAGCCAAGAATGAATAGCACAAGACAACATTCATAACTCCATGGGGAACATTCGCATATAATCATATGCCATTTGGTTTGATAAATGTCAGAGCAACCTTTCAAAGGGCTATGGATTCTTCTTTTAAGGATTTTCGTGACAGAATTATTGTTGTTTACCTAGACGACTTGACAGTGTTTTCTAAAGAGATAAAGAATCATCTCAATGATCTGAAAGCAATTCTGCAATGCTGTCGAGAACATAGAATCTCCTTGAACCCAAAGAAGTCATTTTTCTGTGTAACTGAGGGTAAATTGTTGGGGCATATCATTTCAAAAGAAGGTGTCAAGATTGATCTGGAGAGAGTCAATTTAATTCAACATCTCAGCTTACCTTCAAGTCAGACTGGAGTAAGGTCTTTCTTTGGCCAAGTGAATTTCTTAAGATGGTTTGTACCAAAATTTGTAGAAACTACCAAACATATCATCAGCCTGTTGAGCGAAAGGCATCCTTTCAAATGGACTAAAGAAGCCAAAGAACCTTTTGAAAAAATCAAGACTTCAGTTGCAAATGCGCCAACTCTCATCAACCCAGATTTCAAAAAGGATTTTATTTTATACTGCTATGCCTCAGAACATACAATGTCTGGAATACTATTGCAAATGGATGAATCTGGGATAGAAGCACCTATTACGTTCATGAGCGTCCCACTCAAGAAGCACAATCTTAAGTATTTACTTTCAGAGAAACAAGCCTTTGTTGTGGTCAAAGCTGTAAAACAATTTCGGTATTACATTTTACACTCTCATTCTGTCATTTTTGTTCTAGATTCTACAGTGAAAAGCATTTTAACTCAGCAAGAAGTTGGACTCAATAAAAGTGTGACATGGGTAACGAAAATCCAGGAATATGATCTAGACATTCGCCCTACAAAGACAGTCAAAAGACAAGGCTTATGCAAATTAATAGCAGAAAATGAGATGGAAACAGAAAAAGAGTTACCATTGACCCTATTTGTTGGATTGCAAGATGCGTGGTTTTTTGATGTGGCCTACTATTTGACTTACGGCAGTTGCCCTAGTCATTTGTCAACAAAAGAGAAAAGGAATCTTAAGTTAAAGGCTGCTAAGTATGTTATTTGGTAGGATGTCCTATACAAAAAAGGTTTGGATGGTACTTACTTAAGGTGCTTAGATAAGCCTCAACAGCAAAAACTTTTGGAAGTTTATCATGATGAAGCCTATGGCGGGCATTTCTCATCCTCTGTAACTGCCTTCAAGATTTTAAGGAATTGCTTTTATTGGCTTGACATGTTTTGAGATGCGTATATTTATGTTAAGGAATGTGAAAAATGCCAACTCTTTTTCGGGAAACCACATTTAGCGGCTTTGCCTTTAAGGCCTGTGGTAATAGATGAACCTTTCAAGCAGTGGGCTATTGATTTCATTGGGCCGATAAACCCTCACTACAGTGCTGACCATATGTACATTTTGACAGCAACTAATTATTTTACCAAGTGGGTGGAGGCCATTCCCACTAAAAAAATGAACTCAGAGGTCGTGTGTAACTTTCTCAAAGATTGCATCCTGCTCCATTTTGGGGTTCCTTAAAAGATCATTGCAGATAATGCATCGTATTTCTCCTCCAAAGAACTAACTATGTTTTGCTATGAACATCAGATTACTCTCTCACATTCCTCTAATTACTTTCCACAGGGTAATGGACTGGCAGAATCAAGCAACAAGAGCCTGATAGTGATTATGAAGAAGCTGGTTGATGAATAAGCTTGAAATTGGCATAGGAAGGTATATGAAGCTTTATGGGTAGATAGGATTACGCCTAAAAGAGCCATCAGAATGGCACCTTTTGAGCTTGTGTATGGGATTAGCGCAAAAAATTCTTTACCCCTGGAATTGTTAGTAGCCAAACTTCAAACAATAATTGAAGATTCTTTTTTTCAGAATGCTCTAGAGAAAAGAGTTGTGTATCTAATGAAGTTGGAAGAAGAAAGAGAGATGTTAGTGCATAGGATTATGGAGAATCAAAACAGAGTGAAGAGGATCTTTGACATGAGAGCTTGACCAAGAGGTTTCCTTAAAGGAGATGAAGTACTATTATGGGATAAAAGGAAAGAACCAAAGGGTGCCCATGGTAAATTTGACTCATTGTGGAAAGGCCCATTCAAGATCTACAAAGTGGTGGGACAAAATGCTTTTAGACTCAACTACTCAGATGGAATGGTTATACCCTACACCTACAATGGGCAAGATCTCAAGCTCTACAAACTGTGAAACCTGTGGTTGAGATTTCCTATATATAGTAGCTTAGGTGTTTTGTTTCGTGTCTGTTTTGGGTGTGAGTCTTCCTTTGTTCCCCCTATCACTTTTTTTGACATGCAAAACCAGAGATTTAGAGTTCTTTGCATTTTCCTTCGCAAAATACAATCCCCAGTTAGAACCAATGTTGCTGCGTCATTTATCCTTCATGGCAGGAGTAAATCACCTTATAAATTTTTATTCGGAGTCCTTGTCTTTCTTGAAATGCCTTGGCTTAAGCCCTTAGTCTGTTTGCAGGTTGTTTCTAAATAAAGGTCAAGTTTTAAAGATTGGTTGAACTCCTTGAACTCATTGAACCATTTTGAACCCGGTTCATAAGGTTCATTTAGGTTCTGCACGTTTTTAGGTGTCTAGGGGGTTTTCATACTAATATTCTCTGAAAGTGTTTTGCAGCGGTTCTTTATTGGTCTTGTTCACTGGTGTGTTATATCATCTCTCTCTAGGCGTTGAACTCTTTGAACCTAGTTCAAACGGTTCAGACATGTTCAACATGTTCAACATAGTTCAAATGATCAGCAACACTTCACATAGTTAATCCTTTCAGAAGAGATTTTTCCTGGGCACGGTATACGCCTTGAACTACTTGAACCCCAATGAAGTATGTTCAGAATGTTAATGCATGTTCAAATTTGGTGGGTCTCATGAGTTAAAAGATTTGATGGTGCATTTATTGCCAAGTATGAAGAAGGGTGAACCGTATCTTGGGTGACGTAAATTATTGAAGTTTTGAGACAAGTAATCATTTCGGGAACTGGCGGTTATTTCAAAAATGCCACCATGCATTCAATGCATGCCTGTGATGTCCAATCCACAAGCTCAACACACTTAAACTGACAATTGGAATTAAAACACTTAATAAGTCCATATAATTGCTCTTGCTATAAGGTATGAAAGGATTAATTCTCTAAAAATTTGTTCCTCGTCATTGCGGAGTTGTTTTTCTTTGATAGAAGGTTTGTTTGCTGGTAGTCATCTAATTGCTCTCAATTATGAAGGTGAGTTCATTTCTTGTCCTCTCCAAGTGATTTTTACTTGCATTTCTTCTCTCGTAGTAAACTATGCTAAAACAAAATAAGGCTTGTCATTTATGAGTTATGAAGTCCACATTGCACCTTTTTGGGAATGTTTTTAGTCTTGCATGTACAGAGCCCACAGTCAGTGATACCGACCTTAAAGGGAAAAATCTTGAAGTTTTAAAGGAAAGAGTGTTCAAGGGAATTGATGGTTCCTTTGGTGTGGAAGTTTTGAGTAGTGGTCTCATACAAGGGACAGCCTTTCCCCCAGTTATCCCTTGCCCAGAATTGGTTAGGGAATGTATCGCTAGGTATGATCCAGCCTCTAAATCCATCAGGAGAGACAATGGTGAAACCCTCCTTGCCATTAACCATGAGGTAATTTCCTCTATTTTCAAGCTACCTGATTACCAGTTCTCGAACTTTTCTCCCACCCAGTCAATCACCGAGTTCAACGCAGATAGAACCGGGCACCGAAATAATGTAGCAAAATATTGGTTGAAGATTCCCCGAAGGGGTGGTTCCAGATTTCCCAAGAATCCCAATAAGAACCATATGCTGCCTCACATTCATGATGTCATGTTACTCTTGCACCGAGTCAGAGGCTCTGCGAAAGCCTATAGTTTCGATGACTGGATTTATTGCTATGTGCAGCTAGTATTAGAAGGGAAGCAATACCTCGATTGGGCAGAGCTGATTGATGATTCAATGAGGGAGCAGCTGAGTATGGCCAAATAGTTTAAGCAGAATTTCTTCATGTCTTCATATCTTATATATTGTTTGGCATGTGTTAAGGAGATAGTTGGAATACCTAGACAACCCACTGAGGAGGAGGTCTCTGTATATGATTTTTACCCTATGTTGTAAAAGGATAATGCCTTGCAAGACTTTAGGAGGGTACACAATGCCTTTCTGGGAGATTTGTGTTATGAATTGAAAGATATGAAAATGAAGAGAATGTTTGAGGATGCACAGGCATTGGTTAAGAGGTTTGGCAGCTTATTTATCTAGTTCCCTCGCTTCTGCTATATAAGGACAGGCAGTTTTGAAGAAGAGCCATTCAAGCTTCCTCATTTTTGTTCAGATTGTTTTGTTTTAGCAGAGATATGTAGGCAGCTAGCTACTATGATTAAAATGGCCCAACCTAGGGACAAATGGGATGATCATTTTCCTATTCAGTTAGGTATGCTATCTCGTAGTTCAATGTTGAATGCTTTGAGTATTGGAGCAGACCTGAAAAACTTCAATTTTCCCCTGTACCATGAAAGGAAAGGTTTTGATAATAAGGGTTTCTCCCGAAGTCCTGGTCTAATGCCATATCTCCCAATTCCACAACTAGAAGACTTCTGGGAGGATTACAGTGATCAACTCAAGGTTTTCAAAAGGGAAAACATGAGAATGGTGTTGGAGCAAGTCATTTCATTGCAGGTAAAGCTTGACATAGATGGGCTTGAGAAAGATTATCTAAAATTGTTTGAACCTGGATACTTAGCCCATGTCGAGATTGAAGTTTCCTGTATCAACTGGGATGGGGAAGAAGAAGATGATATACAGCTGAAAACAAAAAAGGTTTTGGAGAGAACCGCAGAATGGGTTGAAAGGAAGAAAGCAGCGAAATTAGGCGCCAAGTCTAATTCTCCAAGAAATAGTGAGGTTACTCTGCGTTCACCGAAGCATTTTTCTAATAATTCTTCTATGCTTGTTCATGCAGGTAAGGATAAAAAGCTACCTCACATTAGGCACAAGTCTAATCCAGCTTTGGACTTCTCTACTCCTCGACATACCAGGTCATCAAGTGCTGCTCAGAGAAGGATGGATCAAGCTAAGGATACAGAGGTGAAGGATAAGATTCTTGATGCTCAAATATTTGAAGTTGAATATCTGGACAGTGACATCGCTAATGCCATGGATTCCCATGTGGTTACCCTAGCTATGACACCACCCTCTAAAGCGATCGAAGGAACAACCAGTTCTAGTGCAACCCCTAAGTGGCTGACCACTTCGGTGGACAAAAAAATGGAATTCCATTCTCGTGACTATTCCAATTCAAGATATGGTAGTTAAGTACACAGAGAAGGGCCCCAAGCCAAAAAGGTTCAAAACAGCTGCTCGACTGGATAGTGATGAAGGGACTAGAAAGTGGGTTGCTGAGATTGCCTCATACAAGTCCAAGGATGAGGACAAGGAAGTCAGTGCAGAAGATTTTGAGATCACTAAGGTGGAGCTGGGAAACATGAGTAGGGATTTAGATAACCATTTCTTCCAGGTATCCACAAAGAAAATGCTCACCAGGTCAGAGAAAGATGGATGGGAAAAGAGAGAGCTAAAGCGGCATATAAGCATCCTTACTCAATTCATTGACAACATCGGTTGCTTCAGAGCATTTCGTATATCCCATGCTACAAAGAGCTTTGATCCTACTTCACAAGAGAATAAAAAGCTAATGAGTCAGGTTCAATGAGCTAAAAGCATTGCAGAGGCTGTAGAAAGATGGATTGAAGGAGTAATTAAAGACGGAGGAAATTATATCATGAACTCCCAAAAATTATGCGATGAGATGCAGAGCCTCATTCTGGAAATTCAAAACTAGATTTCGCCATGGGAGAAAGAGGAACACAAATGGGAAAATGTCTTGTCTATGTTCACTAAAATAGAAGAATATGGAGTTACTAGATTTTTGACAGAACATTCAATCAAGTTGGTAACAAATGAATGTCAACTCTTTATGTTGAAGAAGACCATAATGTGGCGGGTTCTCACCTTCAAATTTGTAATCTCCGAGGCCAAGACTTCTGTGTATGAACTCCAAGACCTCCAATGCAGTCTAGTTAATGACAACAAAGTGGTTAATCCTGACCACGATTGGCAGTTGGGGATTTGCGAGTTGAACACGCAAGACGCGATAAAGGTTTTCCGTTTATACATGGAGAAAATTAAAGCCAAGGGCAATTTCACCTTTGAGGATATAACACGAGTCACCCAAATCGAGTTCATGGTGTTTATCGGTAATGATCAGTTACCGAAGCATGCCGAAAAGATGGTGAAGCACAAATGGAACAAAGAAGTGGCGAAGGCAAAACTCAATACTATGAAGATTCTGAACCAATCAATATTCTAGGAACTCGCAACTACCCACAATGCCCAGGAAAGCGGAGAAGAAGATGATGATGGGAAAGCAGCATAACGCATCGATCAAGGCCCTATTTTTATGTATTTTTCATGTTTATGCAAATGACTTCGGGACATGAAGGAAGTCATCAGACTTTAAAGATCTAGAATTGAAAAGGGTTTTATACATGTATTGATTGTGTCTCTATTACATAAGATATATAAATAAAAAGGATTATACTGTTTTGGGAGAAAGAAAACCTTTGAGTTTTGAATCTGCGTAGTGATATATCTTTGCATATGTTGATCTAATCAAATGACAGTGATCGCCTTTCCAGTGCAGAATATTATTATTTTTCTGAAATTCCTTCCTGTGAGTTTTTAAAAGATATGTGTTTGAAAATAGATTTTGTCTCTTATCTTTTTTTATGAATTGTAAGACTGGCATTTTGAACTTTGTTTCAGTCACTTCTATTTCTCATGTTGAAGCATTTAGAAAACTTATTTTTCCCTGAAATATATGTAAATCATTAGCTTCTCATCCAAGAATGAAGTATGTAGCCTTACGTGCTTTCAGGTTAAAAGCATACCAATTAGAAATTAATTAGATTATTCCCTGAATAACTAATAAAGGGAGTTGTACCTGTACGAAAATTCAGAGGGAAGTAGCATATGTTGCACTTACCCAACTGTATAGTGAATTTTTGTCTTTTAAAGAAGGCGACAGAGTTTGAGATTAATTACTTTAAAGAAAAGGCAAAATCCATTCACTAACAAGCTCTAAGAAACTGATTTAGTTTCTGATGCAAGAGCTTAGAAGAGTTTTGATTGAACTCAATGATTGATAGAAAACCATGATTGATAGATTTTAAAATGATTTGATAGATAGATAGCGTAAATTGCTTCAGTTTGATTTGATAGATAGATAGCGTAAGTTGCTTCAGTTTGATTTGATAGATACATAGCATAAATTGCTTCAGTTTGATTTGATAGATAGATAGATAGTGTAAGTTGCTTTAGTTTGATTTTATAGATAGATAAATGATGATTGATCTAATTCTCTTGATAAATAGGAGAAACTTGATGTTCACCAATGTTGGGAGAAATTCCCGACAGTATTGCATTTAGTGCCAGAGCTGACATAGGCAGAGGTGAGACATATAGATGCCTGTGGTTTATGCCATCTGTTGCATATGCCTGAGATTACACATAATAGAGGATTGTTGACAATGTTAGCCAAGAGATGACATAGTGAGCATAACACTTTCCACCTGCCCATGGGTGAGATTAGTGTGATGCTCGAGGATGTCTATAGGATTTTGCACATCCCAGTGACTGGCAAGTTAGTGCAGTATGATTTTTCAGGATCGTGTTGGGATAAAGGCTTGCAGAGCCATTTTTGCTACTGAGAGAATCTCTAGAGGAGAGATCCAATGGGAGGATATGGTGATGTATTAGGAGACTCTCCCTGTGATTCTTGTTGGTTTGATTGGAGGATTTATTTGTCCTGATAGGTGATCGCGAGGTTTTTTTGTTAGATGGGGTGAGATTATTTAGAGTATGATGCAACATCGAACTCGATATGCTTGGGGTGTTTGTATGCTGGCTCATTTATATCATGATCTTCATTAGGTGGTGTATGATGAAAGTGCTAGTTTGTCTATAGAATACACACTATTGCAGATCTAGTGCTGGGAGCACATTGCTATTACTAGGCCTATCCATCACAGAGTTCATGGAGAGAGGCAGCCATATGTGTATCTTTATGCAAGTATCCTTACTCAGCATAAGCTAGGTAAGATGGACTATTGGTGTTGGGTGCTTGATTCATTGGATAGTGTTTATGGTGAAAATGGATAACAATAATAATGATATTGAAAGGCTAAATGAATTCAACCACAAAACCCTAGCCTAACAACAACAAAGATCCACCATAACATATGAAGATTACCTAAGACAATGCAAATGAAATGAAATCACAAAGATTATACCATCACATGTCCAATAGGGTTTGGATCTCCATTCTTCCTATCTCCATTGATCTTGCTTGATATATTTGCTCTTAGATTTTATGTGCACAAGAGCTCAACAAAGAACGGAAATGTGGTTGCAAGTCAGATCGCCTATGTTCAAAAGCGTAGTGTAGTCAAGTAGTCAATGGGGGGTTTGATAATGGAGGAAGCATCTCCTTATATAGAAGACACTATATGAAATGGAGGGATAAGATTGAGAGGTGTAAAAGAGGTCGGCTATGATTAGAGGGTAGGTAGAGAAAATAATAAAATAATGAAAGGGGTAGGTAGTGTATGAATTAAGAGATGAATGACATGTCTCATAGGTAGAAAAGGCTAATAAATTAATTAAATAAATAAAGATTTATTTAATTAATAGAAGAAGTGGGATAATTAAATAAATAAAATATTTATTTAATTTAGGAAAAGGATAATTTAAATAAATAAATGTATTTATTTAAATGAGAAATAAGGCTAGAAGAGGATAAATGAATTAATTAAATAAATAAAGATTTATTTAATTAATAGAAGAATTAGGATAAAATAATTAAATAAATAAAGATATTTATTTAATTAGACATGACAATTTTAGGTGTCTACAGATAGTATTACTTGGAGACCATATGTTGATTCTGAGCCGTGGATAGATGATGCACGGACATTACCATTTATTATGTAGAGTAGATATCTCATTGGTTGGACTCCTTATTATATGCAAGAAAAGTGGGTCGATAGAACTCAATATGTGGAAAACGGAGTCTAAGAAGACTTGCTCACACACCCACAGGACTCCTTGGTGCAAGCTATGGAGTCATGAAGTATGGCTCAGCTTCCCAAGGTTGGTTCCATGGTTCTCTATCTCATAAGGTCCCTCAAACCAATGTCTTTGCTCTCAGATCACTGAGCAAAGTGGTTTAGGGATGACAAATGCAAGAACGAGGGATGCTTTTGTTGATTTTAAGATGAAATGCATCCTAAGTTATACATGATCCTATAAATGCAATAAACTAGTTATAAGATGACAATATTAGTAACAAGACTATCCTAGCATGCTATATTAGTCTATGATTAAGCTAAATGATAAGGAAAATAGTCTAAACATGCATATTTAGATTAATTCCTATTGAAAAGAGAGGCTAAATGATGAGCACAAATGATATATTTAAGCTTGGATGGATTTTAGTATAAGTGTGATG
Organism: Cryptomeria japonica; assembly: GCF_030272615.1. Lineage (NCBI taxonomy): Eukaryota > Viridiplantae > Streptophyta > Pinopsida > Cupressales > Cupressaceae > Cryptomeria > Cryptomeria japonica. Next base: position 58,356,421 of record NC_081409.1, read on the forward strand.
CTAAAGATTTGGATATCTCAAAATGGAGGAATGAGAGCTCTATTTATAGCAAAAATAGGGCAATGGATGGTCAGGATTGAAGGAGTTAATCAAGGGCTAAGTTTGAAAGTTGGGAATCCATGTTTGCAATTGGCACCAATGAAATGGTGACAAATGTCAACATAAGACTGGGTTGAGAAGAGAGGTAGGAAGCATTAAATGCTTGAGAAGACCTCATGGTTATCTTAGGGGTAAGGGTTATGGTTAAGTTAGGATTACCCATTGGATAAAGGTTTTACCCAAAGGATAAACTCTTGTGCAAAGGATTAAGGATAACCATGGTCAAAGCAATAAATGCTTGATGAGACCCTTGGGTTACATGGAGGTTGAGTTTAGGGAAATTCTTTAACCATGCTAGAGGGTTGAGTTAACCATTAATGGTTATGAAGACTTTGGGGACAAATTTGTAAGAGTCCTTCCAAATTTGGGGGTATTCAACAAGTTAGCTTGTTGAATGGATAAAGGCTTTAATGCTTTTAGAAGACTTTACTCCAAATTTGAGAAGTGACCTCCTCAAATTTAGGGAAAGGGGATAATGAATAGGTTTGGGTTAATTGATTAGGATTAGATGGATTCTAGAAGAAATTAGGAAGAGGGTTAGGATGCAAGTGGGAGATGTAGGATTTTGCAAGTGGATGAAGGGATAATAGGCTTTAATTGAATAAAATGAATTTAATTCAATTTGGTTGCAATTTGGGGAAATCAAATAAATTAGATTTATTCAATTTAGGATAAACTTATTTAATTAAATTTGAATTTAATTAAAAGGTGGCTAGGGGATTTAATTGAATAAAATGATTTATTCCATTAAATGGTAAAAAGAGGCCTAGTGAATTTAATTGAGTAATTTACTTAATTAAATAGTAATTGAGTAATTTACTTAATTAAATAGAGGAATGTGGGTAATTCAATTAAATTAGATTTAATTAAATAGAGAAATGAACATAAAATATTGATTTAGGAATATGGTCATTTTTATACGTCTACATTTTGCCCCTCTTTGAAGTGACGTGTGTGCACATGTTATTTCAAAGAAAATGATGTGTCGTCAAAATTTGATTATGATCAATGTTGTTTTTAGATTTTCATGTCGTGCCCTAGATTTGATGTGTGATGCCCCAGATTTGATAAACGATGTTGATAATGCCCCCTCGGGAGATGAATCAAAATTTTGGAAAATTTGATTTGATTTGATAATTGTGTTTGTTTTGCAAAATTTTGGCTAGGTGAAATATTTAAATTGATTCATCTCTCGCTAATTGACATGTGCGAGGGTATGAGGGAGACCACGAGCAAATTACATGCTCATTTCCCTAACCCTAATTTTATTTTACACTATAAAAGGGGAAAAGTGCATTGTTTTGTCTCATTTGTGCTTGTTGACCTTGGAGAAAGAGACTTTTGGAGAGAAGACAAAATGCCTATTACATATTCTACGCATCGATTCGAGCACATTCAGAGGTACCGGAGGCCTGCCGCATATGGACCATCGGTAAGTCAACCTTTTGACCCCTTTTTGATTTTTAATTTGGTCATTTTTTGTCAGTTTTTGAATTTTGAAATGCGGTTTTCACATTTTGGCGCATGGGGGTCTTAGGTTAGCGCATGCGAAAAATTCCGTAGCGCATAGGGTTGTAATTTAGGGTAGCATCCAAAAATGTTTAGGGTAGCGCATGGAGTTTCTAGGTTATCACATGGCCTTAGGTTAGCGCATGAGGGACACAAGGTAGCGCTTAGGGTTAAAAGGGTAGCGCATTGGGTAAACCTAGCGCATAGGGTGCACAGGGGGTCGCATGGGTAGAGGTAAGTAGCGCGTAGGTTAGACCTAGCGCATAAGGTTAAATAGGTAGCACAGACGCAGGATAGGTTAGCGCATGGATTGGGTTTAGCACTTAGGGTAGATTAGTTGGTGCATGGAGAAAAAAGGGTAGCACGTAGAGTTAGTCTAGTGCATAGGGTGGATAGGATAGCACGTGGAGAAAATAGGGTAGCGCATGGATATGGTTTAGCACGTAGCCAAATTTAATTAGCGCATGCAGTAGGTTTTACAAGATAGGATGATTTGTGAATGTAGAAAATTACATAGGATAAAATCAGTTTTGCCTGGAGGGGCGGATTTGTGCCATTTGCTATGTAGGCTGTCATGTTTTTGATAGTTTGTCCAATATGAGTACTGATATAACTTGGTTTGATTTGTGAATTTGTAAGTTATTTATGTAGATATTAATGTGTTTGTGATATAAACTTGATTTGATTTGCATTGTTTCAAGTTAATATGTGTGGATCTTGAATTGTGTTACAAGCTGATATAATTGTGGAACTTGAATTGTATTACAAGTTGATATGGGTTGGAAACTTGAGTTGTTTTACAAGTTGATATGGGTGGGAAACTTGAATTATTTTACAGGTTTATGTGATGTGGAGACTTGAGTTGTGTTACAAGTTTGATATGGTTTTTGAAAACTTGAGTTGTGTTACAAGTTGATATGGAATGATATGATGTGGAACTTGATTAGATTTGCAAAATGTTTCAAGTTTTTGATGTGATTTTGATTTTGATATCTTTTTTTTTATGAGGAAACTGATATTGGACTTGTTTTGCTATTTGACAAGAGCGATTGGGAGTGGTTCAGTCGCGCAAACGGTTCCCCAGACCATGGCCATTGATACCACAGTTGGCACAGGCTGATTTAGATATTATTGAGAGATGTGGCCTGTCATCTTTATTAGATATGCCTCGGTTTACTGTGAATCAGGGTTTACTTACAGCGCTCGCAGAGAGATGCAATAGTGATACGAACACCTTCCACTTTGCTACAGGTGGATGACGGTGACTCCTGAGGACTATTATAGGATATTGCGGATTCCTGTAGCAGGTGCATTATTGCCTTATGAGTAGACAAAGGAGGGCGGGATAGAGGCACTGCGTCGCATATTTCATGATGAGACAGTTTGTGGATATGAAATCCCTTGGCAGGAGTTCTTGGATTTGGACTATGTGCCTCTTCCATCAGTACTAGTAGGTTTTATAGGTGGATTCCTATGTCCCGACCGTAGGTCAAAGGGATTTTTTGTAGGTTGGGGATTGGTGCTAGAGGAGATGGTGACACAGGGTCGTAGGTTCACATGGGGATCGGCCATGCTAGCCCATTTGTACAGGGACTTACATGAGGTGGTATACCTGGGTTACGGCAGTTTGTCAGCTGGAGTGACACTTCTACAGATATGGTGTTGGGAGCACATTCCAGTAGCTAGGCCACTGGTGGATAGAGACAGGCTAGCTAGGTGAGCATATGCATATGGATACAGGGGGTTACACTAGTACATTTGGGTCAAAATTTCGACGGCAAATCGTCAGAATTCTGACACAATTTCATCGCACTACCAATAAAAAAAGCCATCGAAAACTTTGTGTCGGAAGTTCTGACTATCCTTGTGGTTGTCGCAATTCCGACATCACCTCCAACCTTTTCAATGGCCAACATGGATGCTCATACCCCGAAAGAATACTGTTGTGATCTCGACCTATCGACAGAATTCTGGCTCCAAAGGGTAAAATTACGATAGAGGAGTGTCGTCGGATGCACAACATCCTCATTGAAACTCTCCTGGAGCTCATCAAAACTCTCCTGGAGGCCGTCGTAATTACGACAGCCTCCAAGAGAGTTCCAATGAGGATGCAGTGCATCCGACGGCACTCCTCTGTCAGAATTTTACCCTTTGGAGTTAGAATTCCGACGATAGGCCGATTTTTCAGAAGAAAAAAATTTATAGAAAAAGATTGACATTGGCATCTCTTCTATCTCTCTTCTCTATCCCTCTCTACTATCTCTCTTCTCTCTCCCCTCTCTAGGTCTCTTTCTCCATCCCTATCTTCTTCTCTCCCTCTCTACTTCTCTTTCTCTACCCTCTCCAGGTCATTATCTCTTCCTCTCACCCCCTCTCTCTCTCTCACCTCTATAGGTCTCACCTTCCATTCCTCCGTCATTACCCATGTTGTCAAGTTGCAAGATATTTCCCAAAGTACTTGGTTGCTAGGGTTGATTTACTTAAGTGTTGGAGTTGGAGTTAGATGAGACCTGCATGATTAAGTTGTATTAAGTGATCAAGTCACCAAGATCTCAATTGTAAACATGACTAGGTTCTAGGGTTTTAGGGTAGCATAGGTCAAGATTGAGGTATGGTGGTCAAGAATTACCTTCCAATGACAAAAGACATCAAAATGATGAAGAATGAAGGCGATGAACTCATAGAAGTTTGGAGGAGATAATTTGACTAAGTTAAAATTTTGTTTAAGTCATGGTCATGATACTAGCTTGCTCATCAAGAGCAATTTGTGCAAATGAACCCTAGAAATGTGCCCATGCTAGAGAAGCAAGAATTCCAATAAAACCTAAGGCACTTCTAGTAAGGGGTCAAAATTAAAGAATTAGAGTACAAAAATCAAAATTTGGCTAAGTCGAGATGTTGCTCAAGGATGACCTAAATCATGGAGTGTAAATCAATGATGAAACATGAGAATGGATAGGTCTTGACCCAAGAAACGTAAGTCCCCCTTGTGATTCCAGCAGATATCACATCACAATCATTGAGTCTATCTGCAATATAAAGTCAAGACCTGACTATTGGAATCTTGGAGTCATCCCATTTGATCACGTAGTTTAGCACTTGGGAGGATTTTGTTCAAGAGAGGATAGAATACTTAGTATTTTATTTTGTGTTGCATAGTGCATAAAAAACACATCAACAGAAACCATTGAAAGGTTTGGTTAAAGCCTTCGAATCACAATCTCTACGAGAAGCTATCAAGAGTGCCCAGAATTTGGAAACTTTAGTATCCAAGAACATAATTCATAAGGCACCACTTTTAGAGCAACCAAAGAAGCCTATCAATGTAATATTTTATTTACCTTGGATATGTTTTATCCTAAGTGTGATATTCCACTATTAAAAAGCTTAATTAGGTAATATTTTTACTTAGGTAGAATAAGATAATGAGTTGCACATTCTCCTTCTTTGATTGAGATTTTACTTTTTCCTTGTCACAAATTTGGAAACTTGGATAAGCAATTTCTTTTTTTGGTTTTCTACCTCTTCATGAACCTCATGGATTTGGAATCTTGGAAGCTATATATTGTAGGTTTTTCCTCGATTAACATATCAAATGAAACTATTGTGAGCTTTCATATCTTAACATACCAAGGGCTTAAGTTTGGGGACGACAGGGAGATGGCGAAGGGGGCGGGGTGGGATGCAAATATATATACAACTTAAAAAATTAACTATAAAAGGATGTGTATAGAATAAATATAACAACTATAAATAAAAATTTTCCACACTATATAAATTTTACAATAAACATTAAAAATATGTCAATGATTGCATTGAAATTTGAACATTAACAATGGTGGTAGAGTTTTGGAACTTTGGGAACAAACTAAGAATAAGTATAAGAATTGCAAATGAAACTTTGGCATACTAAGTGTTTAAAATAGTCAACATAAAAAAATTGGAAACGATTGCATTAACAATAAGAATGGTGGGTAGAGGTTTGGGGCAAAGCCCCCATCAAGGTTAGGGGGCATTGCCAAACCTTTAATACGGATGAAATTTTCACAATAATTTCACCATTTTTGTTTAGAATTGGAGTTTCTAATTGGGGGCCATGGGAGACTCATAGGCATCCTCAAGATGGTCAAGAGACTCCTTGGAGTCCCTAGGACATCCCTAAGTGGTGCGGCAAGGGGATGTTTCCCCTAAGTATTGCATCCTAAAAAAATAGGGATTGTGGAGGGGGGGAAGGGGTCCCCATGTTTCAATGGTTTCAAAAGATTCTAAGTTTTTTTTTATCTTGTCATAACAAAATATACTCCTCTTGCATCCTTGGATGATTTGAAAATTGAAAACAATTTGACAAGAAAAAACTAACTTCTAAAGTTTAGACTTAGTTTTCTTTTTTTATCCAAGTCACTACAACATTTCAATGATCAAAGTAGCTTTTTTTTGGTGGTTTCAAAGCTTCCAAAAGGCTTGAGAAATTCAATATTATCTTTCATTCCATCAAAATTGGAGATCAAGAAGCATGCTCACAAACAAGGATCTGTTTGTAACTTAAGGCAATCGACTAGTTTTGGGGGCATTTTCAGGTCTAAAGATCCTACCATTGTGTCAAAAAGGCCCATAAGACCCCATTTTCATCTAAAATTTGTCTCTTGTGGTCGTAGAAGCATTTAAGGGGAAAAAAAATCACACAACCAATGATATGCCTATACCATACATATTTGAGTTAAAATAAAAATAAAAAATTGACAAGGTTTGGAGACCATTGAACAATTTCGGAGATTGCTAATACATACACTCAATTTATAAAGTCTCAATTTGATGTACTTACTCTTTGAGAGGCCTATACAAAAGCATTTTGTAATTGTGAACTAAGATAAATTTCCTTTTTTGGCAATTTTCATCGTGGATTATGGTATTAAATTCTGACATTCTATTGTCAAGATAAATTCAGAGAACCATTTGTACTCAAAACAAGGGATAGTGAAAAATTACATTATGTAAGATCTCCTACCCTATCTCATTGAATTCATTCCTACACCAAGTGACTATGAACAAAAGCGTAGGTATTTAACAACAATGACATGGTCCATGGACTAGTGATCCTCCTCTTGATACTCCATCTACAAATGAGAACATCTCTTATACACATTGCTACTTTAGAATTAAAAATTGCTTCTTGTAGAACTTTCCATGATTCTTTGCAATAGGATTATATGTCTTCTAGATTCACCCGGCCACTAGGACACATTCCTATCAAGCATCTTTACTTTTTTGAAAAGTAGACCACATTTCAGATCTAGATGACATCATAATGACTTTGATTTCCTCTTGCAAGATATTGCTCCATCATGTATTGCTTCATCGAAGTTCAAATTTTCTTCTTCAAGGGCTCTCAATGATTCTCTATATAGGATTCTTCGTGTCTATGAGATCCACTTCATTGGGAGGCCTACTTAAACATTTCACATCTGTTTGTGGACTCTCACGTTTCAAATATTAATGAAACAATTGAGAATATTTGTCTTCTCATTGATGACAATGCCCATCGAGTTACATCGTCTCCCACTGTAAATTCACTTGTTCTATCCCCACCATATAATGCAACATGACACATTCTATTTCACATTAATTAAGGTCTCACACTTCAATGATTGTAGTCCCTGAATCTTTTATGGAACAATCACAACTTAACATCAACATCAAGACACATTAGTCGCTTCAAAAACCATACATCTGAATTCCTTTCTACATTCCACTTGAATGGGAATTCAACAATTTGACAACTCAAGATTTCCATATTGTGAAAGGAAGGTGCATCATTTGTTGCAAATGAACCTACTACAACATTCACCATTCAACATTTTGCATTGCTTTTCTCTCTTCTTTGTGGAGGCACCAACTTTAGGGGATGGGGTGGGTCTATATTATCCTTCACATATTACCCAAGAAAGATACTGATATTTTACCTTGGAAATATAAGCCTTTTGTAAGTATAATTCAATGAATTGTGATAATAACTTAAAAATGAAGTGAATTAAAATTTGATTGAGTTCCCCATTGTATTTTAACAAATCACCTAGGAAGATGTTCATTCCTAACAATTTCCAATTCTCTTTCCAAAAGGATGAAAAAGAAGAGAAAGGAACTAATTAATGTTGGGACAGAATTTAGAAGACCTATGTTTTGTGTCTGAAAGCTACTAGCCTAGAGAGCATGGAAACAATCTGAAGTCATGGGAGAGAGTTTCAGTTCTATCTCCAGAAATTATATCCAGTACTCTTGTATTGAATTTTTAAATCCTTCTAAGTTTAAATGTTCATGAGGAAACTCTAAAATTTTAATAAAATACATAAATGAAAACCAATTTTGTTTTCGTCAGAATACTTTTGAAAATCACACCACCTCAGTAATTGAACTGTAACAATAAGATTGCATACAAAGTGTAGGTTTTCTATGAAACATGTTAAAAGGGTTAAATTGTTTCAATTAATACAAACACTGGAACTATTAAACAACAATAGCTTGTTGGTAATCAAGATTTTGGACTATACCCATATTTTACACCTTTTCATACAGTTACAAAGAACATAGAAAACATATACGTGGAACTACAGATTCCAACATATGTAAAAATACAACAATCTAAATAAGAATGGGAAGCATGTGGAGAATGGTTAAGACATGCATAAATAAAAGGAAAACAAAAATCTCTCAATGTGTATCACAAACAAATCAAGGAAAAAAGCTTTTAGGCAGGGGACCGATATGATCATAAAAATTTCAAAACTTCCAAAGTATAGAGCATTTGAGATTTTACAGAGAATGCGCTAATTTAGCTTTATTCATGATGAGGCATATTCACAAATTTTGCAGTCACACCATGGTGTTGTTCGTGTTGGCTTTGTTGGACCCTACAATTAAGATTTAATATACGTACATTATTCAATAAGATTAACTGTGCAACATGATGAAATATTGAAAAGTGTGTTATCTTATTGAGCTTCTCTTTGTTCTTGAGAATAGTTTAATATTATCTACTTAACAGGGCCAACCATGTGAAGGTGGAAGCTCATTTGGCCCCTCCCCCCCCCTAACATCACTCTAAATTCCTCGTTAACATCTAACATTCATTCATTCTTTCATTCATTCTTTCATCCATTATTAAAATATAACATTCATTCATTATCACATAATGTTCATTAACACATAAAATTCAATAACTTTCATTAACACACAACATTCATCAATAATCATCAACACATATCATTCATGAACATTCATTAGCACATAATTACATTCATTAACACATAAAAATCAGTCATTATCAAATAAGGTAGATTACAATCATTTCTTTCTTTGTTTTTTTTTTGAAGCTATGTAAAGTCTAAGTGGAGCATCATCTTCTTCATCATTTCCCCCATCTTTGGATGTTCTGCCCTCTTCTCATGCTCTTGATGTATGCCTAGTCGTATACAAAGGACAAGGATGCTAAACCAAATGGGGGTCCTCTACAATAACAAAGAATTGGGTTAAATTCAAAACATTTTTTTTATTATTGTTACAAGTATTTCATTAATTTAAAGAACACAACCGTTACACTCTTTACCTGATGGGGCCACATCATCTTCCACTTCATTTTGTCTAGCCTCAACCTTGACATGCTGAACACCCTCTAGATCCTCTGGAGTTGAAATACGAAACGTTACATTAATCAATACACCAATTGCAATTAAATTTATTTAAAGGAATAACAGTGGTCCTCTTTACCTGATTGGGGAACATCATGTTCCTGATTTTGTCTACCCGGATCATGCTCCACTTGGTCACCACCGACTACATGCTCTAAAATATTAACAATAAAGGTTACATTAATTACTACACTAATTTTCAATTTAAGATGTTTAATTGTATTAATAATTACATAAAAAATTTTGAATAGCAAATGAATACCTCCACTACTAGGATGCACATCCAGACCTTCATGTACAGGTTATGTTCCACGATTATCATGATGCATTCCAATGTCATGCACAGTGTTATCATTGCTTGCTTATTTAAAAAAAATGTAGTCACTTTATGTTGAAACTTAACATCAAATAGATTATTGGTTAAGTATTCAATTTGAAATAATTTTCATTTAGCTTATTTACCATTGTGACAGATGCATCAGAGTCTCGTGTTTGCCCACTCAATTCTCATAGCCATTCAGCCATGGCTATATAGCCTTACTGGTAGCCAATTCTCTTGTCATCTTCTGTGGGCGCTCTATTGAATTTCGAGCCTTGCATTTTTGCTTAGTATTGTGAATTTTGCTTGTATTGTTTGATAAAAAAAAAATTGTTTACAATTTATAAATATTTTGATGTGATACTTAATTTACTGATTCTTACAATTCATGCAACAAGTTTCATATAACCACCAGAGCCGAGTTTGTGTTGCCCATGCTTTTCTTGTCTTGCCTTGGTTACCTTTGATGTGTCACTCAATCTATGAAAAGTTTGAAATATGTTAGATTATATAAATCTAATAAATAATTAGTACATATTCACATTCTTAATAGTTGCATACCTTCTTCTGGCGTCTGGTGGTGTATTTCCTTTTTGCCTTTCAATTCTCTCCTTTGCATCCAAAATCAGGTCCTTCCACTCCCTCTCTGGAATCATGGGGGGACGCTCATACTTTACGTTCTTCTCTAAATGTGTCTTGTAGTGGTCCCTCACATACTTTAGATATGTGCCAGCTTTTTCCAGGAGCTTAGTCTTGTCGAATGTGTCATTTCCAGACAACCCTACCATACGGTTTGTGAGTTCATCTTTTAACTTTTTTTCTTGGTCATTCCACCTTTAAAGCAAAAACAAACCTGTTAGATTTAGAAAGAAACTGAAGCTACCTTTGATATAGTTCAAGAAATGGATAAAAGGAAAACTATTCTAGCAATGATATGAAATCAAAATAGTGGATAAGGGTTAGTTCACGTATGATGTTCCACCTTTTATGTATGGTGGGCCCAAATATCTGCAATGTAATGTAATTAAGATTTTTATAAAAAATATCATTTCCTGCAAAAAAAACATGGGATAATTAGTCCAAAATGAGTGATCAGTAAGTAAATTACAATTAGACTATATATAATAATAATTTTAAAGTACCTAGAACCTTTTGTATCTTCAAGGGAATCAATTCTTTGTCGCTCACCACCAATGTGGCTTGCAACATTCCCGTACTAGCAATACAAGAAGATCCAGGAAATGATGGTATGTTATCACCAGTAGTCACCTCTGGCGCATCCTCATGTGCATCTCCTGCCACAATAAATGAATCCACTATGAAATGCCTCCAAGAAAGAACACTTCAAGGGTAATAAACACATAACGAAAGAGAGAGAAAAAGAGGGATCTACCACCAGTGGGCGGGTCAACACGAGCTGGTGCAACAGATGATGTTTGCATGCTACGTGTTGCCGACATTGCAGTCGGCAATATAGTTGGGTTCGACCTCGGACCCATGTTAGCACCTGAAGAGTAATACATTAAATATATAAAACATTAAAAAAGCAAGTTCACAAGTCCAAAGGAGTGGTTTTAATATATAGAACATGGTCATCACTTGAACTACCTGCAATACCCTGATCATCGCCACCAGGATGATGAGCCCTTATAAATTTTTGTAAAAACAACACATACATATTTTAGTTAATGACATAAAAGAGAAAAAAATATAAACCATTATTGAACTTTTGTTATGATTAAAGCTTTGATTACTACTTACTTGCAAGTTTTCCACTGTCTGCAACAATAATTGCACCCTCTCTGTTATCTCATCAGTCTGAGGGCTTATGGTTGCCAAATCAACAATCTCTTGGCTAATTTTTCTAATATTCATTTGTACCAATTGTATAGGGTTTGCGCTAAGTGCAATTTCATCAGCGCATAACACTGTCGAGTGCCCCACATCCTTGTGGAGGTGCTGAGGTACTGCAGGTTCCTTTCCCTTATCCCGAACATCCGTATGTGACAAGAATATAATTAACACTATCAAAATTACTTCAAAACACTCAAGAAAAGATCATAATGTAACAGTTTGCTTCTATCTAATTTGTACAATTACAATGAGGTTTACCTGCTTCGTAGAAGTGTCGGGACCTACACCCCTATCTGTGCTATGTGGTGGATCCATGTGGCCCTGTGACAAAGAAAAAATATAAAAATGTTAGCGAAATGAAACCAATAGACTTAGCAAAAAAACTTAATAATACAATGGTTTATTGGATTCATTAATTGGAAGTTGGCTTAAATGGTATATATAGTACGTACCACCCCCATGATAGTAACTTTTTTTGTATCTATACGATTCAAATTGTAATCGATTAGCAGCTCTTCCCCTGCACTTATTGATTTTATCACACATACAAACACACAATTTCCCTCACGTGCCTCAAATATGAAATTGGGTTTCTTATTAGTTGACCCAGGTCGTGTACTATTTATAAAACCTGCAATATTCCATGTTGCTTTTGGCCTTCCATCAATGTATACAACCACTCATTTACTTTGATCATTATCTTTTTGTTGTATATAATTGGCTGACAGTGCATACCTACACATACTTTTTTTATATCGAACAATCTGCATCCAATCATTATAATTGTAACAATGTCCAACAAACTCCATCAATTCAGCAACTTTGTTGTAACAAACCTTTATGTTGTCCATGGAAAATAGGCCCAAACCATGTAATGACGAAGGTGCTATGTGATATATCCTCTCATTAACACAAAAATCAGTGTTTATTGGAGGAAGTTCCTTGGGTACACATTGTTTCAGTAGATGTTTGTACCTGAAGGGCACCTCAATGTCGCCTTTGGTCTCATCATCATAAGAACATGACCCCCCTTGAACAAGAACAAATTCCATGCATTTATTGAATTTTCTTCTAATCTTTGATGTCTAGTTGATCTCCCTATTTGAGATCTACTACATGTCTCACTTTCCTCTTCTATTCCTGCATTTCCCTCACTCGAGGAAGACACATCTAACAAATACCTATTTGGTGATACCTGTGCACCATCAAATGAGAGAGTTAGTTGGTAATGAGAGAGATATTTTGCAAATGAGGTTAATATTGATGAATAAGTCGGCCATAAAGTTGATGTTGAGATTAAAATTTGAGTAAGTCCAACTAGGGCCTCAAGTGTTGATAACTGTATTAGATTTGCTGCTAATGTTGAGGTTTGAAAAACTAAGGAAGTTTGTTTTTCTTGTAATTTTTTAAAAATATATTATTTCTATAAGGTGTATTGACCTATACCTGTCAATCCATGAGACTGTGCAGGATCCCCGTCAAAGGAGTTCAAGTTCCTACACCAACAATTGAGCATCATAAGCATTACATTTGTAATTTGATAAACAATAAATACTACAGTATATCATAAGCATCATAAGCATCACATATGTATTATCATATATGTAATTGAGCATCATAAGAATCACATATGTATCATCATAAACATGTAATCCATCACATACGTATCATAAATCACCATCCATCACATAGCTAATAAGTAGTCCACATTCCATAAATAAACACAAAGTTCAAAAAATGTCACATGTATCATCATAAGCATGTAATCCATCACATATGTATTTTAAATCACCATCTATCACATAGCTAGAGGTGCATCATGAATTAATTAAGTAATGGCATTAGAATTCGAAACATATGAATTATTTATGTAGTCAAATCAATTTCTATCAAGATATGAATATTAAATAGATAATATAATAATCGCATCTCATACATTTCATTCATGTCATTGATCTTCTTCTTCATCCAACTCATCATCATGACCATCATCATCATCATCATCGTCGTCGTCGTCGTCATCGTCATCATCATTGTGTTTGTCATCGTCATCGTCATCACCATCACCGTCACCATCACCATCACCATCACCATCACCATCATCATCAGTAGCAGCAACATCATCATCATCAGCTTCTTCTTCATGTACATTTCCGTCAGGAACATCATCGACTAACTATCGATCATGATCATCATCTATATCATCTTCTACTTCTTCGGTATCTTCTTCTTCCGTCACATTATACATTATCGGCCTTCCTCTTGGATCATGTCTAACAACAAATGACCAACCCGGTTTATGTGGAACCTCCGCGTAAAATACCTGCTCACATTGACTTGGAAGAACATAGGGCTAATCCCCAACTCGTTCCAACGACCTTGTATTAACCACTATAAATCCATTATCATGTTTGATAATAGTTCTATTAGGATCATTTTTATTCAGTCGTAGCCTATACCATTTGACGACGAACAGAACTAATTTGAAGGAATTAAAGTCACACTCAAGTATATCATCCAAAATGCCATAATATCGATTTTGAGACTCTTGAGGATGTATGTCGTTTCTAGATGAAATATTGGTCACCTCAAAGACTGCAGTTATCCTAGAATCACAAGTTTTCTTCGTGTCATCCAACTGTTTGATGCAAAATTTATGACCATTGCAGCACATAGCCTTGTGGTGTTTGACCTGCAATATGTCTAACATATTAAAATTATTGCATCATGAGTTAATAAACATATAGGTGATTAATAAAATTATACGTACCTATTGATCTCTTAAACCATATGCTAAATCAATTTCCCTTTGTGTAACATTGGAATCTCCATTACGATGAGCTTCTTTAACCAATGAAATGACACCATCCCATGTTAATGTGCGACTAGAATGTTGACATCGTTCAATCTACACCGTCATCCAATCAAGATTGTTTGCAATATACAAACGTAGCGCATCCCACTCCCGACCAATTGTACAAATAATGAATAGACCACTTACAACTGATTTATTTAGAAGATGAAGAATTAATTTACTACAATAACATCTTATAATTACCTCTAACTTTCTTCAATCTACCTTTCCCCATCAAGTGCTCCCCTTCAAATTTATTAATGGGGTTGGGATCCCAAATGCGATCTACGTGGATTTTTGCTGCAAACTTAGGAAGATAATCAGTAATGTACACCATAGTTTGGTATACCATATATCCCTCCACCATAGAACCCTCAAGATGTGCTCTTTGTCGAACCAAAGCCTTCAAAAATTTCAAGTGCCTCTCAACCATCCACATTGACCTAGTATGTACAGGTCCACACAATCTGATCTCCTCAACTTGGTGTATGAGGTAGTGTTCTTGTGCATTGAAAAAAGTTGAAGGTAGACACTTTTGCATTTCACACATTAGATGAGGGATTTTTCTCTTCCAATATTTTATATGTTCCTTGTGGATTTCTTTAGTTGACAACCACCTAAAAGAGATTGAAGACGCAAAAATATATAAACGAGACTTTACAACATAATATACAATATATTGCATAACAAGTAAAACAAATGGCAAATATAATAGCTATACAACAAATTGAACAAACATCACTACTTACCTCATATATTTTCCAAGATCATATATGACTTGCTTGATATTATTGTCGAAATGGTCTGGGAGAGATAGAGGTAGAACGTACTGCAACAATTATAAAATGATCTTTTCATTATTTTCTAACATAATACAATGAAAAGTACATGCGCAGTATACAAATATATAGTAAATACACAAGAACATGAATTACCTTGATGAAGGTATGCCAATCATGTGTTTTCATCCCTGGCCCAAATTCACTCTTCTTTGATATGAGATTGTTTATGTTCGCAGCAAATCCTATGGGAAATTGAATTTTTCGTATGACTTCTTTTATAGAATTGCTTTGTTGCTCCGTTAATAACCAAGGAAGGGCACTTATATTAATCTGATCTCCATTGCTATTTGATTGAATGACATTTTTCATTGCATGATTGGATTCCACAATGTCACTACAAATTTTGACAATTTTTTCTTTGTCACGCCTTTCATCCAATATTTTCCATAATGTCTTTGTTATATTCTTTCCAATATGCATTGTATCAAACAAATGCACAATTTGTAGCTACTCGTAGTAAGGCAACCTACTGAATTGTCTAGGATAACTTTTTAGTCCCTTTGGAAGGTGGTCATCCATGCCTTGATGACCTTCAGTATCATCAATTACATCATCAGTAAACAAAACACGATAGAAAAATTCAAATTCCAAACATAAACCATTAGATGGAATGACATTACCTTGACGATTAATTCTATTATATTCCAACTTCCATAAGTGAGGAGTCATTCTTCATGGCTTTGATGCAGTCTCTTCTTTCCCATTGAAAAGATGTTTTTCAGTATTCTGGTACTTATGATTTTTGTGAAGGAAGTGCCTATACTCATCAAACACCTGCTTTCCTAAACTTTTTGAATGACGGGATTTCATCTTTGGACCACAAACTGGACATGCAAAATTTCCCTTTATTTGAAGACCTACAAGATAATGTATAATTCTATTAAATCTGTTAATTTTTATAATTATAACTATCATGCGCAACTTGAACACTATAACGTACCACAAAAATGTGTTAGCCCTCGAGCATCATGTATTGTCCATACAAGCATTGCATGGAATTGAAATTGTCTTTGTCCTATTGGTCTAGAGATGTCATACATGGTCACACCATTCCATAACTCCAGCAACTCGTCGATAAGAGGCTCAATATATACATTCATATCTTTAACTTGGTACTTGCCTAATGGAATGAACAAAAACATTACATAATTATTATGACCATTTTACTGCAATATTTATAATTAAATGTAGATGACTATTAAATGATAAAATTCCTGGAACAATCATTGCCAACATTATGTGCTCCCTCTTTATTGACATCCATGGAGGAATATTATTGTTGATAACAAAAATAGGCCATACCGAGTAAACAGATCTCAACTCTCCAAATGGATTAACACCATCTGCTGCCAATGAAAGCCTGAGATTACGAGGTTCTTCTTTAAAGTGTGGCCACTTTTCCTCTATGTCCATAAATGCTGAACCATCCATGGGCATTCGAATAATGTCATCTTGACTTCTATTGCATGCATGGTAATCCATAAATTGTGCCAAGCTAGTGCACCTGAATAATCATTGCATACGTGGATTAATGGGAATATAACGAAGAACCTTGCGAGGTACCTTTTTTGTTATTTGATCTGTTTGATATCTACTGATATGACATTCAGGGCATTATGTTCCAAATTCATGTTGTTTATGATATATAATATGATCATTGGGACAAGCATCTATTGTTTGATACTCCATTCCAATATCTTTCATAATGGCAGATAATTCTCAGTATGAGCGAGGTAGAATATTTGATGATGGTAAGAAAAACTCACCTATCAATCTACAACAAAAAAAAAAAGTTTGAGGTGTTAATATAAAGAATATTAATGGTACATGATTCACCATTTATTAACTGTAATGACATGTATGACACACCTTAACATACGTGAGATTGTTATGTTGGATAAACCATTCATAACCTTCAAGTTCACCAACAACAATACAACAGAGAGAAGAGTTGTTTGGGAGCCTTTGTAAAGGGGCTCATATGCCTTCTCAAGAAGAGGTAAATCATGAACATCAAGGTCATCCATATCATCATGATTAGTTGTGCCAGTACTAAATGTGTCATGGATCAATGTATTTGTACCATCATCTTCAATTGTGTTTTCTGGTGCATGATCGTCATCTTACATGGGATCATTATCTTCAGCTTCTATATTCACACCTCCATGTTCCTCCACTTCAAAAACCATATTTTTTGGGTTGTGTCGGTCCATATCATGTGCCCTAGGGTGCTCGACCTATATAAAAATGATAAACATAAATAAACCATGATCATGATCTCATTATCAAGTGATTTCTTATGTATATAAATTGTTAAAATGATATAATGAACAACTTACCAGTGGATGATAATCATGTCCCCCTTCAATGTGACCATGCTACCTACAATGTTTCTTAGTTGTTTTGATTAGAAGTCTTCTATTCTTTAAGCCCTTACAAATTTTGCAGGGACAATAACATTTCCCATCACCTTTTCTTTTCAAGTTAGACCATAATCTAGCAATTGTCTCCTTATTTTGTTCTTCGTTGATATTATCTGAGATGGTCTTTCTTCACAGGCAAAAAAATCAGGCTATGGAAACTTCAGTGCAAAAGCTTCACAAAAATTGCAAATCGAACCAAAACCATTTAACTCTTCTTTTTCATCTTAAAACATTGAACTTAATAGAGAACATATTTAATGTAGCTGATTGTGTGAATTTCTGAGCATTGTGTCTGCAAATTCTTACTAAAAGTTGCCTGTTGCAGACTTTCTGAGAGAGATTTTTGAGTATTCTAAGCCTTGGTTCTTGTATTTTCACTGGTGATAAGTTGGAAACTTTATGGAAGACCTATAGCCAATCGATCTAATTTTGACAAGTTATACACCAAGCAAACAGGCATCTAGAACTAGAATTGTTTGTAGGTCACCCCTACCCTATGCCATGGGTATATGACTACCCAGAACTCCAGTTTAAGCATCAATCCTAGAAATGATCGGTATATGACTACCCAAAACTCCAGTTTAAGCATTAAGTTACATCATTATTGACCTTACTCTGGGATGCTATGTATGAGATTGGAACCTTTTGTAAGGTGTGATCAATGTGATATCATAAATGCAAAGACAAAACCATTTTGATGAGATCATGATCCCACTAATACTATTTTGCCTTGTTAATTTTGCACCCACAAAAATGATAGAACCAGATATAATATGCCATCAATGCCCATATACCAACAATGCTCAAGATGAGCCACTTAGAGGTAGAGTTTAACCACTTTCCATATAGGTAGATTATCTCTAACCTCATTTTCCCTATAGGTAACTGATTAGGTTCATTTTAGAGTCTTATTTCCAAATATGTACCTCTATGTTAGCTTTTTTCTTTATTATTTGCTTGTTTATGCTTAATCTTGTCAATTTTGCATAATTTTACTTAGTTCTTGCATCTTCAATGAAATTATATCTAATCATATCCAATCACATCAAAATGGAACAATTAATCATATTGCTGGTCTCTCCTAGAGGAATTAAATTGAACCAAATTGACTATTCCCCAATAAAATGTTTTGAAATGGTGAATGTATAAGTTTGTAGTTTACTTTCCTAGACTAGGACCCCATTTTGTCAACATTTCACTATGAAAGCATAAATATTTTTTCTTGAAGAGAACATCTTACAGATTATGCTTCAATGTATAACACATTTTCATAATCAATCATTCGACTTCACATGGATAAAAGAATTCACATATTCTAAATCATGATCTGATGATGTGAACAACTCATATGCAACTATATGGCATGCAAAGCATTTATTTTAACATACACTTATTCATCCACATTGCAGGGATAACAATACAAGGCTCACATATTGGTCTAAGAGGATGCCATGGTCTGACAAAGTAACCAGGAACCATATGAAATGATGGCCTTGAATCCACACACAACTAGGGAGGATCCATACGATTATGTATGACTTCCCCCTTGTTTGTTTAATGGGATTGGCCTCCAAGACATAGCCATCAATAATCACTAAGAATGTACAAGTGGATCATAGCTACCCATACAACAAACACTTACCCCTATCCTCAAATTTTCCCAATGTTTGATTCCTTATATACACTCATCCAAGGTTATCTACGTCGATCTTGGTGAGGAATCACATCACAACAAAGAAGGCAACATTTAAAAATAGCAAGAGTTTCACTAAACTACCAAAGATCATAAATATTGAAAGAAAGAAAAAATAGTACCAATAATAAGTCAAATAAATGTGTTCAATTCCAATAGCAAATCAAACATAGCCACAATAACTACACAATAGAGAAAACTCACAATAGTGATTAAACTAATTCAAACAAGATAAAATAAAATTGTTGGCCCATGCAACAAAGATGAGAGATCATCAATAATTGAAGGAAACTTCACAATCCTTAAAAGTGTACATTACATAACTATACGACTAGAAATTGTGGCTAAATAGAGTGAAGATTCATCATGACTCCAATAATAGTCCCTCATGTTAGCATTTGTAGCATGAACACAAAAATTCCCATATGGCATGGACATGTACCTAATGGAGAAGACATGCCTAGGCTACATGCCCAGAAAACATGACTATAATAATAGTCCCTCATGCATGCATTTGTGGCCTGTACACTACAAATCCTAACATATCATGGCAATACACCTCATAGAGAAGACACACCTAGGGCCACATTGCACATAGCAACGTGCCTCACAAAGAAGACATGCATAGGGCACATGCCACATAGCAATGTGTCTTATGGAAAAATGTGCATGCATGTCACACACCAAAGCTATATGTATACATCATGAGGCACATTCATATGCTATCAAACACAACCTATTGTATCTAACATGAGTTCCTATCTACATGTGTGCAAATCTTCCAACACTAATCGCCACTAAGAAGGAATAATATAAAATGTATCTTCAAATATTTGTGTGTGTGTGTGGAATTGTGTCTTTGAACCCAAATCACTACCATCAACAACATGTAACCATCACCTACACTATATCAAAACATAAGTATGGTGTGACATCATATCTATTTGCATAATGTCAAAACATATGCAAACATGAAAATCATCATAGCATGACAAAAATCAATCTCCACATGTTGGAACAAAGATATAAATAAGATAATAGGGTAAGAGGAAACCCGTACCAAGAACCACATACCAACTATCGGCAATGCCATCAAGATAAATGTAGGATATGATACCACTATGAGCCATCCAATGGTCCATTCTATGAGGAGAACTAGGGGATACTATCTTTGAAAGGTGTGGTCAATAGAGATAATCCCTACTAATGCCACAATATGTCACCATAGCTTCTTGAGTTTTCCATTCTTCTACTTAACACCACATTTATTGAGTTCCTCAACAATGAGGTTGGTTCTCAATAGGATGCACAAACATATAAACACACAAGCATGGTTTCATCATACTTGTACAACAATACAAACTCATTTTTCTAGTTAATTACTTAGTGTAAAAATAACTCCATTACATAACATAGGGAAATAATCACCATAAGTTTTCAAATAAACTGCCCAAACATGAATTGGAGTTACCCTTTCTAAGGTACAAACATAATTTATTTATAACTTCAAAATTAAAATAATCACAATACATCCAAATAAGTTCAATAGTGCATGGAAATAGACAACATGATCCATAATTAAACCCAAAAATTACCCTAATTGGATATGCTAATAAAATGGTGTCTCAAATAATAGAGATTATGTTGGACCTATAATAGAGATCTGGACTTTGTTTCATCATACACAAGCATGGTTTCATCATACTTGTATCCAAATACACCATCCATAGATAGGTACTCAATACCACAATCTCATGGGTACCCTTTTAGCTGAATTTACCCTATATTTAGGTGAATCTACCCTTGTATCATTCCTTGATCTAGTATGTCATTCCACCAATCAATAATTTTTCCATATTCTTGGGAGAATACACTATCCCTTAGGTGAATATTCCATATCCTTAAATGAATCCTCCTTGTCATCATCCTAAGTCCTCTTTTTGTTAAGTCTTATCCCTTCATCTTTAGGAAAATCCACCTATCCTTATGTGAATCTACTTTCTCTTAAGTGAATCTATTTCACATAAATCATTTATCTTATCCATCTTTCTTATGCAAATGGTGAATTTTTCCTATCCTTAGATGACTACATTCCCATTTAGGTGAATCTATCTAGTTTTAGTCTCCTTCCATTATTTTGTCCAAATTTGTATCCTCTAGTTTACATGAATCTACTTGTTCTTAGGAAAATCAACCCTATCATTCTAAGGAAAATTCACCTTCTCATCATCCTTAATCATCTACCTTTCAAGTGTATAGTCCATCCATCCTTGGGAGAATCTAACATATTATTGAGTTCAAATCCTCATGAAATACAGTCATGTTTATCTCAATGCAACGTTTGCCAGCATCCTCCCTGTGTGTGCCAAAATAGGAGCTTTGGAACAAGGTATGGACATCCATCAAAGCATAATCAAAGGGGGTTTTTTGTCCGAAATTAGTTGCAAATGCTCCAATAACAAAAATCACAAAATGGGGTAGCATACACACGGTATGTGAACTGTATGATGAAATACCTCAAAGAGATGTCATTTCATGGAATTTTAAGATCACAGGATATGCACAAAATGGATTAATTCGCAAAAAAAAACCAGTTTCCCTTGATTGCGAAAAAAAATTAGATGCCCTTCATTGAAAACCAAAGAGAGCCTTTGATTGCAAAAAAAACCTTATCTTGCTTGTGCAGAGATCACTCCGGCGGGGGGGCGGCAGGGAGGCAAGACGGTCACCGCTTGCTTCGATCGGTTTTCTTTCAAAATGAAAATGTGTTGTGTTTTTATTTTTTAATAAAATGCCCGAGGTCATCAGAATTCCAACGAACATGGGCATTTAAAAAAAAAAAAATCAAATTTTCACACAATGCTCCTTGTTCGTCGGAAACCTCCGTCAGAATTTGACCCCAAATGTATTAGTGTTAGTTGTCCAGTGGAAGCTGGGGAAACTTGAGCACTGGAGGAGGGTAGTGGATGACATCGATATGGTCGTCTAGCGATCGTATACAGATTGTGAGGTATGGGCCAAGGATGGGCAGGAGATGCCATATGTTTTTATGAGTCAGTTTTTGATAGGGCGGATGCCCTTTGTGATCGAGAGATTTCTGGTTGGCAAAGTTTTGCGGTAGTCTGGTCGGCAGCAGGGGATACCATAGGGAACCTGTTTGTATGTACATCAAAGGTAGGATATACCAGATTGGGGTCTAACTATTAATAGTGGAGCGGTTGTAGAGGAGTTTGCCAGCTTAGTGGGCCAAATATGGGACTACGCTCCTGAGATATTAGATGCTGGGATGACACATGAGTTTGCTGGTTTGTTCGCATCTCGTGTTGTGGCTAGGATATCAGATCCTGAGGAGATGCGGCCTACTTTCGATGATGACAAGAATGAGGTAGGTGGAGATGGGGATGAGGGAGATGATGGAGGAGGTGGAGGAGGACGACAAGGGAGAGGATATCAAGGGAGGAGAGGAGACAGAGGTAGAGATGGGGGTGATAGGGGAGTGTGGGTGGAGAGAGCAGTTCGACGAGCTATGATGGATAGAGGAAGAGGAGGTTTGGTGATTGGAGCAGGGGAGGAGGGGAGAGTGGGAGAGGTGATAGCAGCAGTTGGAGGGACTAATGAGTGGAGATGGCCAGCGTAGAGGAGGAGGACTGATGAGTTACCTCCACCAGCACCAAGGACAGGTAGGGGGACAGGGGGCACCCCTTCACAGGTGCCCCTACGGGTCTAGATCCTAATGCATGTGGAGGATGCCCAGATTAGGACCCTATAGTTGACAGTATAGCAGCTGCAGGCACAGCTATTGACGCAGCAGCGTCAGATTACCTAGCTAACCCTAGAGTGTGATATTGAGATAGAGCGGCGGGGTCAAGTGGAGGAGCTGGCAGGGAGCTTGCAAAGAGCGGCAGCAGGTGGCCCTTTGAGAGATATCATGAGAGAGTTGTCCTTGAAAGTCAAGGAGGCGGAGTACTATTGACGCCACTATGAGGATGCGGTGCCCAGGGAGCGCAAAGTGCAGAGCTTTACGCAGTCCAGATCGAGTCGATCTCGAGAGACTAGGTCATGGTCTGAGAGCAGAGGCATGACAGGGCCTTCGAGACAGGATCCTCTTAGAGATCTAGGGGTTGGGACATCAGTGGAGAGACCATCCCCCTCAGGAGATAGTCATTCTTGAGAGACATTGTCTCTATTGTATTTTTTATCATTGTATTTGACCGAGACATGACATATTTTGTATATTTTGATCATTTTTGATATATATATATATGACACCATTTTCTTTGATCATGTGATGTGTTATGGATGCATGATCTATATGCTTTTACTTTACTTTATGATGATGCAATGCTTAGATAGATGATATGATGCGTAATGTAAATGTATGATGTGAGATGTATCTTGAAAATGAGATGTATGATTTGATATGCTGTGAGATGTATCTTGAAAATGAGATTTATAATTTGATATGTTGTGAGATGTATCTTGAAAATGAGATGTATGATTTGATATGCTATGAGATGTATCTTGAAAATGAGATGTATGATTTGATATGCAACTAATTGTAAAATGATATGCAACTAATTGTTTTTGGAGCATCCTCATTCTGCCTTTGTCATCCGATATAACCACATGTTTATTTACTTTCGATATATGTATCATCATTGAGCATGGATTGATTTTTGGATATGTTGAAAATTTATACAAGCATAATGGTATAATTGCACCATGATGACCTGAGAAAAATTTACATGATTTTTGATTTTGCAAGATAGCACAAGCATCAAGGTATAATTGAACCAGGATGACCAGAGTGTGGATTGCGTATAAACAGACAAGATTAAACCATTTGTATGCGTAAAGTGGAATCATGTCTTTAGTGATATTCATTGTATCACATCTCGAGACAAGTATTTACACAGTACAAATGGTCGCCTCACAGACAGAAGACTAAGAAAGTATTGGAGTTTCCCGATGATCTCTAGCTTGGAAGCATTGTTGAGAAAATTTAGAGAATCCAATAATTTAAAAAGTTCAAATGCAAAAATAGTCAAGACTTTATGCAAAATGTTACATTTGGTACTTCAGAAAATCATCCATCTTATTATTTTTGTGATTCTTGTTTTAGCGATTCAATGTTTTGCTCTGTGATTGACTAAGTTTTTGGTTGCTGGATGTGGTGTTCTGAGTTTTGAAAATAGTCTTGATGGTTTGAACATGCTACAAGTTTTGACGATTATTGCCCCTAGCTAAGTGTAACTCTCGATGTGGATATGTTCAGTGATTACCAAGCCATGGTGAGATGTGGTGAAAGGATAGATGGATAAATCAGGATAGTGACTACACTAAGTATGTCCTAAATGGATATTTGCTAAGTGTTGGGCGATCGCCGATAGTTTTTGGCTGTGGAGATATGGATATAGATAAAGGATTTGTCCTTTCACAATAGCGCCTATTACCAGGTTTTCACCAGTTGCTTTTATTGTACCTTTTTATTTACTTTTCTTTGATTTTCTTTTTAACTTTTTCCATGCATTAGACTACTCAAGTGTAGTATTTCTTTAGATGAATGTTGTTAGTTGGTTCGCCAAGCATATCTCCTTCAGAAGTTGTAAGTTGATAAGCACCTGATCCATTAACTGATATGATGACATAGGGACCTAACCAGTTAGGTTCAAACTTCCCTTTCTTTTCCCGATCTTGTTGATTTCTTGGATTTTCTTTGAGAACTAGATCACCAACTTTGAAATTACGAGGGATGACCTTGTGATTGTAGCTTCTACACATGTGTTGCTGATATGCTTTGAGATGAGTGTAAGCATGCTAACGTCTTTCATCTAGAAGTTCGAGTTCTTGTAGTCGGTTGACTCGATACTCTTCATCTAGGATTAAGCCTTTTAGAGAGACTCTAAGAGATGGAATTTCTACCTCCAGTGGTAAAATAGCTTCTGATCCATAGACCAAGGAGAAAGGTGTTGGTCCTGTAGGTATACGGATGCTAGTTTTGTATGCCCAAAGTGTTGGATTGAGTTGTACATGCCAATATTTTCCTGCATCATTCACTGTTTTCTTTAGGATTTTTAGTATTGTCTTGTTGGATGCTAGTGCCTGACCATTTCCTTGTGGGTAATATGGTGTAGAGAACCGATGTTGTATTTTGAATTGTTCACATAGTTCTCAGACATCTTGGTTTTTGAATGGTCATCCATTATCAGTGATGATGGAACTTGGAATACCATATCTGCATATCAGATAGTTTAGGATAAAAGAGGCAATTTGTTTTCCAGTTACTATGGTCATGGGGACTGCTTCTATCCACTTGGTAAAGTATTATGTTGTAGTTATTATGAACTTGTGTCCATGTGAAGATGAAGGATGAATTTTGCTGACCAAGTCAAGTCCCCACTAAAAAAAGGGCTAGGATGTTGTAAACGGCTGCAGTTCCTATGCTGGTGCATGTATCAAATTGCCATGGATCTGGCATTTAGGACACTTCTTGGCGAAGTGGTAAGAATCTTTTTCCATTGTCGGCCAGTAATATCCCATTCATAGAAGCTTTTTAGCAAGAGTAGTCCCACTTGAATGTGTGCCACAAATACCTTTGTGAAGCTCGTTTAAAGCGGAATCAGATTCATTACGATCAAGGCAATGAAGAAGAGTACCATCTAGACCTCGACGGTACAAAGTATCAGTAGTAAGGGTATAACAAGCGGCTTGTCGGATAAAGTTACGCTTTTGGTTTCGGGACAAGTCTATGGGTAGGATGTTGTTCTTTAGATAATCATATATTGGTCCATACAAAGGGGAATCCGAACCAGTCAATGCATAGACAACATGGGATTCAGAGTGGTCATGGGCCGGGGAGAATAGTTGCTTTACCAAAAACTCATAACGACTTTGTTGCTCTAGAATCTGTAGTAATGAAGCGATAGTAGCCATTGCATCGGCTGCTTTGTTCTTCAACCTTGGTATTTGCTTGAAGGTGATGCATACAAAATACTATTTGAAGTCATCCACCATTCATGTGTAGGGTAGTAGCTTATCATCTTTTGTTTGATAGTCGTTGTTGATTTGATTGACGACTAGTTGTGAGTCTCCGTAGACTTTTAACTCCGTGATTTTCCATTCTACGGCCATTTTGATGCCTATAACCAATGCCTCATATTCAGCCACATTATTTGTGCATGGAAACATAAGCTGATATGATCTTGGTATAGTGTGTCCTTCAGGAGTGATGAAGAGAATTCCAGCACCTAAACCATGTCGGGTGTAGGATCTGTCAAAGTATAGGGTCCATTGCTTGGTAGAAATAGAAAGAACGTCTCTGTCCAGAAATTTAATCTCCATAGTTTGTTTTCCTGGTAGCGGTGCTTCAGCTAGTTGGTCTGCAATTGCTTGTCCTTTGATAGCTCTTCGTTCTGTGTAGTATATGTCAAATTCACTGAGAATCATGACCCATTTAGCCAATCATCCTGTAAGAGCTGCCTTGCTAAGTAGATATTTGAGAGGATCAATTTTTGCCACTAGCTTAATTGTGTGTGCTAGCATATAATGTCGGAATTTTTGAGAAGCGAAGACTACTATTAGACAAGCCTTCTCAATGAATGTATAGTTGATTTCATAGCCATTCAATGTCTTGCTGATGTAGTATATGGCTCATTCCTTTCCTTGTTGATCTTCTTGTGCCAATAGTGCCCCCAGTGATATATCTATTGTTGAAATATATAGAATGAGTGGCTTTCCTACTACTGGTGGTACTAGAACTGGTGGGTTCATCAAATACCTATTTGATTTGATAAAAAGATTCTATACACTTGGCTTCCCATCTGAAAGGTACATTCTTATGTAGAAAATGATTGAATGGTAGACTTTTATCAGCTAGTTGAGCGATGAATCACCTGATTGATTGAAGTCGGCCTTGTAGAGATCTGAGCTGACTGATATTCTTTGGTGGTGGCATCTCCATAATGGCTTGTACCTTTGCTGGATCTACTTCAATACCTTTACCTGAGACTATGTAGCCTAGTAACTTACCTGATGTAACCCCAAAGACACACTTCTTAGGGTTGAGCCTAACTTGGAAATTTTCCAATTGATCAAAAATCTTTGGTAAGATGTTGAGGTGTTCTTCTCTAGTGAAGGATTTAGCTAGCAAATCATCCACATAGTCTTCCATGAAGGTATGCATCATGTCATGAAAGATTGTTGTCATTGCTCGTTGATAAGTAGCTCCTGCATTTTTAAGCCAAAAGGCATAACATTCCAATAGTACGTTCCCCAAGGATAGGTAAATGTTGTTTTATCTTGATCCTCTAGGGCTATTTTTATTTGATTATAGCCTGAAAAACCATCCATTAGTGAGAGCATTGCATGGCCTGCTGTGAGGTCTACAATTATGTCGATACTGGGTAGAGGAAAGTCGTCCTTTGGATAGGCTTTGTTGACATCTCTGAAATCAGTGCAGATTCTGATACTACCATCTGGTTTTGATACTAGTACTATGTTGGAAATCCATTTTGCATAGTTGATGGGTTGAATGAATCCGACATCTAATAGTTTCTTCAGTTCAGCCTTGACCATGAGTGCCCCCTGTGGATTCATCTTTCGTAGTTTTTGCTTGACTGGCTTAACTCCTGGAGAGATGGACAAGTGATGCATGATTAAATGTGGATCAATTCCAGGCATATCTGCATATGACCAAGCAAAGTTAATTTGCTTTTCTTTAAAAAAGATGATAAATACTGATCTTTCCTCCTCTGTAAGAGATTCTGTCAGGTGTATGTTTTTGGCTGCTTCTGTAGTACCAATGTTGATTGATTGAGTGGGCTCAATCAATATGGGTGATCGTTCATGAAAATGTTCAGGAAGAGTGTCAAGTCTCCCATCCTTAGGTGCCTGAAAAAGGTTTTCACCCTCAAATGCGTCCTTTATTTTTACTTTTTGTGATCTAGAGTTGCCATTGACTAGTTTTTAGCATCAGATCTTTTATTTGGTTCATTTTTGCGACTGAGAGACTTGGCACTCCCTAGTTTGCAGACATCGTTATCGTGTTTACCGGTAGAGCCTGTTTCTAGGTTAACGGTACATAGGTAGTGGATAATAGATTCATCGTCTAGGAAAATTGGTATATCATGCATTTCGGGTTCATCCCAATCAATGAGGTCAAGAAAGATAAGTGGTAAGGAATCATTTGGTGGATCAAGTTCTACTACTGTAAGTGCTAAGACAGAGGTTTCATCGTGATTGGTTTGGGTGCTAAAGAAGTTCAGGATTCCATCGAGGTCTTCAATGGTATCATCCTCCGTATAGACTTGTTCATAATGTTTCTGTTAGCTTTCCTTGGCGTCATAGATATTTTGTGGTCCAAATTCAGGTAGTCCATCTTTTGCGTTATGCTCTTCTTGAGAAAGGGATATGTAGCTAGTATTGTCAGTGGTATCTCCAGTAGCGTTTGAGCAGCTACCCCATTCATATTCATTGGAATCAGTCTCAGAGGTATTATCTCAGATCTTTTCAGTGTTGTAAACAGGTATGTTGTATGGTGAAAATAGATCTTTGATGAGTGATACCAGTTTGATAGTCTTTGTTGATTCTGTGTCAGATCTTGCTTCTACCTTTTGTATTTGTTCATATATTGTTCCTCCTTGGAGAGGAATAATGATATCAGGAGGTAGTTCTAGTTTTTTAGATATTGGCATTTGAATATGAGCTACTATTGCAGATATGGCCTTCTTGTGATTGAGAAGCTTCTCCTGATGTTGCTTTTGTTCTTCACGTTCACGGTCCTTGTGGATTGTTGCTGCTGACTCAAATAGTGCTTCTTGCCAGGATTCTTCTTTGTACTTCTTCTTTGCTTTCCATTGAGGTTTTGGAGTTATGCGGGGTATCTTTCTTAGTAGGAAAGTGAGTTTACAGCCCAATCCTGTTTTGTCTTTACTGAGCTGAGAAGGAAGGTCTATTGGTTCAGTGACTCCTTTGCATTTTCCAATAGGTCTTTTACCATCATATCCCATTTGTTGCATGATTAAGTAGCCTTTCCCATATAGGTGTGTTGGTAGAACAATGTCCAGAGCAGCTGCTCTGTTATCTTCTTCCTCATCTTTGTATAACCAGCTAAGGATGTCCTTTTCCTCTGATTCATGTGCTAGAGTGCCGAGTTGGATGAAGGTACCATCAAATTTGGTGATGGGCTGAGTTACCTGATGTGTTGATGTTGTAGGTAATCCATGAGATCTAGGTGATGTTGGTAAGTTGGCCAAACACATGGGTTCCAAAGAGTATTCTCCCATGCCTTGTTCTTTGATTTGCAATTTCTGCTTGAAATCTCCAGGCAATGATTCTGACTTTGCCTTCTGTAGATTTGATGTTGAGGAATTCTGTTTTTCCCTATTATGGGGAACCAAACTGTCCTAGGCTACCCCCATTGCATTACAATATTGAAATGGATTGTGATCAGCTAATATAGAGACCTCTTGTCCGTTATAGGAAAATTTGATGCACTGGTGATATGTAGAAGGCACTGCTTGCATTTCATGTATCCAGGGTCGACCTAATAAAATATTGTACGTGAGGTCTATGTCTAAGACCTAACACATAGTATCCCTTTGTACTGGTCCAACTTGAATGGGTAACATCATGGTTCCTTTAGATGATCTTTCCTCATCATCATATGCCTTTATGGTAATGTTTTTACATGGATCAATAGACTCCTCAGAGAAGCCTAATGCATGGATAAGTTTTAAAGTACATATATTAAGTCCAGCTCCTCCATCTATCAATACTCTTTTTACTCGGTGTTTATAAACGATGACTTCAATATGGAGGGGAGTGTTATGCAAATGACTTAAGGAAGTATTATCATGCTCTGAGAAGGTGAGATTATGAGGCCCTGTCATATGAGCAACCATGGCTTGGAATTTGTCAGCATCCAGATCTTGAGGTACATTGGTTTCCAACAGCGCTTGCTCCAATATATCTTTGTGTTTTGGTGACAATTTCAGAAATTCTAGTATAGATATTTGAGCAGGAGTTTTGCGTAGTTGGCTGACTAAATCATATTGGATTTTTGGTGTAGTGGTTGTCATTGTTGTGTGGCCCTTCAAGACATATTTCTAAGCTTTGGTTGTTACATTGACAGATTCCTGATTATGCTGGTCTTAGATTGTGATGACGTTTACATGATTGTCTTCAGCTGATATATGATTGATGGTGTTATTGTAGATGTGATTGATATGAGCCCCACATGTACCATGCGAGGTTGAAGCTCCATCTTTGTTGTAGTTTGGAAGAGGATTTTTAAAGGCTTCGTGGTCACCATTTGTTTTGAGACCATCCACCATTAAATCACCTCGATTAATCATGTCTTGAACAATGTTTTTCAATCTCATGCAATCGTTCATTCAATGACCTTTGTTGTGATGAAAATCACAAAAGTGAGAGTCATTCCACCAAGGTGGTTTGATTTGGGGTTCATAGTTGCTGATGCAGGTAAAGAGATAATCTTGTTTTCCAAGAGTTCTCTAAATGCTGACTCCAGTGATTGGCCCAGTGGTGTGAATACACATTTTTGGAAATTGTTTGTGTCATCTCGTGAATTGTTATTAGGTCCTTGATTGGTGGTTTTGTTCTGAGTATCATTGGTGTTGTTTGTGTTGGGTTTACCTTGATTGGTATTCGATGTGTATATGTTAGCATTTGGGTTAGCACCTTTAGTTTTTTTTGTAGCTTGAGGATTTCCTGATAATGCTAGCACTGGCTGTTTAGATTTTGGATCAGATGATTCATTACCGCCTTCATTTTTGTTTCAAGTCCAGAATCTAGATTTGTCTAAGTAGTTGTTGTTTTGGTTATTGCAGTTTGATGAACTTGTTCCTTCTTTGAAGAATTTGAGCATTCCCTTTTTGACACATGCTTCTTCTACTTGAATGTCATTTTCAATAAATTTAGCAAAAGATGGTATGCATTAGAGTTTGAGCTTGTAACTCATCTCACCATTCAAGTTGTCGATAAAAATTTCCATTTTCTGCTTTTCAGGAATATCTCGAGGATATTGTGAAACCATACGTCACCAACGTTGATGGAATACCATGAATGTTTCATTGTTTTTCTGTTTGGTGTTGCAGACGTCTAGCATGCTTATAGCATGTTGAATGTTATAAGAATATTGTGCTATGAATTTGTTGACCAATTCATCAAATGATCTGACAGGAGGTGTGATTTTGGATAACCATTCCATTTTTTTTCCTCCCAAACTTCTTGGGAATAACCTCATCAGATAAGTGTCATCATGAGAAAATTCAAGACTCATGGTACAGAATTCCCTGACGTGATCACGGGGATCGCTTTTCCCATTGTACTTGTCAAATTTAGGCATGTCTAAGTTTGGAGGAAAAGGGATCATGTGCAATCTTTTGTCAAAGGGATAAGGACAGATTTTGTTTAATGAGTACCGTATTGTCGTCCCTTGTTGCATGTCTTGCATTTGTCTTTGTAACATTTGCATTTGTTGAGTAAGGGAAACCAAAGGTGCATTGTTTTGCCAAGGGAAGAGTTCTTCCCTTGCATTAATCCTGGGTTGAAATGGTGTATGGAACAGTATGTTTTTCTCAGGGATGTTTTCTCCTGGTGTATGTTGTTTCGGTATGTTTTGTTCAGGAATATCTTGTTCAGGGTCGCGTGCTTTCCCTTCTTGTTGTCGTTCTTGATATTCGTAATGTTGAGATCTTGTTCTAAACATATCTGTGTCAAAGTCTTCAGGGAGTTTAACCCCTTTGCTTGTGAGCATGAGCAAGTATTTTTCCTTGTCATTTTCCATGAGTCTTTCCACAAGCTTTTGGAATGAAGCACTTTCTTGGCATTCCTAAAGAAGTTCTTCAAAAATTTTAGTATCCTCTAGATGTGGACCTTCAAAAGGATTTGATAACCTCTGATTCATACTGGATTCTGCTTGTGCCTCGCTTTGTTTATTTTGTTGAGAGCGAGTAACGGGCATTTTAGCAAAAGCTTTCTGTGACAAAGGGGACAAAATCCTCTTTGATATGTTGTTCTAGGGTTGGTGGTTCAAATCGGGGTGTGTTGTAAGTGATGTACTCATTGAGAAAGAATGTTGGATTGATCTTTCCTCCATGGTTTATGATTTGACTGAATGCAGATTTTTGACAATATGCCCGAGTCTTCAAAAGCTCTTTGTCAAATTCTTTGGATTTGTTCTGGATATAAAGTTTGACGTTATGAAGGAATGTTCGATGAGATTTGAAGAGTTGACAATTGATGTATAAAAATTTGTTTCTTTTAACAAATTTGGAAAAACTAGGTTGTTGTTTCTTCAACGTGATGTTACAATAAATATTCTTTCTTCTCAGAATATGGGGATTAGTCATGCATAAATGATCAATGGTTTCCTTTGAATTGTTTTGGATTCAGTTGATCTTGCTTTGAAAACTCAAGTTTTACTTTATCAAAGTGAAGGTTTAGATGCCCCCTCACGACAAAGCGTGTCAAATGATATGGATAAAATCTCCCGATATGGAAACTTGATTTGACAACCTGAGGTTTTAAACAAGTGTTTTTGAGATAAAATCCGTGAGATGATAAAGGACCTATTTGTCACTTGTGATGATGTTTCCTGATTTTGATAGGATAGATGTGTTTTATCGCACAACCAGTTTTGGATTTTTACAACTTTTGTTTGACACAAATTTTGTTTAAGAAATAGTTTTTAAAGCTCTATTTTCGATACTCTGGTTTGACGAAAAATGAAGCTGATGAAAAGAGGTTTCCAAAAATGTCTTCTAAGTTTTTGAAATTCTTCACTGTTTTGCCCCTTGTTTTTCTAGGTTTGGTCATGTGCTAAAACAGAGATGGGATACGCTACAGAAAGTATTCAACGCGCTAAGGGAAAGACCACACGTGCTAAGCTGCCCCCGACTACGCGCTAACTATTTTTGACTGCTTATCTGGTTTTCTATTTTTCTCAAAAAATTTATGTGCTAATATGGCCCTGCTATGCGCTAACTGTTAAACATTACGCACTATTGTTTGACTCCTACATGCTAAGCTGATGTTTCAACGTGCTAGGCTATTTTTCAGATGCGCTAACTGTTTAATGTTGTTTTGAAATTTTGGCAGAACACTACTGTTTCAACTGGACGCACTAACTTGATGTTCTAATGCACTAAAAAATGTACCACACGCGCTAAGAGGTTGCTCTCATGCGCTAGACTGTCCTGATATTTTCCTTTGGTTGGTTTTTTGCAATTTTTGGATTTTTGTTATGAGTTTTTCAATTTTGATGGATGATTTTATGAAGTAATAAATGCAAACATAGCACCAAAGAGACAACCATTTTGCTTAATCTAACAAAAAGTGTATGTTTTGCGAGGATGTGTCCAAATCCCTGATGTTTTAACAGGTTTGGATACAAATAATACACTTCAAGAAAACTTCTTTATTCAAAGGTCATAAGTAATATCATAGCCCACTAGTTTCGATACTCCGTCAACTCAAACAACCGTGTCACCCCCTAGGGGGCGCCCATTTTTTGCCTTTTGCCAGAAATTAACTCAAAGTGAATTGCTTCACAATTGAGTAGTTGTCTTGGGAGATATATGGCGAGTGATCTTGGGGGTGAATTCTTCCCCACCCTTGCACTATGATATTACAAATGTCTGGTTACTGACTCAGCTCAAGGTTTCTATTTCTATGGTTTGTAATCAGGCTTCATGTTCGGCTGTCAATGATAAACTCCCTCAGGAGGCTTCCCAACCTTTAGAACAAAGGCTTTACGTATCTCAAGGATACTAGGGGAAGGCTAATCGCTGTGCGCAACTATTGAAAAGGACTTTCATCACTTTCCACTTTTGATTATAGTGGGTTGGAACACTTGGCATCAAAGTCGTTTCCCACTTAGGTCATTCCCTTCACACCGGCCATAAATGGCTTTAAGAGTTGATTTCAACTCCTCGGGAAGGCAGGCCTGCTAAAGAATTTATTGCTTGAAATATTGAAAGCGTAAGAGTGGTTTGGCTTTTTGGTCACCCAGTTAAGGGGAGAGCATATACCTTCCACTTTCAAGACAAGACAAACAAAGTTCTTTTTACCTTTCAAGTCAATGATTTTCTAACTTCTACTTGGAGATGTTGCTCCAACAAGCATGGTGTTCCTTTTATTTCCTCAAAGCAATGATTATCTAATCTAGCAAAAGAACCTAGTCAACAAAAAAAAACTTTGATGTGGTCAACAAAAGAAAATCGGAAAAGGGGAAGAACTTCCCTCTTTATCTTTGAACAAAACAGGACAAGTGTGATTCTTTTACTTTGCAAAAATGAAGTGAATCCTTTTATGCACCCAAGGATGGTGAAGTTCTTTTTAAAGCTATCTTTGCAAAAAGAAAGATTGTTTTGTTCTTTTTATAATCCAAATTGAGAATTTTCTCTCCTAGAAAAGCAAGAAAAATTGTTGTTGTGGTTCGTTTTACAGCCCAAATAAGGTGAGTTCAATTTTATTTAACAAGAGTTAAAAAAAATTTAAATTTTAACTAACTTAACTAAGTTAGTAAAAATCTAAACTATGTATAACTCTAAAAATAACTAAGCTCATCCCTACAATAAGATGTTAGAAATCCTGCAAAACATCAACTCAAAATAGTTAGAATGATTTTGGATCTGGTGGACTTCTACAAGTCTAACGTTTAAGTTCGGTTACAATTTTTATTTTATTTTTCTGTCGGTGATGCGCTACAGGAAAAACTATACGCGCTACAGAATGGGCGGGATGCGCTATCAAATAGACTCGATGCACTAAGCTGTTTTCCAAAGGCGCTAAACTGGTTTCCAGATGCGTTGCACTATTTTTCTCCCATGCCGAGACCTACAGGAAAATATTAGTGGGATGATGCGCTAATTTAAAGGCTTCATGCGCTATATGATAGACTGCACGCGCTAAACAGTAAGTTTGATGCACTATACTGTTAACCGAAAGCACTATAGAATGTTTCCCACGCGCTGATTCTTGTTTCCCGCGTACTTGCAAAAGAGGTTAAATTTAAAAACTGATTTGATATATGGGGTTGGGCAACATGGTGGGCGCAAGAAATGTATGTAGGAAAAGTGGGTCGATAGAACTCAATATGTGGAAAACAGAGTCTAAGGAGCCTTACTCACACACCCATAGGACTTCTTGGTGCAAGCTATGGAGTCATGAAGTATGGCTCAGCTTCCCAAGGTTGGTTCCATGGTTCTCTATCTCACAAGGTCCCTCAAACCAATGTCTTTGCTCTCAGATCACTTAGCAAAGTGGTTTAGGGATGACAAATGCAAGAACGAGGGATGCTTTTGTTGATTTTAAGATGAAATGCATCCTAAGTTATACATGATCCTATAAATGCAATAAACTAGTTATAAGATTACAAGATTAGTAACAAGACTATCCTAGCATGCTATATTAGTCTATGATTAAGCTAAATGATAAGGAAAATAGTCTAAACATGCATATTTAGATTAATTCCTATTGAAAAGAGAGGCTAAATGATGAGCACAAATGATATATTAAAGCTTGGATGGATTTTAGTATAAGTGTGATGCTAAAGACTTGGATATCTCAAAATGGAGGAATGAGAGCTCTATTTATAGAAAAAATAGGGCAATGGATGGTCAGGATTGAAGGAGTTAATCAAGGGCTAAGTTTGAAAGTTGGGAATCTATGTTTGCAATTGGCACCAATGAAATGGTGACAAATGTCAACATAAGACTGGGTTGAGAAGAGAGGTAGGAAGCATTAAATGCTTGAGAAGACCTCATGGTTATCTTAGGGGTAAGGGTTATGGTTAAGTTAGGATTACCCATTGGATAAAGGTTTTACCCAAAGGATAAACTCTTGTGCAAAGGATTAAGGATAACCATGGTCAAAGCAATAAATGCTTGATGAGACCCTTGGGTTACATGGAGGTTGAGTTTAGGGAAATTCTTTAACCATGCTAGAGGGTTGAGTTAACCATTAATGGTTATGAAGACTTTGGGGACAAATTTGTAAGAGTCCTTCCAAATTTGGGGGTATTCAACAAGTTAGCTTGTTGAATGGATAAAGGCTTTAATGCTTTTAGAAGACTTTACTCCAAATTTGAGAAGCGACCTCCTCAAATTTAGGGAAAGGGGATAATGAATAGGTTTGGGTTAATTGATTAGGATTAGATGGATTCTAGAAGAAATTAGGAAGAGGGTTAGGATGCAAGTGGGAGATGTAGGATTTTGCAAGTGGATGAAGGGATAATAGGCTTTAATTGAATAAAATGAATTTAATTCAATTTGGTTGCAATTTGGGGAAATCAAATAAATTAGATTTATTCAATTTAGGATAAACTTATTTAATTAAATTTGAATTTAATTAAAAGGTGGATAGGGGATTTAATTGAATAAAATGATTTATTCCATTAAATGGTAAAAAGAGGCCTAGTGAATTTAATTGAGTAATTTACTTAATTAAATAGAGGAATGTGGGTAATTCAATTAAATTGGATTTAATTAAATAGAGAAATGAACATAAAATATTGATTTAGGAATATGGTCATTTTTATACGTCTACACTTATATTATTGAGCGCCAGTTGATTAGTCACATTCTTAGACAGTTTGGTATCATCCAGCCTATGGCTACTAGTGTGAAGATATATGCTTGGTGGTACAGAGATAGGCAAGATTGGGGACCTTCTTTGTCATTTGAGATTACTTAAGCAAAGTTTCTTGCTACTCCAAGAGTGTCTTATGATATGAGATTGCACATTCTTGATCTTGGGGTTACTACAGATTATGCTCAGTACATACTAGCACATTCATTTCCTCGTATTACTGATCCAGCAGATCCTCCTCCTAGCTCAGGAGATGAGGATGACGGTTCAGATGATCCATTTTTTAGGAGACAAAGATGGAGACAAGAGCTCAAAGCTGCTCAGGGGGGGAGATGGAGATGAGGGTGGGGATGGAGGTGGGGGTGGTAGGAGACCTGGACGGAGAGGAGGTCGATTGAGACTCCATGGAGGACTATTTGGACTAGTTGGCAGGATTGGGAGACCACGTCCTATGGGTGGGAGAGATGTTGGTCGGGAGGGATACTGGTAGGGTAGGGATGAGATCACCGAGAGGGTTGCCATTTACAGGAGGAGACAGGATGACTGGACTGGATGGGGGTTTTGAGAGAGGCATTGATTTTGGTCAAATTCAGCCAGACCCTAGAGTTATTGCAGCTCATGGTGGAGATGATGTTGATCTAGAGGATCATGTTCCACTTATTAGATGGCAGGTTCTAAGAGCTACTCGGACTGAGATTCCAATAGGTGGACAGGGAGGTGGTGAGGAGGGGATTGGGGTTCATGTACCATAGCAAGATTTGCTAGAGCAGGTTGCACCAGAGCATGATATGCCAGAGTAGGAAACCATTGATAGTCTTAGAGCATAGATTGATCAGCTTCGAGCATAGATACAGACTTTCATGGCTAAGAGGGATAGAGTTGTTAGGAGATAGTGGGATACTCGGGGCCTTCTTAATCATATTTAGCAAGTTGGATTGGGTACTCTCTCAGCTAGCACTATTAGAGCACTAGTGCAGGTCGGGAAGGAGACTTCTCATTGGCGATGACTATATGAGGAGGTAGTCACAGAGAGACAGAGAGCAGGTAGTTATCATACCACCATGTTGATGTATACTAGCAGTGGTGGAGTCATGGGACCTCCTCAGAGGAGTGGTGATCATGGGAGACAAGCATCTAGAGGATCTTCATGCCCACAGCCACAGAGATGGACAAAGTCAGGTGGTAGTGGTATAGGACAGTCGTGACTTGATTTGGAGGCACTTGTATTGTTTATCTGATATCATTGTATACTTGGACTTTTTATTGTTTTATGATGATCTATATGCAAACATGGACTTTATATGATGATGATCTTTATTATGCATGTTACTCTATTTTATGATGATGATCTATATGCATTGATCATATGGATGCAGTGATTAGATGGATGATGATATGATGATGATTTATCTTTTCTTGATGATGATGATAAATGTTTTTTGATTTTTATTTTGATGACCTTGGATGCAAATGAAAATGATTACTAACTTAAATAATGCAATGATCTATATGGAAATCAAAATGAATGATTATGCTAATATGCTAGTCGAATGTTTTTTTATTTTTGATGCAATTTTGAAAATGATGTGAAAATGAAAATGCAATGGTTGATCGTTTATATTATTATGAGTCTAAGTGCAAAGATTCAATTAAATGAGATGAAATGATAATACAACTAATAGTGATGATACACTACATGATTAATTAAATTCACTTAATTAAATGCAAACTAATGCAATTGATGAAATGCAACTAAATGATTTGAAATGATTCTAAGGATGAATGCACCTAAAATGAGCAAATGGAAATTGTTTTTGTTTGTCCAAGTATACTCAATCATGATTTATGACCGTTGATCCATTAATGAAATGATATGCTTATAATGCAACTGACAATGAATGCTTATAATTCAGATGAATAATGGGCTAATCTAAAATGATCTAACTAAAAATTATACTGCCATTCTTCATATGCTATCTTGTAACAGTGCTTGATTTCATCATTGAGATTTAAAATGTTGTAAGAAAATACAAGCAACTTGACATAATGATCCAAGATGACCTGAGTATTTCTTACATGGATTTTGATATAGCAAGTTAATACAAGAAACTTGATATAATGGATCAAGTTGGCCTAAGTATTGCTTGCAGAACAGACAAGGATTATCTCATTTCATGCATGACTTGGAACGTCCTCCTTGATCTTTTGCCAATCATATCCTGAGACAAGTACATACCATAGTAAGAAAAAAAACCATAGACAGAAATCAAAGAAAAATAATCATGTCCCATCATAGCTTCTCTAGTCATGGACATCCTTGAGTCGCATAGAGTACATGATTAGCAATAAAATCGAGATATAAACACTGAATCTTGTATGTCATTCACATGTTCTTATGGTCATTAACTGATATAATCATCTTGATGAATGATATTTGATAATCCTTTATTACTTGTTGGTTGATTCTTTGGTTTCTGAGTGTCATGATTCAGTTGTTGATAAAATACCTTAATTTTCATTGCTTTGTTGCTCGTTATTTGTTTCAAAACCCTAGGTGTTTTTTATTTTTCTAAGTTATCCGAATGTTTTTTATTTTCAAAGATTCAAAAGATCACCTTAGCAAAAGGAATTAGGATTTTGCCCCCAGCGGAAACAAAAATTTATTATGGATGTATGAATTGATCAAGATCCAAACCATGGAGGGATACAAATGCAAATTGATTGCTTCTGATAAGATTTAGGATAGTGACTACGACAAGTATGTCAAAGATTGATAATTATTGGTAAGCTACATATTTCTTGCTAATGGTTCAGAGCAATGGATGCGAAAGATGGAATGGATAAGCTAGGAAGAGATAGATTGGATATGATGTAGTGGATAGGTGTGCAAAGCGATCTCATAGATGGAGGAACTTACTTTGTAGATAGCGCTTGTTTACTAGGTTTTCCCCATCTAAATTTATTGCACTTTTCTCTCTTGTTAGGGATTTTCTATTTTTCGGATGTTTACTGATTTCTTCAAGACTTTATATGCTTTTTATTAAAAAAAATTTAGGACTGTATATCTCAAGCATAGAATTTCTTGAGATGGATAGAATTGATAGGTTCATCAAACCAATCACCTTTAGGGGTAGATAACTTGTATTCTCTTGATCCATATGTTGCTACTATGACAAAAGCTCCTAGCCAATTTGGTTCAAATTTTCCCTTCTTGTCTCAGTCTTGCTGATTTCTTGGATTCTCCCTTAGAACTATATCTCCAATCTGAAAAATGTGTGGCTTGACACTATGGTTATCACTTCTTGCCATTCTTTGTTGATATACTTTTAAATGATCTCTTGCATTTTGGCGACGTTCCTAAATCAGTTCAAGTTCCTGGAGTCGAGAGACTCGTTGTTCTTCTTCTGGTATAAGACCTTGCAAGGATACTTGTAGAGAAGTCATCTCTACTTCTATAGGTAATATGGCTTCTGATCCATAGACCAAACAATATGGAGCTACCCATGTTGGAGTGCGGATGCTAGTTTGGTATGCCCAAAGAAAAGGATTTAGCTGAATGTACCAGTCTTTTCCAGCTTCATTGACTGTTTTCTTCAAGATTTTCAAGATATTTTTGTTTGATGCTTCAGCTTGACCATTTCCCTATGGATAATATGGAGTAGAAAACCTATGTTGGATATGAAATTGTTCACATAGCTCCTTCACATCTTGATTTTTGAATGGTCTTCCATTATCAGTGATAATGGTCATAGGAACTCCATAGCGACAGATTATATAATTCAAAATAAATGATGATATTTGTTTTCTTGTCATTATTGTTAAAGGTACTGCTTCAATCCATTTAGTAAAATATTTAGTAGCAATCAGAATGAACTTATGTCCATTAGAAGATGAGGGATTTATCTTTCCTACCAAATCAAGGCCTCATTGAGAAAATGGCCATGATCCTATCATAGGATATAACTCTTGTGTTGGTGCATGAATGAGATTCCCATGGATTTGAAATTGTTTGCATTTTCTAACATATGTGAATGAATCTCTCTCCATAGTAGGCCAATAGTAACCCATACGAAGAAGTTTCTTAGCCAATGTTAAACCACTTGAGGGTGTGCCACAAATACTTGCATGAACATCGTTAATAACTTTCTCAAATTCTTCTTATTCAAGATATCTCAACAAAGTACCATCTAGACCATGCCTATATAGGATATCAACAATAATAGTATAGCAAGAGGACTGACGGATAAAATTCCTTCTCTGATTGTGGGATAAGTCAAGAGGAAGGATATTTTCTGTTAAATACTGATAAGTTTGACCGTATGAGGATTGACTGGTTCCTGATATATGGCAAATTTGATAGGTATGTTGGGATTGAATGGTAGGGGTTAAGATATCTTCCATGAGAAATTCGTAATGATGTTGATTCTCCTTATTTTGCAAGAGAGATGCTATTGTAGCCATTGCATCTGCTGCTTTATTCTCATTTCTTGGAATCTGGGTAAATGATATTTCTTTAAAGTGTTATTTAAACTCCTCTACCAGTTGTTTGTATGGCATGAGCTTATCATCCTTAGTTTGATATTCATCATTTATTTGGTTAATGATAAGTTGTGAATCACCATAGACATGTAGTTCTTTGATGTTCCATTCAATGGCCATTTTAAGCCCAATAGCCAATGCTTCATACTCTGTAGTATTATTGGTGCATGGAAACCACAGTCTATATGATTTTGGAATTGTGTGTCCCTGAGGTGTGATGAAAAAGATTCCTGTGCCTAATCTATATTGTGTATAAGAACCATCAAAGTACAATTCCCAAAATTTTGTACTTACTGTCAAGATATCTGCATCAGGAAATTCGATGTGCAAAGGCATGTCATTTTGTAAAGGTGCATCAACCAATTGATCAGCGATGACTTGTCCCTTGATAGCTTTTCGGTCAACATACTCTATATCAAATTCACTTGGTATCATAACCCATTTGGCTAGTCTCCCTATCAAGATTGACTTGCTCAACAAATATTTGAAGGGATCTATCTTTGCTATTAGTTTTATAGAATGAATCAACATATAATGTCACAGCTTCTTAGTTGCAAATATAACTGCTAGACATGTCTTTTCTATTGAAGAATAATTTAAGTCATAACCAATAAGCATTCTACTGATATAATATATTGTTCTTTCTTTTCCTTCTTCATCATGTTGAGCTAGGAGAGCTCCTAGTGATACATTTGTTGCTGAGATATAGAGCAACAATGGTTTCCCTTTGGTTGGTGATACCAGTACTGGAGGACTCATAAGATATTATTTTATTTGCAAAAAAACTTCTTCACATTTTAGATCCCATTTGAATGGAATATTTTTATGTAGAAGATGGGTGAATGGAATACATCGATCTGCTAACTGAGAGACAAATCTCCTGATTGATTACAATCTTCCTTGTAAAGATCGCAATTGACTTATGTTCCTAGGTGACTCTATCTCCATGATGGATTTGACCTTTTTAGGATCTACTTCAATTCCACAAGATGATATAATGTACCCAAGGAGTTTTCTAGAGGTTACCCCAAATGCACATTTCTTTGGATTTAATCTCAATTGATATCTTTCCAGCCTGTCAAAAATCTTGTTTAAGATGTTCAAATGTTCTCATCTTATATGAGATTTTGCAAGTATGTCATCGACATAATCTTCCTTAAATGTATGCATCATGTCATGGAAAATAATCCTCATAGCCCTTTGATAAGTTGCTCCTGCATTATTAAGCCCAAATGGCATAACATTCTAGCAATATGTTCCCCATGCACATGTGAAAGCTATCTTTTCTTGATCTTTAGGTGTGATTCTTATTTGATTATATCCTGAGAAGCCATCCATTAATGAAAACATCTCATGCCCCACTGACAAGTCCACTATTATATCAATGTTTGGTAGCGGGAAATCATCTTTTGGACATGCTTTATTTAGATCTCTGAAATCTGTATAGACTCTTATGCTTTTATCTAATTTTGACACTGGTAAAATACTTGAAACCCATTCTAGATAAGCAACAGGTCTTATAAAACCCACTTCTAATAGTTTCTTTAGTGGTTTTTACAAGAAGAGAAATGTGTGGATGCATCTTTCTTATCTTCTACTTAATTGGTTTTGCTTTTATATCCACATTAAGATGATGCATGATAAGATCTGGATTAAGTCCTGGCATATCTGCATAGGACCAAGCAAAATTTATTTGTCTTTTCTTAAATAATTCCATGTATTCTTTCCTCTCTTCATCCGATAATGAGGCAGCATAATGAAGTATTTTAGGATCCTTTGATGTACCAATGTTTACTGCTTTTTTTGGTTCTATCACGATAGCAGATCTCTCCCGAAAATATGCAGGAAGAATATAAAACTTTCCATCTTCAGACGCCTCAAAGAGGTTCTCACGATCAGATATGTCCTTTATTTTCTCTTTTGGTTGATATAGTATTGCCATGAAATGGTTTTCAACAATAGGTCTCTTTCCTTGTTTTATTTCTCTTTTATGATTGGAAAGTTTGGCATTCTCCTGACTACGAGAAACATTACTTGATTCTGCAATGGAAGATATCTTAGGTGTGATGGGTTTCATAGCATTAAGGTACACAAATAAGTCATGATCATTGGAAAGGACATTCACTTCAGGGTTGTCTAAATTATCCTAATCAATTAGTTCAGGATGAAGAAGGGGTATATCATAATCACTATCATCATTAGGTGCGTCAACATTCATGATATAATGATCATAATTTGGCATAGAATAGGTACTGTCATAGATTAAATGTTTTTGAGAATTTTCTTTCCCAAGCATCTCCCAATTAGTTCTAACAAAATCAGTATTAGTATTTTATAGTTCACACTCAAGTGGTTCTTCAACTGATGTTTCCCTTAAATGAATGGATTATATCAACAGACACATCTTTAATACTACAAATTCCTTCTTGATTGACCTTATTTGCATTTTGGAGTTGACATACTTGTGTACATGATAAAGAGGATTCTTTTTCTAGAGTTTCTCTCCTTTCAAACTCAACTTCTTCTGGACTAATAGTCAATCCAACTTGACTATCTCTTAATTCTTCTATGGTTTTGCCACATCGAGATACATCTTGTTCCTCTTTTGATGAAAATCTTATATTTCTAGATGCTTGATCTATCCTTGTTTGTAATTCTTGTGGAATTACTTCTTTGTCTTTGTCATTCCCTTTCCTTTTTGCATACGCCTCTTTTCTCTGAATTCTGAGTTTTTCTTGCCTTCTTTCTAACTCCATCTTTTTTTTTGTAATAGACAAGTCTTCTTTCATGATAGCTACTTGGTCTTCATTGTGTTCCTTACTTGATGTAGTAGATAAGATATTTGGACCCCATTCATACTCATTTGAATCTGTCTCTGAATCATGATCTAGGACTACTCCACTATACCATACAGGATGTTGTATGGTGCAAAGAGTTCCCTGATTTCTGCCATCTCTATTTTTGCTGCTTCCGAAATATCTTGTTCAGATTTTGTATTTTTTTGTATTTCTAGAACTTGTTGACAAGATTTTTCTTTACCCTTGATGGTAAACTCCTTGTCTCGCTTTTCATGATCTTCTTGCTCCTTTTTTTTATTGGTTACTATTTATGCCGCTTGATGTAGCTTTTCTTGCCAATTTTCTTCTTTAGAGACTGATTTCTTTTTCCACTTTTGTTGTTGATGATTATGTTGCTTTTAATTGGATTTTAGATATCCAAGCCCAGATTTATCTTCTTTGGATTGTGAGTG
Organism: Cryptomeria japonica; assembly: GCF_030272615.1. NCBI lineage: Eukaryota > Viridiplantae > Streptophyta > Pinopsida > Cupressales > Cupressaceae > Cryptomeria > Cryptomeria japonica. The sequence continues at coordinate 58,401,098 of NC_081409.1, forward strand.
TGGAAAAATAGGTTCTAAAATAACTTGATGTCACTTACCATTGGTCCTTTTCCTTCATATCCCATTTTTTGCATGATTTCATAACCTTTGCCATATTGTTTTATGGGAATATTGACTTTTGTTGCTATTGCTATAGTTTTATCTTCATCCTTGTACAACCAACCAAGAATGTCTCTGTCTTCATTTTCTTCTTCAAGAGTTCCATCACTAACAAATGTTTCTTTAAACATATGTTTTGATCTTTCTGATGTCTTTGATTGAATATCTATAGGCTTTCCATATGACTTAGGGGAAAGTGGAAAATTATGCAAACAATATTTTCCCATTCCTTCATCATTTAATTTGAGCTTTTTCTCAAGAGTTTCCCATAACTTTTCTTGAATTTCTTTAGTAGGATATACTAGTTCTCTGTTATGTGGAACTCTTGTATCTTGTGTTGGCTTCAAATTATTGCAATATTGACTAGAATCTGCAATTACAGTGATCTCTTGTCCTTCATGAGGAAATTTTACACATTGATGATATGTAGAAGGAACTGCTTGCATCTTGTGAATCCATGGTCTTCCTAGAAGAATGTTGTAAGAGAGGTTCAAATCTAAAACCTGACACAATGTATTCCTTTCCATAGGTCCTATTTTTATTGGTAGCACAACAGTTCCTTTAGAAGAACATTTTGCTTCGTCGTAAGCCTTGATGGTTATTTTCTTTTTCGGGTCTACTGCATTTTCTGAATATCCCAAATCTTGTATAAAAGTTAATGCACAAATTTTTAAGCCGACTCCTCCATCTATGAGTACATGTTTGACACAAGTTTTATTGATGGTGACTTCAACATGTAAGGGAGCATTGTGAGGATGTTGCAAGGATGCGTCATCATTTTTGGAAAATGATAAGCAATGATGAGCTATACCATGTTTTGGAACTGATCTATATCCAAATATTTTGAAACTGTTTTTTCCACTAAAGCTTTCTCCAAAATTTCCTTATGCATAGGTGAAACCTTGAGAAGTTCCAGAATTGATATTTGAGCGGGTATTCTTTGTAATTTCTCTACTAAATTGTATTGTTGTGAAGTGGATGTTGGGTCTTTTGTTATACCTGGAAGGGTAACCTTTGCTTTGCTTCTGGTAATAACATTGTATGGCTCTGAAGATGGATTATCTTTAACAATGATAGCATTTACCACATCATCATATGTATGTGTAATTCACTTTGGCTTTTCCTTTGTCATCTTTTAATTGGGATGGTTCACCTTTGTCATAATTCGGAAGTGGAGTTTTGAAAGCTAGGTGTGATTCATTTGTCTTATGGCTATCCAATGTGTTGGTTCCATTATCGATTAGATCTTGGATAAGGTGTTTCAATCTCTGACAATCATTTGTTTGGTGTCCTTTATTCCGATGGTAATTGCAAAAATGATTATCATTCCACCAATTTGGCTTGACTGGTGGTTCATAACTTCTTGCTTCTGGTAAAATAATAAATTTGTTGGCAAGCAGAGTTTTTAGAGCTGATTCCAAAGGTTCTCCAATGTTTGTGAATTTCCTCCGAGGATTGGAGAAGAAGGACTTGGCTTTATTGTTTTCTGGATTGTTATTGCTTGGGATTTGACTTGATAGATTAAATATTGGTTGTTGTTATTTTGCAGCACTATTATCGTCATTTCCTCCATTGTTGACATTCCTATTCTTTGACTAGAACTTGGGTTTGTCATTGTTGTTGTTGTAGGAATTATTGTAAAGTTTTAGCTCTCCTTTCTTTACCATCGCGTTCTCTATTTTCAGACCATTTTCAATCATTTTGGCAAAAGAGGGAGGACATTGCATTCTTAGTCGATAACTCATTTCACTGATAAGATTATCAATGAATATGTCCATTTTTTCTTGATCGGGTACATCTCGGGGATACCTATTAAACATGTGTTTCCATCGTTGTAAGAAGATCATAAAAGATTCGCCATTCTTTTGTTTAACATTGCATAGATCCAGCATTGTTATCTCATTCCTTATATTGTAGGAGTATTGTGAAATAAATCTATTCACAAGTTCTTCAAAAGATTTGATTCCGGATGGTAATCTTGAAAACCACTCCATTGATTGTCCATTTAAACTCCTAGGAAAAAGACGCATAAGGTAGGGTTCATCGTGAGAAAATTCCATGCTCATAGTACAAAACTCCCTAATGTGATCCTGAGGATTGGATTTTTCATCGTATTTGTCATATTTAGGAATCTCGCAATGTTGCGGAAATGGCATCATATTCAAATTATTATCGAAAGGATATGGGCATATATCTTCTAATGAATACTTCTTGGAGCTTGTTCTATTTTGCATGTCTTGTATTTGTTGTTGTAGAGTTTGCATTTGTTGAGTAAGGTTTAACAATGGATTATCCACATAGTTTCTCCTGGTTTCGTCGTGAGTTCTTTTATCACTACGCTCTTTTCTTGTGTCATCCCTTTCTTTCCTTGTTTCTTCATGACTTTCTTTGTTCAAATCTTCGTTGTTTGGCTCATTTGTGTTTTGTGTGTTACTTTCCTCCACATCTTGTTTCAATCTTTCTATGTTAAAGTCTTGTGGTAGTTTAGCTCCAGATTTTGCCAACATCAAGAGATATTTCTCTTTTTGCTTGGCCAACAATTTTTCCATTAGCCTATCAAATTTGAAATCTTGCTCAAGGTCTCTAATGGTGCTATTGACTACTTCTTCATCAACAGTGGTAAACCCAAAAGTTTGGAATGTAGGATTATCTTCTTCCTCCATTTGTTGTTTTCTCGGTTGTTCGTATTGAGCTCTAGTCCAAACTGGCATGTGATTATTTCAAAAAAATTGAAATTTCCAAAGGACAAAGTCAATAGGTGATTATTGGTTTAGGAAGATATGCTTTGTTGATTTTACCAATATTGTTCGTTCATTGTGATAAAGTGTCTCTTTGTTGAAAAGTGTGTCCTTGCAAAATTTCTCTGTCAAACTCTGTACTGGAGCCACATAAGTAGTGACGAAAATGGTGTAGGAATGTCCTATGTTTTAATAAGATCTTGTGATTGATATACAAGAATCTTATTCTTTTCTGAGTAGCTTTATAACTGGGTTTTCTTTTCTTAAGGTGATACTTAAAAGTCATATAAGCATCTGACAATTTACAAGTTTGTTTGATTCCAATGTTGGTGCGATTCTAATTTTGATATAACCTAGGTTCAAAATAGGAAAGATATATCCAAGATTATGAACCTAGTATAGATTGATCAAGCTTCGTGATACAGGATTTAATTATCCTGATGAGAGACTTGACAATGATGTTGATTTTTTTGCACTTAAGATGTTTGAATCAATAGCTTGCTGAATGTTTATGCTTATAGAAACCTCTTGGGAATAACCTGTTGGATTAGTGACCTAGTTGTTGAGCTAGTTTGAAAATACGTGATGGTTTAGAGACAAATCTACTTCAAGAATTATTTCGATAATGATGTTTTGACACTTTAGTTTGGTCTGGTGTTTCTAATGTTGGAAAGCTTTTGTATTACCCTTTTGATCAATTTTTTTTATTTTTTTTAGCAATTTGTGTGAGTTTTGCTTACGCATAGATGATAATTTTCTTCAATTTTTTACCATTTGGAACATGTAACAGACATAGAAGATACAAATATTAATAAACAAAATGCACAAGCAAGTACAAATCTTATGGCAAGCTAAGACAATAGTTGTTGAATCTCACATGGGGTTTCCTACGAGGCTATGCTATTCAAAGTAGATATTTAGATGCTTGACCCCACTGGCTCCACCCTTGACACTCACTTCTCTGGGGCAGCCAAGCACTAGTTTCCATGAAAACTCCCCATGGCAAACTTTATATCTCTACTAAGAACCATATGTGTATAAGTAGCTTCAAAGGTCCGACCTCCTGCGCCAACAACAGAAGGATTTCGGCAACTAGTACAAGTGGTTTTTAGTAAAGGCTTATGGTCATGTGGCCATACATGTGGCACTTTCAGCTCTATAAATAGAGAAGGTTCCCAGCCTATAGAGGTTACGCTCCATAGGGTTTATGGGGGAACATAGTGTCGGTATGAACTTATCAGCACATGTTGTTTGGGATTTTCGTCACAACCATGATTTATTTAGAGTGGATTGGAAGGACTTGGCATTAGCCCATTTCCACTTTAGGTCACTCCCCTCTCACTGGCCCCCTCAAGGCAACTCAGGAAGGAAGACCCTCTAAAGGATTTAATTGCTTGAAAGTAAAAAAAACATAAAAGAGTGGGTTTGGCTTTTTGATCACCCAATTAAGGGGAGAGCATATACCTACCACTTTTGAGACACAGAATATAAGTATTCTTTTTTAACTTTCCATAGCAATGTGATCTATCCTCTATTTGGAGATGTTGCTCCAACAAGCATGGTGTTTATTTTAGCCTTTTTAAAAATCTACGTGCAACTATTTTAGAGAAGTTACTAAAAATGCAAGTTGCATGTTGTCAATTTATCCTCTTAGTTAGATTAAATGAGTAAGACATGATATATTACTTCCCAAAATAAGGCTTTTAATTAACTAGGTGAGGAAATGCATAAAATTTGCCTTAAACACCATCCTGCACATGCATGTTAGTAGTTCGAAAAATTTAATTTCTTGGACATTCGAACCTGCAAGAAAATTTTGTTAGTTGCAAACAAAAGCGCTATTCTAACATATACGCTATCTTTCTTCTCAAAAGCTCTAATCTGTAGAGCAAAAGCGCTAACCTGTACTACAAAAGCACTGCTTTGTGGACTAAAAAGCATGATTTCTTCAATAAATGCGCTAACCTAGAGGACAAAAGCATGAACATGTAATGCAAATGCATATATTTTCAGACAAAAGTGCTAACCTGCATGGCATATGCATTAACCTGAGATGCAAATGTGTTAACCTAAGATGCAAATGCGCTAACCTATCGAACAAAAGTGCTCTCAGAATTCACACATGCGTGAATCTACATTACAAATGCGTTAATTTTAATTTTGCAAGATTTTTAAAGGTATATGTGAGGTACATGAGCCCTATGGTGGGCGCCAGAATGTGTCAACTTGAATTTCATCCTCAAAATGCTACCTGCAACAAGTTAGTTTCACAAAATACCAATGGAAATGCTACAGGAAATCCAAACTCAACCAATGAAACTACATGAAATACATATGAAATAAAAATACTAATATGACCTTCATGGTTTATATCTCATTGTGTCCTAACTCCATTGTTCCTGGTTGCAGATGGTGTGCTCTCAAACAATGCACTGATAGCTTCCAAGATGGCATATGAAGAATGGACTAATAATTGATAGTTAACAAATGCTATGATATGCAAATACTACATGATTATGCTAAAATGATTATGCTGAATGATTATGCTATTTTGCTTCAAGATTAAAACTCATGGATGCATAAGTTTTATAAATGATTTTCTTGAAAATGCATGTGAAGTCTAACTCTCTCTCAACTAAAGCTCTTGATTTTATAGACCTTGAGAGGATGAGATGATGTGGCTTAGATCAACGGTCATGATCAGATCTGTAAATTTGGATGGTTGTGAGCAAAGGTGAAGGTTGAGAGAAAGGGGGAAGGAGAAGACAAGTGTCACTCATCTCACCTTGACTGGGTTGCTGACTGAGGGAATCTAGGGATGGTTGGGGAAGATTTAGGCATGAGAGGACAAGTGGACTCAAGTCCTTCCTAAGATGTAGGGATGTTGGAGAGAATATAGAAGGAGGTTATGAAATATGTGTACGTACACAATATTCATTGAATTTGGTGGTTGAAGATAAATGATGAATTAATATTTAAGAAATGTTAATTTTGTTAGGTCCCAGAGACAACTGAGAGGGGGGGGGGGTTAATCAATTGTCTAATAAATTCAAACCAAAATCAACTTAACCAAACTTAATGCTTAATACCGATAAACCAAAGTTAATATCGTTAGACAGTTTATCAGTTAATTGCAATATCGATAAAGATTCATGCATGAAATAGAAAGACAATAACATCCACAACACATAACACCAGTATTTGTACGTGGAAACCCTATAAGGGGAAAAACCATGGTGGGAAACCTTACCCACAATCAGATGATAATACTGCAGATAGTATGTGTATACAATAGGGGGTCTGCACATGCAGAAAGGCCAAGCGCCTAGAGCTCACTACTCAAACACAAATAGGACTACAATTGGATGGTTAAATCCAATAATGATGTACTGCTCAAAATAGCATCTTATATGCTAGATTCAGTATTGGTTCAGTTCTGATATGTCTTCACAAAACCTTCCTTCTACCTTCAAATGATGTATGTGTGTATAGCTCTACTTATTCTCCCATACCTTATTACAATCCTTTTCACATTCACCTCTCTCTCTTCTACTTCAATCAAATAAGATCTTACATATATACTGAAACCTAGGACCAAAATGTATAGGTCAGCTTTACAAAAGATATTACAATAAAAATAATTTACAAGTAAAACAATAACCGATGCAATATGTGATTCAACATGTTGGCTTAATGCATTTACAACATTAATAAATCATCTCCATAGCGTGTCGTGCTGATCTGGAATAGATAAACATGTCGGTGCTTATCCTGGACTTATTTGCCGGTAACAACAAATATGCAAACACAAATATACCAATGAACAAATCTTCAAGACAAAGTGTCCAAACGATGTCTTCGACATAACCAGGTGTTTTCCATGTCATTCCAAGTGCCGGTGAACAAGATACCAGGGTGACTATCCATAAGTCACTTGCTTGCCGATGAACATTTCCAACTCTTCAAGTGTTAGAGTTAATAGGTGTTGACATCAATGACAAAACCATATCAACATATCCAAAATACTAACAAATTTCCTTAGCCACAGGATGGATGAGTTGGCAAAGGGAAGATGAAGTGGAGATGGAAGGTGAGTTGGATAAGAAAGATTAAATAATTTAGGAAATCATTTAATATTTGAGACTATAGGATAGGAGAATAACCATTAAATATTAGATATTTAATTGATTAGAGGAGATAATTAAACATTAGATATTTAATTAACTTGGTTAGAGGAATAATTAAATATTCGATATTTAATTGTTTTAGAGGAATAGAATAGATGAATTAATTAATAACTTATTAATTAATAGAAAGACACGAAATGAATTTAATTAATTAATTTTTTTAAATTAACTATTTAATAGAAGAATAATTATTAAATAAATATAAAATATTTATTTAATTGCTCATAGCCATTTTTATGTGTATACAAAAATAAGTTATAATCACATAGTCAAGCCACACATTTTTCAGATTGGAGATATAGTTCTAAGGGAGAATCTGAGAAATCGGCAAGACCAGGAAAAGAAGGACAAATTTAAACCAAATTGGTTAGGTCCTTTTGTCATAGCAGTAGCATATGGCTCAGGAGCATACAAGTTATCTACCCCTGAAGGTGATTAGTTTGATGAACCTATCAATTCCATCCATCTCAAGAAATTTTATGCTTGAGATATAAAGTCCTGAAAAAATTAGTAAAAAACATATAAAGTCCTGAAGAAATCAGTAAAAATCAGAATAGGAGAAAATCCCTAAAAAGAATAAAACAGTGAAAAAAGAAAAAAAATAAAATAAAATAAAATAAAATCGAAATATGGAAAAAATGCAATAAATTTAGATAGTGAAAACCTGGTAAACATGTGCTATCTAAAAAAAGTGAGTTCTTCCATCTATGAGATCGCTTCGCACACCTATCCACTCCATCCTATCGCTTCTATCTATCCTAGCTCATCCATTTCATCTTTCACATCCATTGCTTTGAACCATTAGCACGAAATATGCAGCTTACCAACAATTATCAATCTTTGACATACTTACCGTAGTCATCGTCTTAGATTTTATCAGAATCAATCAATCTGTGTTTTATCCCACCATGGTTTGGATCATTCTTCAGACATCCATAATAAATTTGTGTTTCCGCTGGGGGCAAAATTCCAACTCCTTTTGCTAAGGTGATCTTTTAAATCTTTGTAAATCCAAAACATTCAGAAAACTTAGAAAACCAAAACACCTAGGATTTTGAAACAGAGAACGAGCAACAAAGCAACGAAGATCAAGGCATTTTGTAACAACTAAATCATGAAACTCAAAAAATAAGGAATAAACCAGCAAGTAATAAAGGATTGTCAATGATCATTCATCAAGATGATTATATCATTTAATGACCATGAGAACATGTGAATGACATACAAGATTTCATGTTTATATCTTGATTTTATTACTAATCATGTACTCTATGCAACTCAAGGATGTCAATGACTAGAGAAGCTATGATGGGACATGATTATTTTATTTGTTTGTTGTATGTGGTTTATCTCTTAGTAAGGTATGTACTTGTCTAAGGATATGATTGGCAAAAGATCAAGGAGGACGTTCTGAGTCATGCTTGAAAGGAGATAATCCTTGTCTGTTCTGCAAGAAATACTCAAGTCGGCTTGATTCATTATATCAAGTTGCTTGTATAGACTTGCTATATCAAAATCCATGTAAGAAATACTCACGTCAACTTGAATCATTATGTCAAGTTGCTTGTATTTTGTTACAACATCTTTTAAAGCTCAATGATGAAATCAAGCACTGTTATAAGACAACACGTGAAGAATGGAAGTATCATTTTAGTTATATCATTTTTTTAGATTATCTCATTAATTCGTTTGCATTATAAGCATTCATTGTCAGTTTCATTATAAGTATTTCATTCCATTCAGAGATCAATGGTCATAAATAAAGATTGAGTATACTTGGACACACAAAAACAATTTGCATTTGATCATTGTAGGTGCATTTATCTTTAGAATCATTTCAATCATCATTCATTTCATTTAGTTGCATTTCAATAATTTCATTAGTTTGCATTCCATTAAGTGCATTTCATAATCATGTAGTATATCATCATTATTAATTGCATTAGGATCATTATCATTTTAAGTTCATTTTTTACCATTAAAGTCATTTAGTTTCATCTTTGCATTTAGATTCATTCATCATAATCATTATAAGCATTCATATAAGAAATCAAAAACATTTCATATAGATCATTTGCATTTCAAATCATTATATGCATATACTTTAAAAAATCAAAAATCATTAGAAGCATTCCCATATAGATCATTGCATTTGCATCATTTAAGTAAAGCATATCATTTAAGTTAGTGATCATTTTCATTTGCATCCATGATTGTCAAAATAAAAAATTAAAAAAATCAATTTCATTTTGCATTCCATCATCATCATGAGAATAAAGGGAAAAAAAGATCATCATAACATCATCCATGTAATTAATGCATATAGATCATCATCATACAGAGTAACATGCATAATAAACCAAAAATCATCAGCATCATATAGAGTCCATGTCTGCATATATAGATCATCATAAAACAATAAACAGTCTGAGTATACAATGATATCAAAGAAATAATCAATAAAATACAATGTCCCATGATACAAATCAATGTCTCATATCAATATGTCAACTAGGACAAAGAGAACCACTCTTTTCAGATGTTGTAGGCCTCGTTGATCCTCCTTCTCCCCCCTGGATGAATCAATACATCTAGATCTCTTGCAACATGATATCAACAAAATGTTAGTTCTTGATCCAATCGATCATTTTGATCAATCAATCAACTATCCTATCTACTCACTTGAGATTTCTATCAATCTCTTTGACCACATTTTAGTGACACTCATTCATCATAAGGTTACACATCTAGTCTATCCAATCTTGAGTTTACATCATTGGCATTCATCAAACATGAAGTCAATCAAACTCTATCCTATCAGATCATTAAAGCTTGGAGTTTATATCATTGACCCTCATCGACGAGGTCAATCAAACTCTATCAATCATCAAATTTAGTAGAATATCAAAGTAATCAAAGAGCAGACGTTTTCATCAACCAAAGTTGTAGAAATTTCAATCAATTATCATTTGATTAATCACTTATCCAAATTTTTCAATAATTTCATGGTCAATCTCCCGAGGGGGCACACAATCAGGATTTTTATCTCCATCAGGCGCATTATCAAGACTTGATTTAATCTTTGAAACAATGATGTCTCAACATCATTTCAAAGAGGGGCAAAATGTATACACATAAAAATGGCTATGAGAAATTAAATAAATATTTTATATTTATTTAATAATTATTCTTCTATTAAATAGTTAATTTGAAAAGATTAATTTATTTAATTCATTTCATGTCTTTCTATTCATTAATTTAATTAAAATATTTTATTAATTAATTCATTTATCCTTTTATTCTAATCAATTAATTAAATATCTAATATTTAATTATTCCTCTAATCAATCAATTAAATATCTAATTTTTAACGGTTATTCTTCCATCCTATGGTCTCAAATATTAAATAATTTCTTAATTATTTAATCCCTTTTCCAACTCACCTTCCATCTCCACTTCATCTTTCCTTTGCCAACTCATCCATCATGTGGCTAAATTAATTCAACAAAATTAAAATAAATAAAATATTTATTATCCACTTATCTCTTCCAAAGTAAATGAAATATTGTGTACATACACATATTTCCTAACCTTCTTCTATATTCTCTCCAACATCCCTATATCTTAGGAAGAAATTGAGTCCACTTGTCCTCTCATGCCTAAATCTTCTTCAACCATCCCTAGATTCCCTCAGTCTGCAACCCAGTCAAGGTGAGATGAGTGACATTTGTCTTCTCCTTCCCCTTTTCTCTCAACCTTCACCTTTGTTCACAACCATCCAAATTTGCAGATCTGATCATGATCGTTGATCTCAGACAGATCATGTTATCCTCTCAAAGTCTATAAAAGTAGGAGTTTGAGTTGAGAAAGAGTTAGTCTTCAAGTTAACAATTTGAGTAAACTTATGCATCTGTGAGTTTTTATCTTGAAGCAATTTAGCATTTCTCATTTAGCTTTAAATCATTTGCATTGCATATCATTGTATCAGTTAACTATCAATTATTAGTCCATTCTTCATATGCCATCTTGGAAGCTACCAGTGCTTGTCTGAGAGAAAATCATCTGCAACCAGAAACATTGGAGTTAGGACACAATGAGACTTAAATCATGAAGGTAATAATGGTTTTTTATTTTAATATTCATTTTATGTAGTTTAATTGGTTGAGTTTGGATTTCCTATAGCATTTCCTTTGTATTTTGTGAAACTAATATGTTGCAGGTAGTATTCTGAAGATGAAATTTAAGTCGACACAGAGAGTGCCCTAGAAATGGAGGGATAGGATTAACAGGTGAAATGATAAATGGTCAACTCAAATTAGAGGGTAGGTATAGAAAATAATAAAATAATAGAGAGGTGTTTAAAGGAAAATTAAGAGATGAATGACAAGTGTCATGAGGAGAAAAAGTTGATGAATTAATTAAATAAATAAAGATCTATTTAATTAATAGAAGAAATGGGACCAATTAAATAAATAAAATATTTATTTAATTCAGGGAAAGGATAATTCAAATAAATAAAAATCTATTTAATTAATAGACGGCTTAGGCTAAAATAATTATTTAAATAAATAAAATATTAATTTAATTAGGCTAGGACAATTTTAGGTGTCTACAACCATTATTATTGAATTTTTTTAATACCTTTTCTACTATCACACTCTAAAATATTTTACATCTACTTGACAACATGTTCAAATTATAATTACCAATATTAACAAATTTTATGAATGTCTCTCCCACTATTTCACAAGAATAAGATCAAAGCCTAATGTTTACCCTACACAATGCAGCATGTATAGCTTTGCTTGTCTACTAGTTGATAATTACATCTACAAACCTACACAACAAATATATTATTTTATGGGTATTATATGGGTATTATCCTGAATATCCTGTCAGCTGTCACTAAAAATTTGGAGGATATTGCTAAGGTCTTCGATCATACCAGCTCTCCTAAGCCAGTGGTGGAACTTGACATGGATGATGAGACTATCTAGATTGGCAGTGGTGAAGCTACTCCGGTTGGTGGTGCTGCTAAGAGGACTAGGGCGAGTGTCAAGAAAGTTGTGGCTGCTTCTGTGAAGGATCTCCCAAATCTCAGGGATAACATCAAAGAACTGCATGGGATTAGCAACACCCTAGATAATGCCCTAAAAAAATCAATTAGTTTTTCTTCTTGGGTCTAGCCGATTTTGCTGGCTTTGTGGGGCTTTTGCTGGTTTTCTTTGGTTTTCTGCTGGCTTTTCGTGGGCCTGTTCCTTATTGTTTCTTGTTGCTTTTTTTGTTAAATCTTGAATTGTAAAGGGTTTCAGGGCCCCTTCAAAACCTATTTTTACCTTAATAAAAAACAAATATATTATTTTTCTATTTGACTTTGATGAAAAGTAAATACCTCCTTGCACCTTCAAATTTTCTTGAGCTACCTTGTTTATTTTCTAGTTTGGACCCCTTGCAGAATTTTAAGCACAAAAAAAATTAAAATAGATCTTTATTGTAATACCTTAGAAATTATTCACAACTTGTTTCAAATTTGATGTTGCATTGTTACATTTATTTCAAATCATTGCTAAAATTATTTTTTGTAATATGTTGCTAAACAAAAATCTACTTCACGTTGTCATGACTGCTTGATGTAAAGCAATAAAATTAGGCAAAACCAATACAAGTACATCATTTTATCCCTGCAATACTTTTCCATGACCCTTTAAAGTCTAAATTCCAATGCCAATGATTAACAACTAGAATGTTGTTGTCTTGATCTTGCAACATCAAGCTAGCACCAATGATATCCAATCTTTCCTCTACCTCATAAAGATCTACTCCAAGGGTGTGTGCAAGAAGTTGAATCCACTTTTTGGCAAAAAAGTGGAAGTGTTTTTCCTGATTTTTAGATTTTGCCTCATTTGACCTAAAAATTTGAAGCACTTAGAGATTGAATCTTGGAAAAAGTTAGTAATATGAAATGTAGCACTCGGAGTCTAGTTTCCAAATATGTAATTTATTAAATTTATACCCAAATAATATAAATTGACTTTCAAAAGGGATTTTCTAAAACCCATTGTTTAAAAATACTTGTTTTAAGACCATTTCATGCACATGTACGACCACCACTTTTTGACACAAATAAAAGTTTTTTTTAAAAACCCTTTTGGGAAAATAGTTGTAAGAAACTAAAGATTAATGAGGATAGTTTTTTGTAATTTTTTTTTTAATATATTTTTTTTTATTAATTTTCTACCGGTTGTATTTGTTGTTTTAAAAACCCCTCGTGTATGACCACTATAATTTGACCTAAACTTATCATTTTTTGAATTGTTTTAAATATTGAAAAGAATTATGTGTAGATTGATGTCATATAATTTATTTTTCAAAAAACGTAAAATAAAAAGTTATAAATAAATAAGAAAACTTGATATTTCAAGTTTATGGACCAAATCCAGTACAAATTAATTAAAAATAGAAAAATAATCAAATCTTTAAAAAATATATATATTTAGAATCTACACAGTGTAATCTCTAATGGGTTTTAATTTCATGTGCTAATTCTATAAAAATGAGCATCAAACATATACCAAAAATCAGTATTTTGGCAATTTTGGCATAAGGACTGGTTCTAGTCCAATAGGTTGTCTGTTTGGAACTTGGAGTACTTTTGTCTTTATTTTTGAAAATTCATGTTTTCGACAAGACTTACCCCGATGAAGTCACCAACGGTTGGAGCGAGTTAAAGAGAATCATCGGCTATCGACGGGAGTGTTTTCCAACTACCCCGATAACCCGATGAAACCGCCAGCTAACGGGTGAGCAAGTCATGGGTTGATCAATGTCGGTCACTATACCATTATGGCAAGCTACACGAGGTTTATCTCCCACGACTTGGCGACCATGGTGGGACCCAGCGAGAAGTCAGCGAGCAGAGTGAGTCAAGCTGACTCAAGCAATCTAGCATCCTCCCTATCAGATTGGTATCAGAGCAAGTTAAAGATTTGGGGTGAAGACTGTAAGACTGATCTAGTATCAGAAGAAGGAGTAAAGATGTTGACCAATGCAGAATTGGCTAAGCAGGTCACTGACCAAGAAGATGAAAATTGATTGCTCAAGGAAAGGTTGGAGCAGTTGGAGCAGAAACTAGGTGTAATGGAAGTCATGACAGCAAAAGTGAGTGGGAAGATAGAAGAGAAGGGTAAAATGGTGGCAATAGAGGATGAAGTCCCTGCCCCAGACCTTGTTATTGATCAAGAACCATTCTTGAAGGCTTTGAAGGCAATGAGTGGAAATTATTTGGAAGGAGTACCACTGTTTAGTGGCAAGATGGAAGTAGAGTCAATAATAGAATGGATAGAGGGTATGGAAAATAATTTTGAGTGTGAAGGTGCGACAGAGGCCCAAAAGGTTAAGGTGGCTAAGTCAAGAATGAGAGGTATTGTTGTTACTTGGTGGAAGTTTATACAAAATGAGAGAGAAAGAGAAGGTAAGATCCCCATCTCTACTTTGAAAGGGATGGTAAGCAAAATCAGAGAGACTTATCTTCTTGAGGATTATGAAGTGCAGTTGCATAGGAAAAGACAAAACCTAAGGCAGAAGGAGTTAGATGTAAGTACCTACACTAAAGAGTTCCAAAAGTTGTGTCTAAGGTCAAAAGTGATGGAGGATGAAAGCATTAGAGTAGCAAGGTATCTTAACGGTCTAAGATGAAACATACAAGAGGAATTAAGTTTGTTGAGTCCAAATACCATTCACAAATGTTATCAGTTGGCCCTGAAAGTAAAAGAAAAGAATAAGAAGAAACATGAAGGTACCAGTAAAGGTAGAGGTAGAGTCCAAGATTAAAAAGGTTATAGAGGAAGACAGTGCAAGAGGAAGTGAATTAAGGTCACAAGGAGAGTCAAAATTGACAAAGCAGACTAATGAATCCAATGGAAGAGGAAATTATGGTAGAGGAAGAGGTCATAACAGCAACAACAGAGGTAGATCTGGAAGTTCTGGTGGAGGTTCATAATTTGCAAACATGAAGTGTTACCATTGTAGTATTTTTGGTCATCCTGCCTATAGGTGTCCGGAGAAGGCAACCTCATGGCATTCAGAGAAAAGAATCAATTATGTGCAAGAGGATTCTAGTAGTGTGAAGTCCCCTAAAGTAAACCTTGACTCAGAGAATGGTGAGAATCTGATGTTTATAAGGGTGCTAATCAAGAAACCGGTTAAGGAAGAGCCTAAACAGAGGAGGTCTCTTTTCAGAGTAAAGTGCAAGTTACTTGGTAAGGTCTATAAAGTGATCATTGACTCAGGATCAACAGACAATATCATCTTCAAAGAAGTAGTAAGCAAACTTGGGTTGAGTAGCATGCCACATAGTCATCCTTACAAGGTCACATGGTTGAATAAAGGACAACATGTGTTAGTAAATGAACAAGTATGGGTTGAATTTGCAATTGGGAAATATTTTGACAGAATTTTATGTGATGTTCTACCCATGGATGCATGTCATTTGTTGCTAGGCAGACCGTGGCAATTTGACAGAAAAGTTATCCATGATGAAGAAAAGAACTCTTATGCATTCACAAAGGAAGGGGTGACATACATGATTCAATCTTTGGTAGAGGATGAAGGAACCAAGACCAGTGCTCCTAATGTGTTGTTGGCCGAAGGAAAGGAATTTTTGAGAGATCTCAAGAAAGGAGATGGAGAACATTATGCTCTCTTAGTGAAACCTAGTCAATAAAAGAAGATTGAACAAGAAAGTTTACCTAAAGAGGTTGAGCAGTTGTTAGAATAGTTCAAGGACATTGTGAGTGATGGAACACCCGCAATAATACCTACTCCTAGAGAAGTAAGTCACCCGATAGACTTTATACCTGGAGCATCATTGCCTAATAAGGCTGCATATAAGATGATTCCTGAACAAAACAAAGAAGTGGCAAGACAAGTACAAGAGCTACTTGATCAAGGTCTAATCAGAAAAAGTATAAGCCCATGTGTTGTACCAGTGGTGTTATCAACCAAGAAAGGAGGTAAATGGAGATTATGTATTGATTCTCGGGCAATCAACAGAATCACCATAAGATACAGATTTCCTATCCCTAGAATTGAGGATTTAATGGATTGTCTTGGTGAAGAAAAGTATTACACTAAGCTGGAATTAAAGAGTGGATATCACCAGATCCGAATTAAAGAAGGGGGTGAATGGAAAACAACTTTTAAGACTACAAAGGGGTTATATGAGTGGTTAGTTATGCCATTTGGGCTTACTAATGCCCCTAGTACCTTCATGAGGTTGATGAATGAGATGTTGAAGGACTACATAAGTAGATTTGTAGTGGTATACCTTGATGATATCCTCATATTCAGCAAAAAAGAGGAAGAGCATCTTGAACACTTGCAAATTGTATTGAGGAAACTACATGAGGAACAGTTGGCAAACAACCTTGAAAAATATGAATTCATGAAACAAGAACTCATTTATCTGGGTTTGGTTGTATCCCAAGGTACTTTGGAAATGGATCCTAGCAAGGTGGAAGCAATACAGAGTTGGCCTACACCTAAAACTGCTACTGAGGTAAGAAGTTTTCATGGACTTGCCCAATTTTATAGGAAGTTCATTCGAGGTTTTAGTGAAATTTGTGCTCTTGTTCTTGATACAATTAAGGTGGGTTGAAAATGAAGTTTAGATGGACTAAAGAAGCTGACCAGGGGTTTGAGTTTCTCAAAAAGAGGATAGATACCCAACCCATCCTAGTTTTACCAAGTTTTGATAAGTTGTTTACCCTAGAATGTGATGCTAGTCATATAGCAGTAGGAGCTATTTTAAACCAAGAGGGAAGGCCAGTAGCATTTTATAGTGAGAAATTGAATGAAACTAAGAAGAGATACTCATCCTATGACTTAGAATTTTATGCTTTAGTGCAAGCTCTTATGAAGTGGAGACATTATCTTTTGCCCAAAGAATTTGTAGTGTTTACAGATAACCAAGCCCTGAGTTTTATCAATTCCCAAGAAAATTTGAGCAATAGACACATCAAATGGATAGAAAACTTGCAGGCATACACTTTCACTATCAAGCACAAAAAGGGACAGTTGAATAAGGTAGTAGATGCCTTAAGTAGAAAACTTCTCACTGTCCAAGAAGTGACTTTGCAGAGCATAGGTGTGGAGAGTTCCAAGGAGCTTTACAGGGAAGATGAAGACTTTTCTGAGGTATACAAGGTATGCAGTGAGTTTAATAATAATTTCAATAGCCAATATGCAAATTACACATTGCAGAGTGGTCTTTTGTTTAAAGGTTGCCAATTATGTGTGCCAAAGGGATCTATGAGGGAAAATCTCATACAGGTAAAACATAATGGAAGTCTTAGTGGGCATTTTGGTCTGAATAAAACACTTGAGTTGGTGCAAAGATTTTATTATTGGTCAAAAATGCATAAAGATATCAGGAAGTATGTTGAGCAGTGTATTGTGTGTCAGAAAGCCAAGGGTACTAGTTCAAATGTTGGACTATACCAACCTTTACCAATTCCCAAAAGACCATGGTAGTGCATCAACATGGATTTTATTGTGGGTTTGCCAAAAATGAAGACTGGCCTAGATAGTATTTTTGTCATTGTTGATCGGTTTAGTAAAATGAGTCATTTTGTTCCATGCAAGACTACGCATGATGCTAGTTATATTGCACACTTATTTTTCAAAGAGGTGGTAAGAATTCATGGGCTGCCTCTCATTATAGTTTCAGACAGGGATGTGAAGTTTATGGGACACTTTTGGAAAACTCTGTGGACAAGACTGGGAACTAACCTTTCTTTTGGTTCTGCATACCATTCCCAGATAGATGGTCAAACTGAGGTCATTAACCAAGTATTGGGTAATCTTCTAAGGTGTCTGACGAAAGAGTATGGACAGATGTGGGATCAAGTGCTACCACAGGCAAAATTTGCATGTAATGACAGTGTCAACAGAACTACAGGTAAGAGTCCTTTTGAGATTGTTTATGGAGTCCACCCACACGGTGTTTGTGAACTTCGAGATTTGGGAAGCCTGGAAGGAAGAAGTGGACATGCAGAGGATTTCACTCAGTCTAAGAAATAGGTGCATGAACAAGTGCAGAGAACCTTGATCGACACTATGTAGAGGATTAAGGCTAAAGAAGATGAGAGGAGAAAAGACATTCAATTTGCAGTGGGAGACATGGTTATGGTACATCTAAGCAAGGCAAGATTGCAGAAGGGAGTCCCTAGTAAGCTTCAGATGAGGAGAATAGGTCCTTACAAAATTTTGGCTAAGTATGGCTCCAATGCTTATAAGGTAGAGTTGCCCACAGATTTGGCATTATCCCCTGTGTTTAATGTCCAAGACTTGGTTCAGTTTAAAGTTCCCATAGCAGTACCAGATGGACCGAATCCAGAAGGGGAAAATACTCTCAGTGATATTTCAGTACCACCCATTTCTAAACCACGGGCAGAACAAATTTTAGATTCCAGGGTGAAGAAGAAAATGAGGTATGGCATGTATATGGAACACTTAATCAAGTGGCACAACTTACCTGAAGCCGAAGCCAATTGGGTTGCAGAGTCCGATTTCAAAAGATTGGGCATTGATGTCGCCTTTCCACCCCCAGGGGGGACTTGATTTTTCATGTGGGGAGTATGGTGCAGGAGCACCTAAGGGTGAGGAAATACCCTTTACAATTTTGGCAATTTTGGCATAAGGACTGGTTCTGGTCCAATAGGTTGTCTGTTTGGAGCTTGGAGTACTTTTGTCTTCATTTTTGAAAATTCATGTTTTCGACGAGACTTACCCCGATGAAGTCGCCAGTGGTTGGAGCGAGTTAAAGAGAACCATCGGCTATCAACGGGAGTGTTTTACACCTACCCCGATAACCCGATGAAACCACCAGCTAACGGGTGAGAAAGTCATGGGTTGATCAACATCGGTCGCTATATCGCTATGGCAAGCTGCACGAGGTTTATCTCACATGACCATTGTGGGACCCATTGAGAAGTCAGCAAGCGGAGTGAGTCGAGCTGACTCAAGCAATCTAGGATCCTCCCTATCAGCCCTATTATAGTTTTTACTCTAAAAATGCTTTTTTTTCTATTAAATATAACAAGGAAAGCAGTTACATCCAATAGTCAAAAAATTACCAATGTATCAAGATCCACCTAGCCCATAATAGAAAAAATAAGAGTCAGTCCCTGAATATTACAGTGATTACATCATATACATATGCCAAATACAAAGTAGAGAAGTCCTGGATGGTCCAGTAAACTATAAACAAGATCAGAAAATGACTTACCCTATTGGGGATGAAGAGTCTACTACAATCTTTATCCAAGCAGTTCATCCTGATGGACCCTCCGCCCATCTAAGCTCTCTACCCCATAGAATGGGATCTACATAGGGGTGCATAACTGGAGCAACAACTAGTATATTTGGAGCATGTGGACTCCTATCCTGGGATCATAGATCTCTGATGAATTTGTCCAACCCCTCTTCAAAAGGGGATATTTCATCAATGGTTCTGGTCCAAGAGAATCCGTGAGATACTTCCCATGTAAAGACATGATCATGTTCGTCCTGCAGGAACCAGTCAAATTTCCTCCTGGCCAACCTCATAGTCACAATAACCTGTAGGTCAATTCTAAAAATAATGAGTCTCCTTAGAGACTCAGTAAGGAATCTATTTCTGCCATTAAAAATATTATCATTCTTGAAAGTCCAAATTAGCCATAAAATTTCAAGAGAAGAGATAGACCAAAACAATTTAGCAATTTTAGAGAGGCTTTGGATACTACCCATGATAACCTTTGAAATTATAACATTATGCCCCAGGGAAATGCTGAAAAGGTTCCAAATTTCTCTGGCAAAAAGGCAGTCAAAAAAGATGTGAGTAACAGACTCAGGGAGATTGCAACAAGAGCAGATAGAAATGTCATCATCTTGATTCCTGATAGGGAGTTTATGGAGGAGGAACATCCATAAGAAATATTTCTTCCTTGGCTTGTTTAGCCTTTTCCACATATTCACAAAGACCTTCTACCAGTCCTTAGACTCGAGACCTAGACCCCAGTAAGGCTCGGTATGAGAAAGGATGGAACCATCATTGGTAAGGGTAGAATAGACAACATTAGCTTTGGCATTGTAAAGGAAGGATCCATCAGTCCATTTATACAACGGGAATCTGGAAGAATCGGTGGAATAGGGCTTAAGGAGGTTGAGGGAGGAGCATGCCTCTTTCAAGATGGAATAAGTTTTATGGTGAGGGGGGGATATTGAATTTGTTCGCAAGTTCCTACCATCTAATAAGATGCTCATTCTCAAGGATGTCTGTCATGGTGCTAATGCCCTTAGCTGCCCATATTTTTGCAGATTAGCCTTGCACAAAAGAAAGAGGTTTGTCCTTATATTTCAGGTTCCACCATATTGAGCCTTCCCCACTAATTTATCCGTTCATGCCACAAAGATCACTGTTAGAAATATAATTCCTCATTATCTCCTATGCCTTTTAGATAGATCTAAATATTGTGGATCCTATTGGCCTAATGTTGAAGTGTCCTACCAAAATGTCATAAAGAGGTAGACCTTTCCATGTCGGGCCTTTCTTTGGTATGGAGCGAATCATATTGTGTCTAACAAGCACTTTCCAGGGTTCATCCCCCTTAAGGGATTTAAAGTTCCATTTAGAGGCCGAAGAGATTCCTTGCCACCTAAGATCTTTAAGACCTAAGCCCCCAAACTCCTTGCTAACCACACACCACTGCCACTTAAATGCATGTTTCTTTTTCCCCCCTTTGTCATCTGACCATAGGAAGTTTCTAATTTTCTTTTGAAGGTGACATAATTGATAGTTACTAAACAACCAAGAGGAGGTGAAGTAAATATTGAATGAGGAGAGCACTTTTTGGAAGATCTGAACTCTTCTAGCCAAAAAGAGAGAATATTTATTCCATCTGCTTAGCTTCTTATCTATCTTTTCCTTGATCCATGCCTACATAGCTTTTAGATTCGATTCAATAGAAAATGAGATCCCTAAATACCTCACAATATGATTAGAGCCTCCCCATGTCATAGAGTACTTACTACACCACTGAGGAGGATGAGCATCCCAACCAAGGAGGATTGATTTTGGTAGAGAGACTTTACTTCCAGAGGCATCACAAAAGATATTCAATTTTGACATAATTGAATCCTTTTTTTTTTTTTCTAGTATAGTGAGGATGGTCATGTCATTGGCAAATTGGATATTGCAAACATTGTCACCATTGGGAAGAGAGAGTCCTTGAACCATATCTGATAATACCCCATCCCTCATCAAGTAGTACAAGGCATCTACTGAGATAACAAATAGGGTTGGTGCAAGGGGGCACCCCTGTCTTATACATCATGAAATATCAAAAGGTTCAGACTTCTTGCCATTAACTTCAACATAGGCATTGACATCCTTCATCAGTACTTTAACCATGTTGCATAATTTTCTCAGGAATCCAAAAATTTCCATCATGTCCACAAAACTCCATTCAATTTTGTCGTATGCCTTCTCAAAGTCCAAGAGTAATAGAGAAATATCTTGGTTAGACTCCCTGGCCCATTGCATAGACTCCCAACATGTAAGCAGATTCTCCAAAATATATCTACCTTTGATAAATCCAGTTTGGGAGGGGCTAATCACCTTAGATAGAATATCTTCAATTCTTTTTGCCAATATGACGGCTAGAATCTTATATGAAACATTCAGGAGAGTTATTGGCCTCCATTTTCTCATCTAAGTTATGTCTCCCTCCTTAGAGATTAGTTTGATGAGCCCTTTATTAATCCCTTTTCCTAGTGTTCCTCTATAGATGGCCTCTTGGTATACCAGCAACAAGTATTTGGAAATCCAATCCAAGCAAGATTTATAAAACTCTATAGTCAATCCATCTAGGCCCAAGGCTTTTCCATTGTTAATGGATTGGATAGCCTCCTTGACCTCATTCAGGGTAATTTCTTCATCCAACCTTCTAGCGTCTTCATCATTGACTCTCTTAGGAATGATACTCTTAATATAGTCTCTAGCTTTGGCTTTCTCCTAGGGGTTATCTTCTAAGGAAAATAGATTCTTGTAACATCTAGCAAATGCCTTTAGAGTCATGTCTTGATTAGTCAAGATAGTGCCCTCCTCACATACATTGTCAATGCCAATTCTACCCTCTTTGGCTTTGAGAATTTGGAAGAAGTATTTAGATCCTTTGTCACCTTGGTCAATCTAATTAATTATGGCTCTAGTTCTATCCTCTTAGATCCTCTTATTCTAAATTCTTCTCAACAAATCTTTAGCTAAACTTATGGTCTGTTGTGCCTCCAATTTATGTGGACTACCCTCTCCTCTCTCTGAAGGAATTGATATGAAACAAAACGGAGCACTATTTCAAGTTCTTTTCACAAAACGGGACCTCATTTTATAAAACAGGGCCCTATTTTAGTCTCAGCCCCAAAGAATAATGGGGCCCCATTATTTTTTGGTCTCAAAACCCTAAGCCAAAATGGAGCCCCATTCCTAGGAGTGTTGTTCCCAACGTGTGCACTTCCCCTTAATTGGGAGCCAACTTCTTGCACCCAACCCCAATATTAATTTCACTTCAATGAAAGACCACAATTGCTCCATGAAAACTTCTCCAAACATCTTTCTATGTAGTAGCAAATTCATATTAGGCCAACGAAAAATGGATCTCATGCCCACCATTATACCTTGCCTCCTTTGTTAATGCATCTTCAAGTCATAATTGCATAGGAACAAAACTCAAATGCTCTAATACCGAATGTGAACGCAGAAGGGAAAAGCAAAAATTGATTTAATATTTAATGAATTATATAAAGTTGATGATACATTGTTGCATATTGGCTTATAAAGCCATTTATGAGAATAACTCCCAAGAAACCAACATCTAATTATTTATTAAATTTAACTATGTTCATTAACATTATTGATTCACTAAACTACAAAGCCTATCTAATTAATGTAATACTCCAACAAAATTTATGAGGAATGATTGAATGTAGAGTTACTCTACAACAATAAGGATAGGTTGAGGCATAAACAGGTTGTTCATAGGTACCAAACCTATCTTTTCTCTTTATCGCTCATAGGGAGTCACACACCAACCCTCCTATACTTTCCATGAATACTCCACAAACAATAAAATTCTCAGGTGGGAGGCAAATATGAGAATGAAAATAAATGTATTGTAGTCTCATTTATTTGAAGAGAATTCATACTTGGCCTCTCTTCTTGATGGATTTTTTTCCTACGAGGGTTTATCCATGTAAATCCTATGTTACGTGATGATATTATGTTGTTGATTTGTGCCTCTTTGCTTCTATCTTATGGTGATGTAATGCTTTATTTATTGCTAATATAAGTTCACATAAGGTTGTGATAATAAGAATGGTATGAAGGCTACTTTTCTTCATCATAAAGAGTATAGATCTAATCATAGTAATTCCATACCAAGGAAACTACTTTTAGATTTTCATGCAAGTTTCATAGTTTCATATTGCATTGGTCCAAGTATTATATCTCATCCATTGGAGTCATATATTGACTATTTGGATAAAGATACTTGTTATTAGTTTTACCTATATATTTCTCAACGAAAGATTATAGATTTTATAGAGTTTCTCTTCACAAAACCCATCTCCCCAAAATCACTCAATCCATACAAATAAAAAAATATTTATATTATTTGGAATCCCTTTCAAAAAATCAAGCCAACTATCTAATTTTTTACGAAAAAAAGTGTAATGGAGGGAATCTGTCACCTCAAGGATGACAAATCCTCAAGGACAAATTGTCCTTCCGATTACCTCTGCGAACTGCCGCTAAGATGAGCTAGGGGATGATAGATTTATTCAAGGAGCATCAACCACCTGAGAAGCATCTCTGGACGACTCTGTAGAGCCTCTATCCTCAGGACGAGCGTGCGGAGCTGGGATACCAACGGGGCACGTTGTCCTCCTATAGGAACAGAGCATAGAGTCTAAGCAGAAAGTCCTGGATGCACTGATAGAATTTATAAAACAACCAAACAATATTGGAAATTATGAAAATAATAGATTATGAAATAGAATAAGGAACATACTACAGGATAAAGAAATCTCACAACTGGTACACACTATGAAGCCTCCCACAAGATAATCTCCTCTTCACGAAGATGTGCCTACACACATGCAAGAGAGAAAATGTTGGGGGTTGTGTTTTGAAGTCTGCCTAAGTCAAACCCCCGTTTTGGTATTTCCACCTCCACGGACAACCCAAAAATCCACGGGAAAGGAAGATGATGAAGAAGCTGATAAAGAAGAATGTAAAGACAAATACAAAGGCAATGCTATGCTATTTGGTAATTGGAAAATAAATGAGATATTGGAAGTGCAAGATAGAGCTATATTACTCCCCTAGTGCTTGGTAAGTGTTGGAATGATTGATAAACCTGGTAGCCTGACGATGCTACAACAATGGTGGTGGTGTCTCCAAGAGCTTCAATCTCCAAGAGTAAGTCTCCAATCTTCCAAAAGGTCCTTTGGAAATGTCCCAAAACCAAGGATATAGGATGAGGGATGAATCTAAATATCGGTGGTTGCGCAGGGAGGCGTTATGATTCCTTCCTGGTGTAGGTCATAACATCCCAATGACCACATGTTGGCTGGCAGGTTGGTGAGACACTAGCGCGTCGGGCGGACATCTCTGTGCCGCATCTATGTCCACGAATATGTCAGATCGATAGAGTTGGTAATGCCTCTAGGGAAGCTGGCATGGACTTCTTCGATGGACAAAAGGACAAGTTGGCGAACCTATCCTCCAAGCAGCATAGGGGAGGTGCCACATGTCGCAATTACCACAAAATGTGATGAGGGTGATATTTTTTACTCTACAAAAAGACATCATGTTATTGATTTTTTTAATTTTCATCCATCTTTTAGTTTTTAATTTTATATATTCTAATTTTCTTTCATAGGTATTTAAAACTCATATTCAAGCAATTTGAAATAATACAACTTTTGGGAGCCATAAATTTAGATCTAGGTGCATATTTGACCTCCCATTTTTTAAACTAAAGAGCTCAAAAATATCTAGTACCCTTTGATGTAGAGAACCACCAAACTCAACCAATAGGGGAGATCTTTCTCCAAATTCACCTATACAATAAGGTGACAACCCTTCAATTGCTCACAAGGTCCCTCACAAGGTTATCATGTCCCAAAGTCACACCCATGCTCATCAACACTTCCCAACCATTGAAACACACCCAAATGGGGCAAAACAACATAACTAGACCCCAAACCAAACTCTCCAACACTCTCTCACAACCAACACTCTTTGGTAACCACTCACTCAGTGCCTTCTTCAATTAAGACTTCCAATCTCCATCCACAACATAAAATGAATACTCACAACATATATACTCTTGGACATCCCTTAGAGGACTTCACAACGTGCCTACATATGGATCTCTACCCCCCCAACCACCCAAAATTACATAACAAAGATTATTGAGGATTCATTGTTTTAGGACAGTCAAAACATGCTTTAGGACAATCATGTAATAGACAGGGACACTCATCATTACATAATTCATTAACCCTTCAAAGGAATCCAAACACTGGGATTAATGGTGTGAGGAATCTCTACTCCCTTCTCTATCTTCCAACTCAACTTCAAATGGTCTCTTCAACCTTGCAAAGCAATAAAACTCAATCTGTTGTCATGTGGGACAATCAACACACTAAAGAGGACAGTCATAAATTTCCATGGTTTGATTAGTTTCCTTGGCCATCTAACACTTGGATCATGCCAAAGGGACCCTCACTCACCCCTCTTTTCACTATCAACACCATCCAAAACTCCTTGCATGCACTGTGTTCTCAGACTAAGACACTAAAAACCATTCATCTTTCCATCTATTTGCATGTGTCAACATTAGCATGAATTAATGCAACAATAAAAATATGAAATAAAATAATATTTTACATGTCTCCACCCATTTTGGGGATTCTATAATAGTTACAAATAAAGTTCTACATTTTATTTGCTCACTGTCAACCCTAGGTCGGGTTTTGAATAGTTTTTACAAAAATGAGGACATCTCTTTCAAAACACAATCAAAATGGATGAAACCAAAACCCAAGGGAAGATTATTTAACCCTCTTTCATCTACAATGAGTCTCCAATATTAATGAATTAGTTTTCTTAAAGAAAAATGACAAAGATCAAACTGTCACATGGATAGAATACTCAGAAAATGCAGCAACTTCAAACTTCTTATTGATTTTCTCCTTAACACATGGCATTCCAAAATTTTAGTTAAATAAGATAGGCCTTTATAAATGTGTATTATCCTTCCCAATGTCTACAACTACTTTTTGAATTGGTTTTAACAACCAACACCTAATTACTCCTTCAAACACAAAAAGTTGCTTTTGACAATTTTTGACAATATGAGCAACTTTTATCTAAAAATTGATCCTATACCAAACCATGACTCAAAATAACTTATATAAGTCCAAATAGATCCAAAAAAAACCCTTACATGCCATTAAACATCAATTTTGACCCATTAAGACCTATTTCTCACAAAATGACAATTTTGACAATTTGACCATTTTTTAGCAATATTAACAATATGACCCTAATAGGACTTGACCTAACATCCAATGGTCTCAATGACCTTATTACATCACATGTGGTCTTAAAAGATCTAATTTACAACCTTTATCATTTAAAACACAAAAACTTCATAATTTGCCTCATAGAGGCCTGATGGTGCCTTGTGTGCTCCTGCACCATACAACCCCCCTAGAAAATAACTTATGTCCCATGAGTAAGGACTGATATCCACTCTATAATTTCTTCTAAAAAAATGATCCTTTGCAATTTTTCTCCATAGGTCCAAGCCTTGAAGTTGTGGCTACCTTCTTGGGGTCATATCCTTGTTGGTATGCAAATGGGACTGCATTTTTGTGTTCAAATCAGAATGAGGGTTGTCCACTATCCTTGGACTGAGACATGGCATTGGGGTTTTCCTCCTACACTAAAAAAAATACTTACCTTGATGAGAAACACTGTCATTTGTCTCCTTCCCCACTACAACTTCATGTGCATTATGTTCTTCATCTCCTTGACCAGGCTATCCTTGGACATCTATCAACAAATTCACTGTATTATCAGCAACTTGTACCTCTTTACCTACACTTTCACATGGTTTAATGACATTATCCTTCACTAAGGGGCACACTACCATTCCAATTAAAACATTAGCTTGCCAAACAACCACCCACCCATCCCTTACACTTGATTTTGTTTTCAATTTGTCTGCTACAACACTCTAATCCTTTTTGTCAACTGATATAAGTTCCTTCTTTCCACACATGATCACTTTATTCTTTGTACCTACACCCTCATCATCCTCTAGAAGTGGAAACAATGTATATGTTTGTCCTCCCTTACCTATAGCATATGTATTTTCTTTCCCATCATACAATGCATGCCTATCATATTGCTAGGGTCTACCAAGAAGTAAATGACAACAGTCCATGGGTACAATATCACAAAGCACCTTATCATTATAATCACCAATAGAAAACTCAAAAATGGCTTGTTCATTAACCAAAAGAGATTGCTTATTATTCAACCATGACACCCTATATGGAAACTCATGAGGAATCCTTTGTAAATTCAACTTACTAACCATTTCATTTGAAACCATATTTTTAGTAGAACTTGAATCAACTACAACCTTACATACCTTATTTTTGTACTTACATGTGGTTTTGAAGAGAGATTTCCTATACAATGGTTCTTTGGATGCCTGCAATAGTATTCTTCTTAGCATCAATGTCTCTCCAACTTCTGGTTCACATCTTTGACTTGGAGAATGGACACTTCCTTCATACTCTTCCTGCACAAGTTGTACCCTTTTCTCACTTCTTCTATCACCTCCTGATGATGAACCTTGTCATTCTGGACACTTGAATGCTAGATGATCAATTTCATTGCAATTGTAGTACCTTCCTGTGAATGTATTTGAACTTATTCCTCCTCCAAATCTTCCTCTTGTGCCTCTAAATCCTCCTTTGAAATCAATAACTTGCTCCTTACCTATGTTTGTGTCTCCTTGGTCTTCTTGCCTTGTTCCTCTTCCTTTGTTGGTGTTTCCTCTACATTTTCCTTGTCTCTCTTGCCTTCTTTGCAACTTATCCTCTGCCTTCATAGCCGACTTATAGCACTCCTCTACTGTTATTGGTGTTGTGAGACTAAGTTCATCTTGAATATTGTACCTCAACCCATTTAGATACCTTGCCACCTTTTCTTCATCATCTTCCTCATGTGATGTTGCTATATCCAACTTATGAAATTTTTCAGTGTATGCTTGCACATCCATATCTTTTTGTTTCATATTTTGGATCCTCTTGTATAACTGAACATTGTAGTCATTAGGCAAGAACTTTGCTTTCAACTTCTCCACCATCTTGTTCCGGGAAGTGATCTTTGGTTTATCTTTCTTCCACCTATCAGCTTGCACACAATCCTACCATAACAAAGCATGACCTTTCAATCTTAACTTAGCCACCATCACCTTTTGATTTCTCCCACTTCCTCACACTCAAATTAGTTTTCTAGAGCCCCAATCCAATCAATGAGCTCTTCCCCATCTAGCCTTCCTCTACACATTGGTAGCTTTGTGGTCATTTGCCTTAACTACCTTCAGGAGCCTAAATGTCCTTGCTTCCTCTAGATCCAACTCTACCTCTTGCGGGGATTCATTTTCACCTTCTTCTTCTTGCTCAATCTCACCTTAATTATCTCTTCTCCTTCTATCTCTAGCTTCTAAGCTTGCAACCTTCTCTTTCAAGGCTTTCAATTCTCTAGCAACTATTGATCTATTTTTTGGAGGCATCTTGCCTTCAACTACTCAAACTTCCTGATGAGGAGGGATGATAGAAGGTTAGTCTTCTTTGAGGTCGGTGGGCTTTTGTTCTCAATGTTCTTCCCTAATCAATTCCTAGGCACAAATGGGATTCTTCTAAACCTTTCTCCTATCTCCTCCTCTCTATTCAACACTGCTTGCACCCTATTGTATTGGACATCACTCCTCCTTACCTTCCATACTAAGGCATTCAAGTCTGAAATGAGGTCCTCTTGAGTGTCACCAAAAATGAACAAGTTTGGTTGTCCAACTGGCTGAATCTCCTCTCTTCCCGGAATGGGTAACTGTTGGAGAACCATGGTTTACCTAATCTTATTTGCACCTTTAAGGATTTCAATCATATTAATGTGTTGACTGAGCATCTAAACAGGTCTGCAAAGTATGATTACTGTCCTTTACCCTTCAATAGTGAAGATATCCAAATTGGATGCAAAGAACGTAAGGTTACTCAAAGCAACTTTCTAGGTGCAAAAGGTCAATTTGATCAAATGGCTCAATACAATGATTTGGATATTGTAGTAGGGTGTCTCAGGTCTCTACTCATCAATTTTGATGATTTGAAACAACCAATTGCTTCCCCTTCCTTACCGATTTCATGAATTGGTCAAATTTGCTCCAAAAAGGCTACTAGAATTAGCCCTACTTTTTAATGAAATTTGTTCACCCTGTTCAACCTGCTAAACTTCATGACAAACCCTTGGAGATGTGGTCATTTTATGTTGAAATCTCAAGGATTTTTGCTATGGCAAGTACTGTACGGACTGTTTTAGTGCTGTCCCACAAAATAGGCACTTTTCAAGGGTTTTTGAAAGTTTTAGTGAGGGTTTGCAATTTACAAGTTTTCTTCATGATACTAGGCCAACTTAAATGCTTCAATCCTTGCTTTAACATATGCCAAACACCTCCAAAGATTCAAAACTTATCTTCTAATATTGTCATTATATCAAACAAGTGTCATACTGCTGCCCTTACACAGAAATAATAGTCTAGATGACTGGGACAGCAACGTTTTTAAGATTTTGCATACACTTTGATCATTGATAAACCAAAAACAATGAAATTATGTCAATTAGGGATGCAACAATGGTTTGATATCAGTTGGAACACCATGCACAGCAAATAAGAATGGATTTTATAACTGCTGTTCATACACAGTCAACACTGCATTTTTGACAGCAATAAGGTGCCTTTTTGACAGCAACTTCCTTTCTTTGTTTTGTTTGCTTCTTTACTCTGTCCTTGATCTGCAAGAAGGTGTTAATAACAAGGTAAAGTAATACATGTATCTTCTTCAAGGATCTTATGAGTTTGAACACTCAAAAGATGACACAAAACATGACAGCCATATAAGACTGTGATAGAAAATACATTTCTCTAGGATCCTTATTTAGGTCCTTTACAATCCAATGGTGTATTTTATCTTCTTAACATTTAAAACATTGTTAAATACATTCCATGATACACAAAAAAAAAGAGGAATCCATCATTCCATGCTGTCCTTGAGGGAGGTTGGCACTGAGGTTTTAACAGCGAAACAGTGACACACTGTCTTTCAGTCTGTTTACACCTTTTCTTCTTGCATCCAACCAAGTCATGAGAGAGACAAGGATGGTAAAGTGCAATAATAAATCTTGCCAACTTAAGTCTACTTCAAAATTTCAAAGTACAGTGCTATGAACAGCAAAGTACCATTCACACAGATTTAAGAATACCCAAGCCAAGTTGCTCACTTCACACACTTGCCATGGGCTTACAAATACTTGTGCATTGCTAGAAAAGGAAAATGGATGTATGGTACAGTATGTACAGATCCAACAAATTCCCTCAAAGCCATGGATGAAGAGACTTTGAAGAAATTAATTGGACCATGAATGATCTTCCATTGGAACCACAAAACAATGCCTTTCACAAGAGCACTCCAAACAAAACTTGTTCCAAACCCCAAGAAAAGATCAGAGATCACTACTCAAACATCAAGAGAGATAAAACCAATTAAAAACAGGAGTAGTACGGACTCATGGAGCCATGGTACGGACTGTACTCTCAAAAGTGCAAAAAACTAGTTAAAAACTCACAAAAATGAGAGCAAAATAAGTATTTTTCTTAATTTTCCAAAATGAACAACCCATAAAATGATTGGAACATGGTTTATATACATGTGCCAACTTTTTGAAGCCCTTGTATGGACAGGTACAGGCTGGAACTAACCAAAACCACCAAAAACCACTTTTTTGACAACTTTTGACAACTTTTTGACAACTTTTGTTGCTCAAAAATTGCATTTTGACTTCTGGTGACTTGGCACTCAAACCAATGAATCAAAATCATTTATAAACACTAAATAAACATGCTCCAATGCCTTTCAAGGCTTTACAACATAAAAAAATTCAAAAATGCTCATTTGGACCCGAAATTGACAATTTTTGGCCCACTGAGCAAAAACCAAAAATCTTGGAAACTCTTAAACAAAATGAGTTCCAAACCTCATTACACCACAAAAAAAACCTATTAAACCTACTAGAATCATAAAATAAACACACGTGCTTAATTTGCAACAAAATTCTATACCTGTTGTGATTTGAGCATTCAGGTGCTCAGGTGCTCCTGCACCATACTCCCCTAAGGACAAAGAAGTCATGTGACTCCTTTGGGCAGTAAAGAAAGAGGAATTCCAGCTTTGAGAAAGTCACTTTTAGGTATCCATGTGGCTTCAGAAGCTGGTTTATCCTTCCATTTGATGAGATGCTCCATGTATGTATGGTGTCTTGTCTTTTTGATGATTCTTGAATCTAGTATCTGCTGAGGAATGGGAGTAGAAGAAGAGGGGAGAGAAAGATCTGAAAGGGAATGAGAAAGATCTGAAACTCTTTGTGAATCTGATGGTAGCTCCCCTTTGAATGGCACCAAATCTGCAACATTGAAAATAGGAGACATAGAAACTTCATTAGGCAAATCAACTTTGTAAGCATTATGGCCATATTTAGCCAAGATTTTGCATGGTCCTACTCTTCTCATTTGCAAATTAGTAGGCACTCCTTTCTATAACCGTGACTTGTTGAGATGGACCATCACATAGTCACCCACTAAAAACTGGACATCTCTTTTGGAAGCATCAACTCTCTCCTTAACTTTTTGAGTAGTCTCCAGTAAGGACTTCTGTACCTGCTCATGAATTTCTTTCATGGACTGTGCCATATCTTCTGTTGT
The DNA here is from genome assembly GCF_030272615.1 of Cryptomeria japonica. Classification (NCBI taxonomy): domain Eukaryota; kingdom Viridiplantae; phylum Streptophyta; class Pinopsida; order Cupressales; family Cupressaceae; genus Cryptomeria; species Cryptomeria japonica. The sequence continues at coordinate 58,433,276 of NC_081409.1, forward strand.
ACCACTCATGTGCTGCAAATTAGTTACATCATTTAACTCAAAAACACCTCTAGGATGCATTCCATAAACAATCTGAAATGGGCTCTTACCAGTGGATCTGTTTACACTGTCATTGTATGCAAACTCTGCCTGATGGATGAGTTGATCCCAACTTTGCCCATATTCTTTGGTAAGACATCTGAGTAGATTACCCAATATTCTGTTCACCACTTCTGTTTGGCCATCTGTCTGTGGATGGTAAGCTGAGCCAAAAGACAAGTTAGTACCCAATTTCTTCCATAAAGTTTTCCAAAAATGACCCAAAAACTTAACATCTCTATCAAATACAATGCTGGATGGCAAACCATGAATTCTTACAACTTCCTTAAAGAAAAGAAAAGCAATGTGACTAGCATCATTAGTAGTTTTGCAAGGTATAAAATGTGCCATTTTACTGAACCTGTCAACAACCACAAAAATACTATCACATCCTATTTTTGTTTTGGGCAAACCTACCACAAAATCCATACTGATGCAATCCCAAGGCCTAGAAGGTATGGGAAGAGGCTGATACAAACCAGCATTAGAGCTAATACCCTTGGCTTTCTGACATACCATGCATTGCTCAACATATTTCCTGACATCTGCCTGCATCTTAGGCCAAAAATAGTGCCTCTGAACCAATTCCAAAGTCTTATTAAGACCAAAGTGACCACTCAAGCAACCATTGTGCTTTTCTTGTATCAAATTCTCCCTCATTGAACCTTTTGGCACACACAGCTGTCCACCCCTGAATAACAATCCATTCTGCAAAGTATAGTCAGCATATTCACTATGAAAAGTATTCTGAAAATCTTGACACACCTTGTAAATATCAGCAAAATTAGAATCATGTGGATATAAATCCTTAAAACATTCTATACCAATACTTCTAATCTGAATTTCTTGAACAGTAAGTAACCTCCTACTCAATGCATCAGCTACTTTATTGCACTGTCCTTTCTTATGCTTCAAAGTAAAGGTATATGCTTGCAAAGACTCTACCCATTTAACATGTCTGTGACTAAGCTTATCATGCGAATTGAGAAAACTAAGTGCCTGGTTGTCAGTGTAAACCACAAATTCTTTAGGAAGAAGGTAATGCCTCCATTTCCTAAGTGCCTGAACCAAAGCATACATTTCAAGATCATATGAAGAATATTTCTTCTTAGCATCATTAAGCTTTTCACTGAAAAATGCAACAGGTCTATTATCCTGACTCAAAATAGCACCAATAGCAATATTACTTGCATCACACTCTAAGGTAAACAATTTATCAAAACTAGGTAGAATCAACACTGGTTGGGTAGCAACTCTGACTTTCAGCAATTCAAAACCCTTGTTGGCTGCCTCTGTCCACTGAAATTTTACTTTCACACCACCCTTAATGGTTTCCAACATAGGTGCACATATTTCACTAAAACCTCTGATAAATTTCCTATAAAATTGAGCAAGTCCATGAAAACTCCTGACATCACTAGCATTCTTAGGGGTTGGCCAATTAACTATGGCTTCTACCTTATCTGGATCCATCTTCAAATCACCCCCTGAAACAACAAAACCCAAATAGACCAGCTCTTGCTTAAGGAAATCACATTTTTCTAGGTTGATAGTAAGTTGTTCATCATTCAATCTTTGTAAGACAATCTGCAAATGTTGGAGGTGTTCTTCCTTGGTTTGACTGAAAATTAAGATGTCATCAAGGTACACAACTACAAACCTGCCTATGAAGTCATGTAACACCTCATTCATCAATCTCATGAATGTACTGGGTGCATTTGTTAACCCAAATGGCATGACGAGCCATTCATACAACCCCTCATTTGTCTTGAAAGTTGTTTTCCATTCATCTCCCTCTTTGATGCGGATTTGATGATAACCACTTTTTAGGTCTATCTTACTGAAATATTTTGCTCCCCCTAAACAATCCATAAGATCTTCTATCCTAGGAATGGGGAATCTATACCTGATTGTGATCCTGTTTATTGCTCTTGAATCTGTACAAAGTCTCCAAGCCCCACCTTTCTTAGGTGCTAACACTGTGGGTACTGCACATGGACTAATACTTTTTCTAATCATTCCTTGGTCTAATAGCTCTTGGATTTGTCTTGCCACTTCCTGATTTTGTTCAGGTGTCATTTTGTAAGCAGCTTTGTTTGGTAAGGATGCTCCTAGGATGAAATCTATCTGGTGGCTAATGGCTCTCTGAGGAGGTAGAGAGGTTGGTTGACCATCATTAACAATTGACTTAAACTGATCTAGAAGTTGCTGCACCTCATTTGGGATTTCTATCTTCTTTTCTTTCTTTTCATCAACTGGTTTAGTTACTAATGCAAAACCTATGCCCTCACCTTCTTTTAAGGTATGAATGAACTCCTTTTCACCAACTAACAAGGTTTTGGGAACTTGTGGTTTGCTGCCCTCACTGTCTTCATTAAGGGACTGAATTTTATAGTTGATACCATTCTTGAAAAATGAGTATGAGTTCTTTTCACCATCATATTGTGCTTTCCTGTCAAATTGCCAAGGTCTTCCTAAAAGCAAATGACAAGCATCCATAGGTAGTATATCACACAAAATCTTATCTTGGTACTCACCTATGTTAAACTCTACCCATGTTTGTTCACTCACCAATACATGCTGCCCTTTTTCCAACCATGTGACCTTGTAGGGCTCATTGTGTTGTATTCTAGGTAGATGAAGTTTTGTAGCAGCTTCTTCTGATATGATGTTATCAGTTGATCCTGAGTCAATGATAACTTTGCACACCTTTCCTTGGATCTTACATTTGATCCTGAAAAGAGCTTTCCTTTGAGACATATCTTTCTGAGATGGCTCTTTCATGAGGATCCTCCTGATCATGAGGTTTTCCCCTTCTTCTGATGGTAGACACCTTTGATTTGGTGTGGTTTCCTCTTGCACAAAATGGACTCTCTTATCACCTCCTTGAGATGAGCTTGGCTTTTCTGGGCATCTATATGCCGGATGGCCTAGTTTCTGACAGTTGTAACACTTCATTGTGGAGAAGTATGAACCTCTTCTAGGTCCATTAGATCTACCCCTTCCCGGGTTGCCTGATCCCCTACCCCTATAGTTGGGTCTGCTCTGAGAATCCCCACTTTGCTCAATAAGCTTAGACTCTCCCTGGGACCTATGATCTGTGTACCTTCCCCCAAAACTGCCTCTATGACTGCCTCTGTTTCCTCTACCTCTGCCTCTACCATTATGTTCTTGTTTCTTCTTGTTTCTCTCTTCTACCTTCAATGCTAATTGATAACACTTCTGTAATGTGTTGGGACACCATAGGCTTAACTCTTCCTGAATATTCCATCTTAACCCATTGAGATACCTAGCTACTCTGACATTTTCATCTTCTTGTACCTTAGATCTAAGGCTAAGTTTTTGGAATTCTTCAGTGTAACTACTGACATCTAGGTCCTTCTGTCTCAAGTTTTGTCTCTTCCTATGTAACTGGATTTCATAATCTTCAGGCATGTAGGTGTCTTTGATCTTAGTTACCATTGTCTTCTAGGTGGTTATGGGTTTCTTTCCCTCTTTCACCCTTTCCTCTTGGATGAATTTCCACCAGGTCAAGGCTGCCCCTCTCATTCTGGATTTGGCTACCTTCACTTTCTGTGCTTCAGTAATGCCATCACATTCAAAGTGATTCTCTAGACCCTCTATCCAGTCCATTAGTGCTTTTGGTTCCATCTTGCCACTAAAAAGGGACACTCCATCTAGGGCCTTTCCAGTCAAAGCTTTCAAAGCTTGTAAAAAGGTTTCTTGTTCTTTATCCAAGATTGGATCTGGTTCTGGGATTTCTTCCTCTAAGGTTTCCTTCTTATCTTCAGCACTTTCTACTCTCTCACTGACTTCTTCAGTCTTGACTTCTACTTGGTTCAACTTTCTTTCAAGTTGTTGTAATCTATCCCTAAGGAGTCTATTTTCTTCACCCTGATCCTCCATCCTCTTTGCTAACTCTGCATTGGTCACCATGTTGTCGGTGTTGTCTCTCACTGACTCACTACCAGACATATGCTAATCTCTCAACCCAAATCTGAATTGGCTCTGATACCACTATGATGAGGAGGGATGATAGAAGGTTAGTCTTCTTTGAGGTTGGTGGGCTTTTGTTCTCAATGTTCTTCCCTAATCAATTCCTAGGCACAAATGGGATTCTTCTAAACCTTTCTCCTATCTCCTCCTCTCTATTCAACACTGCTTGCACCCTATTGTATTGGACATCACTCCTCCTTACCTTCCATGCTAAGGCATTCAAGTCTGAAATGAGGTCCTCTTGAGTGTCACCAAAAATGAACAAGTTTGGTTGTCCAACTGGCTGAATCTCCTCTCTTCCCGGAATGGGTAACTGTTGGAGAACCATGGTTTACCTAATCTTATTTTCACCTTTAAGGATTTCAATCATATTAATGTGTTGACTGAGCATCTAAACAGGTCTGCAAAGTATGATGACTGTCCTTTACCCTTCAATAGTGAAGATATCCAAATTGGATGCAAAGAACGTAAGGTTACTCAAAGCAACTTTCTAGGTGCAAAAGGTCAATTTGATCAAATGGCTCAATACAATGATTTGGATATTGTAGTAGGGTGTCTCAGGTCTCTACTCATCAATTTTGATGATTTGAAACAACCAATTGCTTCCCCTTCCTTACCGATTTCATGAATTGGTCAAATTTGCTCCAAAAAGGCTACTAGAATTAGCCCTACTTTTTAATGAAATTTGTTCACCCTGTTCAACCTGCTAAACTTCATGACAAACCCTTGGAGATGTGGTCATTTTATGTTGAAAGCTCAAGGATTTTTGCTATGGCAAGTACTGTACGGACTGTTTTAGTGCTGTCCCACAAAATAGGCACTTTTCAAGGGTTTTTGAAAGTTTTAGTGAGGGTTTGCAATTTACAAGTTTTCTTCATGATACTAGGCCAACTTAAATGCTTCAATCCTTGCTTTAACATATTCCAAACACCTCCAAAGATTCAAAACTTATCTTCTAATATTGTCATTATATCAAACAAGTGTCATATTGCTGCCCTTACACAGAAATAATAGTCTAGATGACTGGGACAACAACGTTTTTAAGATTTTGCATACACTTTGATCATTGATAAACCAAACACAATGAAAGTATGTCAATTAGGGATGCAACAATGGTTTGATATCAGTTGGAACACCATGCACAACAAATAAGAATGGATTTTATAACTGCTGTTCATACACAATCAACACTGCATTTTTGACAGCAATAAGGTGTGTTTTTTACAGCAACTTCCTTTCTTTGTTTTGTTTGCTTCTTTACTCTGTCCTTGATCTGCAAGAAGGTGTTAATAACAAGGTAAAGTAATACATGTATCTTCTTCAAGGATCTTATGAGTTTGAACACTCAAAAGATGACACAAAACATGACAGCCATATAAGACTGTGATAGAAAATACATTTCTCTAGGATCCTTATTTAGGTCCTTTACAATCCAATGGTGTATTTTATCTTCTTAACATTTAAAACACTGTTAAATACATTCCATGATACACAAAAAAAAAGAGGAATCCATCATTCCATGCTGTCCTTGAGGGAGGTTGGCACTGAGGTTTTAACAGCGAAACAGTGACACACTGTCTTTCAATCTGTTTACACCTTTTCTTCTTGCATCCAACCAAGTCATGAGAGAGACAAGGATGGTAAAGTGCAATAATAAATCTTGCCAACTTAAGTCTACTTCAAAATTTCAAAGTACAGTGCTATGAACAACAAAGTACCATTCACACAGATTTAAGAATACCCAAGCCAAGTTGCTCACTTCACACACTTGCCATGGGCTTACAAATACTTGTGCATTGCTGGAAAAGGAAAATGGATGTATGGTACAGTATGTACAGATCCAACAAATTCCCTCAAATCCATGGATGAAGAGACTTTGAAGAAATTAATTGGACCATGAATGATCTTCCATTGGAACCACAAAACAATGCCTTTCACAAGAGCACTCCAAACAAAACTTGTTCCAAACCACAAGAAAAGATCAGAGATCACTACTCAAACATCAAGAGAGATAAAACCAATTAAAAACAGGAGTAGTACGGACTCATGGAGCCATGGTATGGACTGTACTCTCAAAAGTGCAGAAAACTAGTTAAAAACTCACAAAAATGAGAGCAAAATAAGTATTTTTCTTAATTTTCCAAAATGAACAACCCATACAATGATTGGAACATGGTTTATATACATGTGCCAACTTTTTGAAGCCCTTGTACGGACAGGTACAGGCTGGAACTAACCAAAACCACCAAAAACCACTTTTTTGACAACTTTTGACAACTTTTGTTGCTCAAAAATTGCATTTTGACTTCCAGTGACTTGGCACTCAAACCAATGAATCAAAATCATTTATAAACACTAAATAAACATTCTCCAATGCCTTTCAAGGCTTTACAACATAAAAAAATTCAAAAATGCTCATTTGGACCCGAAATTGACAATTTTTGGCCCACTGAGCAAAAACCAAAAATCTTGGAAACTCTTAAACAAAATGAGTTCCAAACCTCATTACACCACAAAAAAAACCTATTAAACCTAATAGAAGCATAAAATAAGCACACATGCTTAATTTGCAACAAAATTCTATACCTGCTGTGATTTGAGCATTCAGGTGCTCAGGTGCTCCTGCACCACTTCCTTCTTTCAACCTTCAAGGATCCTACTCCCTTGCAATAATACCACTTTGATGCATAGCATCACCAAACTCAACCAATAGGGGATATCTTTCTCCCAACTCACCTATACAATAAGGTGACAACCCTTCAATTACTCATAAGGTCCCTCACAAGGTTATCATGTCCCAAAGTCACACCCATGCTCATCAAATCTTCTCAACCATTGAAACACACCCAAATGGGGAAAAAAAACATAACTAGACCCTAAACCAAACTCTCCAACACTCTCTTACCACCAACACTCTTTGGTAACCACTCACTCAATGCCTTCTTCAATTAAGACTTCCAATCTCCATCCACAACATAAAATGGATACTTACAACATATATACTCTTGGAAATACCTTCAAGGACTTCACAACATGAATACATATAGTTCTCTAACCCCCCAACCACCCAATGACATAACAAAGATTATTGAGGACTCACTATTTTAGGACAGTCAAAACATGCTTTAGGACAATCATGTAATAGACAGGGACAATCATCATTACATAATTCATCCCCCCTTCAAAGGACTCCAAAAACTTGGATTAATGGTGTGAGGACTCTCTACTCCCTTCTCTATCTTCCAACTCAACTTCAAACGGTTTCTTCAACCTTGCAAAGCAATAAAACTTGGTCTGATGTCATGTGTGACAGTCAACACACTAAAGAAGACAGTCATAAATTTCCATGGTTTAATTAGTTTCCTTGGTAATATAACACTTGGATCATGCCAAAGGGACCCTCACTCACCCCTCTCTTCACTAACAACACCATCAAACACATTTTTTTCACTTACACCATCCAAAACTCCTTGCATGCACTATGTTCTCAGTCTGAGACACTAAAAAATAGTCATCTTTCCATCTATTTGCACGTGTCAAAATTAGCATGAAGTCATGAAACTATAAAAATATGAAAGAAAATAATATTTTACATGTCTCTACCCATTTTGGGGATTCTGTAATAGTTGCTAATAAATTTCTACATTTTATTTGCTCACTGTCAACCCTAGGTAGGGTTTTGAACAATTTTTAGAAAAATGAGGATATCTCTTTCAAAACACAATCAAAATGGATGAAACCAAAACCCAAGGGAAGATTATTTAACCCTCTTTCATATACAATGATTCTCCAATATGAATGAATCAATATTCTTAAAGAAAAATGACAATGATCAGACTGCCACGGGGATAGAATACTCAGAAAATGAAGCAACTTCAAACTTTTATTGATTTTCTCCTTAATAAATGGCATTCCAAACTTGTAGTGAACGAAGATAGGACTTTATAAATGTTTATAATCCTTCCCAACATCTACAAATACTTTTTGAATTGATTTTAACAACCAACACCTAATTACTCCTTCGAACACAAAAAGTTGCTTTTGATAATTTTTTACAATATGAGCAGCTTTTGTCTAAAACTTGATCCTATACCAAACCATGAATCAAAATAAGATCTAGATAAGTCCAAATAGATCCAAAAAAACCCTTACATACCATTAAACATCAATTTTGACCCATTAAGACCCATTTCTCACAAAATGATAAGTTTGACAATTTGACAATTTTTGAGGAATATTAACAATATGACCCTAATAGGACTTGACCTAAAATCCAATGGTCTCAATGACCTTATTACATCACATATGGTCTTAAAAGACCTTATTTGCAACCTTTATCAAGTTCAAAACACAAAAACTTCATAATTTCCCTCATAGAGACCTGATGGTGCCTTGGGTGCTCCTGCACCACCCTTTGAGACCTAAATTCCATTGTTTGAACCTTCAAAGTTCAAATTTAAGATTTTTTCCAAGATTTCTTAAATTTTGAAAGTTTAATAACTTGGTTTCTAAGTGTCATTTTTTTTGGTCAAAATTGACTCTAATTGTTGACCATGAATTCTTAGAAATTTTTGTAAATTTAAGATCCATACATGCTTAATTGCAAACTAACTAAAAATAGGAATCATGTATTTTTAGTTACTATAATAATATTGGTTATTCTAGACAATTTTAGGGGATTTTCAAGGATTTAGACTCGATTGACTTGAAATTATTATAAAACACTACTCACATTTAGATAACAACTTTTTTTTTTTTTAAATCTTGAATTGATTTGGATAAACTAAGACAACAAAGGGAACACAAACTCGGATGAAATTTTAGCAAAGTAATTATTTTAACAATATTTTTGAACTAGGAAATTCAACATGGGCTCAATCATAAAATAATTAGTGGCAAGCCATCTATATTATAAATAATATCAAATTACTACAATCAATCAATTTCAAAATGGTAAATAATGAGTTATTCTAACCAATGCTAGATAGATAGATAACAAAGAAAAAATGTGTCAATACTAAAATTATCGATTATATCATCTGATTTTGAATCAATATCGAAATGAGATATTATGATTTGTAAATTTAAAAAGGATTCAATAATGAAATAATTAGTATCATCTTACAATAATAACATAGATCCTATGATAAACCATCTAAGATTACTTATAATGATTTCAATTTAATGTGTAGCTAACTAGATCTAGTGATTATATTAAAATAAAAATATTTTAAGTTGAAAATGTATATCCAAAAGCTACAAAATTATAGATGATTAGTTTCACCAATATCATCAACTAAAACAACCTGAATTAATCTAAAAATTCCTAAAATTAATATACTTGATTGTTCATCTCATCCATAAAAGTTGAAATCTCTACTTTTTGTTGATTTAAAGGCTACAAATAAAATCTAATATTAAACTTCTAAAAAAACTCTAGCAACATTAGTTTTGCTAATAGATTTTGTAACCTCTAAACATATTAATAGTTCTAGACCATAACAAAATATTATAATTGTTGTGATATGATGTAATTGTATAACTACTACAATAACTTAGAAATTTCTACACACAACCTAGAATGGTCGTAGCAATTTCAAAGAACCAAAAATCACAACTCCCAAGTGGGTGACAAATTTGATAAGAAAGCTATAGGAATTGAGAACACCAAAATTATTTTTTATGACAACAAAAGATCAATCCAAGAATGTTTTAGATCTATTTTGTACCATGTACGACCCCTTACTAATGTTGCACCTACTTATTTTTGAAAACCATAGTCTCTAAACTGAATGAGATATATTTGGGATGTTGAGACAAAAGTTTTTACTCAATGCTCAAGCCCCTTTGTTATTCATTCAACAAACAAACCCCCATTTAAACTTAAAATTCGTATAGCTCTTTCACAATGTTAGAACTAGGAAAGTTTTATTTTATAATAAATATTAGAATTGTTAACAAATGAAATGACAATTTTACTATAAATTGGATAACAACTTACAATTTGTAGCCTTCAAAAATTACAAAATCACCAAACAATGATACCACAGATCGAATTGGGAATTTCTATATTCATCCACACCAAACTGAAGATATAGAAACATAATGAATTCCTCAAATCACACTACAAAACTTCAAACAAGAAGCATTATAATGATCTCTAATTGAATTATTCAATGATTGGGAGGGTTTTTGTTCTCAAAATCATATTGTTACAAAAAAAAAATCATTTCAAGGCAAACAAAGAAGAACTCATGTTTATTCTTTGAAAGAAGAGATCCATAAAATGTGTAAAAAGATGATTCTTTATGACCAAACTTCTTTTTATAACATTTCAAGAAAAAATAATAAAATTTTATTTTTTTCTCAAAATTATATAATATTAAAAGTGTTTTGTTTTGTTGGTGTAAATATTTATTCATCATGGATATTATTACACCTTACTTAAGTTTACTTAGGAAATGCATTTCATAGTAGTTTGGGTATGAGACACTTGGGTGTTTGTGCCACATCGGGATAGTGTGTGTAGGAGAATTCCCACCTTTTATGGTGTTGATCTTGTTACTACTCTATCATATCCACTTATTGTGGAGTGATAATTCCACCTTCGGTGGGTGATCCACCTCATGTGGAATATTTTATTATTTCTCCTACCTACCCACACTTATTTCCTACCTACCCTTGTTTCTTATTGAGCCACATGTCATGTTTGTGTGCTCACATACCCATAAGTCTTGCCTATATAAGCAAGCTCATCTACATTGTTTGTACGAGCATTCATTGAACAACGATTGATGATCCAGTTGATCACATTTTGCATCTTGATAGTATATAGTTTATTCCTATCATCTATTTTTTTGTCTCTTATTTGTGCTTTCCATTGCCTCTAGATCTTGGCAAAATCTCACGTGGTGTCATTGGTTTGTCAATTGAGAGAAATTTGATGCTATTTGGGGTTGTATATTCTGGAGCTTTCTATTGTATGTTATTATTGAAGCTTGATGGTTCAAATATGAGGTTACCATTGGATTGAGGAGGTCCAAGAAAGTCATTTTTGCCTTTTGTTTCATCCAAATCGGACTTCGGAGGCCAAATCTAGAGGCATTTGAAGTTTGAAGCTATGGCAAAAAATTTTCAAATTTTATAATTTTGCAAGCAATTTTCAAATAGTGATATCTCACTCATCTGGACTCCTTTTTTCGAGCAATTTTTTTGTTTTGGGGTAGAATTTTGTGATCTATACAGTGGTGCAAGAATTTTTTGATTTTCGGATACAGGTTTGTCAGAAATCGTGAAATCTCGATTTTTACAACTTTGGAGGTTTCGTTTGGGCTCATATGGACTCCTTTTCAGGTGCCGTTCTTTTTTTAAGTGCATAATTTTTTGTCTACTTTCATAATCTGCCATTAGTTTGTAGTGATTTTGAGTGGATATTGTACTTTCAGTATTTGGTCATTTTTGGCCTATTTGGTACTTGTATTTTTCTTGAATCTCAATTTAGATCACTAGCAGTATTTGTTGAAGTCTCTTATATCTCATTTTGAGAAGTTGTAAAGTTGAAATCAGAAGTCGACTTTGCCATTATTTTCAAGTGCCAACATGATCTTTTTATGGGGGGTCATTTGTTCATTTATATCTCTTGGTAAAATTTCATTCGGAGGCATCTTCATCTATAGTATTCTATAGGGCTTCTTTGTTGGTGGCATCATTTTCATGTTTCCACATTTGAATATTTTATCATGATGTATGCTCTTGCTTGAGCAATGTTGTACTCGCACTATCATAAAGTGCCACACCTCTTTGTATCTTATCATTGTTGACATATTTGATGCAATCCTCTTGTACAAGTAGATTACGAATATCTTGTGAGACTTGGTGCATAGCTCCAATTGAGACTTAGATTGTACACATTTGTGCATGGCTCCTGTGAGACTTAGATTGCACCAGTATTTTTGCCATTTACGAGTATCCAGATGATGCTCAAAGCGGGTTATCTCCATGCCTAATCTTTTTTTTGTTGCAGTGAGTGATTCATCGTCATCGACTTGGTACCTGGTTTTGTCACACTTTGACATTATTTGTGCAGCATAGGCTCTCTTTCTTCCTTATGGGGAGGTATTTTGGTCAACATCATTGGACCATCTTTGCAGGAGATTCAACATTGAGGGGGGGCTTCATGGTCTCTTCTTCTCTCTTATGGGGGGGACATATTTTTGTTCTTCTCATTCATCATTAAGAGCATTGTGTGCTTTCATCATCTCTCTTTTGAGGGAGGGTTTTTTCCCATTGGGTTTTTCTCTCTTTCTCTGTTTATGGGAGAGTGCATTTGCATTTGTACATGGGTACCTAACATGGCCTCATAGCCGAGGCCCATCTTGCATTGCTTAGTTGCATTGTAGACTTTAGTGCATTCCCCTAAGTTGCACTTAAGGGGGGTGTTGGTGTATATAGTTATTCATCATAGATATTATTACACCTTACTTGAGTTTACTTAGGAAATGCATTTCATAGTAGTTTGGGTATGAGACACTTGGGTGTTTGTGCCACATTGGGATAGTGTGTGTAGGAGAATTTCCACCTTTTATGGTGTTGATCTTGTTACTACTTTATCATATCCACTTATTGTGGAGTGATAATTTCACCTTCGATGCGTGATCCACCTCATGTGAAATATTTTATTGTTTCTCCTACCTACCCACACCTATTTCCTACCTACCCTTGTTTCTTATTGAGCCACATGTCATGTTTGTGTGCTCACATATCCATGAACCTTGCCTATATAAGCAGACTCATCTACATTATTTGTATGGGCATTCATTGAACAACGATTGATGATCCAGTTGATCACATTTTGCATCTTGATATAATACAGTTTATTCCTATCATCTATTTTGTTCTCTCTTATTTGTGCTTTCTGTTGCCTCTAGATCTTGGCAAAATCTCATATGTTTAATAATCACTTTCAAGATTTTGATCCCAATTATACTTATAATAATTTTTTAAATTATTAAATATATTTCACATGTAAATAAAATGTAAATTTATTTTTTGACCATTTAAATTTAATTATTTTCATTTTTACCATTCAATTAATTTACGGAGTTCTTTTTTAAAATAGACTGAAGAGCTTCATTAATCTTATGCTTGAGAAAAGAACGTGACAATTATCCAAATAGATCTTTAAAAAAAACACTAATTTATTATGATCAAACTATCTCTTGAATGATAGATTAAATTTGTCTTGTTATAACTCTTAGTATAATCTTTTATGTGGTATGAACAAAGATAACATGTCACCATCATGAAACCACATCATATATATATTAAAAGTCTAATCAACCTTAATTTAATGTTGAGCATTAAAGAAACATTTTGTAAACTTCCAAAATATATATTATAAGTCTAATCAGCCATTAATTAATGTTGGGCATTAAAGAAACATTTTATAAGTTTCCGAAACATATATATTACAAGTCTAATCAGCCTTTAATTAATGTGGGGCATTAGAGAAACTTTTTGTAAGCTTCCAAATACATAGGAAAGATGTGCATTCTAATGTAAGGCCATAAAGTATATTCATCGATTCTTTATGTTCTTATATTATTGTCGAAAAATAATTGGAAGAAATTTTTTATTTACATCTGTCTTAGTTTTCCCATCCAATTAAGACGGTCTAATTTGTAGATTGATTGTGTTTAATCTAGTCTAACAATTTTTCTAGTCTAATAAGTTTTCCTTGAGAAAAATACCCCGGTTGTACATCTGAGCCACTTAAAAAAATAATAAAAGTTAACCACTTCCTACGACTCCTCCGAGCAGATATTTATTTTCCGTGGGCCCTCTCCATTGACCGGGCAGCTCACATTATTTATACGTACAAGCAGGCACGTGAACAAACAAGAAGCGCATAAAATTTTACGGCAATAGACAGGAAAAGTTGCCGTAGGGACTCGTATACCGTGCAGTTTCCTTAAACAACCTAAAAGACAAACGTCCCCTTATTCGACGGTAAAGTTACAGTTGAGAGAGTCGATGAAGAATTTAAAAGCGAATTACGTAATCGACACGAGATTATTCGGTCAACAAACATTAATAGTTATCTACGAACAATAGAATTTGATAGGTTTGTTGTCGTGGGAAAAACTTTACGGGACGCCTAAAAATTTAATTCGTTTTTGACTGAAAAAATTTAAAAGAAAAGCGGGGGGGGGTGCGCAGGGGGAAATAATATCTGCCCGGGAGGAGATAATACTTTTTTATGGTTTAATTCTATTTGTCATTTAGGAACTGGTGGGTAGAAGAACTGTTGCTTGATGGCGATTTGAGGAGAAATAGAAATAGTAATTAGATCAGCCATTGTTGTGAACTTAGAAGAGCAAAGCTTTTGAGCGTTGAAATTGTGAGAAAAATAGGAAAAAAATGGGGCGAGGGAAGGTTGTATTGCAGCGGATCGAGAATAAGATTAATCGGCAGGTGACTTTTTCCAAGAGGAGACAAGGGATACTGAAAAAAGCACAGGAGCTTGCTGTGCTCTGCGATGCCGAGGTTGCACTCGTTATTATCTCAGCCAAAGGGAAAGTCTACGATTATGGCAACGTCGGGTATGATTTTCATTCAATTTCTTGTTTGCTTCATGTATTCTTATTTTGATGGCTAGTTTTTAGGGTTTGTATTTCTTTTCGGAAAGTTACTTGTTTAGTATATAGGACTGTGCAAAATGGCAGCATTCTTTGAAAATAAGGGAAAAAAATTTACTTATATCGAGAATTTGACTGGATTTAGAGTGTTTGAGAAACAAGCCGTGGATTTTTGCGTTTTTCTGGGCTAAATTAGTGTCTTCCTCTTTGTAAAGTAAATGTTTGTAAAGAGCGTTGTAAATCTCAAGAAATGGATGATTCTTTTAAGTAGAAATGCAGTATTTCGAAGGTTTACATGCTTGAGACAAAAGGAAAGCGCTTTTTAGAAAGTTATCAGGCTTTACAGTAACAGCTGGCATGAGTTTTTCAGTCTGTATTCAATTATATAGTAGGCTTTACAATATTTAAGAAATTAGGTAGTATAACAGAAAAATAAAATAATCGTGTCATTCTAATAAAATCATTTGCGAGGCATGGTCAAGTTACAGATCGATCTCAGCTCGGCATGAATTCAAGTGTTTTGTCAGTTTCTATATAATCATTTTTTAGAACAATTTCAAAGAAGGGATCAATTTTTGGACTTTGGAGTAGAAACGCAGTATTTTGAAGACGAGTTGGGATATAATTTAAAAAGTTAAGGAAAGAGGTAATATATTTATCCATATTTATTGAGAAATTGAGCGCTCTTTCAATAGTAGGCACAGTATATTGAATATTAGGAATCGTCTTTGAATATTTTCGTCAAATAGGAGTGAGATTACGAGAAATTATCGCGCTCTGAGTTTTTGAGAAATAAGGCATAAATTTAAGCGCTTCACCGGCCTAAATTTAGGAATTCTATCATTCTTTGAAGAATATTTGTAAACGCCTGAAAAATAAAAGAAATGTAAAGTAAAAATCTGGTACGTCAAAGTGACTTAACAAACACACCGAAAATATCAACAAAGTGGATCAGTTTAGAGATATAGAGATAGATTTCGGAGATTACGCTAAAGTTTTTACAGCGATGAAACATGATGGAAAGGACAAATCTCTGAAGTATAGGGAGGACAGATGATGAGACCAGGCCTAAAAAGAAACGAAAAAAATTGTACCATGATTTACTGTTTTGAGAATAATGCCGAAAAGCTAAAGAGTTTTGAAAAATTTCTCGAAGTACTAACAGAATAGTTTTCCACATTAAGGTAACCAGAGTATCTGGTGTAGCACAGAGGTTTACACAGCGCAGTTCTTTAATTTGATGATTACTTAAATGCTCGTTTCAATCCCTTTTACAGAAATTATTGAAACTATTTAATGCAAAGGTTCTATGACCAGAAGATTTCTGTAAGACTGACGCACTTTAAAATATTGATAAAATTTGAGAGGGGAAGAAAGAAAAATTGAAAAGTTTGGTATGTTTGTTTAACAAGCCTTAAAGATTGGAACTGCACCACACTAATATGCAATTTTTTTTCACAAATTTGCAAACCACATTAAAAGTATGAGAGGTTGAAAGCTTATGTTAAAGCATAAGCATTTGGAAGAAGAGAAGCTTTGTTTTGCTTGCAAAACCTAGGCCTAACACTATAAAAAGACATGAATTTTGGTTAACAGGTTTTCACAAATTTTATCGGTAATCCACCAGTTTTATTGCCTCAACAAAGCTGTAGTGGAAACAACCAGATTTACCCTAGCAAATTTATATTTATTTTTTCTTAATACTTTGATGTGACATTAGAGAGTGCATAATTACTAATCTATAGAAAAACATAACATTTAATTAATCGACGTGATGTAATTTTTGTTCACCTGAGAAACATCATTATAGGCCCAGCTGCCATTGTAAAAACGCCTCCGTATTACCAACGCAAGCTACGCTGAACCCGCAATGCTGTGCTCAAGGAATTATGGTGTAATATCATCGATTCCTAAGATACTACTGCTATTCGCTGGTAATCAATACTATCGCGTAATGTTATCTAGACTATGATCTCACGCGGTCGGTGGGTCTGTCCCTTCTGAGACCCAGGTTTAAACCGGCCAAATACATCTATGCACGTGTCAGACCTTTACAGGATTTTCGCTTTGCTATTTAATTGAAAAAATAAGAAAGATTTTAAAAAATTCTTATTTTATTAAATAAATTAAAATACAAAGAATAAGAAGTATTAATAGGTAACTGAACTTGGTGGAAGTTAAAAACATATGTTCTATCAAGAATTATAATACAACCATAAAGAAAGCTGAATGACAGATGAAACCTTATTTACTTACTTTTAATTTTGTCAAACAATACATACGGATTGTTTTGCACTTTACCAAGGAAGTTATACTTCACTTATATAAAGTATTTAATTTCGTCAGAGTACATATAGGTTGTTCTGAATTTTACTGAGGGAGTTAATATAAGAATGTATACGAAAATAAAAAGTCCTTACAATTTTCTCAATTTCTGTTATGCATAAGATATATTTCCCTTTTAAAGGAAGAGTTTATAGGAGCTACTTTGTAATAGGCTTACATTTAGCTGTTTTACTTTCTTTGAAGTAATTTTATTTTATTTTTTTCTATTATTTACTTTTCTATATAGTTATATATGTTTTGATATATCATTTTTTATGTTAAATATATTTTTTAATTTTATTTATATTTTATGATAAAAATGAATAAGTAAATAATTAAGATCATACAATTATCAAATCTAGTATTCAACATCATTTATTTAATAAATTAAATTTATTATAGATTTTTAGAGTAAAGTGATCAAATTTTTATTTTAAGATTACAGTATCTAGATAAATAAAAAACATATGTTTTGAATAGAGTGAAAGAGGGTGTGGGTATATAATTAGACACAATAACAATGTTACCTTTTCTTGTCAAAATTTTGGAGTAGTTCTTGTCATTTCTTGCCTCCAACCTCCAATGTCCAACCTCCACTTTCCCTTACCTTTGCTGGTGTTTTGTATTTTTCCATACCAACATTCTTTCCCTCCAGATCTTGATTCATTTATTCTTATACTAAGTTACCTTTAAATGTTGGAATTTTGGCCATCCCTTACTTTATGGAAAATGGAGGATTTGAAGAAGTTGATTATAGGAGCTCTTTTGAGCTAATTTGTCAAAAAAATTAATATGTCAAGTAGCTCAACACCTTCATTGCATATGTTGTTGCATAATGTCGAGGTCCTTGCAAAGTGAGGTGATAGTATGGATGCAATAGAAGTTAATGAGATAACTTTCAAGTGTGCATCTACCTTTTGTTCTCTCAATCATGATCTAAAATGCAAGAATATTTTATTCTACCTAGAGAACATGAACTCTACCCTTGGAAGGAATGATGATCAACAAGGAACACTTATCTATAATCTCATGGTATGCTAATGCATATTGGTTTGTTATGAATATTAGAATAGGATACTCCTTAAATGCATAGAATAGAAATGAGTATAGCTCTTGACATGATCATATGGAGTTACTAATGAGAATAGTGATAGTGCACATTGTCTGTAGAAGTTTCGCTTAGTATCAAGTGAAGCTACTGGTTCATAACACTATAGATTAGCATTACTTTATGTGTAAGTAATGATATCCTAACTTACACATATTGTATTTTGTTTCATGTGTGTTGTGCCTTTGTGTAATCTTGACACTTATTGGTCAAGATGAAATGTGATTTTCCTTAACTAGAGCATATTGGAACTCAATTTGATAGTGCCAAATTTTGTTTGAGTCCTATCTCCCTTGTGGATTTAGGCCCCATTTTACCCATCAACTATAATTGATCTAGGAAACTTTGTCTAAGTGTGCATTTATCAAATTTGCCTAAGTGTTGTTATCCTTCATCATTGTGTGTCTATCATGTGCTAGAAGTTGCAAACATCTCAAGAGTTATAAGTGTGGATGTCTTATATTCAAAATTTCTAAAGATTGTACCTATGTTAAAGTTTTAGAGTTTCTCATCTAGGTATGCCTTTTTACTCAGCTCCACCTTTTTTTTATTCTTATTAGGAAATTGAGCTTCCCCATTTAGGAATGCCTTTAATTCATTCCCCACCCTTGTCCCCTTTTCTTGTCATAATTTCAAAGCTCTCCTTCCTATCATTCCTTTCCTCCAACCTCTACTTTCCCTTTTCTTTTTTGATGCTTCACACATTTTCATACCAATATGCTTTTCCTTTGAACCCCAACTCCTTGATTCTCATTAAGTTACTTTTTGACTACCCATGTACCTTTTTCTTGCTATCCACAAACCTTGATCCTCGACACTTATCACTCGGTATCTCATTGGGATTATTGGTTCAAAATTATCCTTATTTGCATACCTTAAGCAATGAATAAAAATTACTCTTGATCTTTGATTCCCTAATATTGGCATTGGTTATGACATATCCCCGACCTCTAAACTTTCAAACTCCCACATTCTGCACTATTCACTCTTACCTACCTCTCTTCATAACCTAAATTATCATTAATGACCAAATTTGATGTTGCGACTATTTTAAAGGTTTTTTCTTACAAATAAAAGTCTTCATCTTAAGGGTATGGATTCAAATGTACTTTTAATGGTTGACGATGAGAAATCCTATGCCACTTTTAAAGAAATGGTTGTGTTGGCTCTAAGCTACCATTTCAGTAGGTTTTATAGGATCTTAGCTTGTTCTACATGCAACATTAATTATATCCAATCAACTTGTTTTTTATTACATTTAGATAACGAGACAAAGTACTATAAGTATGGGTTCATTTGTGTAACAAAGGTTGGCCCCTTCTCTATTTTCATGTGACTAAAATTGTCAAACAAGACGTAGGGTTTCAATACTTGCAAATATAGTCGCCATTAGAGTAGCTCATTTTGCAAGTCATAAAGAGGTTGCTATCATATAGTAAAAAGTGTGATAGGTTCTTCCTAGATAGGGTTTTCACTCACCACATTTATATTGCAAATTATCGATTGCAATGATCTTTCCTTGTTGCTTGTGGATTTCTAAAATTGGGGGGAGTGATTATTAAGCATGTCTGGTTATTAATAATATATCTTTTTTGTCATTTATGTGTGTTGTTTCTTCTAGTTTATTGTGACTCCATAACCCAATATAAGGCATCCCTCCTATACATTTTTTACTCTCTATCTATTTGAAATGAACAGTATCCCTAATTAGTAGTTTAGGAGTAGGAGTTTATATATATATATAATGTTATACCTAGGGAGAAATATTCAACAAGTCTTAATAGTTTTCATCTTGGAGATTCATGCCATGCATATCTATACCAACTTAATATGGGTTAGTTGTAGGTTAATTTTAATTTAGCGATAAAATTTGAAGATAAAACTACGTTTGGATACTACTGCAATTTTACCTACGATTGTCTTTCTTCAATTGTGATTAAATCTTGTTAAAATTACCTCTAAAAACACCCTCCTAATTTGGGCTAAGCTTGAAGCGATTGAGAGGTTATCCACTTGTAACCACTAGTTTGTCATCACTATCTTTGTTGATGAGCTGATCTATCCACATTAATGTATTGATCCATTTGAAAATATGAAGAACTATTTTGAAACCCAACACAACAATCTAAAAACCTTCAACAAAATTACAATTTTTTTTCTTTACGAATTCTACTGTAAGCCTTTAGAACACCATACGAGGCGGTACCTTTTTCTGCATGAGATGATTTTAGATTGATATTGTGAGTGTTTTTTTAATCAAATAAAAGCTAATATTCAATAAACAGTTTAAGCAGAATATACAATGTTCACAGAGCGGAAGTGGACAGCAATCCACAACCAAGAATTACATCACTGGGTTGATATTGTGTGTTGGGGAGGCCAAGGTTCTACCTGGGGAATGTCAATCCATCAGCAACAAACTTGGCATTTGGATTCAAGTACCGGAAATTTGCAGCGATGATAATTGGTCACATTGCACGAGGAGATCGTACTGATGATTATTTAAGCAACTTTAAATGTTTGGCAGAAGAAAGCGGGGATATGCTAGCAATGTCTGTCGAAAGCAACACTAGCACTGATGGATTTGTTTGGTTAATAACGAATATCTTGACAACAGAGCATTTTTTTAAATAATAAAAAAAACCTGATTACTCGTACGGCTTCTCCAAACAAAGTCACCGTCCCCGTCAACAGGCTAGCACGTGCCAAACAAAACTGTGGAGGAGGGGCGTTAAATCTGATTTCTGACTGTCACACTTTTGCATCTTTGCAAAAGGACATTCAATATAATAAGTGGATCCGTTCAATCTATACGGGAGAAGTATTTTTGGGAAACCCCTCTACACATCGAAGTTCAAAGACTAATAAAACTAAAATATTTATCCAAGGAAACTTCTGAAATCGCAAGGCTATGTGTACCCGATCAGATCAAACGGTGTAGGAACAGAGTTCAAACATTTCAAACTTCCAAAATTTTGGGTCCAAATGAGGTACAGGCTTTGACTTACAAGGCTTTCCTTATTACACCCACGAACTTACAATTCCAATTAAGAATATATTATATTATTAAATTATTTATAAGAAATATATAATTGAATTAGAATTTATAGGGTTTTTGTTTTGAAACTATAAAAAGTATACATTTAAAAAGGTTTTAATGATTACTAAATAAGAAGAAAAGTTATTATACAAAACTATTAAAATATATTGTCAACTAATTAATATTAACAAAACAAAAGATAAAAAGACATATTTTTCATAAAGAAGGAGCATTTCAAATTTGTTTGGCTTCCTAACTATCAACATCAAAAGAAAGGTCAATACCTTACCTCTCAACATCCATCAATTCCATCTGCAAGCTAGGATCCACCCAACACTTTGAGGAACGAACGCGTCTATTTTGGCTCCAAAACCTTCAATTCGTACAGTGTGTTGTTGACAACTTAAAAAATCATGGCCGTTCTTTTCAAAATCAACGGTGTATAATGATCAATAACCTGCGTGTTATTGACTCCGTACTGCGGTTTTGGAGCCAGAATAGCTGCGAGCTTGAGGAACCACTACTACCATATGGGTCCAAACCAAGGAATTTGACTCCATTGACACCTCAACCTTCTCTTAAACACAAAAAAGTTGATTCAAACTAATATAGAGAGACTTTAGGATGTTGCTCTATCATTGGTCATTAATTTAAATTTAGGATTGATCCATCCCAACCATTATAATGTGTTGTTTGATTTATAGAATTATTATTAATAATATTATGTATATTGAGTATGATTTATTATAGAGTAGGAAAAATATATTAAATATCTATCTTAAAGATGCTAATAGATAGTAATTTAGAGGCTTATCTAATCTACTTGATAGATCCAATATAGACATCATAAGGGTTAAATCTTTCATAATCTTTTATTTAATATATGTATAAGATATCTATGCTAGTATTATATTTCAAGCATGACAACAACTGGGATTGAAATGGCATGGCCTTGTTTAGAAAAAACCCTTTAGTGTGAATATACAAAAAAGTAAAAATATAAGATTAATTATCTTTTAAAATTAATAATATTAGTAGATATATAACAATAATATTATCTTATTAATACGATGAAAGAAATAATCATTAGGAAAGAGAATGTGAAAGGGAATCCTAGCCATCAAATTGTTTGAAGGTGATTTTTAATGGGAATGCTAAAGGAAACCCTTGTAAAGTTAGTGAGCTAGAGTCATCTTTGAAGACACCAATAAGATTTTCATCACTAGAAGCTTGTATTTAATTAAGGCTAAATCTAACAAGTACATGGAATGGTATGTGGTGATTGAGGGCCTTAAATTGGCATAAGAAAATAGTATTTGAAATACAATAGTGTAAGGTGACTCAATATATGCAATTCTAATTCTAAACGAAGGTGCATGCAATAATTGACATGTTAAGGTATTATTTTTCAAAGTTCTCTAGCTTGGCAAGTACTTTAGCAATATATCTTTTATCCATCTATTTAAATAAGGGAATACAATAACAAACCTTTTAGAAAATTATAGATTTGTAATTGAACTTATGATCAACTTGCTATCAAATTGACCTAATAGCTAAGATAGCTTAGAAATAATTATTGAGGATAAAACTGCTCGTGACATGAGGCAAGAGGGTATTGATTAACTAATTTTTAGATGTCTTTTATTGGAATGATTCTTAAGGAAAAGCGATATTTTCTCCTAATTCAATGTGTTATATCATGATTGCTTCCCCTTACACGGGGGCTTCACTTAGTGAACCTAGGTTATATCACGTCCCTTCATGGCATACAAAAGAATCCCCCTATTTTCAAAAAATATTTCTCTAAACTCCTTTTTTGCCTCCCCCTTCCAATACACAACCTAAATTAAAAGCCCCCTATTTTCATCAGATTTTGTATTTTTTTATAGCCCAAATTAAAAACCCCTCTATTTTCACCAATATGCAATATATTGTACCCTTATATTTAGGATATTAAACCTCCCAATATGAATGCACGTGATATAATATTTCCTAGCCAATGAAGCCCCCGTTCCCTCTTATGACAATAATAATGGTTATCTACATACTCTAGTTGTATGAGTAGGGTGACAACACATACTCTAGTTTTATGGTTATCTACATACTCTAGTTTTATGGTGGATGTTATCTTGTGAAATAAAGGTACATGTAGAAACACTTCTTAAACTAATCTTAGAGGAGAGTAATATGCAAATTTTAGATCTTTACAATTATATAAAGGAGAAACACATATAACATAAAAAAAATTATACTACAACTTAGGTGCATGTAGAGAAAGTCCTTTCTGCAAGAAAAAACTAACTCTCAAGTATCGACATATTTAAATTTTAAAGAATTAAAAATATTTACACTGTACTTTCAAGGGAAGCCTTTAGAGGAGTATCACTGGCCAAATATCTAGTGCAATTTTGGTAATATAATGATATAACTCACTATCAATGTGTCCATCTCAAGAACGCTACAAATAGAAGAAATAATACACAAAACCATCAAATAATAATTACAAAAAAATGAGATAAAACAACCCAAAATAATTGGTCTCAAATACCTAGTTAGACAACCAACAACAAAATCCCAAGATGAGATCACAGGCAAAAAATTACACCTTCCTTCCACCTATCATAAGCACATCATAATGAGGGAATTTTTCTTGCACACCTCTATAAGTGTCTTATCAACAAGAGCTAATGTAGGAAATTTTTTTACTAGGTAATAAGCCATCACAATCTCTTACAAGCAAATTTTTAATTCCAGTGTGGCCCAACTGAGCATACTCCTAGCCCTCTTGATCAATATCCATTTCATTCATTTTGGAACTCCATGATCATGGGTATACAAAGTTGTCTTATGCTTTTCTAGTCTATGATCCTTATAAAATTTATCAAAATTTGCTAAGCAAAACTCAATTCCATTGTCAATCCTCAAAATATTAATCTTTTTGTCACTCTAATATTTTACAAGAGCCTTAAATTCTTTAAACCAACTAAAGACTTCAAATTTATTCATAAAGAAATATGCATATGTCCTATTGTAGACATTAATGAATGAAACATAATAAGAATCTATTTGAAATCGAAGGAACATTAACAAGACTAAAAATATGAGAATCTATCAAGTCTAATACCACAAAATAGTTATGACAACTAGAATAAAGTTGAAAATTATATTTTTTTATATGCATAATGCTCACAAAAATCAAACTCAAG
The DNA here is from genome assembly GCF_030272615.1 of Cryptomeria japonica. Classification (NCBI taxonomy): domain Eukaryota; kingdom Viridiplantae; phylum Streptophyta; class Pinopsida; order Cupressales; family Cupressaceae; genus Cryptomeria; species Cryptomeria japonica. The sequence continues at coordinate 58,457,666 of NC_081409.1, forward strand.
GTCACAATAATTTATCCCCTTAATGAGGCTTTTATTTTTTAAGTTCCTTAGACCCTTCTCACCTATATAACCCTCCTTTGATAACATTATATTATTTTATTTATATTTAGCTTAGTCTCCAAAGTATAAGCACCCTTAGGTACCTAGAAATCATGATCATTGAAAGTGGACACACCACTCTTCTTTGATGTTTGTTCCAATGGTGAAGTTGGAGATTTTGTAGATCTCTTTATTGCAAGGATAAAATAATTGTTGACTAAATCATGCATGCTTGCAGTTAAAATAGAGTGCAGGAATCTAAATACCCTTAGAAAACACCATAATTCCTTTGACCACCTTGCACCTTACACTTGAAAAAGCAACACACACATCAAAATTATTCTATTTATTTATAAAAACTAGGTTTTTTGCCAAACCAATCATATGCAATACATCATTGATGCCTCTCACTAATCAATTGTGGAATTAAATTATGACTCTTCCATGGCCAACAATATGAACAAATGAGAATAATCTCCAAGGTACACCTTTCCGTGCCATGATAATATCATATCTATCATATTTTGTATACGAATATCTATGTGAGGTCATGTGAAATGATGCATTAGAATCAATTAGCCACACACCTTTTAATGCATGTATAGACAAGGATGTGATTATAAATGCAGTACCATCACCTTGGGAGGAATTCTCACACTCATCATCAAGAACTCACTTTTTCTTCTTCTCCTCCTTATAGTCTCTTCTAAAATGGCTAATCTTGCCACAATTCTAATATTTACAATGGAATTAACAAGAGCCTATGATCTCTCATTGTATTTTAGATCTATAGTTATATTGCTTCTTGTCCTTCTTGTCCTTTTATTTTGATCTATTGTGAACAACTAGGATCTCCCTAGAAAATTGATGTCTTTCATAAGCCATGTATATGAAGAGGAAAAACATGGTTTTGTTACATTAGCATGAGCAAGTAAGGGTGATGCATCAATGGTTAAAAATGGTAGCACCAAGTTCTTGAATATTAAATCATATATATACATATTGTTGAGAGGATGGGCAACTTGTAGCAATTTTTTTTCACATGTTGTAAGGCACGCACACATGAAGAAGAAAAATGTAGTTTTTTTTTTAGCTTCATGAGCAAGTAATGAATGAAGCATGTATGGATAACATGAACAACACTAATTCATTTTCTTCGGTGTTGAAAAAAATGTATACTAGTTTTTGATAACATGAAAACTTGTATTAATTTATTTTTAAATGTTGTAAGTCATGTATGTGAAGAGGGAAAGTGTAGTTTTATTCCATTTGCATGAGCATGGAATGAAGCATATGTGGGTAAAATGGACAATACCAATACATGATATATCATTTTTATTATTCGTATACTCATTTTTGAAAGCATGGGAAACACTATAAGAAGCATTTTGGGCATGTTATAATCACATAATATTCATTATCATATGGAGGAAGTTTCTAGCAAGATTAGAAAGTTTTGGTAACATGGACAATACTGTTACAATTTCTTGGGTGCTTTGAAAAATATGCAAACTTATTGTGATAGAGAATAATAGAAATATGAGCACATGATTCAGCATTACAAACATTCATATTACTATTTGTTCACAATTCAATTCATTATAACATGTGAAATAAATTATACCACTTATTGTGAGCAAGTATGAAAGAAATTTTATAATCTATTATAGCATCATTTGAGAAACGTGAGCAACTTGTTGCAATTTGCTTTCACATGTTGTAGACCATTCTTGTGAATAGAATTTTTTTAGATTTTCAGTAAGGGATGAAGCATGTATGAGTAACATGGGCAACACCATTTCATGTTATTGGATGTTGGATCACATAGATACTTATTGTCTAGAGCATGAGAAACTTATGCATTTTTTCCATTTGCATGAGAAAGTAAGGGATGCAACATGTATGGCTAATATGGGAAACACTAATGTTGGAAACAAGTTAAATCTAGACCAATGATGCATTGAACAAAGAGGGGATAATATCTCAAAATTGGTAGAACACTCCAACAATAAATGGAAAGTCTTAGGTTCAAGTCTTAGTTTGTCCATATGAGTTGTAGGTCAACATATGGTATCAAAGCTAGACTAGGAGCCTCATAACTTGTATTGTGGCTTAAGAAAGATGTTGGAAATAAGCCACTTGGGCTAATAATGGGTTGGCCAAAGAGTGGCCAATAGCTCAATTGGAAGAGCACTCTAACAAAAAGGAAAGGTCTTAGGATTGAGTCCTAGATGGTCCATATGAGTTTTAGCTAAACAACTAATTCATGTTCTTGGATGTTATTTCAAGTGTATGTTTATTATTGAGAACATGGTTAGGTTATAGTGATCTATTTTCACAAGTTGTAAGCCATTTAAGTAAAAAGGAAACAAGCAATTTTATTCCATTTTCATGATCAAGTAATATATGACGCATGTAGGGTAACATGGACAACATAAGTTTATATTCTCAGAATTGTATCACATGTATTCTTGTTGTAAAGAGGAAACAAGCAATTTTATTCCAATTTCTTGATCAAGTAGAAGATGAAGTATGTAGGGTAACATGGACATCATAAGTTCATATTCTTGGAATTGTATCGCATGTATTCTTGTTGTTGAGAGCATGGGAAACTTGTATCAGTTTATTTTCTTATGTTGTAAGCTATGTCTATGAAGAGGAAAATGATAATTTTATTCCATTTGAATGAGAAAGGAATAAACCATATATGGGTAAAATGGGAAATACTAATGCATGTTGGTTTTTTATTACATGCATACTTATTTTTGAGAGGATAGGAAATATTATAAAAATCATTTTTGGGTGTTATAAGTGTTGGTCCTTGCAATTGGAATAGCAACTAGGTTCTAAAGACTCAGCTCGGAGATTAAACATCCTTACTGAGCAGCTACATTTCTTGTAGCAAAGGTTCATTTACTTTATCGACCAAGGACGCAAACTTGAAATGGGTCAGCACTGTATGTGCACTTAAGCTCAAATTGCAACCATTTTACTCTACTGCTGGTAAAGGAAATTCTCTGAAACAAATATGCAGAAACAGGATGACTTAATACTTTATTAAAACTCACAATTGAAAATAACTTAAGCAAATACTACTATTGACAACGTTCTGGACGAAGAACATGAACTACTCTACCTTCTTTGGCTGCAGGAATAGACACAAGAATTATTTCCAGTGGCTACAGGAACAGTCGAATACCAAAACAACAACTGTAATAAAACAAAAATTAGCTGAAAAACACACAGGAACTACTCACCAAGTGGGCTCCCTTGATTGAGTATATCCAGAACTCAGATAATAACTGATAAATTTAGAATACAATTATTTTAATTTACTTCAGATTGACTGCACATACATAAGTCTGAAAAATGAATACTACTAACTCTATGGTCATTCTCTCTTACTCCCGTGAGGAGATAGAGACCTTTATTTATAAGAAAAATTATAACAAGCTCCTAACTAATCAACCCATGTCCCAGAGGAATAGGTGAGAAGGATTTATTACACTAGAAGAAGAAGTCAACACATAAATGCAGAACAACAACAACTATTCTACTACTGAGAAAATATAGCGTAAACTCCTTCCTGGATTTATGTTCCATCAGGAACAATCATGAATGCTCCATTGATCGCTCTGCTGAGGAAGTGGTCAATTGGTTATGACCTTCTTCAATGCTGCTCCACTTTGACTGGGTCTGCATCCAATGATATATTGATGTGTATTTAAACTGCAAGCTTAGTCATCTTTTCATCTTAGCTGACCTTGCATCATGGCGTTAATGTGCACAAAAACATGTGTATCCATTAATGTTAACATAGCATAAATTAAACCATATTAATTTAAATAATTTGCATAGATTAATTGATATATAAAGATCATTAGACAACAACCTTAGGTCTAGAATGAATCAGGTCCAGAAATACTAGAAAAAGATGTCAACAAGTTTCTGCAATCTCTGCTTTTTCTAACTCCCATTCTCTCTAGAAGGCAAGAGCAGCATCATGACTAGTAAGAAAAGAGGGTGGTTTGTGAACTGGTGCTCTAGGTTTTGACTTCCCAGCTCCGCCTTCTACTTCAATAATCTTCCATGCAACAGAGGCCAAGTTGTCAAGCCCATCCAAGCCCATACCTTCCTGTGGCTATTCATGAGGAATTTCTTCCTCTTTATCTCCTTCTTTACTAGGTTCCTTAGGTTCCTAAGCCTCCCACGGCTCCACAAGTGAGGTCGAAGAAATAACATCCTGGTAAGGACTGCTCGATTCTTGCTCTGGGGAATCAACAGAATGCTAGCACTCGGCTGCTCTAACTGTTTTTTATTTTTTAGGTTTTCTTCGGAGCCTGTCGCTTCTTCTCAAAGGCATTTCTTCGGTGACTACAAGATGGTTTTCTGTATCCAAATCTTCGGGTGTTTCCATAGCTTCCTCAGTGGCTGCAGGAGAATCTTCTTTTGCAATTCTTCTTTTCTTTGTTAAAGGAGGGACGAAATCCACACTTTTTCCTTTCTCCTTCTTCTCCATGTCAACTTATTTCTCTTTACCTTTCTCCTTTTGTGCATCAACCCTAGTTCTTATTAGGGTTTGTGATGGAACCCTTGCTGAGGTTTCTGATGCTTCTAACAAGGTTTCTTCTATCGAGGGTTCCTCTACTGCAGGAACATCCTCAACTGGTGACATCTTGGAGGATGAGGGTTCAAGGGCAGGACCAAGTCCTTGTAAATTTTCCCCTTCTTGAGATGGGGGATGTTCTACTGGACCCATATTATTTACCCTAAACCTTCTAACTTTTACAAATTCATCCCAGGCCATCTGGGAAACATCTCTCAAAAACCTTTCAACCAACAATTTGATCAAACAATGATGAGTAACAGAGTGAGGCCTACCTTTTTGTGTCTCTGTTGCACTGATGGAAAGAAGATTATACAATACATTAGGAACATTCATTCTCCTCCCATGGTGTAGATGACTCAAGAGCTTAAGATGGTGGGAATGCAGGCATGAGAATCTCCCTTTGTAAGTCAAATATTTCATGATATATAATGCTATTGCTTTCCATTTGGGGGGAAGGGATTCTCATCTGGTCCCCTGCTTATCTGTTGCCAAAGGTGGGTCAACTGGTCGCATAAATTATGCCCTCACACTTTGTGCATCCTTTGTTTCAGGGTATTTTCCCCCATCTACTGACAACCCTGTTACCTCTGCATTTCGCTCTTCTGTAGCAACAACTCTCAACCCTTTCACTCGAGCTTCCTCATCATTAAATGTATGGGTGAATTCTCTTGCAATATCCTCATTGAGCTCAGTTAGCTTCAAAAAATAATCTAGCCAGCCACTATCTCGGAATTCAGGTTCACAAACTTGATCTTGCAAAAGGGCATCATGCACTGTAGGTTCATGGCAAACTGGCGGACCACCCATTGCAACACTGGCACTCACAAATCACCACTTGCAGAAATATACCCAAGTCTAAACTCTGCAAATTCTTAAAAGAAAATATGCTCTGCTTGCAAATAACCCAGCCACAATTTCAAAATAATGAAAGGCAAGCAAAGAGAAACAACGGGGGCAGAAGGTATAGCAATAAGAACATAGTACATAATGTCACATCAAACCGAAATAATTTTAAATTTAAACTTTATTTAAAATGACATAAGAATTATCCATGAGAATAATTCACTATCGTACTTTCCCCCCCAACCTAAGGTGTAACAGGTGTCCACACATGCGGTGAATGATTGAAAAGAATACTATGCAAATTCCATTATTACACAATATGGTTTAATAAATGTATGCAACAAAAAATAAATCCACACGAGTGTACCTGTTATCGTGCCATAATGACAGTAGTTGGGGAAATCCATCATGCATGAAGTCAATCTGGTATATATGACAAGAGAAGTGGAGAAATGAATGACATGGAATGATATGGAAGAGTGATTAGCGAGTACGAAAATAGAATATTGATTGTGAAGAAGGGTACTTCCATAGGATACATAAGTATCTATTATGATTGTGCAAAAGAAAAAGAAAATTAGGAAGAAGGTGGGACGGCAAGGCCGCCTTCTTTCGTTGCAGGAATCCTAGCACCTTTCGAAATAGTGAATTTCTACAGGAACTCCTCTTTGGAAAGCGGCTTATGATAGAGGCACAAACGATGATCATTAACCAACAATTTGAATTTTGCAGGATCAATATTGGCCAATCGTACTGCACCATTTGAAAATGTTTCAATCACCTCATAAGGCCCTAACTAGTGCATCTGCATTTTGCCCAAATTATCCTTATACCTGGAGTCATATAGAAGGGCCCAATCTCCTAGTTTAAATGCTTTGTCTTTGATATATTTATTATGCCATTTCATGCATTGATTCATAATTGTTTCTGTGTGTTGCAGGGCAAACTTCCTAATTTCATCTAAGGCATTAAGCTCCAGGATCCTATCCTATTGAGATGCATAAAGAGTCATATCCAAGGCTATGGTTGTTCTAAGTGTTTTGTGCTCAAATTCCACAGGCATCATAGCTAATTTTCCATACACCATCTCAAAGGGTGTAAAACCTGTTGTCATTTCCATGTGGTCCTATGTGCCCAAACTGCTTCAAACAATCTACTAGACCAATCCTTTTGATGAAGGGATACTGTTTTGGTCAGTATAGATTCAATCTTCTCATTGTTGATTTTAGCTTGTCCATTTGCTTGAGGATGGTAGGGGGTTGAATTTCTATGCCTTATATTATATTCACTGACCAAGGTTGTAATCAAATAGGAAGTAAATTGTGCCCCTTGATCAGTCACTATCTCCCACGGAACTCCATATCTTGTCAAGATTTCCTCATACAAAAATGTTGCTACCTTGTTATCTTTGGCATGCTTGAATGCTTTTACCTCGACCCATTTTGTAACATAGTCACTACACACTAGAATGTATGATCTACTATTTGAGGGTGGGTCAATTGGCCCAACAAAATCTAACCCCCATTTGTCAAATGGTGTAACAACTACTTGTGGATGCAAATGCATCTCATCAGACTGAGTAGGTCTTCCCATCCTCTGACATCTATCACACTTTCTGGTATACTTGGTTGAATCTCTGTGCACAGTCGACCAATAATAACCTATATTTAGGATCTTTATAGTTGTTCTCTTGGCAGCAAAGTGTCCTCCACAAGGCTCGTCATGACAGGAATGAAGGATATCATAAGTTTCATCTTCTCAAACACACCACCTCGTAGCTTGATCTGGCCCTGTATAGAATAAGCAATTTGCTATCCATGAAAAATTGAAACTCTTTTCTATAAGTAACCTTCTTTCTTTGGGTGAGAAATGAGGAGGAATTTTGTTAGCTGATATGTAATTAGCTATATCAACATACCATGGAGTGTGCACATTAATTGAAAATAAATGCTCATCTGGAAAGGAATCGTTAATGGTTGCAGGATCATCCTTTATTTGAATTCTGGACAAAAAGTCTGCTACAACATTTGCCTTACCTAGCTTGTTGATGATAATGATGTCAAATTCCCACATCAATAATAACCACTGTGCCAATCTGCTAGAAATAGAACTTTTATTCATAAGGTATTTGATGGCTGCATGATCAATATGCACAAATATCTGATAGCTAGTGATGTAGTGTCTAAAATTGTTGAGGGCATAGATAACAACTAACATTTCCCTTTATGTGACAACATAATTTAGTTCAGGTCCCTCCAAATTTTTGCTAATATAATAAATTGCACTAAAACTCCTTGTTTTTGTCCCAAGTTTGCTCCAATTGCAAGATCTAATGCATCTGTGTGAATGTGAACAGGGAAAGACCAATCAGGTCCTTTGAGCACATGAGCTTGAGTTAGAGCTCCCTTGAGTTTGTAAAATGCCTCTTCACATGTTGGTATCCATTCAAACTCAACATCTTTTGTCAAGAGAGAATATAGCAGTCTTTCCATCTTACTCAACTCCTTTATAAATCTTCTATAGTACCCTGCATGGCCTAATCTCACATCCTTTTATTTTGCAGGGGCAGGGAGGTTAATTATTACCTCAATTTTGGCAGGGTCAACTTGAATACCCACCTCAGAAATACAATGTCCCAATAATATCCCTTCTTGCATCATCATGAAGCATTTTTCATTATTTAGGGACAAATTATGATCCTCACACTGCTACAACACTTTGCCAAGATTTTGCAATGCTTCCTCAAAAGTAACCCCATAAGCAGTGAAATCATCCATATATATTTCCATGCAATCATGAGAAATATCTGAGAACATACTGAGGACAACTCTCTGAAAGGTTGCACTAGCATTGCACAAACCAAATGGAAGAACTGAATAGGCATGTGTTCCCCAAGGACAGGTGAAGGTTGCCTTTTCCTAGTCTTCTGGAGTAATTCTAATTTGATTGTAACCACTAAACCCATCCAAAAATGAAAATTATTGTTTTCCTGATAAAGAATCCAATACCTGATCAATGAAAGGAAGTGGGAAATGATCTTTCTTAATAGCAGTGTTGACCTCTCTATAGTCCACACAAACTCTCCATTTACCTCCTTTTTTAGGGATTATAACCAGAGAAAATACCTATAAACTGTCTAATACAGGGTAAATGAACCTTGCATTAAGTAATTTTTGTAATTCTTCCTTGACTATTTCCCTTAATGCAGGATTAATCCTTCGCTAAGGTTGTCTAACTGGCTTACAATTTTCTCTGATATAAATCCTATGAGTACACAATTTAGGATCTAATCCCTTCATATCATGATAATGTTGGCAATATGGATGAAGTGATTATGTGTTGCATTGATGTTTTGTCATTGATGTCAACATTATCTATTATGGTTGGTTACCGATAGATAGGTTTTGGTTACCGATAGAAGATCGTGTGTTACCGATAAGGGTTTAAGGTTTAACCGGCAGAGCTTTCACTGGGAAACCTTGACAAGATGTGCGAGTGGTGTTGGTGCGACTTCTAGATGGAATTCGGGATGCAGAAGGTGGTCCTTGATCGTGCCTCAATTGATTGGAGACATCACTTTGGCGTGGTGGACTCAGATTAGGTCTGGTACCTAAGTTATGGACCAGTATCATATTAACGTGTTCTCTACACGTTACTGAGATGTTTTATGGATTAGTTAATATTGTTTTGGTCTAAAGCCGACATGACATATCATTGTAATATGGATATATGTAATGATTTTATTGTAATATCTTTACGGTGGCTGACCTAATTGGTTTAGGCCTTAGAGCTTGTATAAATTAATGTAAGATCTCATTGTAGATCATGTGTCGTGGACATGGAATGTAATATCATATGCGAAAGAGATTTGGTCGATCATAGGTGATCGAATTGGGTTTAAGTAAGAGGTCAAAGGCCTCCAGTATTGAGCTTAACCGGAACTGTAATTAGGCATGGTAGATGCTATCTCTAGCAGTTCATTCTTCTAGATTGTTGTCCAATTATTTTGAGGTGGTTATAACCTCTCTATAGTCAATGAGACTCTTTTGTAATGAGCAGTACACTCTAGGAAGTGTGCCTTCCTGCATGTGCAGGCCCCTCATTGTATCACATACTTTCTGCAGAAGTATCATCTGACTGTGGGTAGGCTTCCCACCGTGGTTTTTTCCTTTACCGAGTTTTCCACGTAAAAATCATGGTGTTATGTGGTATGGTTTCATTGTTTTAATTCTCTGTTTCATTCTTAAGTTTTATTGTTTACCGGTATCTGTTTCTGCTATTCCAGTATTCAATGTTTATTTGCTCCAATCAAAGGTTATAAAGTGGTTTGATTAATATAATATGTTAACAACTAATTCACCCCCCCCTCTTAGTTGTTCACCGGTTAGCATAACAATTGGTACTAGAGTTTTGGTCCTCTTTTGCAGAAGCTTAACCGCTTGAGGTAGATCCTATGGCAGCTAATACTTCAAATCCACCAGCAACTATTTTCAGAAGAGAAATCGCTAAGCTTGATGGAACAAATTATGGGATATGGAAAATCCGAATGGAGACTCATCTTAGATGTCATGGCAAGGATATTTGGGAGATCACTGAGAAAGGATATACACCTTATGATCCGGCATCTGGCAATCTTGCTCCTGCAGACTTGGACATGAATATTGAAAATGATTGTAGAGCTAGAGAAGCCCTCTTGTGTGCACTTACTGATCAAAATTTTATGGGATTAACTGATAAATCATCGGCAAAGGCTATGTGGGATAAATTGCAAACTCTAAATGAAGGTGATCCTACTATCAAAATTGCTAAACTTGATGGTTATCGGGTAAGCTATGAGAACTTGAAGATGGAAGATAATGAAAGAATTGCTACATTTATGGAAAGAGTAAATGAAATTGTCATGGGAATTCAATATTGTGGAGAATCTCTGAGTGAAGATGAAATAGTTTCCAAAGTCTTGAGAGCCCTTCCACTGGCTTACAAGATGAAGGCAACTGCAATTAATGAATTGAGAACAATGAAAAACACTTCTGTTAACAGAGACATTTTGATTGGGAAATTATCTTCTTTTGAGCTTGAAGAATTTGGACCTTCTCGAGCTGCAAAATCTAAACCTGTTTTTCATGCATCATCATCTACCAGCAAAAGTGATTGGAAAGCCTTATTGTAGCGTCCTAAAATTGCGACACTTGCAATTTCGACTACATTTTAGTCTTCACGATAGCGACGCAACACGCAACCTGAATGGAGACCCCAAAACTTGCTCACGACACTGAAAACTGCATTTTTCAAGCACCATTGGCCTGAACCTCCTTGCACCCTGCTGCCCCGGGAGGTGGGACCAGAGCGCCTAGCGCCCTAGTCCTCCAGGACCATGGCGCCCAGCGCCCTGGTCCCTGGGTCCTATTTTGGGCCCGGTTTCCTAAGTGGTATCGGGTCTTTTCGTTTGCAATTTGGAAAATTACATTCCCTGGTCGGCCTAAGGTCGGGAAAATCAGTCTATCAGCCCTAATTGACAAGTATATAAACTACATTCTTCTCTCTCATTTGGGATAGATGAAGAGGATATGTGTACAAAGCGTGGAAATTATACTCAAGCATTCAAGCATTCAAGCATTCAAGCAATTGATCATTCCAAGTCTCCATTCAAGGCTAAGTGTTGCATTCAAGACAAGGATTCAACCATTGAAGAGGAGATCACATACTACATGCTACAACATACAACATCTAAACCTTCGCACATAAGGATACAAACATCCTTAGAACAAGGTATTAGTACTTGTTTTACAGTCATTTACATTTACAGCTCTTGCTCATTTCTTGGTTAATTCCAAAACCGGGGTTTGACCTAAAGGCAAACCCCTAATCCCTAACCCCCCAATCGTCTTCGCTTTTCTGTGTGTAGGTTGCAGGTATGCGACTGAAATTGAAGATCTGGAATCCTTGTGCAGAGACGAACAGATCTCCCTTCGTTTCGCGGATTTTTCGGAGGACCGTGGCGCCGGGCGCCATCGTCCCAACAACTTTTGCTCAAATTTGCAGGACAGCGCCGTATCGACATTTTACTGCTAATTCCAGGTCCGCAGCTTCATCCTATAACCCGAACTCAGTTTATAAGCGAATCTTTATGACTTTCTATGCATCCTTAGCTTAATTTCCTTAATCAACATTCTTTACAAAAGAGGGTAGCCTTGCTTTCCTAACCCTTGAAATTCATTTAGCATCCAATCTTACATCGTGTGGGATTGAATCTTATGAGTTTCAACCCCTCTTTTGAATGTAAAGTCTTCCCCCTAAGTGAAAACCCATCGAATCCTAGCGAACCTCCCTTCTCTCTCCTTGGAGTTAGAAGAGGGGAGACCAACTAGGGTCCGACCGCGATTTTCCGCTTTACATTTTGGTGAACCCGACGTGAACATCCTTTCTGATTTTTCATGCTTAGATCTGAAAAAATTGATTACATTTCCATGTTTGATCTTTTGCAAAGTTTTAGAGGTGATTGCATTAAAACCCTAAAATTTCTTTTTAGTAATTAAACTTGCGAAATGTCTAAATGTTAATGCTTGTTTCAGATCTGTCCTTCTATTACAAATTATCAATTCATATTTGTGCTTTAATTCTGAAAATTAAGTGGTTAAAAGTCAAAACCCTAATTTTTGAAATCCTCTTGATTCAACCTTTGTCCGACAATTTGACCGATCAAAACATCTCCAAATCAGTTGTAACTTTGGATTCCGCAATAAAATCACAATATCTTTCATCCCTGAAAATTTGGAAAAAAGTTGCGAGGACCGTGTTGCACTCCGAGCGCCATCGTCCCCGACATTTTTTCCAAAATTTCGGGAGCAAGATCTTGCTGTATTTTCCTGCTAAAATCCAGAATTTTGGCTGATTTTGTCAATTATAACACTTTCAAAATTACAGTCAAAGTTGGTCTTGTGATTGCTTGGTCTAAGGCTCCTAATCATTCAAAAATTATCGAAACTGAAATTTTGTGTCAAAATTGTGTTCTTACTGTCTTAGATCCGAAAATTGTATTTGCATTCATTCGAAATATCAGTGCTTTATTCAAATATTTGCATTTTGTGACTTTTGAAATTAAGTGCCTAATTACAACAACTTTGATTTCCGCTTTCAAAATTGAATTTTGCGTGAAATTGAGTCAATTTTCAAATTTCAAAATTTGCATTGCTCTTGACATTCCCTCTAAAATCATAAAATTCAAAATTTCAGTTTCCCTCTCTTTTTCAAAATTCAAATTTTGCATTTTTCGACAATCTTGATAGGGTTCAATTTTGAATTTGCAACTTTAATTTGGCCTATCTACAGATCGTAAAATCCCTCAATTTTTTCAGATTAGCTCTAAAATCATCATACCTTTCATCCCTGCAAATTTCGAAAAAAGTTGCAAGGACCGTGTTGCACTCCGAGTGCCACGGTCCCGAACATTTTTTCTGAAATTTCGGGAGACTGTTGTGATTGCATTTAACAGCTTAAATCTGGAAGATTGGCTGGTTTTACTGAAAATTGCTACCTCTAAAATCAAAATCTTCTCTCTCTCTCTAGTGCATGAGTTTTACAACAATAAGCCCTACTTACACTATTCCCGTTAGACGAAGCCGTAGAATTAAGTCTTTCCGAGGTTTAACTACCGAGGAGATGGAACCTAATTTGAGTAGCCTTTTTAACAAGGACATGGGTAATTCCTCTAATCCTCCTAATGATGAAGAAGCTCCCCATGAAGTTTCTGTTGAACAACTTTCCAAATTGGATAACCAATTTGACGATTTTCACCAATGGATGTCTCATGAGTATCCCGATAGTCAAGCTCTTCCTTTAATTGAGGGTCTAAAACATATGCTTCAAAGTGATAAGAATGGAATTGATGTTTTACGTGGTATCGCACACATTGTGGATTCGAATGTGATGCCTATGAAGAGTTGTGCTGAATCTTTAGGTTATACACAACCTCCTACACAAGTCAATCATTCTATTCCTTTGACCACTTCTATTGCTAGTATACCTACCTTTACATCGAACATCATGGCTACCTCTATACAAGACATTCCTCCTGTGATTACCAGTCATGGGAGCAATCCTCCTTCTTCAATTAACCCTATTCCTTCATTTAATCCGACTTCTTCATTCATTCCTTCAATAAGTGTTCCTATTACATCTTCACAAATGAACATGACACAAGGGGGCAATTCATTTAACCATTCCATTCCTCCTTGTAGTGTTCCTCCTATCCAATCATCCCCTATGGTTGACTATCATAGGGTCCCACCACCTTACTCTTTACCATCTTTCAATAACATCACACCTCCATCTCAATCTAACACACCTAATATGAACTCTTCGACTGAAGCTACCATTAATAATCTTGCACAAACTGTCTCTTCTTTACAGCAACAAATTGCCTCTATGAATCAATCTAAGTTTAGTGTGCCCACATTTGATGTTGCGAGCCCACTTTCTCTTGACATTGTTCGAGTTATTCCTCCTAAGCATGTTGAAATCCCGCATTTGGAACTTTATAATGGTAAAGGAGATCCTCTAACACATGTTAAGACTTTTCAAACAATATGTACTGATTTTGCTTATGACCAAAGGTTGCTTGCAAAACTATTTACTAGAACATTAAGAGACAAAGCCCTACAATGGTATTGCTCGTTGCCTTCTTATTCTATTACTTCTTTCGAACAACTTGCAAATGCTTTCATTCAACAATTTCAAAACAATATAAGTCCTAAAGTTACTTTGATTGATTTAATGCATTGTAAACAAGGTGTTAAAGAAAAAGTGACTGATTTCATTGGTAGATATAAGCATTTGTATGCTCAAATTTCTTTTCCAGTGCCTGATAATGATATTCAAAGAATCTTTATTTCTAATTTGCAAAAAGATATTCGAGACAAACTTCTGTTTTCTGAGTTTACTTCTTTCCAACAGTTGTGCGCCACTCTTCACAATTATCAATTGACTGTGAGTCAAATGGAACAATCACATCCTATGGCTCCAAGTGATAAGGGTGATAGCAGTCAACAACCATTTGGGAAGTTTAAACCGAACAGAGATTCCATCAAATTCAATGAAAACATCATCAACAACAATGTGAATGCAGCATCAGGTGTGCCTCCTATTTCTAAATTTTTCAAGAAAGAAAGAAAATATACTCCTTTGAATGAATCATTGCATGATATTATGAATAAGTTATTGGGACAAAATGTGCTTACCCTTCCTCCTATAAGACAAATTGATCCTGCAAAGATTACTTCACCTTATTTTGATCACAAAGCTTTTTGTCACTTTCATCGTCAGCCTGGGCATGATACTGAAAAATGTTTTTCTCTAAAGGGTAAAATTCAAGATTTGATTGATAATAATACTATTTCTGTTTCTGGAGTGAATGATAAAGGCAACACACATCTGTAGCTCCTCCTAACCAAAATCTTCAGATTTTTACTGATCCATTACCTTCTCATACTTCTCATACTTCTAATGTGATTGAGGCTAATGATTCCTCTTTCTCATCTGATGGTCTTGTGTCTATGACTCCGAATGTGATTAACTTTGTAGAGCAGCAAGAAAACCCTAAAGAACCTTCCATCACATTTGATTCTAGCAAAACCATTAGGGCACCTGATGGTCCTTTATACATAGTTGCAAAAGTCAAGAATATGCCTTGTCGTGGAGTGCTTATTGATCCTTCGTGCATGGTTAATGTTATTACTGAAGAATTTCTTTTTACTTTGCAATTGAATCAAGTGATCTATGACAAAACAGATGTGATTGTGAAACTATTTGATGCATTTTCTTCTACTGCAATTGGTTCTATTACATTGCCTATTGAGGTCCATAACAAATCCCTTGATGTGAACTTTGCTATTATTCCTTCTTCCGAACAATTTCGTGTGAAGCTTGGCTATCCTTGGCTATCTTCCATGAAAGCTATTGCTTCTCCTATTCATAAGTGTTTAAAATTTCCCCATAATGGTGAAGTTGTTACTGTCAATCATAGTCTCTTTAAACCAGCCGAAAGAACCTCTAGTGTTCCTATTGATTACTTTTGGCCCAAACAATTCCAATCTCTTCCTCCGCGAAGTGATCATCTTTTCAAATCTTATCAAAAGTGGAAAACAGATATGATCCTATCTCTAAGTAAACCTAGAACACCTAAACTTGACATTCCTATCATTCTTGAGAAGGAAATTCTTCCTTTGAAAGACAAAACTAATGTCTTTCCCCAAGAAGATTCCCAACCCGTCCCTATGGATGCGACTATGTCTATACCTAATAAACTTCCTAAGAGTAGACCTATACCTCCTCGTCATGATGGACTTGGTCTTCTCCCTACACCAAAAACTCCTCCTTTATATGGAGCAGTTCCTCCTCCTGCCTTCTATAGAGAGAAGAGACCTTCTTCTTCTCCTATTATCCAGCCTAAGAGACCACAACCTAAACACCCAAGTGATAGGGATGAGAACATTCCTCCTCCTCTATCTTCTACACTTCCTACTAAGACTAGACGTAATCGTTCTGCACGGGAACGTCGACGAAAGCGTCGTCTTAGGGCTCAAGCAGCTACTTCTCAAACTTTGCAATCTCCAAAAACACCTTCAACAAACATTATTCCATTTTCTCCTCAGCCGGATATTGAGCCTAAATCTCCTAAACATAAGATGCATGATGGTCTTGATCCTGTGCGAGTTAAAGATCCTATTTTTATAAATCTTGATATAGATGAAAATGTTATGCATGATGAAAATGTTACTCCTCTTGCTTCTGATAGTGAATATGAACTTGTTGATGTTGATAACCATTTATCTAATGAATTTTCTAAAGCACTTATCCTAGCTCCTAGACAAGAACAATGTGGCTTGGAACATGAACATAGCCCTTGTTTGGATCTTGTGATAGCTCCATCTGCTGTGTTGGATGTTCCTCCTCTAGCGTGTTCCCTGCCTTCCCGAAACATTGATCAGCAAGATCGGGGGGTAGATGACATGCTAGACTAGTTACATTAGCATGGCAGATTCTCTCCCCCTCCCTTTTGTTACTTCTTCTATATGTTATTCTCATTCTTCTATTTGTCGTCCTTAGTGTTGTCTACTTGAGGACGATGCAAAGCATTGAGATCTCTTGATCTCTCTCATGTTGACTCAAAAGACACATGTGTTCCCTTCTTCTAGGTTACCTTCCTTGATTGGGGAATGAAGAACAATTATGCATACATACATATGATATATATACATGACTTATCATACAGCATACTGACCCCGAGGAAAGCGAAGTCACCTCGTGCTTTGTGTTTTGTGTCTATTATCCTTGGGTTTATCTCACACTTGGGGGCTAAATCTTTGCGATAACGTGCTCCTTTTTCCTTTCTCATTTCTTATGTGTATCACTACGTTAAAACAATCACCCCCGTTGAGGCGTGTGCGATCGCTTTAACGTAGGGGGGCATACACCTTGTCTATCCTTTCAAAGATACTTGAAAACTTCTTGGCAAACTTAGCTTTGTCTTGAAGATTTTTGGTATTTCTTTTGCATGACTCATAGTGAGGGAACCTTACTACTGACAGTCATGGTTCTTCCTCGTGATCTTCCCTTTTACTTTGTCAATCGAAGTTGTAAGATCCTTAGTCCACTGGGGGCTTGGTGTATCTTGCCTCCTTGACGTGGTGAAAGTCTTTCAACGTTGTTTCCTTGTACTTTACCGGAAGTATGAGCATACATACTCCCGCTAAAGTGGGGGCTAAATGTAGCGTCCTAAAATTGCGACACTTGCAATTTCGACTGCATTTCGGTCTTCACGATGGCGACGCAACACGCAACCTGAATGGAGACCCCAAAACTTGCTCACGACACTGAAAACTGCATTTTTCAAGCACCATTGGCCTGAACCTCCTTGCACCCTGCTGCCCCGGGAGGTGGGACCAGAGCGCCTAGCACCCTGGTCCTCCAAGACCAGGGCGCCCAGCGCCCTGGTCCCTGAGTCCTATTTTGGGCCCGGTTTCCTAAGTGGTATCGGGTCTTTTCGTTTGCAATTTGGAAAATTACATTCCCTGGTCGGCCTAAGGTCGGGAAAATCAGTCTATCAGCCCTAATTGACAAGTATATAAACTACATTCTTCTCTCTCATTTGGGATAGATGAAGAGGATATGTGTACAAAGCGTGGAAATTATACTCAAGCATTCAAGCATTCAAGCATTCAAGCAATTGATCATTCCAAGTCTCCATTCAAGGCTAAGTGTTGCATTCAAGACAAGGATTCAACCATTGAAGAGGAGATCACATACTACATGCTACAACATACAACATCTAAACCTTCGCACATAAGGATACAAACATCCTTAGAACAAGGTATTAGTACTTGTTTTACAGTCATTTACATTTACAGCTCTTGCTCATTTCTTGGTTAATTCCAAAACCGGGGTTTGACCTAAAGGCAAACCCCTAATCCCTAACCCCCCAATCGTCTTCGCTTTTCTGTGTGTAGGTTGCAGGTACGCGGCTGAAATTGAAGATCTGGAATCCTTGTGCAGAGACGAACAGATCTCCCTTCGTTTCACGGATTTTCCGGAGGACCGTGGCGCCGGGCGCCATCGTCCCGACAACTTTTGCTCAAATTTGCAGGACAGCGCCGTATCGACATTTTACTGCTAATTCCAGGTCCGCAGCTTCATCCTATAACCCGAACTCAGTTTATAAGCGAATCTTTATGACTTTCTATGCATCCTTAGCTTAATTTCCTTAATCAACATTCTTTACAAAAGAGGGTAGCCTTGCTTTCCTAACCCTTGAAATTCATTTAGCATCCAATCTTACATCGTGTGGGATTGAATCTTATGAGTTTCAACCCCTCTTTTGAATGTAAAGTCTTCCCCCTAAGTGAAAACCCATCGAATCCTAGCGAACCTCCCTTCTCTCTCCTTGGAGTTAGAAGAGGGGAGACCAACTAGGGTTCGACCGTGATTTTCCGCTTTACACTTATATGCAAAGGAATTGGAAGATATGAGGAAAGAGGATGAAGAATTTAAGCAACTTGAAGCTTTATTTGCTAGAAGGGTACCTAAAGGACCGACAGGAAGTAAGTATGAAGGAAAAGAACCTTTTAAATGTTTTGCATGTAATAAGATTGGTCATTTTGCATCTAGATGTCCTGAAAGGAATGCAAGATTTGAAGAAAGAGTTAAGAAATCATTTAAGCCTAATCAGAACAGATATAGATTCAAGAAAAGTAAACAATGCTACATAGCGGATGAGGAAGGAGTAAGTGATGACTCTGAGGATGAACCAACAACAAACTCTACTAGTGGATTTGACAATGAAAAGGAATGGGTGTTCTATGCTTTAAAGGAAGAAGAACTGGAACCGGCTATCAAGAATGAAGAAAAGGCTGTGGTAGCAAAATTTGAAGACAAGGATGAATGGGTTATTGATAGTGGATGCTCACATCATATGACTGGAGACAAAAGAAAATTTTTGTCCTTGCAAGAATACAATGGCGGTCAAGTCAGATTTGGAGATGACAAAGCATGTATGATCAAAGGTAGAGGTATTATTTCTCTGGAATGGCAAGCATAATACTAATAATGTCTATTATGTAGAAGGTTTAAAACATAATCTTTTAAGTGTTGGTCAATTGGTGGACAAGGGTTTCCAACTTCAGTTTAAAGATAGAAAATGCAAAATCATTAACAAAATTGGTTTGGAGATTGTAACCGGTACTAAAACTGGAGGTAATATCTTTAACTTGAACAATAGTAATAAGGCATGTTTGACTGCTCATATTGATGAGAGTTGGTTATGGCATAAGAGGTTGTGTCATGTTAATTTTGATTGTATTGTTAAGATCAGTTCAACAAAGGCAGTTAGAGATATACCTAAGATTATAAAGCCTCATAATTATGTATGTAAGGAATGTCAATTGGGAAAGCAAGTTAGAGCTTCTTTTAAGAGCATACATGATAAATCTAATGATGTGCTTGATTTGATTCACACTGACTTATGTGGTCCAGCAAGGACTAGAAGCTTTCAAGGTGATAGGTATTTCATGCTGATAATTGATGACTATTCTAGAATAATGTGGGTGACTTTTCTTAGGGAGAAGTCTGAAACTTTTGAGAAATTCAATATCTTTAAAGCAAAGGCGGAAACAAAAACTGGGTTGAAAATTAAATGTTTGAGATCAGATCAAGGCGATGAGTTCACTTCTCATGAATTTAATAGTTATTGTGAGACAAATGGAATTAGGAGACAGTTATCTGCACCTCGGAGTCCTCAACATATTGGAGTAGTGGAAAGAAAGAATAGAACCATTTTGGATGCAACAAGAACTATGATGATGGAAGCCAAATTGCCTCACATCTACTGGAGAGAAGCAGTGAGTACAACAGTCTACACATTCAACAACGTTCACATCAAAGGTAAAACCGGTAAGACCCCTTATGAATTATGGTTTGGACATACACCTACTGTTAAATATTTTAGAATTTTTTGAAGTAAATGTTATATCAAAAATGATGATTCAATTGGGAAGTTTGATCCTAGATGTGATGAAGGGATATTTCTTGGATATTCAATTAAAAGCAAAGCATATAGATGTTATAACAAAATATTGGAGAAATTGTGGAGAGCGCAAATGTGAAAGTGGATGAACAATACATAAATCAATCTATATCATATGACAGGGAACCGACAGCGGAAATGATCATAACTAAACCGGCAATGCCTCAACCGGTACAAGACACTGAGATAGTTACACCAGTACAATCAAAAAATTCAACTATGACTAATGATTAGAAGAGTGAACCTCAATTTTAGAAGACAACAAGGTATGTAAGGTGAAATCATTCTAAAGATCAAATAATTGGAGATAGGAACAAGGGAGTTATGACAAGAAGAAGATTGGCAAATGAAGAGGTATTTTTTAATTTCTCAAATTGAACTGGCATATGTTGTTGAAGCTTGTAAAGACAAACAATGGTTAAAGGCTGTGGAAGATGAATTAGATCAAATAGAAAAGAATGAGACTTGAACTTTAGTTCCCCGGCCTAAAAATAAGAATGTTAGTGGAACTAAATGGGTTTTTAGGAATAAACTAAATGAGGATGGTCAAGTTGTAAGAAACAAGGCTAGATTGGTTTGTAAAGGATATTCTCAAATGGAAGGAATTGATTATGGTGAGACATTTGCACTTGTAGCTAGAATTGAAGTTGTTAGACTATTTCTTGTCTATGCAGCTTATAAGAACTATAAGGTCTATCAAATAGATGTTAAATGTGCATTTTTGAATGGTGAACTTGAGGAAGAGGTATACATTAAGAAGCTTGATGGATTTTCATTGACAAATGATAAAGATATGGTTTGCAAGTTAAGGAAAGCATTATATGGATTGAAACAAGCTCCTAGAGCTTGGTATGCAAGGTTGGATAAATATATTTTGAAGCTTGGTTTTACTAAAGGTAGTGCTAACAATAATTTATATTATAAGATAACTGGTGATGATATTCTGATTATTGAAGTATTTGTTGATGATATCATTTTTGGAGGAGAAGATAAATTGTGTTGGAATTCCCTAATAATATGAAGAATGCTTTTGAAATGTCCATGATTGGTGAGATGAGATTTTTCTTAGGTTTGCAGATTACTCAAATTGACAAAGGCATCTTTATCTATCAAACTAAGTATCTAAGGGAATTGTTGAAGAAGTTTGGCATGGATAATTCCAAACTGGTAAGTAATCCTATGGTAACAAGTGAGAATTATCTATCAAAGACACATCTGCACCAATAAATCCGACAAGGTATAAGTCTATGATTGGTGGCTTGTTATATCTAACTCAGACTAGACTGGATATAATGAATGCAGTTAGTATTGTTTCAAGATATCCAAGTAATCCTAAAGAAAACCAAGAATGTGCAGTAAAGAGGATATTCTGGTATTTGCAAGAAACAACAAAATATGGCTTGTGGTATTCTAGAGATGATAACTTCACTTTATGTGCATATACAGATTTAGATTGGGCAGGAGATACTGATGACATGAAGAACACTTCTGGTGGAGCTTTCTTTCTTGGAAAGAAATTAATTTCATGGATCAGCAAAAAATAGTCATGCATTTCTTTATCTACTGCAGAAGTTGAATATGTTGCAGTAGCAACTAATTGCACTCAAGTCTTGTGGATGAAGCAAATGTTGAAGGATATCAAGGTAAATTATAGTGAACCGGTTGTTATCTATTGTGATAACTCTGCAGCTATTGACATGTCTAAGAATCCGGTATTTCACTCTAAGACTAAACACGTATCAATAAAACACAAGTTTCTGAAGGATAAGGTGGAAGAAAAGGAAGTCAAATTGGTTTATGTGAACACTAAAAAGCAGATTGCAGATATCTTCACTAAACTGTTGTCTAAGGAATCATTTGAGTATTTGAGAGACAGGTTAGGGGTTTTTTCCCCTCCGGCAGAAACTTAATTGATGGAGTAGACCATTAGTCTGATATGCATCATCAACTTTATCCTTTTCTCCGGGTTGATGTAGTGGTGCTACTGCCCAGGGGGAGTAGTCAGCTTTGAGATTCAGAGGCTTATTTTCTTGCTTTGATATTTTTGTCAGATTTCTGGCATTGATGTCAAAGGGGGAGAGATAGTGATGTGAAAAATAAATTCACAACTTTATAGAGATATTATTCACAGGGGGAGAGTTATTGATATTCAGGAGATTGTCGGTTGTCTTCCACAGGGGGAGACTTGTTTGGTAATTCTTGGTACTTAGATGTTTTTTCACATCTAGTGTTGCCATCAATGCCAAAGGGGGAGATTGTTTGCAATATGGATGAAGTGATTATGTGTTGCATTGATGTTTTATCATTGATGTTAACACTATCTGTTATGGTTGGTTACCGGTAGAAGATCTTGTGTTACCGGTAAGGGTTTAAGGTTTAACCGACAAAGCTTTCATTGAGAAACCTTGACAGGATGTGCGAGTGGTGTTGGTGTTGCTTCTAGATGGAATTCAGGATGCAGAAGGTGATCCTTGATCATGCCTCAATTGATTGGAGACATCATTTTGGCATGGTGGACCTAGATTAGGTCCAACACCTATCTAAGTTATGGACTGGTATCATGTTAACGTGTTCTCTACACGTTACCGAGATGGTTTATGGATTGGTTAATATTGTTCTGGTCTAAAGCCAACATGGAATATCATTGTAACATGGATATATGTAATGATCTTATTGTAATATCTTTTAGGTGGCTGACCTAATTGGTTTAGGCCTTAGGGCTTGTATAAATTAATATAAGATCTCATTGTAGATCATGTATCGTGGTCGTGGAATGTAATATCATATGTGAAGGAGATTTGGTCGATCATAGGTGATCGAATTGGGTTTAAGTAAGAGGTCAAAGGCCTCCGGTATTGAGCTTAACCGGGACTGTAATCAAGCATGGTAGATGCTATCTCTAGCAGTTCATTCTTCTAGATTGTTGTCCAATTATCTTGAGGTGGTTATAACCTCTCTGTAGTCAGTGACACACTTTTGTAATGAGCAATACGCTCTAGGAAGTGTGCCTTCATGCATGTGCAGGCCCCTCATTGTATCACATATTTTATGTAGAAGTATCATCTGACTGTGGATAGGCTTCCCACAATGGTTTTTCCCTTTACCAGGTTTTCCACGTACAAATCATGGTGTTATGTGGTATGGCTGCATTGTGTTAATTCTCTGTTTCATTCTTGAGTTTTATTATTTACTGGTATCTGTTTCTGCTATTCTGGTATTCAATGTTTATGTGCTCCGGTTAAAGGTTATAAAGTGGTTTGATTAATATAATCTGTTAACAACTGATTCACCCCCCCCCCCTCTTAGTTGTTCACCGGTTATCCTAACAAATAATCCCATGCAAAGGCCTGTTTATGGGTCTTGAGTAGTTCTGTCAAGGACAATATTTGGTCTGTTGTAAGCTAGCTATTGATATTAAGATATTTTCCTAAAGCAACCTCTACTTGAGTAGTTGACTCATTTTGAGATACTTTAGGTAAACAAGGGGTTTGGATTTCCTGCAGCAGCAAGGTATGAAATATTTTTGTGGCTGCAAGAGAATCCAAAGAACTGGTAGATGGAAGGAGAGTATACAAAGGACATGTTGGCAAACCATGTAACCACTGACTTGTATCATAACATTTTTCTATGATATTAGAGAGAACCTTATCATCTTCCTGGAGTTCCAAGAATGGTTCCCTAGCCAACATCATAAGATGTTGAACATAATTAAGTTTCTCTACTTCTTCTCCTACATCAGGCCATACTACTTGCTCTTGATCAAGTTGCGGTTGTGCAAGAGAATAAAGTACAAGTGTTTTAGTTGTGGTACCATCTGAAATGGTCATATCCCCTGATCTACACCCTATATATGCATCAATTGTAGCAAGCCAAGGTCTTCCCTAAATGATTGGATATCCCCCAGTGTTGCCTTAGGATAGAGTACCATAAAATTACCTGGATATTCCCAAGAATCTAATGTGACAACAACATCCTCAACTACCCATAGGCCGGACAATGGAGCTATCTGCAAGCTGCAGGACTGCTGGAGTAGACCAAAGACTAGTAATACCGAGTTGTTGCATGACATCCTTGGTCATAACATTTATAAATGCTCCTAAATCTATCAAGGCATTCCTAATTTGAGTTTCATTGGTGACTACTTTCACAACAGGATTGCCTAGGTCAGAATACTTAGGGACTATAACGTTTCCTAACATAATGTCTGCCAGTTGTCCCATTACATGGATTGTTTGTGGGTCCTTTTTCTTCCATCTAGGTTTCTTTAAACATGTCTCTTTAATAGCTTTAGCATATATGGGAATATCCTTAATAGCTTGGAACAGTGGAATATTTACACATATATATTTTAATTGATCAATAAGATCAAAAGCTATGTCATCCTGCTACTTAGTCACTTCTACCTGCAATCTTTGTGGAAATGGTGGTGTTCTGACAATATCTGAAGTTTCAAATTGAGGTATCTGTTTAGGATCTGTAGGCTGGTCAGGTGTAGTATCTTGTGCAGTCTCCTCAAATAGTAATTCAATTATAAATGGAGGAGATGGGGCAGGCAAGGTTGTTCCTGACCGTAAGTGAATATCACTTATATTGAGAGAGTATGCAGGATATTGATTAGGATCAGCTGAATAAACTTGTTGATGTTGCTGAAGTTTATTATTAGGATTTGGCACATGTTGTGTTGGCAGTTGAGTTGACTTGGGTGGAGTAGTATTAGCAGCTGGTGGCATTAAAGCTGGTTGTTGGGACTGTTGTGGTGGCTGCAGGAAACCAAAGGATCGTTTTGACCATTGCTGACCTCCCCTCCATTGAGGTGACTACTACCAGTTACCCTGAGGGTGTGACCAATTTCGTTGTGGTTTCTGCCACTGCAAGGAAGGGCTTTGATAATTGGGCCAAGGATTTTGGGAGTTATTCCAAGACTGAGGAGTATAGTTCCCAAAATTTTAGGAATATGTAGGTTGCCAGTGATTTTTTTGTACATTCCCATAAGAACTAGAAAAAGACAATGGATCTTGTGGTGTACATTATCTTGGGGGCCAATGGCCTTTGCTGTGCAATATAGAAGAGTTGTTCATCATCTCCATAAACTGACTTGAAATCTGGAGGAGCCGACTGACTGTCAATTTTAGCAAGGAGCTTACATTTGAAGTCCTTCTTCTTTTGCCTACAATGAGGACACAATTCAGAAACCATTGCCTCTACTTCTTCATGCTTCTTCTTTGCTTGAAGTGTATCCAACTGAGTAGCCATGTTATTAATAATATCCCTCTTAAAATCCTTTTAGCAGATGAGTTATCTCGATCCTTGAAATGGCTGTAGATGCTTTTTCTACCGAAGATCTAGGCCTATAATATCTACCTTTCTTGGCAGAAGCCTTGGAGTTTTTTTGACAGATCTTCCTGATGTCATCCCTTTGAGTTTGAGTAATGTCTCCTCCTCCCATGAGGTCTAATTATTCAACAGAGTCATCACTAATTCCCATTAGAAAAATCAATTTCAAGGATTCTTCACTCAAGGCATTATGCTTAGATTTCTTAACACTGAACAAAAAGTGGAGAGTGAGAAGAAATATAATAGAGACTCTGGCATGATACTGTACTATTTTTGAACCTTTAATACAATCAGTTGTTTTCCTTCGCATATGTGTTGTGAGTTATTTCATTTTCTATAGGCAGTTTTTGTGATATTATATAAAGGAGATATGGTTATTCATATTCTTATAGTGAATTCTAT
Organism: Cryptomeria japonica; assembly: GCF_030272615.1. NCBI lineage: Eukaryota > Viridiplantae > Streptophyta > Pinopsida > Cupressales > Cupressaceae > Cryptomeria > Cryptomeria japonica. The sequence goes on from NC_081409.1 coordinate 58,483,468, forward strand.
GTTCCTATATTATAAATTTGGATTAAAAAGATCTACTTGTGGATTGTAATTAATCCTTGTAGTTCCTCCTTGAATGGTCCCTTAAGGTTAAGGTTAAATTCATTCAGGCAGTTTATGATATAAACATTTAGTAGATCTCATAAGAAATAGTAACTGACAGATTTACCAAAGGGGGTAGGTTTAAAAACTGTCTCACAAATTATAAATTAATTCCTAGGGAAATATAAGACTCTGTAGCCCAAATAACAGAAAAGGTCATTCATAAACAACAACCTTTTACCATATCAATTACCTTTACTTTAAAGCAATAGGAATAGTTGAGTAGGATGTATATAGAATCAATTAGCAATAGTGTATACATATAAATTTCAAGTACAAATATCTAATAGCTTTCACAACAACAATTTTTGAACTCATCTAAAAGCCAACTATCCTAGGAACGTATGCCATTCTGAGATAGGGAAGAATTTAGATCAAGATACTCAATCTGATATAAAAAACATTAGTCATCGAAAGCCACTAGTGAATAGGTATACCCGCCCAGGTCTTGCAGAGCCTAAAGTGAGAGAGTTAGTAACCAAATAGGTTCACTTTATAAGTTGGCCAAGTCAAATTGGAAGGTTTGATCATAGGAGTTGGCATTTCCTTAGAACCCATCTAATATGTTGATTTGAGATCAAACTGAAGTAACAGGGAAAAGGTGCAAATGGATCAATCAGATCCAAGAGTTTAACATTGAGCTCAAAATCTCACAAGTCATCAAGGGCCAAGGATTAGCTAGACTTATGGCAGGAGCAGATTCTGAAGAATTTCAGATAAATGAAGTTGGGTTTGAGGAGGCCAGTTTCAGCATTGAGCACAATGCCTGGTATACAGATGTTGTATATTACCTTAATCATATGAAGTGTCCTGATAATATGACTCATAATCAAAAGAGGACCTTGAAGTTAAAATCATTAAAATATGTGATCATCAATGGTGACTTGTATTGGAAGAACAGATGTAATCTTGTTGCTTTGTCTGGATGAACATCAAGCAAAAGGAATCCTATAGGAAATGCATGATGGGGTATGCGGTGGTCATTTTTCTGCTAAAACCACGGCTCATAAGATACTGAGGGCTGGATATTATTGGCCCGCATGTATTCAATGATGCCTATGCATATGTTAGGAAGTGTGAGGCATGCCAAAGGTTCTCAAGAAAACTGAAGTATCAAGGGGCCCTCCCATTAAGACCTATGCAAGTTGAAGAACCTTTTCAGCAATGGGGATTGGATTTTATTGGGGAAATATCAGACAAATCTAGTGGAGGACACCAGTGGATATTGGTAGCCATTGACTATTTAACCAAATGGTTAGAAGCAATTCCTACCAAGCAGGCTACTAGTAAAGTGGCAATCAAGTTCTTGATGGAAAATATCATTGTCAAGTTTGGTGTCCCTGCAAGATTCATCACTGACAATGGTATGAGTTTTAGATCTGAAGAATTCAACACCTTCTGTGAGGAGTATGGCATCATAATATCCCATTCATCCCCGTACCATCCCCAAGGTAATGGGTAGGCTGAATCCAGCAACAAAAATATCCTCAAAACTATCAAGAAGATATTGGGACAGAACAAAAGAGCATGGGATTCAAAATTGAGTCTAGAACTTTGGTCTGATAGAATAACAATCAAGAAGTCCACCGAAAGGTCTCCGTTTGAATTGGTTTATGGCAAGAAAGCTAGACTCTCCTTGGATAGCCTCTTACCTATCCACAAGTTTATGATACAAGAGGGAATTGATGTGGAAGATCCTTTGCAGGAGAGGCTTGTTCAGTTAGTAGAGCTTGATGAGGTCAGGATAGAAGCCCAGAGGCAGAATGTTAAGGCACAAAATCAAATGAAAAGGTTATATGACAAAAGGACAACAACTAGGAAGTTTGAGATAGGAGATTGGGTCCTGATGTGGGATCCTAGAAACCAGGACAAAGGTAAGCACGAGAAGTTTGAAGCCCTTTGGCTTGGGCCATATATGGTTATAGAAAAAGTAGGAGAAGATGCTTATTTCCTACAAAGTGCGACAGGATACAATCAGGAATTGTCGATACATGGACAGTTCCTGAAAAGTTTTTTCTCTTAAAAATTATATTCCATGTATAGTAGATTAGGGGTCATTCTTCATTATATGTACACAAACAACCACCATTAGTAGTTTCTTGTTCACCAAAGATTCTAGATTCTTGAAGGCATTTATAATATACCTCCACCCCCAGTCAGAGCCACTGTTGAGCATTGATTTTGAAATCAATAGAAACCCATAGTTTCAACTAAAGCTACAGAAGTTTTCTAAAAAACATATATATGAAAGTCAGCCATGCCCTTAGGAATTTCGATATAACCTTTAGCACTTTCACGGACATTAGAATTCACAAAAAAAAAAGCTATCGCTCAAGCTGAAGTCATCAGATGCGCACATTAATTCTTACCAAAGTATTCAATCTAACCGAAATGATATTGATGAAACCCATCAATGTTTCACCGATAAGTAGCTCATTGAACAGACTTGAGCCTCGATGATCTCTGAAAGCGGTTCACTGAAAGCACAATTTCTATCGATAAGTGATGTGTTGAGAAAACCATGGGAATATTTCATCGAAAGTAATTTCCGATAAAAAGAACGCGTCGAAGAACCACCGAAAATGTTGACTGAAGATATTTTTACACCGAAGAAAAGATCAATAAAACACAAGAGCCTCCCATCGAAGACCCGTTATCAGCCAAACATAGAGAGTTGAAGGAGACCATTTGTCTCTCACTGAAAGAGGATATTTCATCGACACCAGCGCAAATGTGGCATGTGAGAAAAAACTTTTCGATGAAAGTGAAGAGGTTGATGAAGCCACAAATCCCCTTGACGATGATGATAGTTCCATCAAAACTGATACAATATCAATGAAAGATGATGTTTCGAGGAAAGATAAAGTCAGGCTACCGAAGTGCATAATTTCATCATGAAAGGGTACAACCATAAAATTGATGAGCATCGACGGGCAACGTGAAATGTTGCTAGATGAATGATTATTTTCTGCCGCGAGAATCAATACAAGTCTTAACAAAGTCACTTCATCATGAATTCAAATAAATGACTCTATGACCGTTGTGCAACCGGTAAAGGTAACCGATAGAATCGCCATGAATGCTCGATAAACTGGCAAAAGAGGGACATTTATGAGAAAACGCTTGAAAGACTCACAGTGAGTTTCAGAAAGCTAAGATGATTCGAGGGCAAATTCATCAGTGGTCTACCTTGAAATCAAGTAAGTCTTTCACTCTCAGAACTGTATAGTGATAATGGAGGAATCATCTTCTAAAAAGAGTAGAACTAGGAAAGCTAAAGAAACCCAACCCTCGGAAGATAAACCTAAGAAGCAGAAAAAGGAAGGGCACTCTTTAGCCCAGGACCTAATTGACCAATGTCTTGCATCAAGCCTTAGGTCTAAGAAAATTAGAACGGATGAGGAAGGACTAGAAGATAGATTTGAAGGCCTAGTAGATACATGGACAAAGATAAGGGGTCATGAGTTATTTATTTTTGGGTATATACGAAGGAGTGCACTCGAACTTGTGAATAATCTGTGGAGGTTAAATTTGGGGAAATTGGTAGTGGCCAATGTCTTTGTGAATGTTGAACTCATGAAGTCCCTAGCTAACAATTATGAACCCAAGACCAGGACCATATGTGACTATATGGGGAGACCAATATTACCAATTACCAAGGAAATAATCAATATTGTGTTTGATTTGGATTGGGGGTTCGAAGAGCAGATTGATATTAAAAAATTGGTGCAAGAGTATTTCAATTTAGAGGAAGTTTATAAGAGGTGGAGACTCTCTATCCATAGACCTAGAGTTGCAAGATCGATAGTACCATTTGGTAAAAATGATAAAGCTCCATATGATGTTAATTTGTTTCATCCGTACTTTAAGTATACATACTACTGTGCTGCTCAAGTTTGGGGAATAGAGGCTCACCCATTGATGGATATTGCGGCTATGGTCATTTGTGCGGACCTGCAATCCAAAGATCCTCAGTTGTTTGATTTTTCTACTTATCTTGCTGATGCTATCAATCATGGTCTCGAGAAGTTGAAAGGTGATGTGATTAATGTGCATTTCAAGTATTATTATGTACTTATGCATATGCTATTATATGTCGGACAAGACAAAGGGTTATGGCCAGACGAGTTATGCATCAGGGCATATGATAAAACTGGGGTAAGAAAACCTATGTAGTTGTGGGTATCTTCATGGGACCAAAGGTACAGTAACTTCCAGTACTGGAATTTCGAAGAGTATTTCGTTAAGACATTACATAGATTATTAGGGCACCCGTGTGATCAAGCATTGTCCCCTGAAATTCAGAGATTCTTGAGGCCAAAGGATTATGGTGAAGATACTGCAATTGAACATAACTGGGGGGATTTTTATTGTTATTCAGATTGCACTTAGATAAGGGTATATGGATTTGAAGGAAATCCGTATGTGTTGCCTATCACTGTGCCTAACAGAGTGACCTGCTTAGAAATCGTTAGGCAGTTGTCAATATTAAGCGCCTAATATCTAATTGATCATGGGAAGCAATCTATCGTGCCTGGATTACTTGTCTTTTCAGACTTTGTTGTCAAAAGTTCAAAGAGTTGCGGTTTGCTACAGAATAAATTGGACTACTACAAAATGGCAAAAGGAGACCCTACACCGAATTTTGATCCAGAAGGATACATAGGGGCTGCAAGGTCATCCCAGAAACTCAAGGCTGGAGAGCATATGTCACTCATGCCCGATGATTTTATCAGAAATGTAAAAAGGGAAGAATCTAATAAAAAAGGAGCCAAGTATGAGCAAGTGTTCCAGGCTTACAAATGGAAGCTCTTAAGAGGAAGAATAAATGAGGATATGCTCCAACATATCAAAGACCCCTTAGAGAAAGCAAATAAACTTATGGAGCATGAGTTAGAATTGCTCGAGGAAGTGCTTGCTTATGTCTATGGAAAGCATATCAAAATTGTTAGGGATACAAAGCCTTTAGCCCATTTATCTCCACAATCTGTTTCAAATGTTTTTCCAATTGACTCTTCTAGAGAGGAATATCCGCCTAGATTTGAAGATGATGTGTAGATGGATATGACCACGGGGCAATATAATATCCAAGACGTTGGAGATATAAGGATGTTTGAACATGAGAGTTTCATTGTTGATGATGATTTCATTTTTTCCAAAGAATTCAACACATTGTTGTACCAGCATAAAGTAATACAGGTTAGGGATGCTATGAAAGATAAGACAGAGGATAAACAAGCCCAAAGGTTGCAGGAGGAAGTGGATCTCACTAAACAGGAGATGGCACCTGAGAAAGGGAGGCAATTTCTTAAAGTGTTGGTGTGTTGATTTATTCAGGGTGGGCTATGAAATCTGCATTGCTATTTGATGATTTCCTTAAGAAACAAGACCCTAACAAGTGGATTATACCAGAAGAGATAGATAAAATCTTTATGGGGTCAGGGTACGATCCAAATCAAAAGGCTCTCATAATGTGGGCCTTATATCCGAAAGAAAAGAGACCTATTCTGGTTGATACAGATCAAGTTTTTGGCCTTTTAATGGTCCAGCAGGTTGGGAAAAGTGATCCCAGGATCACAACCAAGTTAAATATGGATGTAGCAAAATTGAACCAAGAACAAATAGAGTTTTTGGTTAAAGAGAATAATATTTACAAAGGCTTGTATGAGAAAGCTACTGAAGAAGTCCAGAAGTTATGGGGACAGTTGTCACAAAAGACTCCTATCTTGGGGGATCATGAACCAGATATGGGCTACCAACCTGATTTAAGAGTCCTAGATGCTATATCTGATGCTACCTACCGAAGGATAAAGGTCGAGAAGTTAGCCAAGCAGGTAACCAATGCTTAACAACAGATGAATAAGTTGGCGAATGATGTGATTGAGCACATGCTCAAGGCTATGTTACCATACACCAACTTATATTGGAAAGAATACACATGAACCGTAAAGTCTCTAAAAGAGCATGAAAGATTAAAGGAGAGATTGCACGATGTACTAAAGAATAATGAGGCCATGACTACAAAGGAGAAAGCCCAAGGGGACCAATATCTGGCAGAACATGACAGATACACAGACATATTGAATAAAGATCTCCAGATGCTGGACAAAGACTGCATTACAATGATACAAACTATCTACAAAGATGGTGAATTAACCCCATTAGAACAATGGCAAGAGGAATTTGTGTTGATTAAGGAGAAGGCAATGACCAAATTCGACCAGAATGAGGATATGACCCCGCATATCAACCGGGTGGTGTTCGATTTCTTCTCACTGGAGACAGATATGAAGAAAACATGTGCAACTGTTAGGTGCCATAAGAGCGATAGTTACATTAATCATCCGGGCATGATTAATCTTTTCATCTTTCACTTTGTTAAACAATTATAATCTAGTTATGAAGGGACACAACTTTCTGTAGAATAGGTGTTGCTCACTTATTTATATGAGCAAGTTTTGTAAAAGAAAGGGATCATTATAAGAGAAGATATCAGATATATATTATAGCCTTTGGCATCCTACTATACTTTTCTGAAACTTTAATATAATCAGTTGTGTTTCTCTATTTATGTGTTGTGGATTATTCAATTTCTTATAGGCAGTTGTTTGTGATATTATCTAAAGGAGATAAGGTTATTTGTATTCTTGCAGCGAAGTTTATGTTTCAATATTATAAACATGGATAAATAAGATCTACTTGTGAATTGTAACTGTTCGCCGTAGTTCTTCCCTGAATGGTCCCTTAAGGTTAGGGTTAAATTCATTCAGGCGATTTATGATATAAACATTTAGCAGATCTCATAAGAAACAGTAACTGACAGATTTACCAAAGGGGGTAAGTTTAAAAATTGTCTCACAAATCATACATTCAGTCCTAGGGAAATATAAGACTTTGTAGCCCAAACAATAAGAAAGACACTGGTCATTCATAAATTACAACTTTTACCATACCAATCACTTTTACTTTAAAGTACTAGGAGTAGTTGAGTAGGATATATAGAACCAATTAGCAATAGTGTATAGATATAAATTTCAAGCACAAAGATTGAATATCTTCCAAAACGACAATCTTGAACTCATCTAAAAGACATCTATTCCAAGAAATTTTGTCATTTTGAGAGGGGTCAATTATATCAAAATAATCAATCTGCTATAAAAAGCATTAGTTATCAAAAGCTACTAGTGTATAGGTATACCCGCCTAGGTCTTGCAAAGCCTAAAGTGAGGGGGTTAGTAGCCAAATATGTTCACTCTATAAGTTGGCCAAGTCAAATTGGAGGGTTTGATCATAGGAGTTGGCTTTTCCTTAGAACCTATCCAATCTGTTGATTTGAGATCCAATAGGATGTTTCTAGTAAGATTAGCAATTTTTGATAACAAAGATAATGTAATTGTGAGCTCTTGGGTGTTGTTGAAAACATGTATACTTCTTCAGATAGGGAATGGTAATATTATGAGCATGTTCTTGAGTACTGTGAGCATGACTATTTTTAACCATCACAAAAATTATGTCACTTGTGAGAAAGTAGGAAATAAATTTTATCATCCACCATCAAATACTTGGAGCAAAAATTGTAGCTCTAGTACAAGTTGAGACTTATATTTCACAAGACCAAGGGAATTTCCCATATCATGAGTGTACGTTTTTGTGACACCAAAATATTCTTTATGAAGTAGGTTCATGACCTATACAGATCATTAAAGATTTTACAATAAGATATTTATAAACATGGTTATCTCAAGAGAAGTGGATTTCCAATTTTGAATTTTTGTATTTTATTTATTTTCACATTTTGCTAGAGGAGAGGAACATAGTATCTTATCATTTTCATCAAAGGGTAATGAAAAGTCACACAAAGTAGGATAAATAATGTAGTATGCCTCTTCTACTTTTGAAAGAGAAATAAAGTCACACAAGGGAGGAGAAAGGACATGCAATATCTCTTTCATTTTTAAAAGGAAGATAAAAAGTCACACATGTCTCTTCATTTTCTAAGGCTTTAAAATTCTATATAGATATGGAATGTGAGTTGGGATTAAGTAAGAAATGGATAAAAATTATGTCTTGTACCCACTCAAGTGGAAGGGAGGACAATCATGTGTTGTACTTTCCACTCAAATATAATGGAGAAGAATTCTATATTGTGTCATCTATTTTTTTGTGTAATATGTTTATGTATACGAATAGCTACATCTATCAAACGGGCCTATCAACCAACATTGGCATTTTCCTAGCTCAAATATTATGTTATGTTGTAAAAATTTATTTTTTATAATAGAACATCATCATAATTAATTCATTAATATTTTCAATTAATTTTTCGTAAGTAGAATGGTATAAATTATTGGTTATATAATTTCTATAAACATAGGTCTTAAGACTTAATATATTAGGAAGTCACTAAACTAATAAGATACCCAACCTAGCTTCCCTAATAACAGATGTAGAGTCACCAAAACTAACACCGCTATTACTGTATGGATAAGAAGTTAGATCTAGCTAACACATTGATTCCTTAAAGAGAAAGATATTAACTTTGCAATCCTTGGACATAAATAGTCAAGTAGAATAGACACTCTTGAGTTTCTTAAACCCCAAATAGTTCTAAATTTTTTGTATCTTATGTAGAAAGGGATACAAATGAATTATAGGTACGTGAGGGTCAACTTCAAAGAGGAACAAAAAATATTTTTTATTTTTGATTGCCCACACATTGAGATGACAAACATGGCATACTAAAGTAGGAGGAAGAGTAGTGTCGGATTTAAATCAAATATAAATAATTTTTTTGGATATGTGACAGTATTATTGGAGCCTAAACATAAGAAAAAATGATATTTTTTTTTCCAAACCTAATGTTCAACAAACTAACCGAATAAAAAGACTTATTCCAGATGAAGAAGACCGAGGTTCATCATATAAGGAATAAAAATAAAATTATAAAATCTAATAACCTAGAACTTATATGGATAAAATGCTTGGGAATCAAACAACAATAATATGAGCATTACAAAATTTATCAAAACAACACCAATAAAAGTAGAATATGTATTACTCCCACACACAACCAACAATACCATTTACCAATTCACCACTACCCTCTCTCATCTTGAATAAAAATCTATCTTTGTAATCTTTCACTTGATAGAACTATATATCTAAAGCATCAGACCATTTGAAAGCATAACCAATAAAACTTTCAGCCAACAATGGAAAATAAAACAAATGACCAATGACCAATGACTCCTTGAGAATGTTGAAATCTCTTTGCAAGGCTCTTGTCTACGAACTTCACATCCTTTAGTAACAATTGAACCTTAAGAATATGGAAGAGAGTGAGGAGATTCAAAACCATGAAGGATAACATGAAACACCTAGTCCTTAGTATACTTTAAATAGCAACATCAAAATCTTCAACTTCTAAATAAAATTGGTAGCGATGGATACTTGGGAACAAAAAATGATTGAATTTGATAAACCCTTAAGATCTAAAATAAATTTTATAATTTTAATAGACTTTGCATAAAAATGGGTGGTAACATTAAAATGAGTAACATACCCATCTTTCAAGGTTTCTCAATTGTAATGAATTAGTCGACTAAACAACAATGCATATAAGAAAAAAATGACTAACATCAAAACTAAATTATAAAAAGGAATGAAAGAAAGTAAGCCTAATCATTGATAAAGTGGGCTAAACAAGATCCTCCTCCTTGTATTTGGCTTGGGAGATGTTATACCATTTGCCAAGCCAAACAATGCATTACATTAATTTTTAAAGATATTTTATAATTATTATTATTTTTTCTTTTAATTTCTAAATTGTCTTAAATAGATCTTAAAAATAACACGCTATGAAAAATCTTTAGCAAAGCAAGCCAAACTAAACAAACTTATGCATCCAAGAGGGGTACAGACTTGCATAACTTAACAAAATCTGTATTTGAATTTAGAAGAGGATCTAAAGCATCTTAAGAATATCCTCATCACTAACAAGAGTAGAGAAAGGAGCCTAGTTGATCCCAACATTGACAAGAAGATTGATTGTGCTGTTATATTCCTTGAAACAATGAGTAGGTATATCAACAAATCTCTTGCAAAGTTTGAGTGCCTTGTCTAAAAGGCTTATGCATTTCAAATTAGCACCAAGCATGTTACTCTGATTTGTGATGACAACAATAGAATCACCTTCAATAATCAATTTATTGTAACCAATTGAAATAACTATGGAAAGACTTTCAACTATCAATCCATGTATCACTTTATTATTGATCTTGGGACCAAAAAGGACCCCCCTCTAACCATTCTACCCCATGAATCTTGTAAGATAGATTCTACTCCAACTAAACAAAGATCATCCGTTTAAATGCCATCAACCTTAAACTTGAAAAATGAAACTTTAAGTTATGACCATGATTAACTTTTCCTAAAATCCTATTTATCCATTGTCCATTAACAAAAAAATAAAATAATATACTAATGATCATTAATTTATATAGATAAAATATTAAAAGAAATAAGAGATATCAATTTTAATCATTTATCTAATTTAAGATGAATAGAAACTTATGTCTTTTATGAACTTTCAAATAAATATATATTTATACTACTTAGTTCACCTAATTTATAAAATAATATTTTATAGTTTTATGACATGTAATATAAAAATTTTAACAATTAAAAAATTGTTCCTTGAATTTGAGTTTGGTATATAGAAGGGAAGAGGAGTTAGTAGCCAGACTGATAAATTATAATAAAAAGGCAAACTGCGACCATTATTATAATTAATAAAAAAAACATTGGTGTAAGCCCTTCCCCGGGTATAGCCAACGACTCTCAAAACTGCAGGCAAAACACTATTTTCTAAGGGCGATGACTTTGCCCGTAATTGTGTGTCTTGGGATGTGATGTTTTTGCAGAATCTTTGACTTTGTACACATCATTCATCGACGTTTGAGGAGTCCTAGGTTAGGTCGTTGTTAACGTTTAAGGCAGTTTTGGTGAACAAATTTGACGACCGGCCTTGCCTCTTAAGCAATCTTTTAAAGGAATTTTTTTTTTTTTTTGGATGAGATTATCCATTCAAAGCTGCCCTTGAATAAAAATATATGCAACTATAATCCTTAAAAATGATATTAGAATCTATCCTTAAAAAGGTTCGGGCCTACGTCTCCCTTTCATGTAATACATACAATCTTCTTGGAAAATTGATTGTATTAAGTGTCAAAAAAATATATAAATATGATTGAATGATTTTTATTTTGATCGATAATATAGTATTTTGGATGATATGAGATTTTCACAATTCATAGAATTCATATGTGAGCAAATTTTTGGAATTGATTGTGTGAGTTTTTGAATCAATGTTTCGGATCACACGCCGTGATCCATAATCACGATAGTATTTTTATTAATATTTAAATTTTAGATTTTATAAGGTATTTATAAGTTTGTAATTGTTAATTTCAAAACACTTCAAATTTTATTTACTCCTTGATACAGTAAATCATCGCATCAATATCTAACACATTACAACATTCTTCATATCCACTAGCTTCCTTATTCGTAAATACATGAAATATACCCCAAAGTTGTTACTACAGTAGGCCATTCATACAAAATTGTAAAATATCAACAAAAATTGGAGACACATATATATGAACTATAAAAAATCTACAAAATATCCATAATATAGTGATCCAATGGGAACATCATCAAGGCACATCAATATATGGATAGTAATAGTGATTGTGGCATCGTATTATATGGAGCATTAGGACTATACACAATAATCTAACATAAATATACAAGCAAACAACTAGAAAAACATATATGATTTGGTAACCTATTCAATGTGTAAGCTGACATAGTGGATGAGAGGGATGTGATGTGAGAGAAGATGGGTTAGGGAAGGTATGGGTGGGTTTAGGATCCAATGATAAATAGTTAGGATGGGATTAGACTTTTTTGTTGGAGAAGTAAAAAGTCATATCTATTGATTTGACAAGTTTCATAATTAGGATAAAAATGTTAACAATAAGAATATGATATGTCCCAAGATTGTGTTGTTAACAATAAGAACAACATGAGGATTGGGAGCAATATATCTTGATGATTGTTGGATTGATTTACATTTAAACATGACTTGTTGCAAGATAAAGAACAAATCAAATGAATGTGTTTCGATAAATGCGATCTATGTTGAGCAAGGATTGCTTGGATTGGGCATGTGTACACAAGGATCCAATTTTTTTATAAATCTATGATTGAGATTCGTAAAAATGTGCACCTTCAAAATGTTCTCAACATAATGGCCCAATAAAATAAAACAACCAAAAGATCTCGAATAAGTGAAGGTCAAATACTAGTGTAAAATGAAACTTAAGCATGCATGAAATATCCATTATGTGAGATATGCTTCGAGACAATATTTGATTGCTTTTGTGCTAAGTGCTACTCAAATGGACAACACAACATTAGTATTGAGATGATTGATTAGAAAAATTGATAGCATGATGATAGTGTGTGAATAGTTTGTGAAATGAGAGTGATAACCCCCCTGCAAATAGACTTCTCCCGTGGAGAATAGAGGGTCATGATTTAAAATTAAATAGACGGATAAGATTTTAGATGCATGGATTGAAGATGCTCACATATATATGAGCAATATAGCATGTGCTAGATATATTCTCATACATGTTTGATCATTTGAGGTGTAGATGATTCAAAGGTCAAGGGATGAGGTGGAGGATTTGTATACCTCCAAAATGGCATGCTTACATGTGTCAAAAAGAAGTGGGATGAGATAACATGTGAGAGCATTTGAGGGATGAGGTTGAGGTTGAATATGCATTCAAGATGACATGTTCACATATGTGTGAGCAAGAAGTGGGATGAGTTAGCATGCTCACACGTGTGGGACAATGGAGGAAATTGAGGACATATGACAAGAGAAGAATGGCCAAGATTTTAGTCCATGTGGATGAATTTAATGGGTAGGGTTAGAAAGGTAAATATTAATGATGATGTAGAATTAATTAGTAGAATACATGTTGAGGGCTTAATTAGTCTCGATTAATTGTTTAAGTTGGAAAAATAAGAACTAAGGTTATTTAATTAAGTTAATTTAATTATTTAACCTTAGGAGAGGAATTTGAAATAGAAATAACTAAAATTAATTGATTATAGGAAGGTGGGGAAATGCTTAATATTTATTTATGAATTTGTAAGAAATAGTTAGTTGTGAATTTTGGTTATCTATAGGTAAAAGCAATATAGCCACATTATAGATGTCCATCATTTAAGGCATGTCACTAGATAAGATCTTAGTAGGTGCATGTAGTCATCATTGTCACAATCCACGGGATCATGAAGAAGCTTACGAAAAAATTGATGTAAGCATTTCTAAAATAATAGGATGAGCACTAAGCATTTCCATGAAAAAAAGGAAATGATAAGATATAAAAAATAAAAGCCTCCATAAAACACATATCCTTATCCTTAATGTAATATGTCATGAAAATATTAATGATAGAAGAATGACGTGTGAGGAAATATAGGAATGTGATGAAATTTGACATGTATAGATGTATATCAACCATACAAAGTGACTTAGAAGGAGTTATAATAATAGATTATTTAAGGCCAATAGGGTAGGATGTAACATTTACATAAATAGATATATATCCATACACCAACAATGTTGTAATAAGCATATGTAAGAAAATGTAAATCCAAACCCTAGGAAATTTGAAAGCAAATAATAAAATCAACATTATACCTTTTTCAAAAAACCTTAGAAGAAATCAAGGTATAACCCTAAGGTCAAACCTTGGGGTTGTAAGCATAGTTAGGCTGACCAAAAAAAGATGGGAATAAAATCCTTTTCATAAATCTAGGATAATTAAAATAAATACACTCAAATAAAGAATAATTAACCTAGATTTAAATAACACAATTAGGAAGGGTATACGTGTAATAGATACTTGCAAATCAAAAGAGTAAGATTATGCACTTAGGTATAGGAACTATAATGAAGAATTGAGTGTTGATGTTGAGTAGATTCCACTCATTGATGGTACATAGATCAATTCTCATAGTATAAGGAATGCCTTGTAGGTTTTAGATACTACACAGAAAATTCCTAGTGGATCAATATCCTCTACATGTTAAATCTTGCACTTTGTAGAAATGACCTAACACAAAACTTTCTTGCAAATTGTGAGATCAATTTGGCTGATTCTGAACTACTAAAAATTGTATCATCTTTATCTTTTATATTTGTCAAGGTGCAATGACTAGTAGTATTGAGAATAACTTGACTAGTTCATCAAACACATGTCTCATGTTCTCCCAAGTTAATCTCACTTGATTAGACCAAGTTTACAATTGTGGATACGCATTAAATTAACACTCTAAAGCATGTAGGTGTCCTAAATAACTTTGACGTAGTCTCAAAATCAAAATGTTCCCAGGAATGATCTCTCCTTGATAATTGATTATAGTTTCTTTTGAATAGAAGTGTCTTTAAATACTAGGACATAGTAGTAAACCACACAAACATGGGTCAATTATTGTTCATAATAACTAAGAAAATGATAAGAATTAAAAAACAATCATAAATGATTATGCATGATGCATATTTGAACAAATATTCTACAAAATTAACCTTGAACATAAAAAAAAAAAAATCTTATATATATATATATATACAAAGACAATAAATAATTTTAACAATAATAAATATTTGAAAACAAACACAACAAAATAAAATAAAATATATAAATAAAATTCTCTCTTATGTAAGATTGAGGGATTCGTCACTACATAATTGTACGAATAAAACATCCCATCAAAGTGGTCCCAAAAGTAAATGACTGTATCGACACAGATGTGCAAAATTCACCGTTGCAGTAATTTAAGCCTTTATATCGTACGAAAAAGTATTAGCGGTTAATTATTTTCACCCCAGAATTGTATTTATCGTGACCGCGTGAATGTTACTGTCATATACATAATCAGGTATATTTTTCACCGACGGTATCGAACATATTATCTTACGTGCCTCCCGTTAACGATCGTGCATGTCGCTTGACGCGACGTTTTTAATACGTGAAAGCGGGCACGTTAACAAACAAGAGTACTTCCACCTGTGACGGCAATTAACACAAAGCAGGAGAGTCGCCGTCAACTACCTGGCACTTTCCAGTAACACGAATCGGAAAACTGCTCTCCATCTTCGAGGACAACATAGATAGTCGACACGTGTTATCTTCTTCCCTCACGACAGAGATAATTATGATGCTTTTTCTAGTTAAGGAAATAAGCGGAGCACTTCAAATTTGATTGGCTATGAAGCAAGTTGAGCTAAACAAATTGAGTTGCACGGAAGAAATGCTTTCCTGTGTTATAAAAAGATAGATATAAACTTAAATTGCTATGGCATACCAGACTAACGGAATATTTGCAGGCTTTGCGTGAGTCGAAAATGATGAGAAGATTTATTGTTTGATGGGGAATTGACAAGCGACAGAACTATTTGTTTTGTGAGTGCTAAAATGTTTGTTCATCCAAGAAAGAAATTCGTGGGTTAGATTATAATGTAAGTAGTGCATATTGGGTCAAAATTGTGAGGAAAAGTTTCGGTGGGTGAGGTCAGAAAGGGGTGTAAGGGAAGTTCAGTGAGTAAACAATTCTGGAGTCATATTAGACTGGTTTATTAACCAGTGTTCATTGAGTTAAAATTGTGAGAAGTCGTCCTGGGGTTCAATCATACTTGTTAGTAAGGGTGCTTTTTGTAATAAACGCAGAATCTTTTAGGTCATATCAGATTGGTGAATAAGTTTGCTTACAAACTTGAAATTCATGAAAGAAGTGTGATCAGATATAAGTGGTGAGTAAGGGTACTCATTCATATAAATTCTGAAAAAGAAGTGCGTCGGTTAGATCAGATTGCTAAGTAATGGTGCTCATTGAGTTCACATTCTGGGAAAGAAGTTTGTAGGTCTGATCAGACTGTTGAGTTAGGGGGTGCTCATTGAACTAAAATTTTGTGAAAGAAATTTGTGGTTGAATCAGACTGGGTAGAAGAGGTGGTTGTTTAGTTAGATTTGTAAGAAAACAGTTGCAGTCAGATCTAACAAAGGAATAATGGGTGCTCAATGGGTTGATATTTTCTTCCTTCTTTTGGCTGGTTAGCTCAAAATTTCTGTTAAAGGAAGGCGGGCCGGGCTTGGACATTGCTTAATAAATAATTAAACGTTTGTTATCACCAAGAAAAAGATTGTGGGTATAACAGAATTAAAAACATGGGGCGAGGGAAAGTCGAAATGAAACGGATCGAGAATAAGATTAATCGGCAGGTGACTTTTTCTAAGAGGAGAAAAGGGTTACTGAAAAAAGCGGAGGAGCTTGCTGTGCTCTGCGATGCCGAGGTTGCAGTCGTCATTTTCTCTAGCAGAGGGAAGCTTTACGAGTATGGCAGCAAAGGGTATGACTTCCATCCTTTTTTTTTCCGTTTTTCGGGGTTTAGTTAATTTTTTCAGAAAGAAAAATTTGAGGGTTTGTTTTTTATTTCAAGAGAGAGAAAACTAACAGCTCATTTATTTGGTAAAAGCGTTTGAAATTACTGCTTTATTGAAATATTGAGAAAATAAGAAGTCGGTTTCGATAACTTGTCAGGCTATATTATATTTGAGAAGCAAATCGTAAAGCTGAGAATTCCACTGTGCGTTGTCTTTTAATAAATTAGCCAGATTGGACTGAAAATGTCAGGGAATTTATCAGCTTTTACAGTATTTGAAATTAGTTTGCGTTTTCGACAGTGCCTTGTATAATGCGTTTGGTTTGCTTGTTGATATATTTTCCGTGTAGAAATAAGTCTTCGACAAGCAAATCGTAATGCTGAGAATTCCACTGGGCGTAGTCTTTTAATAAATTAGCCAGATTAGACTGAAAAATTTAGGGAATTTATCACCTTTTTATAGTATTTGAAATTAGTTTGCGTTTTTGAAAGTGCCTTGTATAATGCGTTTGATTTGCTTTTTGATGTATTTTCCGTGTAGAAATAAGTCTTCTGAAGGATGTTTCTCGACAATTACATTTTTTCTGTCTCTTTAAAAGACGAAATTTGTTTAATAAAACATGGCACGATTTTTCTACAAAAGCGCTCATACATATTAAACGCTTCCTTTTGACTTTCGATTTTTGTGTTTAAAACAGACACACACTTCAAAATTTCGAACAGATAAGAAATAGAATTTAAGAACTGTATCAGCGTTTACGTTAACAGAGAAACAGGCTAAGAGTAAGGCTCAGAATTGTATGGTTAAGAACATTATTTGTTATCCGGAAATTAGAAAGCTTATATTAAAGTAAGTGAAGACACAGTATTCCGAAGAGTACCATGATTCTCGAGAAATGCGAAAAGTCGTGTTGCATAAAAACAGAAAAAAACATAAAAGGAATTTATCTTAAGCCACCAAAGTGAAAAGATACTGAAATCTTTCGACTCCCCTTGCTAGTAGCAGTTGGTGTCTGAGCTTAAAGATGCTGGCCTCCTATCTAAATATTCAACTTATTCTTGTATATTTTCGATTCCAAGGATCTGGCATTAGAAGGCTCATTAGAATGGGTATAGGATATAGAATAGCAAGAAATGCATCCTTGAATAAAGAAAGAAAATATATTAATGCCCATAAGTGCTCGCTGCAAGTTAGCTTGTTGGAATTATCATTTTCTCATTCTCAGTTTTAAGGTTGATTCCAAATATATTTATTAGAACGTAATAGAGAAATGGAAAACCCAGCTAGTTTTCAGTACTTCTTTAGCTAGTCTCTCTTGCGACCGCAGCCCTCCCATTTTTTAGATTACAGTTAGCTTTCCAATAAGTTAGACCATTTTTTTATCGATTCAACAACGTCATATACTTTTCCAGTCCCATTCACCGAATCTAATCTTTGGATTTTACTGCCTTCTTTCAACTTTCAGTCTTAAATTCATATCTGTCTCCTCATTCATGAATAAATTCATATAGACAACCCACAAACAATATTTAAATATGTTTCCCTGCATGTATATATTTCTCATGTGGGTATTGCCCCTATCTGTCTGATATGATCACGTAAGTATCCATTCAAAATTAGCCTCACAAATGTAAGAAATGTGATGCGCGTAGTGGATCAGCTACTAGTTCAAAATTAGAGAAAATTTTCTCGAGAGGGAATTATAACATTTAATTTTTTGTCAATAATATAATATTAAATTTTTTGAAAAGTATTATCATTTTAATAATATTTTTGTTTGGGAATCAGTTTTTTATTTATTTGATTTTAGTTTTATTTTTTAATGTATAGATAAATGTTTTCCAAGTTTATTTTGAATTATTTTGTAAGGTTTTATTTAATTTTTAAAATTATGATTCTTGCGAGTCAAGGTATATGATTGACCCTCTTCAAGGTTTCGAAGTTTTGCTTTATCTTGGTTATTCTAGTGTCTATTATAGACATACAAAAATTTTATGGTTTGTAGCAAGATACATATCATCTATGGATCAATGTATAGGTTTGAAGTGGTTATTTGAAAAGAATTATGTGGCAATTGTTGGCACATTAGGGACCCAAAAATCTAACTTTAGTAATGTTGTTGTATCTTGCCATGTTTGCATATAATAGTGTAAGAGGGATAAATTATTATTTTTAGAATGGATATGGCGATCCTCTTGCTACTAGAACTTGAGTAGATATGCTCATTTTGTTGCAGCTCTTAGGTGTCTAACCTAAGTTTATAAGAAAAAAAAGTAAATAAGACATTTCCTTTAAAATATCTAAACTTTCCCCTTATTCATGGGGGTTTAGTCATAATTTTATCTGTACTCCATGCTTTGACATTAGTTGGGCTCCTTCCATTTTAAGATGGATAAAAATGAATTTTGATGGTATAGCTAAAGGAAACTATAGTAAGTGAGGTGCAAGTTATATTGTTTGAAATGAACATGGGAAACTCATTAGTGCATCCTCTAAGGAGTTGATGGATGGCACAAAAAATGAAGTAGAGGAACATACATTCCTCCTCAAGGCCTTCTTGCATGAAAATGGCTTGACATTTTCTATGTGTAGATAGAAGGACATCCGATGGTACTTATCAATACTATTGACAAGAGAGGCTTACCAAATTGGAAAATAAATAACATTCTATAAAATACATGGGTCATAATGGATTTACTAGTAGATTTCACTATTCAATGCATATATAGAGAGGCTAATAAAGAATATATTGTTTAGTAAATTGCATCATTGATAAGGATGAAGAACTCATGATTGATAACAAGTTTGTAAAATGAAACTCCTATTAGGAAAGGTATCTCAACCTTGCATTCCCAATGCTCTATATTTACTATTTTGTTCTTATTTAAGAACCAAGGTGTCCTACTTTGATGTAGCACTCTTAAGCACGTGTTAGCCATCTTGGAATGTATGTAAGTAGTTGTAAGATCATATAATACCATTATGATGTGTAAAAGCATCTTATGATATTGTAATAAGTGAGATTTATTTATGATAGATTTTATGATTTGTAAGAGCATGCTTATGGTATTTGCATCATAATTTTGATTACTATTATAATAGCCTTATGATGCATATCATAAAGAATCTTTCAATGGAGGAACATGACAAATCAAGGGGAGACTAAGTTGGAATGTTGACTATGAAAAAGTTATGATAGTAGTAAGGAATATTGTAAATGTAGAATATGAATTCAAACTTGGTACATGAGCTTTGAGCTCCACACCACTTGGATGTTGGCTCATGGTTTTCCAAAACCATCATATGCTTTCATCTTTATATCACTTTTATTTATAGGGGTACCTAAATGGAGTTTTCATAGGGTCTTGTAGGGATGCCATTTTATTGTTGAAATTACTCTAGGATTTAATGCTAGTGATGCTTTATAGGGGCATAAGCTTGAAGTTGTATGTTATTGTACTGTAATTGCATAATAAAATTAATTTTGTGCTTTGAAATGTGTGTTTTCCTCTTAAAATCCTTTTCCCCATGTATACCATTGTGTTATGGTTGTAATGCTTTTGTGAGATACATATATTTGCGCATCACTTTCATATTATTGCATATGTGATTTTTGAGAATGCAAAAGGGAAAATCTAAAATAGAACCTGATAATTGTTGATTCAAAACATATGCCTTTAAATAGGTGATACAAACAAAACCAAAATTGTTACATAACCATGAAAACCAAACAAGCAATAGTTTATTAATTTCAACTACAACTAAAACTATCAACAAATGTAATATGTTTCAGCATTCCCCCTTATTACATTAATCCAAACAAAGGACATAACATTGCAAGGGTTGATACAAGAAAGAATTCTTTGGGAGACATTGATGAAATGACTTTTATCAATCTTCCTTGCTCACCCAAAAAAATGCCAAATTGATTGCATCAATGGATCTCCTAACTATAGAACCTACAATAATTTGCACAATGTGAAAGAACATAAAGTGTTTCCAACCTCCTTACACAATGAGACACCTTTCCTCCAAAATTCCACATCTCCTTTGAGTCTGACTAATGCATCCTCTAGTGTTGTGGAAACAATGCCTCCTTTGTTGTACAAATCACCAACCTAACATGAATACACAAAGTGCACCCAGAAGAAATCTAGCCCCCCTTACTTCTTAAAGGGACACACATCATGCAAAGTCCCCTCTTTTCTTTATGGACACAAATAGGGAGCTTGTCTCACGCAATGAATCATCCCTAAGTGAGAAGGTAGCTCGAGATGATAGATATCCTCCTACCTCCATTTCCTCTAATCTTCGGTAGTATCTCTCCACTCTCTAAAGCATATATCATTTGTCAATGTCATGGTAAGGTGATTCTTTTGTATGTATTTTAAAACTACAATATTTTATTTCACCTTCAATCGTAGCAAGGGCTTAATTCTTCTTCAACTCCCCATCGATGTGATCTTTTGGCATATTGAATGCAATTGATTTGAATATGTCCAATTTTCTAACAATAATAGAATTTAAATTCTTTCACTATTGAAATGTTAGACTTCTTCACAAGCAAAGTACTTTCCTCAATAATTGAATGTCTCTTTTTAACTCTACTTTCTTCATCAATCAAAGAAGAAATCAAAGTTTTCAAACTAGGATTCATTTTGTTTAATGTAAAAACTGTTGGGAATTGTTGTTCACATAGGCGGTAATATTGCATCATAGGATGCATAAATAATTAAGCATAAAATATTTAAGGGGGTGTTGATATATGTATTGTAAATAAGTGTCATGTTAATTATATTAAGTTGTTGAGAAACAACTTAATATTATTATTAAACACATGGTTTGTTTAATAAGTTATTTTATTAGTGATATGCATGTTGTTAAAACAACTCAACATAATAAGAAAACTAGTTTAGGAGATTTCCTATAAAATAGGATTAGTAAATCCTATATATGCAATATGTATTGAATGAAAAGAAGATAAGAAAGATATTATTATTTATGTGCAAATTTTTTTGCCTCTGTCCATATTTTCTAATATGGTATCAGAGCGTTGTCATTCTCGTGTGCCTGTGATAGGATAATTGCATTTGGAGATATGGTGCATGAGCGGATAGTATGAATATGTTTGTAGTTAGAGAAAGAGTCAGCGCAGATCTCTTGTTCACAATATTAGTGCAATGTATATACAAGCTTTAGAGACTCCATACAGTAGGAGGAAAGACATTTGCACAGTGCAAAGATTGATCTCTTTGCAATAATATTGGTGGCGAATTTTGCTAAAGGAGACATGTAGAAACCAGCAAATCTGAGATACAGTCGCTATCGCCCACTTCCATTCGTTGTAGCCTGCAATCTCATTTTACAAATAGGTCCTTCATTGGTGGGCTCTCTCAATATTCATAGGCACGATAGAGGAATCGGCCCAAGTCAAATCTTATATTGTCATTTCTGTCATCCAATGTTGTTGATCTACTATCTGAGGATAATTTCCTGGGATCGCAGTAGATTTGTGAAGGTTGACGAGTGTGTAGGCACGAGCAAAGGTCGATCTACATTGAGTAAGGTTGTTTGAAAGGCCAGTAGCAAATAAATCATAGGCAACCTGTGTATCGTCATAAACTCTAATACGACCAATCAAATTGTGAGCCTTTGTATCCACGCAAAGAGTTTCATGATTCTAGATCTATTTTAACTATTTGTTTTCATTTTTTTTCATTAGATAACATTGAAAAGTGTCTATTCATAGTTTTATCATCGTAGTTCATTTTTGTCTAATGTTTCAAAATGTCGTATTGGTTTGTGTTATAGTCTATTAAAAAAAATGGTGTGTTGTCAAAGTCAAGGTATAATATTTTGCTTAGAATAGAGTTCATTTTTCGAGTCTTTAATTGTTGTATCAAAAATATTAAATATAATATTATTGTAATTGTAAATGGATGCATTTTTGGTTGTATGCGACATTCATTTTGTGGGGATTCTAAAATTGAATTACAAGATCAAATATTTCTAATATGGAGAAAAATAGTATACTAATCAAAAAGCTTCAAGGTTCAAGGTTCAAGGTTCAACACATGACAAATCAAGTTACAATTGATCCTTATAAAAAAGGATTTGTGGGATGTGGTAAGTGGAGTAACAACAATGTTGACTAATGCTGATGAAATTGCAAAGTGGACTGCAAAGGATAGAAGGGCAATAGCTCTTATTGGTCTTGGACTTTTAGATGCGTACCTCCACCATATTGACTTATCAAAGACCTCAAAGGAAGTGTGGGATAATTTGAATGCCTTGTTTGGATCAAAAGAATCAAGTGCAAAGATGGGTCTAAAGAGGAAATTGGTCGGGCTGAAAATGATGGAAGAGGACAACATTATTCAACATCTAAATAAGTTTTGATCCCTATCAAATAGAACTAGCTGGGATAAAGGCTAAAGTAGAAGATGACGATTCAAAAGCTATTTTGTTAAATAGCATGCCTCGTAGTCATGGAAGCATTGTTTTGACATTAAACAAAGTAGATGTTGCCTTAGAGGAAATAATATCTAAATTAATTGATGAAGGAGTCAAGAAAACTGACTCAGTTATAGACGAAACTACAATGTATGGTAAAATAAGTCGAACCATTCTTCCAAATTTAGTACTTCTACATCAAAGGGAAATCATTCCTTCAAGAATAGAATTTTGTGCTATTATTGCAATAAGGGACACATTGTTATGAATTGCACTTAGCATGCCAAGGATCTCCTTGATGGCAAGATGAATACAGATAAGGCATTGGTTGTAGATGGTGATGAAGAGTGCCTTCATGTGGTGGCTACTGAAGATCCTCCACATGAAGACCGTGAGGAGGAATATGTTCTCTAAATCAAATCTACTAGAGGCTGGAGGCACATAAGGCTAGAGGAAATTTAGCGATTTCTCGTGTCAATCACTAGCAACGGGGTCGGGAAACTGCATTAGTGACAAAGCAACTTGTGCCAAAAAAACTAAAGCCAAGATCGGTTTTCAGGTGGCAACGACAATCGTATCATATCATTTGTGATCAAAGTGGCAATGATCTACAGTGGTGGCTGCATATGCAACAAGGACTTGGTTCTCAAAGATTATATTTGTGATTATATGTGTATGTCTCCAATCACTATTGTTGGTTGTTTGTGAATGGATGTGTTTGTCCCCATTCATAATCTATGGTGTATGTGATTGAAAGTGTTTGTCCTTAGTCACATTTGTTGGGTAATTATGACTAGATGTGTGTGTCCCCAATCGTAATTGTTGTGAGGAGATGTGTGTGTCCATGTTCATGACTAATTTTGGAAAGATGTGTTTGTCCCTATCAAAATTTGACGTAATACCTTGGATAGATGTTTATTCCCTATCCTCAGTTCCATGGGTAACTGTGCTTGTACCTATCCTTGGATGAAAGTCTAGTGAGCATAGTGAGGCTAGTTCCACTATTGCTACACATGAGTAGATGTGTATGTCCCTACTCTTACTTTAGGATGAACTACTATGTGTGGTCATCAAGTATTATGATGCACTTTCACCCCATGTTCACACTAAGGGGGGGTGTTGGGAATTAGTGTTCACATAGGTGGTAATATTGCATCATAGGATGCATAAAATATTTAAGGGGTTGTTGATATATGTGTTGTAAATAAGTGTCATATTAATATTAAGTTGTTGAGAAACATCATAAAATATTATTATTAGACACATGTTTTGTTTAATAAGTTATTTTATTAGTGGTACGTATGTTGAGTTGTTTTAACAACTCGCCATAATAAGGAAACTAGTTTAGGAGGTTTCCTATAAAATAGGATTAGTAAATCCTATAATTGCAATATGTTTTTAATGAAAAGAGGAGAAGCAAGATATTATTATTTGTGTGCAAATTTTTTTGCATCTGCTCATATTTTCTAATAAAAACAATATGATAAAAACTTGAAGGCATACTACTTAATAAGATTACTTTAGCATCACCACCATCTACTTTAGAGTTTACACCTATAAGTTGATTGAGCACGAAACGAAAAGTACTAATATGTTGAACAATATTGTTGTTGAAAATGGTAGAGAAAAGTCTACATATCATATAATTATTAGGAAAGTTATAAAACACAGAAATAGTGTATTGATTATTCTCATATTTGAATTCAATAGGATTGATTTTACATCAATGTTTATTGGCTATATTAAGCCATTATTTTTTAGAACATAGCTAGCCTACGGGAATAACTTCCCAAGAAACTAACATACTCACTAATTAAATATTATTCTAAAATGTAATATGCCGACATCTCCCCCCCCCACCTTATTACATTAATCCAAACATGGGTGGAACATTGCAAGGGTTGAACACAACCCTTCTGGAGACTTTGATGGAGCACCTTTACCAATTCTCATTGCTCACCTATGAAACACCAAACTGACTACATCAATGGAACTCCTTATTGTAGCACTTGAAACCATTTGCACAACATGAGAGAACATAGAAGTGTTCCCACCCTCCGTCACAATGAGACACATTTCCTCCAAAATTCCACATCCCCTCCGAGTGTGTCTAATGCCTCTAATGCTGTATAGGGATGCCTTTTCTACAAAACTCCACATATCCACTAAGTGTGTCTAACACCTCCTCAATGTTGTGGAAACAATCCCTCTTCTTCTGTACAAATCACCAACCAAATGTTTGTGCATGAGACACCTTTCCTCTGAAAGTCGACATCTCCTCTGAGTGTGTCTAATGCTTCTTTAAGTGCTATACGAATCATCAACCAACTATGAATACACCAAGTGCGCCCACAAGAAATCTTGCCCCCTTTTGCTCCTTGAAAGGACACAAAATGCCATGCCCCTTCTTT
This sequence comes from Cryptomeria japonica, assembly GCF_030272615.1. Classification (NCBI taxonomy): domain Eukaryota; kingdom Viridiplantae; phylum Streptophyta; class Pinopsida; order Cupressales; family Cupressaceae; genus Cryptomeria; species Cryptomeria japonica. The sequence goes on from NC_081409.1 coordinate 58,508,957, forward strand.
TCTTTAGAGACACAAATATGGTACTTCTCATGCAATGAATTATCCCTAGGCGAGAAGCCAGCTTTTGATGATAAAAAACCTCCTGCCTCCAACCTACGATCACATCTTCTAAACACTAGTCATAAGAAAATGCATGTCTCTCTGAAAATTTTGAAACCTTTGATGGGTAATAACATAGACGACCCCAAAGATAAAAAAAATATGTATGGCCATGATGAAATTGAGCATATAAAGATGTCAAATTTAAGGAAGAAAAACATGCTCTTTGCATCGCAGACTTATGAAGATTTATGAACTTAAACCACACATCAATAGCTTATTTTCAATCATCCAGCAAGCTATCACTTTTTAAATCAACACCCAAAAAAAGCACTTCTACCAACAATTAAAATAGAGAGCTTGTATTAATCCTTATCCTGAATCAGAGACTCAAAAAGAAACTTACAAATTCCGATGGAACAAGATTCAATGTTGTAGACCGTTTTTGCCAGATATTGGTAGTAGTCTCTCTAGTAGTACAGTCCTCAATTGCTATCTACAAATGCATTGTAAGCAATCTTACGCCAGTGTTTTGATTTCATTTAACATTAATTAAGTTTTAAAATTGATAAAAAAAAATCATATATAAGAATTATATATATTGCATATTAATGTTAAATGATAATAAGTTAATACTTATTTATGATAAATGTCAGAATCTCAAATTTGATGTATTATGACAAGTTCTAAATTCACAATTTTATTAAATATATTGAAAAAATTAAATTGACTAAGTCTCTATATTCATATAAGAAAATAGAAACTTAAAAATTCAAGTTAAAATATTTTAAAAATTTCAAATCTGTTTTGTGTTTACTGTTTTGATAGATAAAAAATTGTCGTATGCTTCTCTGCTTTTCATCATCAGTGTTTAATTAGTATCTTTATAAAAAAACTAACCCTACTTTTTATGTATACAAACGTATATATTAATGTCCATTTAATAGGGAAATGACCCAGTAGTTGAGCGTATTCCAATTCTTGTGATAGAAGTTTAATACCCCCATACTTGTTGATTTAATGTCCAACTTTTGTACAACATTGCACTAATAGTTGTATGATAAATACCAATAATTGAATGAAATATATCATTTGTTGTGAAAAGTAACCAATCATGTGATGCCACATCAACTACACAAGTATTGGGGCCCTTTTGCACACCTATTGGTCTCACTTTTCTTTTGCGCTGTTTTGGCCACCTTGACAAAAAGCATGCTAATGTGGCATCATATTTGATGATGTGGTCCTGAAACGTTAGTTATAAGCAGGGGACTTGCCAAGTAAGCTGCTGTAAGAAATTGAAATTTCCACGTAAGATTTTGAGAAACTTAAAGTTAGGGTGCACAACTACTAAGTCCTCTCCCCTAATATATATACAAATGTATATATTAATGTTCATTCAATATTTAAAAAATATAAGCTGTACATTATTTTAAACTATTTTTATGTGAAGTGGTCCAAGTAATAGATTCTGTAGAGCTCGAGATTTAACGATAAAGTACTCGTCATAGATTAGTCTGAAAGTCTCGTCTTCGTTTGCTTTCAATTAGCAGAGTACAGATCCAATATTTTTGCCTGAAGTCACATGTAACGCAACATCTTTTCTTACAGTGGAGTACGTTCGTAGGTTTTATAATGTTGCCAAATCTGAAGAAAATCTCAATTAAATCCGGCATTGATTTGACTGCTGAATCTTTTGAAGGAAAATCTGAGCCACTTTCTAGAGTATTGTTTAGTGACGTTAACAGAACGCCAGCTTTTCGAGTACTAAAGCACCCCAAACCATGGTACCCATAATCTTTGTGACATTAGAAGAAGTAGCTGTTTAATATTTTCTTCATCATAAGTTGACCGCTAGACTAGCCTATTGAAAATGCAAAACTGCTTTCACAGAAACCAGTGGCTGCGGGCTGTGAGGTTAGCTAGCCTATTCTAGCAAACTTTTTTCGCCCTTTCAGTTCTGTTTTACACAAAACTACTTTAGCGAATCATGATTAGTGTGGAGTTTCTAGTTGTCAAATTTTTTTATTATAGAAGATTTTTATATCATTCATAATTTTGTTTTATTCAAATATGAATCTTTGAGTTGAAACCATTTTAATTGAGAGCAAAAGACTGATGGGTATCCATTCCTTCAAATTTCTACGAGGGACAATCCATACATCATCCCTAATGATGTTGGAGCCTAGCACTCAAAAAAACTTGATCTTTGATGGGCTCATCAACAACCATTCAACTTCACTAATAGATAAAGGGCACATTGATATCGTATCAAACTTTAGTTCCCATCCATTTCAAATTTTAACCTTTCTTTTATAAATTACATTTTATTAGAATCTATCCAAAAAAAAAGTATGGAAGCCCTCCCTATCTTGTGGTTAAAAATTTATGTTGAGAAAAGAGAAAAAAAAAAGTTATAATATAAAATATGAGGTTGAATGTAAAATTTATAAGAACTATGAATATTATTTTCAAAAGTCTTATTGAGTGGTATTATTTTGAATGGAAAGGATACAATAATAATAATTGTAAGGCAATGGACATTTTAGAAATTTTCTATTTAAAAAAGTTTCATAGTGAAACATTGAATAACACTTTTAAATTTATTTTAAAAATTTAGATAAGCCACCCAAAAAATAGACGTCCCCTCTCTCTCTTGTGGGTAAATTTTTTTGAAGAGAAAGGAGAAAAAAAGAAAAAGAAAAATAAATCATAATACAATATAAAATATGCGGTTGGATTCAAAATTTATAAGAAGTATGAATACTATTTTCAAGAGTCTTATTGAGTGATATTATTTTGAAAGGGAAGGGTGGTAATAATTGTAAGGCAATATGACATTTTAACAATGTTCTACTTAAATAGTTTAATTGTAGAATAGTCGATTTAAAAATCATGATTAGTGGTTATATTTTTATTGGTAAAAATTTACATAGAATAGCCCTTTAAGGAATGAACATCTTTGTAGATGCTTGAGATTTTTTACTCTAAAACTTATTTTCTTATGAGAAAAAATTATAATAAATAATAAAATTTTGTGATATGTGGTTAAATTTTACTTTCTCATAATTTCTTTTTAGAAAGGGAATTGAGATCTTCAAATCCATTCCTTTTATATTATAATAGAGAAAACATACCAAATTGTTGTCTTGAAGAGATGAAATAGCTCAGAACATTTTTATTTGATGAGATTATAGTAAACTAGAGATTCTTATACTAGAGGATTGATACATCCAAAAATTCCTAAAGCTATACTAAAGTAATTAGATGATGGGAAAAAATTATTTTTCTGTTTACATTTGATTGTCAATCTTCCTTTCAAGGAGGCATCCTCAACCATAGTGGAAAATTTCTTCCATTCTATATTACTTGGCATATTGTTAATAGAGCCACCACATATTTTGCTTACACTATAAAAAGAGAGGCAATGGGTTTTTTTTGGGATACCCATGACACTACTTCAAAAATAAAGTTGAAAACATGACCAAAAGTATTTTTTTATCATCAACACTTCCTCCCCATAAAGTATTAAGTACTAATGTAGCAATTATGGAAGGGCCTAGGAGAATATCATGATTGTAGAAGCATTTATTAATAAAAGAAACGGTGGTACTCAAAATATAAATAAACCATGAGTCCATACACACACACACATGTATATCTTATGGTGATGGTTGAATTCCTTTTCAAGATGAAGAAGGCTCTACTATCATTAGAAAATTATAGAAACAACCCTATAATTTAACCATCAAGGCAAACTACAAGTTGAAACTGTGTGAATTATTGTATGCTTCAGCTTTATTTATGCTATGTAGAAACAAGTAGAAATTTATGAAATATTTCCCACTAGTATGCCACTTTTTTCAAGTTAATAAATGATGGTATCAAGGTGAATTTCTAAAAGAAAATTTTAGTTTTTCCTTCACATTAGAGATTTTTGAGGATTAAATCAACATATTGTCCAAGATTTTGTTTATTTATTTTGATTTGAGCAAAATATTTCCCTCTTCTCTTTATAGTTTGAACTTTCATTCCAAAGAAAGTAGGAAATTTTGGTTGGCTTCTATATTCTAATAGAATAATTATAGAACTTTACATGGCAGTGACAAGAAGGGGCTTAGAATGCATCCATGGGGGAACTAAATATAATTTTGACAAGATTACAAGACCACATGAGATGCATCCAAAAACCAGCAATGATTGAGTCTATGGAAAGACCACATGGGTAGTCGAGAAGGTAAAATAGATAAGAACAAGATTTTATCAATGAACTAGTAAAATAGTGGCTAAAAAATGATATTTTGATAATGACGATGATAGTAAAGATGAGTAATTCTTTTGAATGACAAAGGAAATGAATGCGAGTCCATTTGATATTGAGAGAAAATTAGAAATTAATCCTTTTAATGAAAAGGTATTTGTAGAAATATTGGATACATACATTAACCAATTAGAAGTCCAATGTGCATAACATAAGTAGATCATAAAATATTATTTTTTCACACCTACAAATAATAAATTATGCCCTTCTATGGAGGGAACCATATGTTACAAATTTGAATAAATGAAAAAATACTTGATAAATGGGAAGACAAGAGTTGAAAAGGATAAATTTATGTGGAACAAGACAAGGTTGATCAAAAATAATTTGTAATGTTATACAAGCAAGAAGGTGGCCAAAATGTACAATATTATACAATAGAGTTTTAGTGACAAGCTATGCAAAATGGCATGCACTTGGATGTGACATGATGAGATTTGAATTGGATCCATTCTCACATTTGAAGGATGGTAGCCACTACCAATGCAATGTACTTGTATAGGGCATGCTCCCAAGCATACTATTAGAGAAGTAGAAGAAGAGATATGAAGGTGCATAGGTTCTGAATTCAAATAAATATAAAAAAAATTAGAAAGAAAAGAAAACTAGTATGGTTCTACAAAAAGATAATAAACAAAGATAAAATATCATTGTACTCATAATTTAGATATACAAATAAGTTTCAAAGAATTGGAATATTTATCGTGAAGTACATCCTAAAAATATAAATAAGGATAAATAAAATTAGATACAAAGAAATCCATGCTTACTATTCAAGAAGGTGAAATAGAGAGATGATGTGTCCAATATTAATGATAAACATGAAGGCCCTTTTTATTTTAAAATTACAAGTTAAAAATAGCATATTTATTACTTTGATAGATCTTGGATCACAATGTAATCTTACTTAAAGAGAATTTGTTTAAGAGGCTTGGGCTAAAAATGGAGGAGCATCAAAAGATTGTGCTTTAATCCTTCAACCCAGTAGACATCATCTGCGCTGCTCTTTGCATTAAGAGAAATGTTTCTCTTTCCTTTCACCATGCAGGGTGAATCATTTCCAAATCTCACAACTCCATTAAATTCCTTCAAAGTAAGAAATTTACTTCGATCACCGGTCATGTGGTGTGAACAACCAGTGTCTATGATCCAATCATTAGAACTATCCATGCGAGAAACTAATGCCTTCTGATCAGATGTCTCCTCTTTAATGGAAACAAAGACAATGTCTTCATTAGCATCTCCCTCAGATTCCTCATCAGGGATACCAACATCAACTGCAATAAGACAATCTCTTTTGCCTTTTCCTTTGTACTTCTTGTACTTCTCACGCTTATGCTCATTGTCACCATTAGGATAGTTAGCTGCAATGTGTCCAGTCTTGTTACATGCAAAAAATTTCAAAGGTAATTTACGTCTGTACTTACCGATACCTCTGGGTAACCACTTGGCCAACAATGCTTCAAGCTCGATTAGACTGTCTTCATCATTAACTTCTTTGTTGGGTCTAGACTCATAACAATGACTAAAATCTATGCTTTTCCTCATAGGTGGATTAGAAACTGAAGCTTTAAATGAAGATTCAGATTTTTGAGCACTACCATCATAACCATTTAATTCAAATGTAGTAAGTTTACCAATGATGGAGTCAAAAGTTACCTTTGTTTTATCAATATACTTTAGCTCTTGAATGGCTACAACTCGGATAGCGTAGATTGGTAGAAGGGTTCTCAACACCTTACTAACCACTGTGGCATCCTCCACTTTACCACCAACACTCTTGATCTCACCAACTATCTCCTTGATCCTCTGAACATACTGTTGAATATTCTCACCTTCAGCCATCTACATGTCATGAAATTTACCTCTCAGACTCTCTTCCTTGGCAATCTTCACATGCTCATCACCGCTATAGATTTCCTCAAGTTTCTTCCACACATCATAAGTAGTGTCCAAACCATGGACAACAACATACTCTAAATCAGACAAAGAACTGATAATGGCCTCCAATGCTTGATTGTTCTCTTGTTGCTCTTTCTTTTGATCATCAGACATAGACCCACTAGGTGCAACATATTGTATAACATATTCCTAGTATTGACTTCCTAGACACTTGATATAGATTTTCATCCTATCACTCCATATTCAATAGTTTTCCCTATTAAAATTCGGACCTTCTTTCTTCATCATGTTCTTCTAGATCTTTCCCTCAAGCTGTTAGGCTTAGACACTAGAGGACCTGAAATGCTCTGATACCAATTGATGGTATGATGAATCAGTAAGGATTTGGATAATTACTGAGAGAGGAGGAGGTGAATCAGTAGATAGAAAACTGAGTAAAATTTCACCAACCTAACTGGTTCAAACACTAAATTACAAACTTCAATAGCATGACAGTTTACCGATTTGACTGTTATATCAAAATAACAGTATAACAACTCTGAAACTCCCAAACCATTTATCCAAAACATCAAAATACTTTACTAACAATAGTAAAAGCACATTTCAGATTACTGTCGGTCATCTTATCATATCTAAGTGGATTTAACAGTTAAGAAAATTAACTATATCAAACATAACCACAAAAACCATTCACCACTTGAGGGTGAATTCACAATACTGGTTCCCACTTTTTGACCAACTTTGACACTTAGATGAATATTTTGAAAAAAACCTTCACTTTCCAACACCTATAACTTTTAAACCGTTAAGAATTTGAAGATGATATAAACTAGTGATTTTTAGCATCTTGTTTGTAGATTCTGAATATGTTTTTTTCAAATTTGTTTGAATAAAATTTTATTGATTTTTCCATCTCCCTCAAAAAGTAGTTTTTTACAGCAAACAACATATTTTAAGAGTGATGTGTATCCCAAAATGCATAGTTTTTTTTCTTCTATAAATGATTAAAACTTAATTCTTTTGAATTTTGGTTTGTAACATCAATACCCAGGGCATGCAGTTGGTTTGATAGTGATATGTTGAATATTTTTCATTTTATTAAGTTTTGAAGTTTGACTAATTATAATTTAGATATAGGTGTACGTTTGAACACATAACTTGTTCTATATATATCAAAATTCAATTTTCTTGTTTTTTTAGAAAGAAAACACCAATACCTAGTGCATAGATATTTTTCAGAATTTTTTTGAATTAGTTTACTATTTTTCCCAATGCATTGAACAAAGAAGTTCATGTTCGGTAAAAAACCTACATTCATAAGAAATAAAATAAAAATATATTAATGAAATTAAATATATTAAAAGTTATACTATTTGGAAAGCTTATAATAAGGACTAAATACCTATAAAGAAAAACTTTTAAATGAATTAATTTGACCCCCCAAAAGCTAATGTAAAATTGGTTTTTTTATCAGCATTTGATAGATGCAAAGGAGGCTCCATTGCAAGTATGATTTACAAATAGAGAGGTTCTATCCAAGAAATTTTGATCTAACAGCCTTTGATTTAACTCTCTTCAATTAATTACTTCAAATGGGACCTCTTAAAACTTAAATCATTATATTTTCTCAAAAATGTACGATTTCAGCAAAAATCAGGACGTACCAAAAAGTGGGAACTAGCTTTGTGAGTTCACCCTTGACACAATGATTTTTGACATGGAAACCCAGATGTGAAAAACCACGGTGGGGATGAATACCCATAAGTATTTTGAACTCTTCTAAAGTTCGTGTTGGCATATGCACACTCCAATCAGACATTGTATGTGATTGAAGGTTTTGTCATTGATGGCAACCTTGCAATCCTATGGCACCGACAAAGACATTATACCAGCATCAACAGATCACACTCAACACTGGCACTCAGGACACCGGCACCGGCACAGAAGAAAAGAAGTATACCAGCACAAAGGCCGACAGGATTTTTGTTATATAATATTTTGTTTATTATTGTAAGCCGACTTGGCAAATTGTAAAATGACTCTTATATATAAAGGAGATCATTGTAGACATTTAAAAAAGGGATGTAGAAGCATTAAGGAAAATATTAGGCAGACTGAATGTGCGAAATATAGATTCAAGGGTATATGTAAAGAACAGAGCAGGAACCGGTACTGAATCTGGCATTGAAGATGCTATTGTAAAGCAGTACAAGTTATTGGATTAGTATAATCCTTATTTGTAAGTCAGTGTGACTTCCCATTGAGTAGTGAGCTCTAAGTAGTTGGCCTTCTTGCATGTGCAGGCCCCTATTGTAAGTAATATTCTCTTACTGGCCAGTGAGTGAATATTGTGGGTCACAAATCCCACTGAGGTTTTTCCTACAACGGGTTTCCTCGTTAACATCTTGTGTTATGGTGTACTTTTCATGTGGATACTCTTGATTCTGTTTATTGCATTATTTCTTGCATACCGGTACACTGTTATATTATGTTCTGCATGTTTTAAGTTAAGAAATTCTAATCACTGGTTAGATACTGATTCACCCCCCCCTCTCAGTATCTGTGGGACCCCTAACAGTTCGTCCTGACAGGAGCCAAGCCTGTAAAAGCTTTACAAAAATTCCTGTTAGTTGCCACCCAGTTAAGGGATTGACTATAATGCCCTGTTAGAAGCAATACCCTGTTCGGAGTACCCTCGGTAGAGGATTTTAAATCCAAGCTAATGGATCACCTAGTTAGAGGATTGAGATAGCACTAAGCTTGTTAAAGCTTACTCGGTTAAGGGATTTGATTGTTGTATTTGTTAGAGAACAACAGGGGTTTGTTGATCTCGTAAATAGCACTACTCTGCTTGATCAGATCCTTTTCATGCTCCTATCTGCCTTTACACATACTGCAGATACACCTTCTAGTTCGGCAATCAATCACACTAACACTTAACCAAAATTGCCAACACTACAACAAAACAAATTGTCGACCTTATAAGAAAAACAACAAGTCGATAACACATCACAAACCTAAGATCTTATAGACATTATAAACAAATCGGTTCAAGTATGAATGTTAGATTACAAAGCAATCATTGCACATTTTTCAAGACAACCTCGACCGCTCCTTGATCACCGCTTCATCGATTCTAGTAACTCATCACGCGGTTTCCTCTTCGTGCAATGTACTTGCTCATTCCCAAGATAAAACCGTTATCTATACGCGCCAAAAACCATTTGCAACTCATCACATACAACATGCATACATGGCATAATCATCACCGTTCATCATTTGATCATAAACCAATACAACTGATTCACCAAGCTCCATCAGTTAGGGTTTCGCACCTAAACAGGTAAGGTTACCGGTTGATCTCACTGCTTCTTAAGTAATACCGGTTTCCTTCACTAGCTCACCTACCGGTTGCAAAACAACATCATTACTGGTTATAATTGACATTAATGACAACATAATAGTTCATTAATGCAATTTTCATGCAAATGCCAACATCCCTACTAGAGAGAAACAATGTCAATAAGAAGCTTCAAAAGTGTAAAACAGGAAAGCCTAAGAGTACTAGCTTAATGATTTTTCACTAATTCCATATTGGGTTTGAGACTAGTTTACAATTGTTGAAGAAAATAAATCTACAATCCTTGAAATAATTTAAATAAAAGATTTTTTTGTCAAAAGTATAACACGAAAAAACTCAATAAAAATCTATTTATTTAAAATTAAAAAATAACTAAATGTTATTATAGAATCAAAAGGAGAGAACGTGATTCTAGACAAAGAAGCTCATTGTCCATAATGCTACAGATTGTGTAAACATTCATGTGTTGCATTATCATCCACATGGTCCAAACACTTGAAAGTGTTTGTTTGCATTGGAATTATTACCTACAAACATGAAATACATAATTGAGAGTAAGATTAAATTCACAAAAAGTATTAGTAAAATAATAATTGTAGAGTGAACTAATCTATTAAAAAAGAGGAAGACATCATTAAATTCCCAAGAGGTTGCATATCTTCACTTAAATAAATTTGTATTTGCAAATATTGAGAACAAAATTGAGTCTTTTTAATGGTTTTTATGTAGGTCAAACCCCTAATTTTGTATTTCTACCTCCTGTAGCGTCCTAAAATTGCGACACTTGCAATTTCGACTGCATTTCGGTCTTCACGATGGCGACGCAACACGCAACCTGAATGGAGACCCCAAAACTTGCTCACGACACTGAAAACTGCATTTTTCAAGCACCATTGGCCTGAACCTCCTTGCACCCCGCTGTCTCGGAGGTGGGACCAGAGCGCCCAGCGCCCTGGTCCCTCAGGACCAGGGCACCCAGCGCCCTGGTCCGCCAGGACCATGGCGCCCAGCGCCTTGGTCCTCCAGGACCATGGCGCCCAGCGCCCTGGTCCCTGGGTCCTATTTTGGGCCCGGTTTCCTAAGTGATATCGGGTCTTTTTTATTGCAATTTGGAAATATACTTCCCTGGTCGGCCTAAGGTCGGGAAAATCAGTCTATCAACCCTAATTGACAAGTATATAAACTACATTTTTCTCTCTCATTTGAGATAGATGAGAAGGACATATGTGTACAAAGCGTGGAAACTATACTCAAGCATTCAAGCATTCAAGCAATTGATCATTCCAAGTCTCCATTCAAGGCTAAGTGTTGCATTCAAGTCAAGGATTCAACCATTGAAGAGGAGATCACTTATTACATGCTACATACTACAACATACAACATCTAAACCTTTGCACATAAGGATACAAACATCCTTAGAACAAGGTATTAGTACTTGTTTTACATTACAGTCATTTACATTTTCAGCACTTGCTCATTTCTTGGTTAATTCCGAAACCGGGGTTTGACCTAAAGGCAAACCCCTAATCCCTAACCCCCCAATCGTCTTCGCTTTTCTGTGTGTAGGTTGCAGGTACGCAGCTGAGATTGAAGATCTGGAATCCTTGTGCAGAGACGAACAGATCCCCCTTCGTTTTGCGGATTTTTCGGAGGACCGTGGCGCCGGGTGCCATCGTCCCGACAAATTTTTCTCAAATTTGCAAGACAGCGCCGTATCGACATTCTACTGCTAATTCCAGGTCCGCAGCTTCATCCTATAACCTAAACTCAGTTTATAAGCGAATCTTTATGACTTTCTATGCATCCTTAGCTTAATTTCCTTAATCAACATTCTTTACAAAAGAGGGTAGCCTTGCTTTCCTAACCCTTGAAATTCATTTAGCATCCAACCTTACATTGTGTGGGATTGGATCTTATGAGTTTCAACCCCTCTTTTGAATGTAAAGTCTCTCCCCTAAGTGAAAACCCATCGAATCCTAGCGAACCTCCCTTCTCTCTCCTCGGAGTTAGAAGAGGGGAGACCAACTAGGGTTCAACCGCGATTTTCCGCTTTACACCTCCATAACAACAAAGACAAAGAAAATGAAATAGAGTATGTGTTCTCTACCAAAGTTAGACATAAACCTGCTTAGAACTCCCATTAGACTCGGGTTGTATCTTGTCTTAGAATACAAACCATTGCATACATTATGCTACCAATGACACTAGTATAATGAACATTAGATATATCCTAAATATCATCATCAAAATTAGGACACGTCTAAACACATCTTAGTACAAACCAAAAATGAAATATTTATTGGTTTATAGTGCTACATTTTAAATCTTTGCAAAATGGTATCAACATACTTACTCTAACTTAACCAAATATTTTTATGAACTTGATCCCTATTGATCTCCATCCCAATAATATATCTAGTAACCTCCAATTCTTCCATATCAAACGTGTTAGAAAGGTAACTTTTGAGCTCCCTAATCTTCGCCTTGTTGTTACCAATAAACATGTCATCAACATACAAAACAATAATCAATATCTAATCATCATTACCCTTAATATAAACATCTTGATCCTCTTCGTTTCTAACATAACTCAATTTGAATGCAAAATCGTCAAACTTTTGTCACCACATTTTGGGTGATTGTTTGAAACCATTCAATGATGTTTTGACCTACAAACCAAGTGTTCTTTTTCATTCATAACAAAACTGCCAAGTTGTTGCAAATAAATTGCTTTTTTAAGATCCCCACGCAATAAATTAGTTTTTTAACATCCATTTTTTCAATCTTAAAGTCACAAGCAAAAACAAGAGATAATAGGAGTCTTAGAGAGGTTAGCTTAGCAATAAGAGAATATTTTATCGAAATCAACTCCCTATGTTTGGGAGCAACCCTTGGCCACTAGTCTAGCCTTGTAATGCTCTAAGCAACTGTTTGCACCAAACCTCTTTTTAAATACTGACTTAAATCCATGTGCTTCCTTCTTTTGGGAAAAATAACAAGATCTCAAGTGTCACAACTATCCAAAGCCATCATCTCCTCCTACATGGTTTGCATCAAAGACTCACTTTCCTTGGAAGAGAGAGCCTCCCTATAAGATCCATGTTCATTGTCAATAATTATTAAAAAAAAATTATAATGGAAATCTAGGTGGTGATACCTTTCAATTGAATTTTGTTCCCTTGTGGACATCCTTAGGATAGGAGTAATGGGCTCTTCTTGTTCTTACTTTGCATTCTCATCTTGCACATCATCTAGACTCTTTGAACCCTCTTATGATCCATCAAACTTTTCGCCCATATGTGCATCTTCTTTCTTCTCAATCTTAGTTTCTTACTGCATCATATTTGTCTTTTCGTTTGGATATTCTTCACTTGAGTAAGCTCTAAATTCCTTGAAAAACACATCTCTATAAAATATAACTTTACGAGTTAGTGGATTCCAAAGCTTATAAACTTTTATATTTGAATCATAACATGGAGATCTATTAATTAAATAACAAGTAGTACCAACAAATTCTACCAAAAAACATTTATCTAGCTTAGGACTACTTAACATGCTCCTAGGTCTTTCCATTAATGGACAGTTCATTCTTTTTGCTACCCCATTTTGTTGGGGAGTATAAGGTGTAGTCTTTTGCCTAACAATTCCCTCTTTTACTACAGTTCCAACACTTCACTATACTTTTTTCAGGGGTCTTAGAACCTCCTTTTGACTTATCCTTCTTTTTATCCCTTTTAGGTCCTTTCTCCTTGTAACTTCCTCAAACATGCAAGTCATCTTGGGACCCAACATTAATGGTCTTTCTCACTATTTCTCCCGAGAAAAGTATAGGAATAATACTGCCCATTTTCAGTTTTGTACCACCACTACTTATTGCAACAATTAGATATTCACAAGATTTAAGCAAAGAGCAAAGCAACAAAATACACTTATCAAAATCCTTCATTTCCAAAGATTACAAACATCTTTTGAGATATAAACTATTAGAAAAAATCTTAGTTTGATAGATCTCACCTATTTTCCTCCACAACTTATATGTTTTGTTTTATGTAGATGCATTCGAGAGAACAAAGCCTATAAGGCACAACCAAATGGTTCTACATGCCTTCTTGTTTAACTTCTTCCAATCTTCATCCAACAAAGTAGAGGTAGATGGGATTTTCTTCTGAAACAGGCAACCACTGATCTCTCACTTCAAGGAGATGTGCCATTTTAAACTTCCACATCTCATAACCAATTCCATTAAACTTCTCAATATAATAGCAAGAAGTAGAGGCCATGGTAACAATCTTTCATAGATCTACGAAAAACCCACAAAGCAAAAGCTACCACTATAACAAACAACCTTCATCACTTATAAGAGAAAGGTGCCTCTTCCTCAATAAATCTATTGACTCTAATACCAAATGTTGAATAACAAGCTTGTACTATGAACTTAAAACCAAGTGTTTACAAATAGAATCCAAAAATTACCCCTTAAAGAATATGATTGTAAAATCAAAGAAATAAATCGAGATCCATAACACGGTTAACACACGATACTCATGCAGAAAAGCCTAAGAAAAAACATCCACCACAGCAAGAGAGGCAAGTATATAACTAATCCAATGAGATTAAAACAACAACAAAAATTCTGTGGAAAACTATATCTAATTCTACATCACCCTATTACTCACACAACTGAATAAAACTTACTACAAACTACTAGCTCAAGGCCCCAATCCATAGAAACTCTTGAGATTGACTATCATTGTGGTATTACAATACAACACCAAACAAAACAACCATCTCACACCTACCTACTTGGAATAATGCATGTAGCCCAAAAGAGTCACTTACATATGCTCTTACATTTGTCATAAGGCATCTCTCCAAATTATCTTACATATTATCTTACGTGCCTCCCGTTAATGATCGTGCATGCGCGACGTTTTTAATACGTGAAAGCAGGGACGTTAGCAAGCAAGAGTACTTCCAACTGTGACGGCAATTAACACAAAACAGGAGAGTCGTCGTCAACTACCTGGCACTTTCCAGTAACACGAATCGGAAAACTGCTCTCCATATTCGAGGACAACATAGATAGTCGACACGTGTTATCTTCTTCCCTCACGACAGAGATAATTATGATGCTCTTTCTAGTTAAGGAAATAAGCGGAGCACTTCAAATTCGATTGGCTATGAAGCAAGTTGAGCTAAACAAATTGAGTTGCACGGAAGAAATGCTTTCCTGTGTTATAGAAAATTAGATATAAACTTAAATTGCTATGGCATACCAGACTAACGGAATATTTGCAGGCTTTGCGTGAGTCGAAAATGATGAGAAGATATATTGTTTGATGGGGCCTTGACAAGCGACAGAACTATTTGTTTTGTGAGTGCTAAAATGTTTGTTCATCCAAGAAAGAAATTCGTGGGTTAGATTATAATGTAAGTAGTGCATATTGGGTAAAAATTGTGAGAAAAAGTTTCGGTGGGTGAGGTCAGAAAGATGTGTAAGGGAAGTTCAGTGAGTAAACAATTCTGGAGTCATATTAGACTGGTTTATTAACCGGTGTTCATTGAGTTAAAATTGTGAGAAGTCGTCCTGGGGTTCAATCATACTTGTTAGTAAGGGTGCTTTTTGTAATAAACGCAGAATTTTTTTAGGTCATATCAGATTGGTGAATAAGTTTGCTTATAGACTTGAAATTCATGAAAGAAGTGTGATCAGATATAAGTGGTGAGTAAGGGTACTCATTCATATAAATTCTCAAAAAGAAGTCCGTCGGTTAGATCAGATTGGTAAGTAATGGTGCTCATTGAGTTCACATGGGAAAGAAGTTTGTAGGACTGATCAGACTGTTGAGTTAGGGGGTGCTCATTGAACTAAAATTTTGTGAAAAAAATTTGTGGGTTGAATCAGACTGGGTAGAAGAGGTTGCTGTTTAGTTAGATTTGTAAGAAAACAGTTACAGTCAGATCTAACAAAGGAATAATGGGTGCTCAATGGGTTGATATTTTCTTCCTTCTTTTGGCTGGTTAGCTCAAAATTTATGTTAAAGGAAGGCGGGCCGGGCTTGGACATTGCTTAATAAATAATTAAACGTTTGTTATCACCAAGAAAAAGATTGTGGGTATAACAGAATAAGAAACATGGGGCGAGGGAAAGTCGAAAAGAAACGGATCGAGAATAAGATTAATCGGCAGGTGACTTTTTCCAAGAGGAGAAAAGGGTTACTGAAAAAAGCGGAGGAGCTTGCTGTGCTCTGCGATGCCGAGGTTGCAGTCGTCATTTTCTCCAGCAGAGGGAAGCTTTACGAGTATGGCAGCAACGGGTATGACTTCCATCCTTTTTTTTCCGTTTTTCGCGGTTTAGTTAATTTTTTCAGAGAGAAAAATTTGAGGGTTTGTTTTTTATTTCAAGAGAGAGAAAACTAACAGCTCATTTATTTGGTAAAAGCGTTTGAAATTACTGCTTTATTGAAATATTGAGAAAATAAGAAGTCGGTTTCGATAACTTGTCAGGCTATATTATATTTGAGAAGCAAATCGTAAAGCTGAGAATTCCACTGTGCGTTGTCTTTTAATAAATTAGCCAGATTGGACTGAAAATGTCAGGAAATTTATCAGCTTTTACAGTATTTGAAATTAGTTTGCGTTTTCGACAGTGCCTTGTATAATGCGTTTGGTTTGCTTGTTGATATATTTTCCGTGTAGAAATAAGTCTTCGACAAGCAAATCGTAATGCTGAGAATTCCACTGGGTGTAGTCTTTTAATAAATGAGCCAGATTGAACGGAAAATTTTAGGGAATTTATCAGCTTTTACAGTATTTGAAATTAGTTTGCGTTTTTGAAAGTGCCTTGTATAATGCGTTTGATTTGCTTTTTGATGTATTTTCCGTGTAGAAATAAGTCTTCTGAAGGATGTTTCTCGACAATTACATTTCTTCTGTCTCTTTAAAAGACGAAATTTGTTTAATAAAACATGGCACGATTTTTCCACAAAAGCGCTCATACATATTAAACGCTTCCTTTTGACTTTCGATTTTTGTGTTTAAAACATAAACACACTTCAAAATTTCGAACAGATAAGAAATAGAATTTAAGAACTGTATCAGCGTTTACGTTAACAGAGAAACAGGCTAAGAGTGAGGCTCAGAATTGTATGGTTAAGATCATTATTTGTTATCCGGAAATTAGAAAGCTTATATTGAAGTAAGTGAAGACACAGTATTCCGAAGAGTACCATGATTCTCGAGAAATACGAAAAGTCGTGTTGCATAAAAACAGAAAAAAACATAAAAGGAATTTATCTTAAGCCACCAAAGTGAAAAGATACTGAAATCTTTCGACTCCCCTTGCTAGTAGCAGTTTTGTCTGAGCTTAAAGATGCTGGCCTCCTATCTAAATATTCAACTGCAAGTTAGCTTGTTGGAATTATCATTTTCTCACTCTCAGTTTTAAGATTGTTTCCAAATATATTTATTAGAACGTAATAGAGAAATAGAAATCCCAGCTAGTTTTCGATACTTCTTTAGCTAGTCTCTCTTGCGACCCCAGCCCTCCCATTTTTTAGATTACAGTTAGCTTTCAAATAAGTTAGACCATTCTTTTATCGATTCAACAACGTCATATACGTTTCCAGTCCCATTCACCGAATCAAATCTTTGGATTTTACTGCCTTCTTTCAACTTTCAGTCTTAAATTCATATCTGTCTCCTCATTCATGAATAAATTCATATAGACAACCCACAAACAATATTGAGGCGGCCTAAATGGAGTTTTCATAGGGTCTTCTAGGGATGCCATTTGATTGTTGAAATTACTCTAGGATTTAATGTTAGTGATGCTCTATAGGGACATAAGCTTGAAGTTGTATGTAATTGTATTGTAATTGCATTAAAAAATTAATTTTGTTCTTTAAAATGTGTGTTTTTCTCTTAAGCCTTTTCTCCATGTATACTATTGTGTTATGGTCGTAATGCTTTTGTGAGTTACATATCTTTGCGTATCACTTTCATACTATTGTATATATGATTTTTGAGAATGCAAAAGGGAAAATCTAAAATAGAACTTGATGAATGTTGATTCAAAACATATGTCTTTAAATAGGTCATACAAACAAAACCAAAATTGTTACATAACCATGACAACCAGACAAGCAGTAGTTTATTAATTTAAACTACAACTAAAACTATCAACAAATGTAATATGTTTCAGCATTCCCCCTTATTACATTAATCCAAACAAAGGACATAACATTGCAAGGGTTGATACAAGCAAGAATTCTTTGGGAGACATTAATGAAATGACTTTTATCAATCTTCCTTGCTCACCCAAAAATATGCCAAATTGATTGCATCAGTGGATCTCCTAACTACAGAACCTGCAATAATTTGCACAAGGTGAAGGAACATAAAGTGTTTCCAACCTCCTTACACAATGAGACACCTTTCCTCTAAAATTCCACATCTCTTTTGAGTGTGTCTAATGCATCCTCTAGTGTTGTGCAAACAATGCCTCCTTTGTTGTACAAATCACCAACCTAACATGAATACAGGAAGTGCACCCAGAAGAAATCTAGCCCCACTTACTTCTTTAAGGGACACACATCATGCAAAGCCCCCTCTTTTCTTTATGGACACAAATAGGGAGCTTGTCTCATGCAATGAATCATCCCTAAGTGAGAAGGTAGCTCGAGATGATAGATTTCCTCCTGTCTCCATTTCCTATAGTGTTCGGTAGTATCTCTCCACTCTCTAATTCATATATCATTTGTCAATGTCATGGTAAGGTGATTCTTTTGTATGTATTTTAAAACTACAATATTTTATTTCATCTTCAATCGTAGCAAGGGCTTTATTCTTCTTCAACTCCCCATCGATGTGATCTTTTGGCATATTGAATGCAATTTATTTGAATATGTTCAATTTTCTAACAATAATAGAATTTAAATTCTTTCACTATTGAAATGTTAGACTTCTTCACAAGCAAAGTACTTTCCTCAATAATTGAATGTCTCTTTTTAACTTTACTTTCTTCGTCAATCAAAGAAGAAATCAAAGTTTCCAATCTAGGATTCATTTTGCTTAATGTAAAAACTATTGGGAATTACTGTTCACATAGGTGGTAATATTGCATCATAAGATGCATAAATAATTAAGCATAAAATATTTAAGTGGGTGTTGATATATGTATTGTAAATAAGTGTCATATTAATTATATTAAGTTGTTGAGAAACAACTTAATATTATTATTAAACACATGGTTTGTTTAATAAATTATTTTATTAGTGATATGGATGTTGTTAAAACAACTCAACATAATAAGAAAACTAGTTTAGGAGATTTCCCATAAAATAGGATTAGAAAATCCTATATATGCAATATGTATTGAATGAAATGAAGAGAAGAAAGATATTATTATTTGTGTGCAATTTTTTTTTTTTTTTTTTTTGTTTCCTCTTCCCATATTTTCTAATATCGTATCAGAGCGTTGTCATTCTCGTGTGCCTGTGATAGGATAAATGCATTTGGAGATATGGTGCATGAGCGGATAGTATGAATATGTTTGTAGTTAGAGAAAGAGTCAGCGCAGATCTCTTGTTCACAATATTAGTGCAATGTATATACAAGCTTGAGAGACTCCTACAGTAGGAGGAAAGACATTTGCAATAATATTGGTGGCGAATTTTGCTAAAGGAGACATGTAGAAACCAGCAAATCTGTGATACAGTCGCTATCGCCCACTTCCATTCGTTGTAGCCTGCAATCTCATTTTACAAATAGGTCCTTCATTGGTGGGCTCTCTCAATACTCATAGGCACGATAGAGGAATCGGCCCAAGTCAAATCTTATATGGTCATTTCCGCCATCCAATGTTGTTGATCTACTATCTGAGGATAATTTCCTGTGATCGCAGTAGATTTGTGAAGGTTGACGAGTGTGTAGGCACGAGCAAAGGTCGATCTACATTGAGTAAGGTTGTTTGAAATCGAAAGGCCAGCAGCCAGGGTGCCATAAATCATAGGCAACCTGTGTATCGAAATAAACTCTAATACGACCAATCAAATTGTGAACCTTTGTATCCACGCAAAGAATTTCATGATTCTAGATCTATTTTATGTATTTTTTTTCATTTTTTTTCATTAGATAACATTGAAGAGTGTCTATTGATAGTTTTATCATCGTAGTTCATTTTTGTCTAATGTTTCAAAATGTCGTATTGGTTTGTGTTATAGTCTATTAAAAAAAATGGTGTGTTGTCAAAGTCAAGGTATAATATTTTGCTTAGAATATAGTTCATTTTTCGAGTCTTTAATTGTTGTATCAAAAATATTATTTCAATTGTAATTGGATGCATTCTCAATTGTACGCGACATTCATTTTGTGGGGATTCTAAAATTGATCTTCAATATCAAATATTTTCAATATGGAGAAAAATAGTATACTAATCGAAAAGCTTCAAGGTTCAAGGTTCAACACATGACAAATCAAGTTACAATTGATCCTTATAGAATAGGATCTGTGGGATGTGGTAAGTGGAGTAACAATAATGTTGACTGATGCTGATGAAATTGCAAAGTGGACTGCAAAGGATAGAAGGGCAATGGCTCTTACTAGTCTTGGACTTTTAGATGCGTACCTCCACCATATTGACTTATCGAAGACCTCAAAGGACGTGTGGGATAATTTGAATGCCTTGTTTGGATCAAAAGAATCAAGTGCAAAGATGGGTCTAAAGAGGAAATTGGTCGGGCTGAAAATGATGGAAGAGGACAACATTATTCAACATCTAAATAAGTTTTGATCCCTATCAAATAGAACTAGCTGGGATAAAGGCTAAAGTAGAAGATGACGATTCAAAAGCTATTTTGTTAAATAGCATGCCTCGTAGTCATGGAAGCATTGTTTTGACATTAAACAAAGTAGATGTTGCCTTAGAGGAAATAATATCTAAATTAATTGATGAAGGAGTCAAGAACACTGACTCAGTTATAGACGAAACTACAATGTATGGTAAAATAAGTTGAACCATTCTTCCAAATTTAGTACTTCTACATTAAAGGGAAATCATTCCTTCAAGAATAGAAGTTTGTGCTATTATTGCAATAAGGGACACATTGTTATGAATTGCACTTAGCGTGCCAAGGATCTCCTTGATGGCAAGATGAATATAGATAAGGCATTGGTTGTAGATGGTGATGAAGAGTGCCTTCATGTGGTGGCTACTAAAGATCCTCCACATGAAGACAGTGAGGAGGAATATGTTCTCTAAATCAAATCTACTAGAGGTTGGAGGCACAAAAGGCTAGAGGAAATTTAGTGAGTTCTCATGTCAGTCACTAGCGATGGGGTCGTGAAACTGCATTAGTGACAAAAGAACATGTGCCAAAACAACTAAAGCCAAGATCGATTTCTAGGTGGCAACGACAACCGTCTCATCTCATTTGTGATCAAAGTGGGAATGATCTACAGTGGTGGCTGCATATGCGACGAGGACTTGGTTCTCAAAGATTGTATTTGTGATTGGATGTGTATGTCTCCAATCACTATTGCTAGTTGTTTGTGAATGCATGTGTTTGTCCCCATTCACAATCTATGGTGTATGTGATTGAAAGTGTTTGTCCTTAGTCACATTTGTTGGGTAATTATGACTAGATGTGTGTTTCCCCAATCGTAATTGTTGTGAGCAAATGTGTGTGTCCATGTTCATGACTAATTTTGGAAAGATGTGTTTGTCCCTATCAAAATTTGACGTAATACCTTGGATAGATGTTTAGTCCCTATCCTCAGTTCCATGGGTAGCTGTGTTTGTACCTATTCTTGGATGAAAGTATAGGGAGCATGGTGAGGCTAGTTCCACTATTGCTTCACATGAGTAGATGTGTATGTCCCTACTCATACTTTAGGATGAACTACTATGTGTGGTCATCAAGTATTGTGATGTACTTTCACCCCATGTTCACACTAAGGGGGGGTGTTGGGAATTAGTGTTCACATAGGTGGTAATATTGCATCATAAGATGCATAAATAATTAAGCATAATATATTTAGCGACGTGTTGATATATGTGTTGTAAATAAGTGTCATATTAATATTAAGTTGTCGAGAAACATCATAAAATATTATTATTAGACACATGGTTTGTTTAATAAGTTATTTTATTAGTGGTACATATGTTGAGTTGTTTTAACAACTCACCATAATAAGGAAACTAGTTTAGGAGCTTTCCTATAAAATAGGATTAGTAAATCCTATAATTGCAATATGTATTGAATGAAAAGAGGAGAAGCAAGATATTATTATGTGTGTGCAAAATTTTTTGCATTTGCCGATATTTTCTAATAAAAACAATATGATCAAAACTTAAAGGCATACTGCTTAATAAGATTACTTTAGCATCACCATCATCTACTTTAGAGTATACACCTATAAGTTGATTGAGCACGAATTGAAAAGTACTAATATGTTGAACAATATTGTTGTTGAAAATGGTAGAGAAAAGTCTACATATCATATCATTATTAGGAAAGTTATAAAACACAGAAATAGTGTATCGATTGTTCTCATATTTGAATTCAATGGGATTGATTTTACATCAATGTTTATTGGCTATATTAAGCCATTTTGTTTTAGAAAATAGCTAACCTATGGGAATAACTTCCCAAGAAACTAAGATACACACTAATTAAATATTAATCTAAAATTTAATATGCCAACATCTCCCCCCCCCCTTATTACATTAATCCGAACATGGGTGGAACATTGCAAGGGTTGAACACAACCCTTCTGGAGACTTTGATGGAGCCTCTTTACCAATCCTCATCGCTCACCTATGAAACACCGAATTGATTGCATCAGTGGATCTCCTTACTTTAGCACTTGAAACCATTTGCACAACATGAGAGAACATCCCCTCTAAGGTGTGTCTAATGCCTCTGATGTTGTATAGGGATGCCTTTTCTGCAAAACTCCACATATCCTCTGAGTGTATCTAACGCCTCCTCATGTTGTGGAAACATTCCCTCTTCTTCTGTACAAATCACCAACCAAATGTCTGCGCATGAGACACCTTTCCTCTGGAAGTCGACATCTCCTCTGAGTGTGTCTAATGCTTCTTCAAGTGTTATACGAATCATCAACCAACGATGAATACTCCAAGTGCACCCACAAGAAATCTTGCCCCCTCTTGCTCCTTGAAAGGACACAGAATGCCAAGCCCCTTCTTTTCTTTAGGGACACAAATATGGTACTTCTCATGCAATGAATTATCCCTAGGTGAGAAGCTAGTTTGTGATGATAAAAAACCTCCTGCCTCCAACCTCCGATCACATCTTCTAAACACAAGCCATAAGAAAATGCATGTCTCTCTGAAAATTTTGAAACCTTTGTTGGGTAATAACATAGATGACCCCAAAGATAAAAAAAATATGTATGGCCATGATGAAATTGAGCATATAAAGATGTCAAATTTAACGAAGAAAAACATTCTCCTTGCATCAAAGACTAATGAAGATTTATGAACTTAAACTACACATCAATAACTTATTTTCAACCATCCAGCAAGCTATCACTTTTTAAATCAACACCCAAAAAAAGCACTTCTACCAACAATTAAAATAGAGAGCTTGCATTAATCCTTGTCCTGAATCAGAGACTCAAAAAGAAACTTACAAATTCCGATGGAACAAGATTCAATGTTGTAGACCGTTTTTGCCAGATATTGGTAGTAGTCTCCTCTAGTAATACAGTCCTCAATTGCTATCTACAAATGCATTGTAAGCAATCAAACGCCAGTGTTCTGATTTGATTTAACGTCCTCTTAGGCTCCCTTGTTCTCCTTCTCCTGCCAAAGTTTTAGCAGTAATTTCATCGTCAAAAATGTTGCTGGAAGTTACTAATATAAACCTATTTCAACACCTCATCAAACCCTCAAAATGCCTCAAATAAGATGAAGAAAATATTGCCTGCAACGACTAAAAACTCCTCACGCATTCTCTTTATATTCAACACATTTTCTAACATCCCAGTACCACCGCGCAGCCTCCACCTTTCTCATCATTAATGTAAAGCTCAGCAAACCAAATGAAGGCGGCCAGCAAACTGAATTCCTTCGATAGTAGTTGCCAGCGATAGAAACATGAAAGATTCACCTTTACTCAGTGCCAGTCTTCAGTAGATTTTCTACTTTCTGCTATGCCTTACATCTGCACAATCCTTTGAATACTTTTGTCACAGCTCTAGGCATTCATTAATCTATAAAATATCACGGCAAGTTCTCTACGCGCAATAGTCAAGCACCTATTCGTTGTCCTTCCTTCTAAAACTGCAACTAATGCATTACATTACATTTGCAACGATGATTCGCCAGAATAGGTAATGTGGCCTTGTCATTTCAATGTCAAAACACAAAGACATATTGTTACATATCTCTGTTGACCCAACAACTCAAAAAGACAATCAACATCAGCGATAATCGAATTCTCCATTGCAGATCTTCGGCACACAGAATCACGAAGGTGCTTTGATACCATGTTGAAAATGGTAGAGAAAAGTCCGCAGATCATATCATATCATATCATGATTAGGAAAATAGCTAAACCTGAATAACTTTCCAAGAAACTAACATACTCACAATTAAATATTAATCTAAAATGTAATACATCAACAATTGTCTCTCTCTATCATTTTCAATTCAATTTTCTTTTTCAATTAAATATTAATCTAAAATGTAATACATCAACAATTGTCTCTCTCTATCATTTTCAATTCAATTTTCTTTTGGCTTTATAGATATTTTAGCATTTGAAGTCTATAAATCAAAAAAAGAATTAAGCTCATCCCATATTTCTTTTCATGTCATTGTTAGATCAATGTGATGTAAATATGCATTAGATAAATCAAAACCATCATTGTTGTTGCTCTACAATCTTTAGCCATCCATTTTGTTTCTTCATGGATATCTTGTGATATTTTGGCAACTCTACTCACAATATCTTATAAATATTTTCAATTAAAAAAATTGTAATTTTATTTGTCATATGTAAAAATCACATCCTTTAAATTTAGCAATACTAACTAACTTTTCTATTTTAACCTTATTACTCAAAAGATCTAAATAATTTCAAAGGATTGCATATAAAACTTTATAGATACACATACCTCCCTATGGAAAAATCAATTTACTCTCACCTTTAAAAACATGTCTCCCACTATCCTTTCATCCATTGACATAGCTTTAGAACCTCTGAAGAAAGTTGAGAAGGCTGAGAGAATGAAATCGCAGAAGTAGCTAAGGCTTTAAAACAATTCGGAAAACCACTATCAGATGTTGGCGCCTCCTCCTTTAAATTTCTGCATGATCTTAAGAGGGATCATGTTGTGCTTGCTTGGTGCCTAAGAGTGAGAGGTTCAACGAAGACTCTTATTACCTTCAACAGTGTAATGGTGAGGAGAGGCTTCTTTTTACCACGAAGCTTGATGATTCGATGTCAGTTCGAACTTTAGGGTCAGTCCATGCAGTTTTGGAAAAAATAAAGGGTTGAGACCAACAATAGTCGTTGACTTTTCAAATTAATTCCGCCAGAAAGTCTTTTGAAACCAATGAATACGTCGTTTGTCCTATCTTCGGAGGGTGGTATGCGCAAACGCTTTCAGAGGGATCTGTCCCCAGCACATGTACCGTCAAGTGAACATTCCAAATTATTTACCAAATCCTTAAATTCAGCAGATTTCATGAATCAGACCTGGAATATGAAATTTGTATGGCAGTTTGGTCATTTCAATATCTTTTATTTGACGTTTTAAAACAAATATTAGTTGTAAAGAATATACAAAAATCTTAAATTAATTAAATTTTTAAATTGATACAAAAAAATCATATATAAGAATTATATATATTGCATATTAATGTTAAATGATAATAAGTTAGTACTTATTTATGATAAATGTCAAAATCTCAAATGTAATATATTATGACAAGTTTTAAATTGACAATTTTATTAAATATATTGAAAAAATTAAATTGTCTAAGTTTCTATATTCATATAAAAAAATAGAAACTTAAAAATTCAAGTTAAAATATTTTAAAAATTTCAAATCTGTTTTGTGTTTACTGTTCTGATAGATGAAAAAATTGTCGTATGCTTCTCCGCTTTTCATTATCAGTGTTTAATTAGTATCTTTATAAAAAACTAACCCTACTTTTTATGTATACAAACGTATATATTAATGTCCATTTAATAGGGGAAAGGACTCAATAGTTGAACGTGTTCCAATTCTTGTGATAAAAGTTGTTGCTTTAATACCCCCATACTTGTTGATTTAATGTCCAACTTTTGTACAACATTGCACCAATAGTTGTATGATAAATACCAATAATTGAATGAAATATACCATTTGTTGTGAAAAGTAACCAATCATGTGATGCCACATCAACTGCACAAGTATTGGGGCCCTTTTGCACACCTATTGGTCTCACTTTTTTGGGGGGCTGTTTTGGCCACCTTGACAAAAAGCATGCTGATGTGGCATCATATTTGATGATGTGGCCCTGAAACCTTAGTTATAAGCAAGGGACTTGCCAAGTAAACTGCTGTAAGAAATTGAAATTTTTACATAAGATTTTGAGAAGCATGAAGTTAGCATACACAACTACTAAGTCCTCTCCCCTAATATATATACAAATATATATATTAATGTTCATTCAATATTTAAAAAATATAAGCTTTACATTATTTTAAACTATTTTTATGTTAAGTGGTCCAAGTAATAGATTCTGTAGAGCTCGAGTTTTAACGATAAAGTACTCGTCATAGATTAGTCTGAAAGTCTCGTCTTCGTTTACTTTCAATTAGCAGAGTACAGATCCAATATTTTTGCCTGAAGTCACATGTAACGCAACATCTTTTCTTACAGTGGAGTACGTTCGTAGGTTTTATAATGTTTCCAAATCTGAAGAAAATCTCAATTGAATCCGGCATTGATTTGACTGCTGAATCTTTTGAAGGAAAATCTGAGCCACTTTGTAGAGTATTGTTTAGTGACGTTAACAGAACGCCAGCTTTTCGAGTACTAAAGCACCCCAAACCATGGTACCCATAATCTTTGTGACATTAGAAGAAGTAGCTGTTTACTATTTTCTTCATCATAAGTTGACCGCTAGACTCCCCAAATATTGAAAATGCAAAACTGCTTTCACAGAAACCAGTGGCTGCGGGCTGCGAGGTTAGCTAGTCTATTCTAGCAAACTTTTTTCCCTCAAATTTATGGATTTCCTAAAACTGAGAGCAAAAGACTGATGGGTATCCATTCCCTCAAATTTATAGGAGGCACAATTCATACATCATCCCTAATGATGTTGGAGCCTAGCACTCAACAAAACTTGATCTTTGATGGGCTCATCAACAACCATTCAACTTCACTAATAGATAAAAGGCACATTGATATCGTATCAAACTTTAGCTCCCATCCATTTCAAATCTTAACCTTTCTTTTATAAATTACATTTTTATTAGAATCCATCCAAAAAAAAACGTATGGAAGCCCTCCCTACCTTGTGGTTAAAAATTTATGTTGAGAAAAGAGAAAAAAAAGTTATAATATAAAATATGAGGTTGAATGTAAAATTTATAAGAACTATGAATATTATTTTCAAAAGTCTTATTGAGTGGTATTATTTTGAAAGGAAAGGATACAACAATAATAATTGTACTCAAAATATAAACAAACCATGAGTCCATATACACACACATATCTTATGGTGATGGTTGAATTCCTTTTCAAGATGAAGAAGGCTCTACTATCATTAGAAAATTATAAAAACAACCTTGTAATTTAACCATCAAGGCAGACTACGAGTTGAAAATGTGAATTATTGTATGCTTCAGCTTTATTTATGCTATGTAGAAACAAGTAGAAGTTTAAGAAAGATTTCCCACTAGTTGTAAGCCACTTTTTTCAAGATAATAAATGATGGTATCAAGGTGAATTTCTAAAAGAAAATTTTAGTTTTTCCTTCACATTAGAGATTTTTGAGGATTAAATCAACATGTTGTCCAAGATTTTGTTTATTTATTTTGATTTGAGCACCATAATTCCCCCTTCTCTTAATAGTTTGAAATGTTATT
This sequence comes from Cryptomeria japonica, assembly GCF_030272615.1. Taxonomy (NCBI): domain Eukaryota; kingdom Viridiplantae; phylum Streptophyta; class Pinopsida; order Cupressales; family Cupressaceae; genus Cryptomeria; species Cryptomeria japonica. The sequence goes on from NC_081409.1 coordinate 58,536,693, forward strand.
TCGATGTGAGCACAATAATTCCCCCTTTTCTAATAGAATAATTATAGAACATTTTTTTTATCAACATAGTTGGATATCTTGTGGAATATGTGGAAGGACTTTACATGGCAGTGACAAGAAGGGGCTTAGAATGCATCCATGGGGGAACTAAATATAATATTGACAAGATTACAAGGCCACATGATATGCATTCCAGAAACCAACAATGATTGAGGCTATGGAAAAACCACATGAGTAGCCAAGAAGGTAAAATAGATAAGAACAAGCTTCTATTAATGAATTAGTAAAATAGTGGCTAAAAAATGATATTTTGATAATGAAGATTATAGTAAAGATGAGTAATTCTTTTAAATGACAAAGGAAATGAATGCGAGTCCATTTGATATTGAAAGAAAAGTAGAAATTAATCCTTTTAATGGAAAGATATTTGTAGAAATATTGGATACATGCATTAACTAGTTAGAAGTCCAATGTGCATAACATAAATAGATCATAAAATATTTTTTTTTTACACCTAGAAATAATAAATTATGCTCTTTTATGGAGGGAAACATATGTTACAAATTTGAATAAATGAACAAATACTTGATAAATGGGAAGACAAGAGTTGAAAAGGAGAAATTTATATTCAACAAGACAAGGTTTATCAAAAATAATTTGTAATGTTATACGAGCAAGAAGGTGGCTAAAGTGTACAATATTATACAATAGAGTTTTAGTGACAAGCTATGCAAAATGGCATGCACTTGGATGGGACATGATGAGATTTGAATTGGATCCATTCTCACATTTGAAGGATGGTAGTCACTACCAATGCAATGTACTTGTACAGGGCGTGCTCCCAAGCATACTATTAGAGAAGGAGGAGAAGAGATATGAAGGTGCATAGGTTCTGAATTCAAATAAATATAAAAAATATTAGAAAGTAGAGAAAACTAGTATGGTTCTACAAAAAGATAATAAACAAAGATAAAATATCATTGTACTCATAATTTAGATGTACAAATAAGTTTCAAAGAATTGGAATCTTTATCGTGAAGTACATCCTAAGAATATAAATAAGAATAAATAAAATTAGATACAAAGAAATCCATGCTTACTATTCAAGAAGGTGAAATAGAGAGATGATGTGTCAAATATTAATGATAAACGTGAAGGCCCTTTTTATTTTAAAATTACAAGTTAAAAATAGCATAATTATTACTTTGATAGATCTTGGATCACAATGTAATCTTACTTAAAGAGAATTTGTTTAAGAGGCTTGGGCTAAAAATGGAGGAGCATCCACATTCATATCCATAGAGATGGGTGAAAAGGTGTGTAGAAATATAGAGATAAATAAAAGGTGCAAGGTAAGGTGGGGTAAATACATAATACCCAGATGAAATAGAAGTTTATGAAACCCCCCTTTATAATTTTGATATTTGTTCTTAGTAGTGTGTGATAAAAGGTGCAAGGTAAAGTTTGGGTTAAATACATAATATATAAATGAAAGAGAGCTTTATGGTATTCCCCTTGATGCTTGTGATATTGTTGTTGCTAGTGCATGTATCTTTATGTTAGAGGTCTTATTTTCATGAGAAGAGATAATAAGTATAGATGAGTCAAGTATAGGGTCAAATACATAATCAAAGGGCATCAAAGAAGGGCTAAATTAGTTAAGATGAGTGGTAGCCAAGAAATTAGATTGAGTTATGAAAATAATTAAATTTTGGTTTAAACTCTTACCTAAAGATACAAATGAAGGTGGTATGAGCATTTCAACGAGATTATTGGTTCAAATAGGAAGGCTTGGATAAATTCTTTTCATTTTCAATAGTTATTCATACAATCGGGAGTGTTGCCACTAAAAAACTTGGTGGAAAACAATATTCAAATCCCACCAAAGTATCTTCTACTAGACATTAGGTTGTACTCATAACCCCTTGATGGTATGGTGAATCACTAAGGATCCAGACAATTACTAAGAGGAGGGGGGGTGAATCAGTAGATAGAAAACTAACTAAACTTTCACCAACCTAACTAGTTCAAACACTAAACTACAAACTTCAATAGCATGACAGTTTACCGGTTTGACTGGCATATCAAAATAACAGTATAACAGCTCTGAAACTCCCAAACCATTCATCCAAAACATCAAAATACTTTACTAACAATAGTAAAAGCACATTTCAGATTACTGTCAGTCATCTTATCATACCTAAGTGGATTTAATAGTTAAGCAAATTAACCGTATCAAACATAACCACAAAAACCATTCACCACTTGACACAATGATTTTTGACGTGGAAACCCAAATAGGAAAAACCACGGTGGGGATGAATACCCACAAGTATTCTGAACTCTTCTGAAGTTCGCCCTGTTAGGAGCCAAGGCTGTTAAATCTCTACAAAAAGTCCTGTTAGGAACAGATCCTGTTAGGGACCACTCGATTAAGGGATTGACTATAATGCCCTGTTAGAAGCAATACCCTGTTACGAGTAACCTCAGTAGAGGAATTGAAATCCAAGCTAATGGATCACCTAGTTAGAGGATTTAGATAGCACTAAGCCTGTTAAAGCTTACTCGGTTAAGGGATTTGACTGTTGTAATTGTTATAGAACAACTAGGGTTTGTTGATCTGGTAAATAACACTACTCTGCTTGATCAAATCCGTTTCATTCTCCTATTTGCCTTTACACATACTGCAGATACACCTTCTAGTTCGGCAATCAATCACACTAACACTTAACCAAAATTGCCAACACTACAACAAAACAAATCGTCGACCTTATAAGCAAAATAATAGGTTGGTAACACATCACAAACCTAAGATCTCATAGAGATTACAAACAAATTGGTTCAAGTATGACCGTTAGATTACATAGAAATCATTGCACATTGTTCAAGACAACCTCGACTGCTACTTGATCACCGCTTCATCAATTCCAGTAACTCATCACGCGGCTTCCTCTTCATGCAATGCACTCGGTTTTTCCCAAGATAAAATCGTTATCTCTACGCACCAAAAACCATTTGAAACTCATCACATACAACATGCATACGTGGCATAATCATTACCGTTCATCATTTGATCATAAACCAATACAACCGATTCACCAAGCTCCATTGGTTAGGGTTTGGCACATCAACAAGTAGGGTTACCGGTTGATCTCATTGCTTCTTAAGTAACACTGATTTCCTTCACTAGCTCACCTATTGGTTGCAAAACAACATCATAACAACATCATTACCGGTTATAATTGACATCAATGAAAACATAATAGTTTATCAATGCAATCATCATGCAAATGCCAACAATCTCCCCCTTTGGCATTGATGGTAATACAAATATCAATACCCTTGATTGTGATGATTGAGAGTAATGCACATACACGGGTATAGGAATCATGGTTTACATTTTACCATGTACTCTCCTTCAACTGAGTCTCCATGTCTTCAGCTGGTAATTGGCTATAGATCTTCTCTCTATCAATCATACAATTCTTTTCCATAATCATATAGTTCTTCTCCCCCTTTGACAACAATGCCAAAGTGAAAGTAAAATATGCAGTGTCATACTTCACTGTTCTGCATCAACAATCTGCAACTTGATGCTCCCCCTGTGGAGTAACTCCACTCTACACCAATCTTGGTTCAAGATTCTTCAATTCGCTCTGGGATTGATGTAATCCACATCTTGCTCAATTGACCTCATGTAGGGGCACAACCCCTAGTTGACCTCTAAGATACTCAAAAGTAATCTTAGGCAAAGGTTTAGTAAAGATATTTGCCAGTTGCTCCTTAGTAGATACATGCTCCAATAATACATCTTTACTCTGCACTTTCTCCCTCCAGAAATGATATTTCAGCTCAATATGCTTGGTTCTAGCATGTAACACCTAGTTCTTTGAGATATTTATTGCAATGGTGTTATCACATAAGATCTTTACTGGTTCTGTGATCTTCAACTTGAATCCTTCCAAAATGTGTTTCATCGAGATTTCCTGGGTACAATTCATATACACTGCAACATATTCAGCTTCAACAGTGGACTATGATATACAACTCTGCTTCTTGTTGCTCCAAGATACAAGTCTTCCTCCAAGAAAGAATGAACCACCGGTTATGCTCTTCTTGTAATTAACATTTCCTGCCCAATCTGCTTCTGTATAAACCTTCAAATCAAAGTTACTTGCATATGGATAACATAATCCATAATTAATAGTACCTTTCAAATATCTGAATATCCTTTTAGTTGCAATCATGTGTGTCTCCTTTGGTTTCTTCTGAAATCTAGCAACTAAACCAACTACATGAGCAATATCTGGTCTGCTGTGAACAACATAATGCAATTTCCCTATCATTGATCTGTACTCCTTTTCATCAACAGATGCAGCATCATCCTCCTTAGATAGTTTACAACCTGTAACCATTGGTGTCCAAACTGCTTTACAGTCACTCATTCCAAATGTCTTCAATACCTCTTTCACATATTTAGACTGTGTGATAAAAATACCACTCTTCATCTGCTGAATTTGCAAACCTATAAAATTATTTATCTCTCGTACTAGAGACATTTCAAATTCACTTTTCATCTCATTTGCAAAGTCATCACTCATGTCATCATTGCCTCCAAATATGATATCATCCATAAACACTTCACTAACCAGTATCTTATCTCCTTTAGTCTTGAGATATATATTATTATCTTCACTGGTTCTTTGGAAACCTATCTTCATTAGGTGTGAATGTAGTCTTTCATACCATGCTCTTGGTGCTTGCTTCAAACCATATAGTGCCTTGTGTAGTTTACATAGCATATCCTTTGCATCAGTCAAAGCATAACCATTTGGTTGCTCAATGTATACTTCCTCTTCTAGTATTCCATTAAAAAATGTTGACTTCACATCCATTTGCTATACTTTGAATCCCCTATATGCTGCAAATGCAAGTAGAGTCCTAACACATTCCAATCTAGCAACTGGTGCAAATGTCTCGCCATAGTCTTCTCCTTCTTCCTGTGCATAACCTTTGCATACCAATCTAGCTTTGTTTCTGACTACTACTCCATCTTCATTCAGTTTATTCCTAAATACCCATTTAGTGCCTATCACATTTTTATTCACCGGTTTGGGTACTAAGGTCCATGTATTGTTCTTCTCAATCTGGTCAAGCTCCTCTTCCATAGCTTTAATCCAGTGATCATCTCCAAATGCTTCCTTAGCAGTTCTAGGCTCAATAGTGGAGATCATGTAAGAATTGTCTCTAATTCTTCTTTTGGTTAACACTCCAACATCTTTATCTCCAATAATCTGGTCAGGATTATGATTGAGTCTCACATACCTTGGAATAACATGATCATTATCTTCAGGTTCTTCTTCCTCACTATCATCTTCTTCAGAATGTACCTGTTCTAGTTGAACTGGTACTACAACATTCACTTCACCAGCTTCTGGCTTCACCAGTTCTAGTTCCAAGATCAGAATGTAAGGTTCATCTTCCTTCTTCTCCTTACTGGTTTCTCCTGAAACTTCAGGATACTCATCCACTTAGACATAAACACTTTCATTGATCCTCTTTGTCCAGTTGTTGTAACATTTGTAAGCCTTATTGTTGGTGGAGTAACCAAGAAATATGTCGCCATCACTCTTAGGATCAAACTTACTAACATAGTCACCTCTCTTGATAAAATATTTACTACCAAAAATTTAAAAATAACTGAGATTAGGTGATCTACCATACCAGTATTCATAAGGAGTTTTATCCTTACCTCTCTTTACCAATATCTGGTTCATAGTGTAGATAGTTGTGCTGACAGCTTCTCTCCAGAAAGTTTTTGCAACTAACCGGTTGTGCCTCTCTGCACTACCATTTTGTTGTGGTGTCCTAGGTGCAAAAAGTTGCCTCTTAATTCCATTGTCTTCACAATATCTAATGAATTTCTCTGAAGTAAATTCACCTCCTTGATCAGTCCTCAAACACTTTATCTTCTTACCACTTTCCTTTTTCAGCTAAGGCCCTGAATGCCTTGAACTTACTAAGGGCTTCTGTTTTGTCCTTCAAGAATGTGACCCACATCATTCTTGAGCAATCATCAGTGAAGATCATAAAATATCTATCACCTTGAATACTTTTAGTCCTTATTGGTCCACAAAGATTTGTATGAACCAAATCTAACAAATGTTATGCAAAGAAAGATTTGCTCTTAAAAGTTGAGGATGTCATCTTTCCTAACTGACATTCCTTACACAGAGCATTCATCGGTTTGTCCAACTGAGGCAAACCTCTTACCGAATTGGACTTACTAACTTTCACAATGTTATCAAAATTTATATGACAAAATCTCCGATGCCAAAGCCAACTATCATCTACTTTAGCAATTAAATAGTTGTTGACTTTAGGATTTATGTGAAACAGGTTAGCTTTGTCTGCTTGCCGGTTGCAATCAGTTTACCTTTGCTCTCATAGATTTTGCACATTCCATTCTTAAATTCCAATGGATAACCTCTGTCATTGAGTTGAGCTACACTCAACACATTGTGCTTTAATCCTTCAACCCAGTAGACATCATTTGCACTGCTCTTTCCATTAAGAGAAACGGTTCCCTTTCCTTTCACCATGCAGGGTGAGTCATTTCCAAATCTCACAACTCCTTCATCAAATTCCTTCAAAGTATGAAATTAACTCTAGTCACCGGTCATGTGGTGTGAACAACCACTATCTATTATCCAATCATCAGAACTATCAATGCGAGAAGCTAATGCCTTCTGATCAGATGTCTCCTCTTTAATGGCAACAAAGACAATGTCTTCATTAGCATCTCCCTTGGATTCCTCATCAGGGATACCACCATCAACTGCAATAAGACAATCTTTTTTGCCTTTTCCTTTGTACTTGTACTTATCACGCTTATGCTCATTGTCACCATTATGATAGTTAGCTACAATGTGTCCAATTTTGTTACATGCAAAACATTTCAAAGGTAATTTACCTCTGTACTTACCGATACCTCTAGGTAACCGTTTGGCCAACAATGCTTCAAGCTCAATCATACTGTCTTCATCATCAACTTCTTTGTTGGGTCTAGACTCATAACAATGACTAGCATCTCTGCTTTTCCTCATAGGTGGATTAGAAACTGAAGCTCTAAATGCATATTCGGATTTCTAAGCACTACCATCATAACCATTTAATTCAAATGCAGTAAGTTTACCAATGACAGAGTCAAGAGTTACCTTTGTTTTATCAATAGACTTTTGGCTACAACTTGGATAGTGTAGGCCAGTAGAAGGGTTCTCAACACCTTACTAACCACTGTGGCATCCTCCACTTTATCACCAACACTCTTGATCTCACCAACTATCTCCTTGATCCTCTGACCATACTGTTGGATATTCTCACCTTCAGCCATCTGCATGTCATCAAATTTACCTCTCAGACTCTCTTCTTTGGCAATCTTCACATGCTCATCACCGCTATAGATTTCCTCAAGTTTCTTCCACACATCATAAGCAGTCTCCAGACCATGGACATCAACATACTCTGAATCTAAAAAAGAATTGATAATGGCCTCCAATGCTTGATTATTCTCTTGTTGCTCTTTCTTTTCATCATCAGACATAGTCCCACTAGGTGCAACATATTGTGTAACAACATGTTCCTAGTATTGTCTTCCTAGACTCTTGATAGATATTTTCATCCTATCACTCCATATTCTGTAGTTTTCCCTATTAAACTTCGGACCTTCTTTCTTCATCATGTTCTTCTAGATCTTTCCCTCAAGTTGTTAGGCTTAGACACTAGAGGACCTGAAAAGCTCTGATACCAATTGATGGTATGATGAATCAATAAGGATGCGAACAATTACTGAGCGGGGGGGGGGGGGTGAATCAGTAGATGGAAAACTGAGTAAACTTTCACCAACCTAACTGTTTCAAACACTAAACTACAAACTTCAATAGCATGATAGTTTGTCGGTTTCACTGGCATATCAAAATAATAGTATAACAATTTTGAAACTCCCAAACCATTTATCCAAAACATCAAAATAATTTACCAACAATAGTAAAAGCACATTTCAAATTATTGTTGGTCAGCTTATCATATCTAAGTGGATTTAACAGTAAAGCAAATTAACCATATCAAACATAACCACAAAAACCATTCACCATTTGACACAATAATTTTTGACATGGAAACCCAAATTGGAAAAACCACGGTGGGGATGAATACCCACAAGTATTCTGAACTCTTCTGAAGTTTGCCTTGTTAGGAGCCAAGCCTGTTAAAGCTTTACAAAAAGTCCTGTTAGGGACCACCCGGTTAAGGGATTGACTATAATGCCCTGTTAGAAGCAATACCCTATTAGGAGTAACCTCGGTAGAGGATTTGAAATCCAAGTTAATGGATCACCTAGTTAGAGGATTTAGATAGCACTAAGCCTGTTAAAGCTTACCCAGTTAAGGGATTTGGTTGTTGTAATTGTTAGAGAACAACAGGGGTTTGTTCATCTAGTAAATAACACTACTCTGCTTGATCAGATCCTTTTCATGCTCCTATCTGCCTTTACACATACTACAGATACACCTTCTGGTTCGGCAATCAATCACACTAACACTTAACCAATATTTCCAACACTACAACAAAATAACTCATCAACCTTATTAGCAAAACAATAGGTCGGTAACACATCACAAACCTAAGATCTCTTAGAGATTATAAACAAATCAGTAAAAGTATGATCATTAGATTATATAGCAATCATTGCACATTGTTCAAGACAACCTCGACCGCTCCTTGATCACCGCTTCATCGATTCCAGTAACTCATCACGCGGTTTCCTCTTCATGCAATGTACTCGCTCATTCCTAAGATAAAGCCATTATTTCTATGCGCCAAAAACCATTTGCAACTCATCACATACAACATGCATACGTGGAATAATCATTACTATTCATCATTTGATCATAAACCAATACAACCAATTCACCAAGCTCCATCGGTTAGGGTTTGGCACATCAACATGTAGGGTTACCGGTTGATCTCACTACTTCTTAAGTAATATCAGTTTCATTCACTAGCTCACCTACCGGTTGCAAAACAACATCATAACAACATCATTACCGGTTATAATTGACACCAATGACAACATAATAGTTCATGAATGCAATCTTCATGCAAATGTGAACATCCCTACTAGAGAGAAACAATGTCAATATGAAGCTTCAAAAGTGTAAAAGAGGAAAGCCAAAGTGCACTAGCTTAATGATTTTTCACTATTTTCACATTGGGTTTGAAACTAGTTTACAATTATTGAAGAAAATAAATCTACAATCCTTGAAATAATTTAAATAAAAGATTTTTTTGTCAAAAGTATAACATGAAAAAACTCAATAAAAATCTATTTATTTAAAATTAAAAAATAACTAAATGTTATTATAGAATCAAAAGGAGAGAAAGTGATGCTAGACAAAGAAGCTCATTGTCCATAATGCTATACATTGTGTAAACATTCATGTGTTGCATCATCATCCACATGGTTCAAACACTTGAAAGTGTTATTTTGCATTGGAATTACTACCTACAAGCATGAAATAGATAATTGAGAGTAAGATTAAATTCACGAAAAGTATTAGTAAAATAATAATTGTAGAGTGAACTAATCTATTAAAAAATAGTAAGACATCATTAAATTCCCAAGGGGTTGCATATCTTCACTTAAAGAAATTTGTATTTGCAAATATTGAGAACAAAATTGAGTTTAAATGGTTTTTTTGTAGGTCAAACCCTTGATTTTGTATTTCTACCTCCATAACAACAAAGACAAAGAAAATGAAATTGAGTATGTGTTCTTACTTCAAGTGCATCTAAAAATAATAACAATGATAAATTGGCGTGAAAAATTTATTGAATATGAATACTCCAAGGTGCTTGGCAGCACAATAAGAAATGAATGTTAAATAAAAATATGGAATAGTGAAGATAATAACAATAAAAAAATAACAATATCACTTGAGAGAGCTTTGAGGAATCCAAGAAGATAAGAAAACTTGAAAAAGAATATTGTAGGAGTGTTGTACAAATTAAGAGAGATGCATACTAGCTTGGAAATGCAAGAGTGTGCAAGAGATCCATGAAGAAAAACCATAAATGAAAGATAGATTCAAAAAGAAAAGAGGTAAGAAGAAGACATTGATGAGGCATTTGGATTCATCATAAGATATTTTCATTGACTTGGAAAGATGACAAGTAGAAAATGCTCGATAATGATCATCAAACAAGAAATTATCAAGGGATACTAGTGCAAAGTATAGACATTTATAATTCATGCCAGTGCCCAAATAATTTAGGGTAAAAAATGATGAGACACTAGAGAAACACAAGGATAACACAAAGATGACATAAATCTTTGACAAAAAGAGACTACAAAAAATAAGACCTAAGCACCTTAAGAGGGAAGAAGGCTAATGCAAGGGCTAAAATAATCTTAGAGAAATAATAAGGTAATAAACATTGGAGTGGACATTAAAAGTAGTGTAAAATGGCAAGGTTATGCATTGTTTATGTTATAGGGAGCTATTGGATCAAGTGGTAATTCACTTAGTATTTCACCTTATTGGTCATTCATAGAGATGGTAGAAATGAAAGAGGGCTCTTAGAGAACGTGCATAGATTAGAAAGCTCTTAATAAAAATTAATAATAGACATCCTCTCGCAAGGATAGAAGACTTATTAGATCAACTTAGACATGTTGAACCCAAGGCAAGACTGAGAGGGGCGTGAATCAGTCTAAACAAATAAATTACTGTGGCATATACACAATTAACTAATAATACATATGAACACATGAACACCAAGATTTATACATGGAAAACCCAAACAGGGAAAAACTACGGTGGGAGTCAACCCACAAGAGTATATCCACTATGAATAGAAATTAATACAAAAGAGAGCTCACTGCTTCGGACTTGCACACCAAGGCTAACTTCTCATGGGACAAGATACAAAGAGGACTTGTAAAACCTGAAGCTAACTGCACTCAGGGTAGGATACAAAGAGGACTTGCAAAACCTGAAGCTAACCACACTCAGGGCAAGATACAAAAAAAATGACCTGAAAAGAAGGATCTCTTGATCATGAAGCTGTCCTTGAACTCTGCATCAAGCAAACAACATCAACACACACAACTCTGATCTCATCTGCCAACATTTTGTCTCAATTCTCTACAATAGTCTCCAACACAACTTGCATATCATTCGAACACAACTCTTCTTCTCCTCTTTATCGAGCCTTATTGATTATCTTCGCATCATACATCTAGTCTCCTCACCTCACATCTCACACTCCTACACATATGACTTATATATAGGATAGATCATCAAAGCTTGGACCAAGTTGACTTGAATCAAAATATACTTTTTGAACCAAAAACAAACACACTGATCCACTCTAGGAGAAATAGAGGACCAAAATACATCTCCCAAGGATTAATACATCGATCCACAAACAATGGAACCTAACCAACAACATATTCACACAATACACATCAATATAAACAATCACCAATAAGAAACATAAGCTCCAATGCACATAAATCAAATTCAAATCTCCACACGCTATGGTGATACCCATAACCATGCTTCCACAAATCATATCTGGACCTAAGGATAGGTCAAACATAGAATATCACAACCAACAACGAACAATACCACAACACCCAGAGAACACAAAGATTTTTCCAGACCATAACACCATCATATAACTAAGATATTGAAACTATATCCAATGAAGATATCAATAACTCTTACCATCAACAATAGATTTCAGACCCAAGCACTTCCTAAACAACCAACACAACAACTGCACCAACAACATACCAAGATAACTCTACACCACAAACATTCCAGACCATTCCAAAACAACAAGTTTGACATCAATGACAACCATAGCAACACATCAACGTATACTTCCAAGAAGAAATACTAAGTGTTTTACTAGGTTGGATCTCAAGTCTCTTACGATCAAGTGGATGAAAGAAGAGGACATCTAAAGGAAAAATTTTACAATAAATTAAGGCCTTTATGAATGGTTAATACTTTCTTTTATATTTAGTAGGAGAAGTGCAACAATATGAGGGGTTGAATGGTGTCCACAAGCAACATTTTAGTTAAAATGTGTGCACATTTTCATCATTTATTTCATTCACTTCAATGATAAGAAATTATTTCAAAAAAACCAAGTTCTCAAATGTCTTCTCTTTATTTCTAGCATAAATATCTCAATTGATAAATTTGTAGTAAAAATTGAGTCATAATTGTATAGATAAATTATCAAATATCACTTTATCTATTCATCTTGATATAAGGAGTAGATTTAGTGTTGTAGTATGCCTTGTAGTAAACTTCTTGATTTCATCAATTTAATAAAAAAACTATAACTCGCCTACCATATATTCACCAGTTGTATTAGTTCTTAATACTTTAATTTTAAAGTGTCTAATTTTATTTTCAACCAAAGCATTAAATTGTTGAAATATCCCAAAAGCTTTTGATTTTTATTTCAAGAAGCATAACCAAATACCTTGCAAAAATAACCTATAAAAGTTTTAAAATATTTGTTAATTTTAACTAAGGGCATCCAAGTAAGCTTGTAGATATATGAACACGCAATTTTAAGAGGAGCTCTTGCTATCCATAATTTTATAGTAGCCAGTGGAATACTTCCCTATAATGTTTATTAAAACACAACCTTCATGAATTTTATTGGGTCCTCTATGAAATGAAATCCTTTCTTTGTATTGTTCTTATGCAAAAAAATTAAACCACTAAATATTAAATGCCACAACAATGGCTAATTGTTTATGATAGGTTTAAGAGTAGAAGAAAAATTATTTTGAATATTCGAAGGAAATGTTGGTGTACCCGTTTATGTTCTACACAAATTCTTAAGTTTACTTAGGAATCGACATTTTTCTAGATGCATACAAAAATTATATATTAGCTAGTCAAGTTAGGTATACCATTTTTTGAGTTAGTATGGTTATACCTACTCTTCTTCCCGATTGGGGTATTTTTCCTTATCACTTGTATTCTTTTCTCATGTATTCTAGTTTATAAGCATTGGGGTTCTACAGTGCAACATATTTCATACAAATCAATGCATTTGGTCATTGGCTGGTGAAATAGCTTCTTGTGGTTACTTCCATTGTTTGGTGGAGGTTTAGTTTTGGCTTGCAACACAGGTTCCTGGGTGCGTCAATAGGAAATGCCATATTTTTTGTTATTAGTAAGTTATTGGAATCTTGATATTTCCATATTGATCCTAATATTCTCCCAATTTACATCATACATTGTAAACTACACCTTTAGGGATTCATAAACACAAAATTAAGTACAGTAATCAAGGCCCATTGCCTTCTTGAACTAAGAGAACTTGTTCATGGTAAGAATTTGCAATAATATACAAAGTATCAACTTTTTCAATCAAGACCTGTCCATTCTCAACTATTTATGACATGAAGGGATACTAAATATCAACATGCTTATTTCAAGCATGATACATAGGATTTTTGGCTAGACATATGACTATCACATCTTATCCTCACTATCCCACAATTCAAAATAACAATATTCCCAAGTCTCTATAATAAAACTGCCTCCTTAAAGGCATGCACAACAACCATATGCTCTACTTCAGTGGTTGACACGACACTATAGGTTGTCTTTAACTCATCCAACTCACTAATCCAAACAAAGTAAACACATAGCCATTAATGGACCTTCAAGTATCCAAGTCAACTACCCAATCTACACCAATAAAATTTCTATATGTCCAATGACCTATCCACATCATCTATACCATGATAAACCAAATAGTAATCACTAGTACCTTGCAAGTACCTAAACACCCTTTGAAAAAAATTCAAATGCTCTCTACCAAAGTTAGACATAAACCTGCTTAGAACTCCCATTGGACTTGGGTTGTATCTTGTCTTAGAATACAAACCATTGCATACATTATGCTACCAACAACACTAGTATAATGAACATTAGATATATCTTAAATATCATCATCAAAATTAGGACACATGTCTAAACATATCTTAGTACCAACCAAAAATGAAATATTTATTGGTTTATAGTCCTACATTTTAAATCTTTGCAAAATGGTATCAACATACTTACTCTAACTTAACCAAATATTTTTGTGAACTTGATCCCTATTGATCTCCATCCCAATAAAATATCTAGTAACCTCCAATTATTTCATATCAAATGTGTTAGAAAGTTAATTTTTGAGCTCCCTAATCTTTGCCTTGTTGTTACAAATATACATGTCATCAACATACAAGACAATAATCGATATCTAATCATCATTACCCTTAATATAAACATCTTGATCCTCTTCGTTTCTAACATAACTCAATTTGAATGAAAAATCATCAAACTTTTGTCACCACATTTTGGGTGATTGATTCAAACCATACAATGATTGTTTTGACCTACAAGCCAAGTGTTCTTTTTCATTCACAACAAAACTGCCAAGTCGTTGCAGATAAATTGCTTTTTCAAGATCCCCATGCAATAAATTAGTTTTTTAACATCCATTTTTTAAATCTTAAAGTCACAAGCAAAAACAAGAGATAATAGGAGTCTTAGAGAGGTTAGCTTAGCAACAAGAGAATATTTCATCTAAATCAACTCCCTATGTTTGGGAGCAGCCCTTGGCCACTAGTCTAGCCTTGTAATGCTCTAAGCAACCGTTTGCACCAAACCTTTTTTTAAATACCGACTTAAATCCATGCGCTTCCTTCTTTTGGAAAAAATAACAAGATCTCAAGTGTCACAACTATCCAAAGCCATCATCTCCTCCTACATGGTTTGCATCAAAGACTCACTTTCCTTGGAAGAGAGAGCCTCCCTATAAGATCCATGTTCATTGTCAATAATTATTAAAAAAAAATTATAATGGAAATCTAGGTGGTGATACCTTTCAATTGAATTTTGTTCCCTTGTGGACATCCTTAGGATAGGAGTAATGGGCTCTTCTTGTTCTTACTTTGCATTCTCATCTTGCACATCATCTAGACTCTTTGAACCCTCTTATGATCCATCAAACTTTTTGCCCATATGTGCATCTTCTTTCTTCTCAATCTTAGTTTCTTACTGTATCATATTTGTCTTTTCGTTTGGATATTCTTCACTTGAGTAAGCTCTAAATTCCTTGAAAAACACATCTCATAGAGACATCATCAATGGAGGAAACATAATATCAATATCTATTCAAAGAGTCAACATCCACTGGACCACATACATATGAATGAATAATCTCTAAAGGTCTCTTAGGCTTATTAACTCCTTTAGGAAATGATGATCTATTTTGTTTACCAAACAGACAATTTTTATAGAAATCATTTTGACCAAGTGAATAAATAAAAATACCGTCAACCAACTTTTTATCTGCAACGATCTTAAAACCTTTTTCACCAATGTAACCCAATCTATGGTGACACAACATAAATGTATTTTTACTTCTAGTTCCAAAAGTAGAATTACAAAAAGTGGAGGCATGTAGCCTAAACAAAGTCCCTGTCTAAGATCCCTTAGCAATCACCAAACTCCCCCTTACTAATTTGCAACTAGAATTGTCAAATGTCACATGCATTCCAAAATCGTTCAACTTGGTTACTAAAAGTAAATTTATTGCAATTCTTGTAATATGTAAAACATTATTCAAGGATTTTAACCCTCCTATCTTTAAAACACAGTTATGCCCTTCTTTTACTGACAATCTTCTTAATATTGTTATCACTAAGGAAAACCCCTCCCCCATCTTAAGCGTTACATGTTAAAAACCACCCATTGTGAGGAGCCATATGATAGGAACCACATGAATCAATAAGCCACACATCATTACTACTAGAGTTAGTTGAAATAAAGAAAGAATCAAAATCACCATTATCGAAGGACTTATCTTTGGAAGTTTTAGTGCTCTTTTTATTGCTCCTACACTCCTTCACATTCCCTCTTTTACTACAGTTCCAACACTTCACTATACTTTTTTCAGGGCTCTTAGAACCTCCTTTTGACTTATTCTTCTTTTTATCCATTTTAGGTCCTTTCTCCTTGTAACTTCCTCAAACATGCAAATCATCTTGGGACCCAACATTAATGGTCTTTCTCACTATTTCTTCCTAGAAAAGTATAGGAATAATATTGCCCATCTTCAGTTTTGTATCACCACTACTTATTGCAACAATTAGATATTCGGAAGAATTAAGCAAAGAGCAAAGCAACAAAATACACTTATCATCATCAACAAAATATACTTCTCATCATCTTCAATATTAACATCTATTGATGCAAGTCGACTTATAGTCAAATGAAAAGCATTCAAATGTCTAGAAATAGAATCAAAATCCTTCATTTCCAAAGATTACAAACATCTTTTGAGATATAAACTATTAGAAAAAATCTTAGTTTGATAGATCTCACCTATTTTCCTCCACAACTTATATATTTTGTTTTATGTAGATGCATTCGAGAGAACACAGCCTATAAGGCACAACCAAATGGTTCTACATACCTTCTTGTTTACTTTCTTCCAATCTTCATCCAATAAAGTAGAGGTAGATGGGATTTTCTTTTGAAATAGGCAACCACTAATCTCTCACTTCAAGGAGATGTTCCATTTTCAACTTCCACATCTCATAACCAATTCCATTAAACTTCTCAATATAATAGCAAGAAGTAGAGGCCATTGTAACAATCTTTCATAGATCTATGAAAAACCCACAAAGCAAAAGCTCCCACTATAGCAAACAACCTTCATCTTTTATAAGAGAAAGGTATCCCTCCCTCAATAAAACTATTAACTCTAATACCAAATGTTGAATAACAAGCTTGTACTATGAACTTAAAACAAAGTGTTTGCAAATAGAATCCAAAAATTACCCCTTAAAGAATATGATTATAAAATCAAAGAAATAAATTGACATCCATAACACGGTTAACACAAGATACTCATGGAGAAAAGCCTAAGGGAAAACATCCACCACAGTAAGAGAGGCAAGTTTATAACTAATCCAATGAGATTAA
This sequence comes from Cryptomeria japonica, assembly GCF_030272615.1. Lineage (NCBI taxonomy): Eukaryota > Viridiplantae > Streptophyta > Pinopsida > Cupressales > Cupressaceae > Cryptomeria > Cryptomeria japonica. Next base: position 58,553,771 of record NC_081409.1, read on the forward strand.
AAAAAAAAAAAAAATTTTGTGGAAAACTATATATAATTCGACGTCACCTTGTTACTCACACAACTGAATAAAACTTGATACAAACTACTAGCTCAAGGCCCCAATTCATACAAACTCTTGGGATTGAATATCATTGTGGTATTACAATACAACACAAAACAAAACAACCATCTCACACCTAACTCCTTGGAATAATGCATGTAGCCCAAAAGAGTCACTTACATATGCTCTTACAATTGTCATAAGGCATCTCACCAAATTAGACCAATATAATAGTCTTCTGTCATAAATGCACTCACAGTGATTCATGATAACCTATGGCATCTATCATAACTGTCATGCATGCACTTACAGCTCCTTATATGTCTCCAACAACCTAAAAATAGAAGATTCCAAATGGGATGCCCAACTATTGTGTCCTTTCCCTAAAGTCTAAACAATATTAGTAACTTCATCTTTACATGAGCTCTGTCACCACTGTTTCTTATAAGTTTCACCTCTTCTGGGTATAAATTACAAATAACATTAAGCAAGAAATAATTAAATGATTCACATGGTTGATGACACCTAAATCCTAACAGGTATTTGTACCATATGACTATAAAAGATTTACTAGAGGTTAATATATGTATTTTGTCAAATGGTTCCTATGCCTTATTCAAGCTGCACCAATATATTTTATAAGGGCATCTTATATATAATAACATTAAGGAAAGAAATAAATATCCTGATTCCTTTAGAGGAAGAACAAAAGGAGGTTGTATGTGGCAATGCAAGGATTAGTTTGGTGGATGGAAGGAAGTTCCTAAATGGATTGAAGCATGAGACCACTTGCTTCACACTCATTTTGAGGAAATATAGGAGAAGGGATGTTGGAGATGCCAACAAAAAGGAAAATGAGGTACCACAAGTAGTAGCAGAGTTGCTTGAGGAGTTCCAAGACATTGTGTTAGATAATGTTGTAGAGGGACTGCCATCAATTTAGATTATTAGCCATTTTATAGACTTGATACGAGAAGAAAGCTTGCCCAACAAAGCAGCACATCGAATGACACTAGCAGAGAATGCCAAGTTGAGTGAACAAGTCCATTAGTTGTTAGAGAAGAGATCGATTTAGGAAATTTTGAGCCCGTGTGTTGTGCTTGTTGTCATGGCACCAAAGAAGGATTAAGCATGGAGGTTGTATCCCGATTCGAGAGCTATCAAAATGATCACCATAAATATCGGTTTCCTTTATCGAGGATGGATGACATAATATTGTTAGAGTGGTGCAAGCTACCTCAGCAAGATTAATCTCAAGAGTGGATACAATCAGATCAGGATCTAGGAGGGAAATGAGTGGAAAACTACATTCGAGATGAATGAAGGATTGTATGAGTGGTTTGTCATGCCTTTGAGATTCACTAATGAACCTAGTACATTCATGCAATTGATGAATGAAGTACTAAAAGAGTTATTGGGAAGTTTCCTCATTATTTACTTGGATGAGATTTTGAATTTTAGCAAGATAAGGGAAGAACATATCTAGCATATCAGACAAGTATTCCAATGGTTGAGGGAAAAGAAGTTGTTGATCAACATCAAGAAAGACAACTTCATGAAGAAAGAGTGGGTTTATTTGGGATTCATGATCTCCAAAAAAGGCTTTTGAAGTTTGATCCGAAGAAAGTTAAGTCAACCACAAAATGGCTTACACTTGCAAACATTGTTGGCAATTGACACTCATTTAGTTGGTTTCAATATGTTGTCATTGATGGCAACATGGCAACATATTCCAGCTTCATATTTTGGTTTAGTTGTGTACCGACAAACACTTCACTGGCACCGACATCGACAGGTTGGAAGGAATTCTTTGGTTACCGACATTGCAGGCCGACATGACTTCATTAGGTTATAAGTATTGGAGGTCGACATCATTTGGGAGATCCGGCATCGACAATTGTTTTTGATATTCATGTGTTTATGTTATTGAGCCGACATGTATATTCATATTATAATTATCTTTGTAAGCCGACATAAGGCATGATGGATTGTAAAGGGGTTTATAGGTCAGTTGATTTAATCATTTTGTATATAGGCAAGGGTATGGATATGTAAGGTTATGGAATGTAATGGAGATGCAAAATATATAAGAGAGATCATGTATGTGAGGATATTTATGTAAGAGGGTATTCCGGTAAGGGTTTATGGTTTTAGACCGGAACAAATAGAACTTAACCAAAACTGTATTCAGGCATAGAAGATGCTATCATTGCGGTTCAATCATTTCTCTGGATTATAGTCTGGATTTGTATGTAGTTAGTGAGGCTCCCTTTGTGATTGAGCAGTGTGCTCTAGGCTGTAAGCCTTTCTGCAAGTGCAGGCCCCTATATTTTGTAATATCTCTTCATATAGCCAGTGGATTGATATATGGGTCACAAATCCCATCGTGGTTTTTCTTCTTTGAGGTTTTCCATGTATAATTCTCTATGTTATGGTATTCATTTGTGTGATTGGCTTATTGGTTGCTTTACTTCTTTCAATTCTATATGTACCAATATACCGGTTGGCGAATACATGTTTTAATAAGGTTAAAATTGATCATTTCGATAGAACGCCGATTCACCCCTCCCCTCTCAGTATTCTTGGATTCCAACAACTGGTATCAGAGCCTTGTGCCTTGGAGGAAGTTTAACAGCTTGAGGAAGATCCTGAATTCGGAATCCATGGATATGAGTTTGGAGAAGTAACTTGAGGTAGCACTTGAAGATTATGATGCTGAAAGGATGAAGAACTTGAAGCTACAAGATGAATTGAATTCTGCTTAGGAATTCATTCTTGTCCTACAGGATAGATTGTCATCTGTTCAAGCCAAGAGGAAGGAACTTTTGCAGAATAAGGATAATGAAGAGAAAGATGCCCTTAATGAGAGATGTCAGAAGCCGAGTCAGGAGAACATGTTATGAGGAATGAAATGCAAGATATAACTATTAGAGATTGAGGACCGAAATAAAAAAGGAAGAAAATCTTGATGTATCTTTGAAAAACAAATTTGAAGAATGTGGAAGGTTAGTTCATGAAAATGATATGCTGAGAATTGATTTAATACAATCCCAAAGTAATGAACAATAACTTGAGAGACAAATGATATTTTTGAGAGATGATCTGACTATTGCAAGTGAGTATAAAGAAACATTCAAGATTAGTTCAACACAACTAGATGAGTTATTGAAAAGACAAAGGCAGAATGGAGATTTCAGTGGACTTGGATTTGAACAAGCTCAGAGTTCCAGTATTGCAAATGAAGATGAAAACCATAAGGCACCGGTAAGGCAGCTTAATTCTTACAAATTTAATGGTAGATGCTTTGTTTGTAATAAATTTGGTCACATGGCTAGGCAATGTAGAAATAGAGCAAATCAGAACCCCGACTTTGCTCCTGGTCAATATTCTAAATGCAATAAGTATGGTAATTAGGTAGATTATTGGCCATCTAATCCAATAATTTACACCTCTCTTTTTCATTATTAGGGACATAAACTGAACATAGTCCACTTGGTTGTCCATTGATAAATGCAAATACCCACACATAACTATATGAGGGGTCCTCCCTTTTATCAATGACATATTTATTAAAGCATGAAGACAATCCAACATTGGCATCTATCCATACATTACATAGATAAAAGTCAATATGTGGACCATTAAGCCTCACTTCTTTGAGAAAGACAACATTAGGATTCTATTTTTTTATTATCTCCTTTATCCCAAACATGTAATGAGGGAGAGACATTCTCAGGTTTCATTCCATGATAATATTAAATACTTCGTGGATGAGAAGAAGTATTTTCTTCTTGTGGCATCGCAACAAAATAATTAGCAATCACAAATGATTGATTAACAAAATTTGGTTCTTTCCTACACGTTGAAGTGGATTTTGATCTTTTCCTCAATCGGTTAATAGAATTTAGCTCTTTCATAACAACTGGGGGGATCTTTATATTATCCTCCCCAAGGGAAGAGGAGACATGGAAATTCAATTGAAAGAGACCTCATAGAAGGGTGAGGTCCTAATGGAGGAAACTTTTGAGAGACCATATGACCATTTTGTACCATAGATAACCTAAAAACACTTTTCTCTTCCTTCATGTTCTCCACCCATTGGACATTACTGTGTCTTTATACGAGGGGACAAATTTCGTAGAAGGATTATTATTGTTACTTTGGACTTCTAAGGAATGTTTGATATTCTTTTGAAAAGATATAGATTCATTAGTAGGGATTAGAGACTATAGTTGAGTTCGCCAAGATTATGGTTGGGACTTGAAGCTGAGTGAATATGTTTTGTCTGATAGGGCAGTCTCTAATTAGATGCCCATCTTGATGCAAAAAAAAACCTTTGATTTTGTCTAGATAAACAAGAGTCTTGAAAAATTCAAACCCAAGGCCAATTAACTTAATATTGTCAGGAAGTTTAATGTTTGAATCCATTTCTACATAAACTCTAGGCTGCACCCTCAAGCTAGCAAATTTATCAAAGTTATTCTTGTATCCAGTAACTCTTCCCAATTGTGAAACTATCTCCCTTAAGTAAGGTCTGAAAACTACATTTAAAAAAGGTAGCTCAATCTACATTGGATAGCAATATTTGAAGTGCCTTTCAAGGTGAAAGTCAATAGCCCAAGCTTGTAAATAAGATATTTGGCCATAGATGACCCAAGTGCCACATTGCAAAATAACTTATGCATGTTCAAAATATTGCCTCTATCTCCTAACATCTATTTTCCCATTTAAATTTGACCCATTTGTAACAATCAATTTAAGATGGAATTCCTTTATAAAAAATAAAATGACAGAACAATGTTGACAATCTTCAATACATTTAATCACTTCATCACGCTATATAGATTCCAAGATTTTACCTTTTTCTTCAATAGGTATCGTTCCCATATCAATGTCTTCTCCGTCAATACTCCTTTCTTTGTTTGGATCAGTACCTTCCTTTGTTAGCAATAGTGTATTGTCTTCATCTCTTCCAGTTGAAGGTCATCCAACACCCCTTTATTGGAATCCCCCAGTGATTGCCTCACTTCTGCCTTCAATCTCATCACTGCTTAGCTTTGTGCCTATCTCGAGCAGAAGTTTTGAATCTTGGGGTCACTAGTAAAAATACCACCAATGAAAGTGGTAGTTCAAAACCTCAGTAAAATCAATGCACAAAGGAATACCTTTGCATAGAATAGCCAAGAGAAAAAAACCAACACATTATGGCTTTACATGGAAAAAAGTGGCTTGTGTAGGTAACACTGTTTATAGCTAGGGTTTTAGCATTTCTAAACTCTCACCTATCCCCTATTAGAGGCTTGACTTTTGCTCTCTACGATCATAAATTGTTTCCTCTCTTTTTGTCAAAGCTAAATTCAAATTCGAAAACCAAAAATTATGAATCTATTTATTACTCATAAAATTAATGTAAATTAATTGAGAATCAAACTACATTAAAAAGTATTTGAATTACATAAACAATAACTATTGTCATTGTATACAAAATAATCCGATCAAAGTGAATCCAAGTGAAGTAGAGAAGTTCTATATATACAATTTTCATCATTACTGAATTTGAAGCATAATTAGGGGAAGCGTATTAGTAGCCATCATAGCTAACTTCATGCACCCACAGATTCTAAACGGTACATCGAATTTTGATGATTTTTTTGTTATTGTCTCTGCATGTGAATTAATTGCTTATAGCTATTGTTCTAGCTTCTAGATAGTAGTGATGCATGACATGGATCCATTATGTGCACATGGGTCAAAAAATACATATTTCAAAGTGTCATCCAATACTTGCTTAAAGATGCCCCAATAACCATGTAGTTTAAATTATGCACAAATATCCTAGTAATGCACTATAGATACCAATAATGGTGCACAAATGGGCCAATTATGATCCAAATATGCTAAAAATTGAACAACTGTTGATACATATTAAATTTATTACATGGGAAGTGTACCAGTAGCCGTTTAGCTAACTTCGTGTACCCATAGATTCTAAATGGTACATTTGATTTTGACAAATTTTTTTGGTTGTCTCAGCAAGTGACTTAACTGCTTCTAGCTATTGTTTTGGCTTTTGGGTAGTAATGATGCACGTTGTGGGATTCATTATGTGCAAAAGAGTCAAAAACTACACTATTCAAAGTGTCGCTCGATGCCTGCTTAAAGATAACCCAATAACCGTACACTTAAAATAGCCAACTATGTACAAATGCCCTAGTAGTCGTGTGCTATGGGTACCAATAAAGGTGCTGAAATGGGCCAATTATGGTTCAAAAAACTAGAAAAATGAGTGGCTATTAGTACATGTATAATTTATTAATGAACTTTTAGTTTTTTTTTTTTTAAGTTAATAATTGGAGGGTTGGATGTGCAAGGAGTGAATTGTTATTGAAACATGAACAATAGTAACTGCTGCTCTTCTCCTAATAGATTTTTAATTTTTTTTGTTTCTTCAAAATTAATAATTAAAAGATTGGATGTTGAAAAAATGAATGGTTATACAATGATGGTATTGGGTGGTCTTCCCCTAGGGATTGAAAAATGAAGGGAGATCTAGAAACCAGGAGATCCTTTTTTAAGAATTGGCCACATCTCTTCTATGGTCCCACACCTGAAAACAATTTTGTGGAGAATGCCGACTATAAATCCGAAAGATTTGATATCGGCGCCGTTTAGGTAACAAAACAGTACCTATTCCAGTGAACATCGGAAGAACTGTGGGCCTCGTGAATGTTACTTGAGGGAACGTTATTCAATACTAGAGTGTCCACATTACTAACCAGAAGCACTAGACAGTTTTTACTGCATCATTCAGACACAATGAGTTGCCGTCAGTTGCTGTGTACTGCCCGACAACCGAGAGACAGCTTTTTACCGCGACAAGATAGATGATTGACACGTGTTTATTCTCTCCCAACAGCATAGGAAAGTATAAGCTGTAATTTGTACGCACTTGCTGAGTGGTTAAAATAGATTGCTGTGGATGACTTTAAATCGTTCAAAGAAATCAAGTTGATAAATTTTTATTTGCAGGGACTGAAATGTTGTCTCATGAATGTTTTTAAGAAAAATATCAGTGGGTTCTTTGTGACTCAAACAACTTTAGTAATAAAGCAACAGCAATTTCTTAAAATATAACATATATTATAATGTTTACATACTTCACATACACGATTCAACTTGACCTTTGGGCTGATACATATCCAGTTCTACAGAGTACTTCGAGCCTGGCTGTACTGGCTGGATGTCTAATCCCCCAGCCTTTCTTTTAGTTTCAAAATTATATGACGGACGGTTTTATATTTGCAACTGTGACAGAGAATAATGCTTGACAGGTATAGGGGCTTATAGTCAAATTTAAAGCGTGGGTGCTGTTATAAAATAAATAGAAATATACTGTTGTCTGCAGGCAAATTCAGAAAATATAAGTGAACACTCTGCTAACAATTCATTTTCAAATTCTCAATTACATCCTGACAACTGGAAGAAGGAAAAGATAACATATGGATCAATTTATCCTGGACAATCAACAATCCACTATAAAATCGTCATGAAAATGGAAAAATTTGCTAGCTAATATTGTTGGAGGGCAGAACCAATTATTTTAAGAATAGGAATATCTTCACAGCATACGCAAAGCATTCGGACGATATAGTGCTTTTGTTTTAGAAGTAATCCACTATGTATTCCAACTTGGTTTTTTTAAGATTTTAATAAATTTCCCCATTATAAAAATTCCAATGAATTATCGCTTAAGCTCATTTTATTTAACATGTCAGAGGGATGCTAGGGTTTATCAATCTTATAAAAAGAAACTGTTACAATTTGTGAAGTCGTAAACCTACTTTTCCTAGTGAAGTGCGCCATAATCCATAATAAATACACTTTTCCTAGTGAAGTGCACCATTAGTGCAGTACTTTTTTCGTTTTAGGTCAATGGGATTTTAAAGTGTAACTAATTATGTAAAATATAATTAACCTAAGATCTCAAAGACATGAAAATAATTAAGTACAATAAAATAAAAATTTCTCACACCGTAAACGATTGAATTCACTACTATACTTCCGTACAGATATGAATTGAACAAAGTTAAAATCTACCAAAAATATGAAAATATTTGCAATGCACATTTTTCATGCATAGATGGAAGACTTGGTAAACTGGATAAAGAATAAATAGTTATTTCATGTTATAAAATATAGCAGATTGTTTTATTTATATCTAAGTAAGGCGTTTCTAGAGATCCGACCTTAAAAATGGAATAGTGTTAATTAAAAATAAGATTTGCAGGCCCTGTAAAATACGAATTGCTTACCCTCTAGCCATTTTAAATTTCATGGGCACCCATGTGCGTTAAAGGCGCTAACAATTGCTCAGATCATAAAATAGTGCACTCCCATCAATTCTTTTTATCGTCAATGAAATCATGAAAAAGTGCATTTGCTCCATTGTTTTATCCCAGTGAAATCATATGCAATAGGTTTCGAGTAATAGAATAAATAATATAAAATCTCCTATACTCTCGTCCTCCCATATATAGGAATAACTTATCTACTAAATACCACTGCCTGAACGGCCATTATATTTCAACGACACACATCACATGTAACAGGCCCATATCTTTTCTAGAGACCCACGCGTAAGGTAAAATATCTTTTTCGTGTTGTGAGTTTGTCGGTACAAGGTTGTTTCTGTGATAACTTTTTATGCATTACTTTGTTGATCGTCTGGTGCAGCTTTTATGATACGCTTTAATCATCTATGCCTTATGACTTCTGAAGTTGCAAAAGAGCATCAATTAGTGGGCACATGAGTCCGCACATTTAAAAGTGACTTAATAATTTCTGTAAGCCCTTGTCGACTGCTAATTACTGAAAATGAAAAACCGCTAAACATAAACAAGTGGTTTTCAGATTCCATCCCTATATTTAAACTGAACAAACGTAGCTATTTTAAAGACCGTTTTACAAAAGACAGTCAAGTCTACCTGAATATTCGGCATTTTTTACATCTTCAATGAAAGAGGTATTTCTATTCTCCTTTTCTTTCGTTGAAGTTGAACAAAAATTAATTTTTCATTTCCTACTGTTATGTTACTGAGAGTTTGCTATTAATTCAGAGAATATAATTTTAATAGGTCTTTCAGCGATCTTGATCAGAATTTAGAGAAATACCCACAACATTATTTTGGGGGTGATTTGAGAGTTTAACAAAATTTTGGCTTCTCTTTTCATTAAATTCATTCCGGAAGTTAAGTTTCTGCCCTGAAAGGGTATCTCGTTTTAACCATGTAGATATTGTTTTCTTGCATTAGCAATAGAGGAACGAATCTAATACTTATTCTGACTACTGTGGGTTTCCTGGTGGCCGTAAGATATTCAACTAAAATATTCTGTTTTAGAATGCTATATGAACTTTGTACAGTTTGCCCTATTGACAGAATAGATTTCCTGATGCAAGGTCTCCAAGCCATAGAATTTTGGGTTCTCCACTGCTTTTAACCATAATAAGACCGGATCTTTTAAGAAGACTTCACCTAAACAATCGGCATCTTCCCAACCCGTTGTGGGTGTTAAAGGACCCCTGATCTTGCAGTTGTCAACTTCTTACCAATTTACCTGTGCTTGCATATCTATCTGAAATCTGTCTAAGCTCTTCCTTTCTTACATATGAAAGGCTTCTTATGTTAGTTATTGGTATTAAGAATATACTATTACTGGGTTCTACAGATAACCCTGACTCTGCTCAAATCTGTCTGAATGGGATGGGATCTTAGCCTGGTTTGGCTTGGGTTTGCCCAGAGTCCTGTTCGAGTCTGTGGATTTGTTTTCGGTATCAAATTAATAGGTCGATGAATTTAGAGAGTTCTTTTGAAGAAAAAACAGGTTATGTTTAATGAAATATATTTTTTAATTAATCTAAATCAAGAATTATTAGTACAAACTCCTAGATAGGGTCACTTGAATATTGCTGCTCAGAAGAGTACCATGAATATTGATTGTGGCTCCAGGGAACTAGAGGCTGAAGTAAATGAAGAACATTATGATAATTTATAATTTTTTTGCTTTCGACGTTCGCTTTGAAGTTAATGAAAAATATTTTGATAATATGTTATTTCCATTTTACTTATCACTAATGTATACTATTTTGATTCTTATATCAATGTATACTATGGCAAAACAAGAACAACCAATCCCTAATATGAATCCATACCACAATATTGCACTCATATATTAAGAGATTGTTTTCTAGAGTCCATTGAACATGAAACAAGATCTTTGGAAAAAAAACTGTACAAAAGAAGGTGAATATGAGTTGTCTGAGTTAGTGAAAAATAATGAATCTGTGATGTGATCGGAAACGTGACTCAAAAATCCCTGCACAGCTTTTCCAGAAGAACCTAGAATTCAAATATCAATATCCTTACTGGCGTATGAATAGCAAGATCATCAAACGAAAAATGATTACACCCATAATGCCTATTGTAGGTACCTTCTTCTTACCTCGAGTTTTTGAGGAATACATGTGCCTATTAGGCTTTAGTTAATTTGATCACAGAAAAATGTATCATTCTTTCAAACTGTTTGGTCAAAATTTATATATCTGTAGGTAGTAGCATCTGCTTTTGGATCATCTTATTTTACTTTTTAGTTGAATTTGTTTCAAATGGACTAAGTTTATATTTCTAAATTTAAAATTATTCAATATTCAGAATTAACTGACATTTTCTAAATTAATATGTTGCTTAATGTATATTGTCAAATTAAGAATAATTTCTATACTTAAAATTGTTAAACACTCAAAATTGACTAACATCTTATAGACTCAACTTGTTTCTTAATATGTGTGATTTAAAACTGGCCACTGCAAACCTGAGCATTTTTTCTCTGTTTCCGCTCCTCAAGTAATAAATAAGGTAGCGTACAAAGCTCAGGTCAAGAGGACAGTTGGATATGACTATTCATGGTACGGTTTCTTAAACTGTACCCTCGGTTCCATCGGTTTAAGTAAATTTATTATTTATTCATGGCTAAACGGAGAGGGCAGCCATTAATGATATTTAATGGAACAGCTTTTAGAATGGTGAATACAGCCATCATCTATCTCTACCGAATAGCTTCACAAACTCAGGTCAAGCATAATTACTAACCTTCTAGGCATAAGTCCGTTTCTTTAATTGTTTCCCCAAAAATCTTTGAAGATAGGCGTCTAAAATGCCATGAAATATTTTCTATAGATGTAGATAGTTTGAGATGTACTACTTACATTTTATGGGCACATCATAAACTGCCCATGGACATATGAGATCCATAGAACCTTATATATACACTCTACAAACCGACCTTTATATTTTTAGTTTTTTAATTGAATAAATGGTTAGTTATAAAATGCAGAAATGGACTGTTCATCATAACAGTAGCCAAAAGTACTAGAATACAAGCAAGAGAATGCTGTATAAAGAGAACCAACAGTGCCTACTACCAAAATGAGCACAGTAATAACAATTACATAAGAAAGCAAAGCAGTACAGAAAATAGAAATAGAAATGACAACTACATAGCATACAATACATAGTGGCAATGGAACAGTCCAATGACAAGAAAGAAACTGAAGAGGAAGAAACAAGTAGCTGAAGTAAAATTTGATGCTGAAGTAAAATTCGATATGAAAGCTCTTAGTCCTTCCACTATGCCAACCTTCTTACTTCGTAGCTACTTAACTCGGCTTTAACTGCCTTTATTTTTAAAGCATTATTAATAGATGCACAGCTCTATCATGAAAAATAAGAGCACTTGGTAATACCCTCCTCCATGGATAACAGCCATTTTTCAACTTATCCAGCCATTTTTCAAATCATATTCTTAATCTTATGTCTCACTTAGCTTTGTTTTTGCCATTAATGGGGTGCCATTTTGGTTGAATTCCTTGATGACAACCAAGGTGGATAATTGTTGCTTTCTTACCACTCTTAGCACTTATCTCAAAGGTGTACGTTGTTGGAGTGTCCTCTCAGGATCACAACCTACAAACTACTACTTCCATAAGAAGGGAGAAATATTGTTCACCATGAAATGAATTTTACTGAGATGTTTACAAATGTACAAGTGAGGTTGCTTATATAGGCAAGTGATTTCAGAGTAGTTACAACTATCTTGTGACAAAATTAAATGCATAATGTTGACTCGTCTCTATTTAGAATGTCACTTAAGATAATTAACAGGAACAATATTAAATGATTGTTTCATGTCACAACTAAGTTGTCTTGTAAACTTAACATGTGTGAATAGATGCTAACCAAGAAGAGCAAATATCCTTATTCAAACCAACATACATGAGTGACCCCCAATGGCTAGGGAAAGTTTCCTCAGCTAGCAATTTCCATCTTAATACCAAGGAGTGCTACGATTTTCTTGGGGATGTAAGATTCTCAACTATAGGGTGACCTTGAGGAGGGAGAAAACACGACGTTTAGTGGTTGGAAGTGATTGGAAGAAAGAAGAAAATTGCTTGATGGAGGTGGGGTAATCCTAATTATAAATTCCTCCTCTTTGAGCAAGGTCCTGTGCAATTGGTTAGTATATTTTGGCTACCAATCATTGTACAACTTCTATTATGAGTCAATTGTGGAGCTAGTGGCCCCATGAATATTTAACTTTTTTGCTTATTTTTAAGCAAAGACCTGAAGTTTTATTTATTTTATTGTGAACATTAATTTTTTCTCTACTAAATTGTGAACATAATGAAAAGCAATTGTTTGGAGGAACAAATTGGAGGCAAATGTTTAAAAGGAGAGAAATAAATTTGTGGAGTCACTATAACATTCAATATATAGTTGTTGCTTATTCCCAACCCCTCATTTTTTCCATAGCCTATTTTCATTTCTTAAATAGTGGCTATTTCACTAGAATAGTAAAAACTTCAAAGAGCGGGTGCCAATAATAATACTTAGGAGCTTTCTTCAAAATGATTTAACATTTAACCAAAGCCTTGTTACCAATCTAACAATTTGATGAAAAAGAGAAAAAAATAAGCAATAAGTATGTAATGATGCTGAGGAATATTTTGTAAGCTAAAATTGTAATTATGATGTTCTATGATGATGTTGTAGATGTATTTTGAATACTCATGCTGAACTACTACTCTAGTGCATGTTCATGTGTAAAAGGGAATTAGGGGTTGTCCTTATATACATCTTAATCTAGAGATGGGTGCGTGCAAGAAGTTGAGTCCACTTTTTGGCCAAAAAGTGGATGTATTTTCCCCAATTTTTTGAATTTGCCACATTTAGCCTAAAAAATTGAAGCACTTAAAGAGATCAAATCTTGAAAAAATTTAATAATATGAAATGTAGCACTTGGAGTCTAGTTTCGAAATATGTAATTTATTTGAATACCCAGATAATAGAAATAAAATTTCAAGAGGGATTTCTAAAAGCCCTTATTTAAAAAGGACTATTTTAGGACCATACCATGTACGTGTACAACCACCACTTTTGACCTAATAAAAGTATTTTTTTGAGCCCTCCACGAGAGAAATGAATGAGAGTATAGAAATATAAAGCTCATGTTCGTAGTTCATGGGCTGTGTTGGGAAAAGATCTATAAGACATTGAAAATTGATGAGGATAATTTTTTGTAATTTTTTTCGAATATTTTTTAATTTTTCATTGGCCTTAATTGCTATCTTAAGAATCCCTTGTGTACGACCACCATAATTAGACCTAAACTAATCATTTGCAGATTTTTTTCATTTTGAAAAGAATTCTATGTAGATTGATGTCATATAATTTATTTTTTAAAAAACATAGAAACGTAGTTATTAAATAAATAGGAAAACTTTATATTTCAAGTTTATAGATCAAATTCAATACAAATTAATTGAAAAATAGAAAAAAAATCAAATATTACAAAAAATACATATTTTTGGAATCTAAACAACGTAATCTCTAATGGGTTTTATTTTTGTTTGAAAATTGTATAAAAAAAGGCTTCAAACATATGCCAGAAGTGAATATTTTCTTATTGACATGGTCCAACCTTGTACTTGTAGGCCCAAGGCTCAGGTTTGGGCATTCCAGACCATACCAAACCTAAATCTTGAGGCATAGGGTGGGGTGGGTTTTCAAATTTTAAATAATGATGTTGGTTATTTAAAGTGCAAAAATGACTTTGTCGGAACATTTTTAGAGAAATACTTTTACACAATGGGGCCCTGGTTTGTAAGTAACAGGGCTCTGTTTTTTAAATAACAGGGCCTCGTTATTTAAAAAATATGTACTTCAAAAATGGGGCCTTGTTTTCTAAATAGTGGGGCACATTTTTTAAATAATGAGGCCTCGTTTTGTGAATTTTTGGCTTGGGTACCCAAAGCATAACAAATCCTCGTTTTCTAAAAAATGGGGTTCCATTGCTAGTGGCATTTTTCTTCATGAGAAAACTTCCATAGAATCGATACTGAGATTCTTGCACTTGCCTCTAGAGATTAATAATTTTTCATGCTTAGGTTGATATATAAGTTGGAGAGAGTGAATGTGTGTGCATGAAATAAATTTACATATTCTCATAATTTAATTTTTGTATTCAAAATTGATATTAGCCAATTCCACTCCTATTTAAGATTAACTTAGAATGAAAAACATATACATCAAAAATTAAAACTAATCCTTATAAATATTTATAGATAAAATAAGCTAAGCACAAATTATTTTTCTCAAATTTTACATTAGAATATACGTGTTAAACTAATCATAATAGAAATATAACTTAATTATAGCAAATCCAAAATGATTAAAAAAAGATACTCAAGTTTCATAATTGCAAACTTAGAAAATAGAAGTTTATATTTGTTTTAGAAAATATTAGGATCAAAGAACATTAACAATAGTAATAATATATTATTACTTTATGAAAGAAGTATTATTGTTAACTTTTAGTTTGAAGATAAGTTTTGTATAGTATAATGTTTATTTTGGACATAGTTGAAGTTGACTTACAATTTGAGAATGATTAAGTGGCTAGGATTGTTTATGATATTAAGACCATTTCTCCATCATGTTAGAATGTGTAGTATTGTTGTAAGGTCAAAAATATTGGGTAAACTAAGTTAAAGCTATGGTACTTTTACATATTTTTGTTCCTCTTAAAAGCGTATGAAATTTGAAAAATACAACATTGCATTTCAAATCTATAATTTTTTATGGAATTAGAAAGGTCACTAAATGTATAAATTGACTGATGAACTACATAGTAGTTGGGGACAAAGTAACACAATTTTATGCCAAAGTGCTCTTGGAATGATTTTAATTCATTTTAATGATCAGTGCCTTTTTAGAAACTTGGTGAAGGTTTCCAATCATCTAAATTGACACATAAAATTATTTCAATCTTCCAAATTAGAACATGGTAAATTATCAATATTGTGATGTTTAAAACTAATACCTAACAGAGTACCTTTTTGCATTTTAAAATTACGATCTTTAGCTGTTAGAATTTAATCTTTTAGAGGCTCAATTCTGGGAAGAAAAAAGTCATGGTAGATCTAATTCCATCCCCAATAAGGGTTTAGATGGATAGTTGATGGTGATAGAGCCATTTTAAAAATACATAGCATGCAAATGCAAGTCTAATAAAACAAAGACGTGCTTGTTGAGGTATTTATGAACTCTTTATAACTGTGGAGGTTGTTATAGTAAAAAAAAATTGTTTGTACTTTTCTCATGGTGGAACAAGAAACTATTTTCTTCCTAGGTTGACCTAAAGTTGTTTTTTGAGCTAGATTATATGTGTTTTCCAAATATATGCATTTTGTTTTATTATTTTCTATATTGTTGATGGTAAAATCTATGTTTAGGTATATGACACATTAAAAATGTTAACATATCCTTTACGGGTGGGATTACGTGTTGATTTTGCTTCATTTAAGGTATTAGTATCAAATTAAACTATTAGTAAAGGGGCAAAGTATGGCATAGCCACTTGTTTACAAATCAATTCAACATACCTTCATCACACAGAGTGGCTCTCATGGAGAAAATATTTATGCTATCCACAATAATACAATCAAGATACTTAGTGAGTTTATTTGAATTTTTTCCTAGTTGATTGATCTAGGTATGCATGTGCTTAAGTTATTTTTGTATTTGTTTGTTCATCTTATTAGGGTATGAAAAATAGTGAAAGATGTTACAATATTCTAAAAGAAAATTTCATTAGAAGATTTTTATTTTAGAAATAGCAAGACCTAATAAAAAATACTTGTAAGATATTTTCTAGTCAAAGATTGTAGGTAGGAATATGGGTATAATTGACCAAACAACTCTAGTAATTTTTCAATGCAAAAGAATATGCTTGAAAAATATATGTATTATAGATAATACATTTAGCTAAGTTGTTAGAGAGAACCTAGATGCTTGATATCAAAAGGTAAATTTAAATGAACAAGCTTTCATGTTGTGAATTGAGACTATGGAAGTTGTAGCCTTGGAAGAAGATTTTTGTAAATTATATCTAATAGTAAATATACAAAATTTTAGTTGATCAAAGTGCAAATTTGTGGAGGATTGACAAATTCACCCTAGAGTAAGAATTTCCTCTATAGTCTATTTGCCAATATTAGAGAGGTGGAGTTGAGTTTGTAGTTGATTATAATTCTTCCACTGAATGCTCGGACGATCTCCAAAGGTTTGAATTCCTATTTAAAATAAAAATATTTAAGTTGATGGAAAATAAGGAAAGAGGTAGATCCCATATTTAAACTAGTTAGTTACACCAAAATGAAGAAGTGGGGAAGCTAAGTACATACCTAGTGCACATACAGACCAATTTTATTGTTTTAAGACTAATTAACTATCTTTTTTGATACTACTAAATGGAACTAAGGTGTTGGGTTTGAAATATTTTCTTATCGTGATCTTGCATCTCCAATCTTTTATATTTCATAAGCCTATAGTGGTATTAGAGGTTTCAGGTTGACAAACAAGAGTTTTTATGGTTTGTTATGTTATAGAGTGTCAAGATACTAATAAACTAACAAATATCTTTCCTAAATGATAAATTATAAAATAACCAAGCATCCTACAATTTAGAAGCATACTGGGATTATACCAATTGATGCCACTATAAGCAAATTTCATTTTTTTTTAATTTTGTTTATTTTTGCATATCTTTGTTTATCAAGTGTTGATGAGCTCTCCATTTTTCAAAATTTTGAATTTTAAATAGTTTTCCCTCTTAATTTATGTGTATATACATTAGAGAGAATCTTGGAGGGCTTGATTGGCACTTTTTAAAATGTTCTTGACATTCCAAGGAATTTCAGGTTTCACAAGTCCATGAGTGTACTTTGGATGATGAGCTACCAAATACGTTTTTTGTTCTCTTTTTGCAGGTGTAATCCTCGTTTGTATACCTTTAAAATTTTTTTATCTAAGAACACACGTTGAGGGCCAATTACCTTGAAAATGAATCTTGTATTCTTTATTTTATTGTAATAGCTAGATGAAGGGGGTTACTTTCGAGGACTTTTGCTTTGACTCTTTGATTTAATTTCTTGATCCTCTTTTAAATGACATTGTTGAGTTAGAAATGATATGGACTAGCTAGGACTCAAACTTTAGACCTTCATTTTGCTACTAGAGTGGCCTACCAATTGCCCCTCACTGGCTATCCCTTCTTTAGTCAAGGCATGGCTCATTTCCAACACCCCTAGTTAGCCACATTTCAAGTGTTTAGGGCTTTTGGCTTGACCTTGCTTTGATTTTATGTTGATTTTTTCATGGACCAACTAGGACTCAAACCTAGTACCTTCATTTATTGTTATAATACTCTACCATTTTAGTTGTTTCCTCTCTTTGGCCAACCCATTGTCGGTTCGAATGTCTTATTTCCAATATGTTGGCAAGAGACACTGTACCAGAAGAGATAAGTGCTTGAGAAGTGTTTGGGTGCTGTCATTGATGGTAACTCAGATCACAAGCTTCATCCAGAATATGCAAAATCATCCTACCGAAAGTTTGAAGTCTACTTTGCTTAAGTTTGGAAGATGGAATACAGTGTTCGATAGAGTAAGAGTACTTTGAGTAGAACTCAATTTTGGGTACACACTTTTCTTTGCGGTGGAAGAGGTAGTCAATTGGATGATTGGAATAGCTTAGTCCACAATCCTAGCCTCCTATATTGATTCTCGTGCAAGATTGAAGATCCAACATTCGACATTTCATGAAGAATCGGGTTATTTGGCCGATTAGTGGTGTAGCGTGTTATGCAAAATCTTTGGGATGCTTTTGTTGATTGGTTTCGAGTTCAAGGTTGTCTAGCCCAAACATGTGAAGAATATAATCAATTTGTTTTGGTCTGCATGTGCATTAGTAATCGGATTGAGTCGACTCTTTTTTTACATGTTTCATGTTTTGCAAATATTTTTAGAGCCGACATGTTGGTGACCTAAAACAAGTGATGCAGATATATAAGATCGATCTATATGATCATTTTTGTGATCGATGTTGGTGTGCGAAGATTGTATGAGCATCTATGCGCAATTTCATGTGCACTACCTTTTGATTTATGCTCCGGTGTATGACAGAACAACAGAACAGAGCAGTGTGCCAAAATAGTGGAAGTAAGATACTTTGTGCTTAATCGGAATTGCATTTTGGCATTTGTAGATGCTATTCATCGGCTCAAACATTCAAGTTATTATTTGTAAACATTTGTAAGATAGTGGGTCCTCCGGGGGTTGTAGCCCTCTCTTGTATTTAGGTAGTGAGCTTTAGGCAATGTGTCCGAATGCATGTGCATTCCCCTTTGTAATATTATTATACTCTTGATCACAGTATATTAATATTGTGGGTCTCAATCCCACCGTGGTTTTTTCCTTTTTGGGTTTCCACGTAAAACTTTTGGTGTTATGGTTTTGTGCTTGTTTGTATTGAGTTTCTGCACTTAACTTTTATTCATCTTCATCGAGTGGTTTAAGAATCAGTTCAAGAAAGTTAAAAATTGCAGAACACTGATTCATCCCCCCGTCTCTGTGTTCATTAATTCCAACACAATAGGTATATAATTTGGAGGGAGCTATTTGAAGAACAAACTATTTGACCTTCAGTTATGAACATTCTATATTTGAGTGACACATTTGAAGGGAGATTAAAAGAAGTAAGGAAGAGCAAGTAAGATTTGAGGAGAGTAATATATCTAAAGTAATATAATTTGTTTTTGGCTTTTATCAATTGTTTTGATTGATTAGAGTAGGAGAGGGCTCAAACCCTTACATGTAGAAGACAACCAATGTATAGATCATGGTCTCACAAGCAGTGAGACGACCAAAACCCAAAAAAGAAAGACTTTTTTGAAGACAAGAATCTTTTGACTGGATCAGTTAATCAGGGTAGGACACTTACATCAAAATAACCAAAACATATAGGGTTTCCATGGGACCCTATAACCTAATATTTGTGCCACCTTGGGTTGGATAGAAACACAACCAAGGAAAAGGAAATTTGGGTTTTGAAAGTCATCCCTGAACCTTTTACAAAAAGGAACACTTTGAACTGAAAGATAGGTAGTCTAAAAACATAATAGAACAGAGAAGACAAGCAAGTTTTGAAAGGCTTCCTCCCACCTTTTGCAGGCAAATCCACTACGAACAACAATGTTCGTAGAAAGGGAAAGGGGCAAAAATGAGCCCAAACCCATCCAAGAAGGAACCACTGCAAACACATTATCTTGGATCACCTCTATAGATCCACTATGGACCACCTCTATATATCCACTATCCGCATGACAATCTCCGTGTTTACCTACAACAAAGATCCACACAAACCTTGGGTTTTAAAAGGCTCCCAAAAATCTTTTCTTTGTAGAATCACCCTTAATAGAGACGTTCTCAAAAAGGGAAGATGTCATAACCAGTTTCTCCAACAAACCATCCACCTTAATAGGATAAGTGTAGGAGAACCAAACAAAGGAGCCTACCTCCATTAGGTCATCCCTACCATCACTATAGGTCACCATAAAAGAACCTCCATTAAACCTAGACTCAACACCAACAAGAGGAATTGAAGAACATGATCTGATACAAAAGAACATAAAGGGACCTACAGATAAAACATCACAAACAAGGAAACCACCCCTGACCATAAAGAAGAGCATCTTGGAAGCCATAGAAGTGAAACCCTCCAACAAATCCACACAAGCACAAACTAATTGATGCCATCACAGAGCACCACTACATAGCTAGGGAGCCAACCTAAGGGAGGGTAGAAACCAGGGAAAAAATTCTTGAATCCCACCAAGAAATCCCACAACAAACCTCCATCCACCATTAGGCCATGAAGCATAGAGGGCCACCAAATATTTTCATTAAATTTTAAAGGAACCCCCTTGAATTAGGCCCTACTTGCACAAACAGAGAAAACAAATACTACAACATTGGAAAAGGTCCTATAGAAACCAAAGAAAAATGAGCCCCAAAACAAATGCACCAAACCCCAAAGGAAGATATAGGCAAAACCTTTGAAGGGTTGAGAAAATAATTGTGCTAGAAGTCTTAGATTTGTCCACCCATCGAGGAGAAATTCTACATGGGAGCCCATAAAGAAAGAAAACAAAAACCCCACAAACAACTTGGGGAACCATAGAGGTTTCACCTGACTAGGGAAACCACAAGCACCACCCTCACTAAACCCGGAGAAGCGCAGGGCTAGGCTAGATTGCCATCACTCGCGTTGTCGTCATCACCCGCACCTTCACCTTATCTGGAAACCCTAACGCCTCCATCGCCTCTCTCAACCTCCATGCTATTTATGGTCTGTTAATAATGGTCAAGGAACAACACCTTATGGTATTTTTATATTAGCTCATACAAATATGAAGTATGGATTGATGTCATACCTATCCATAAATGTGTTGTATTTTATTGGGAAAAATATGGTAGTTTTTTTAAGAAGTTATTCACAAATATGATAGGGCTAATATATACACACTTGTCAAGGGTGAAAAAACATATACACCAACTTTGGTCAATAAATGAGGTGAGGAATGTGGGTACAATTCTCTTGCTCGTGATTAATACTACTAATATTGAGTCACACAATGTTATGCGAATAGAAAAATAAAAGATGCTCCCATGTTAAATTTTCATATAAGACTATGATTGTAAAAATATCCACTAAAGGATATTGACCTAGGGAGCATGCAAAAATGTCCCTAGATTATATCGTGGGGTGGTAAAGACTAGTTAGAATAGGTACCAATGTATATGATGTGCCTCAACAATTAAAGAATTATTATATGGATATCTAAAACTACAAAGGCCAAGTAAAATATGGGTGGATAAGGAGTTTTTTATAGTGGAGTATGTAGACGATCAAAGATGAAGAAAGAGCTAAGGTACATTCTAAAATATTTAAGTTAGACTTTGGTTTATCCAAATTGGATACTTAGAGACCTTAACAAAGATTTTAAAGACTTAAAATAAGTTTGATTTGAGATTCCATCAACTATTGTCATGCACAATTAAAGAATTTAAACTAATATAATCCAACATATTAACAATAGGGTAGAAGCTTAAAACCTTATTACAAGAGACTATTTTTGAAAGATCCTTGATGGATCTCTTTTGCTGATCTGCTGTAATTTTTAATATTTTAAATTGATTTTTCCCGTTTATTAATATTTTCTTTCAGAAATAGACAGAAGTTACAGAAGGGTTGGATTCTTTTTGTGTTTTGATGATTTTTCAACAAGTAATAAATGAAGTACAAGTACATGAACAAAGTATTGAAAATGAAGTTCATATACAACCAAAACAAATTCGATTCAAGGCAGATTTCTGAATATAAAATCAAATATTTGACCAGATGAAGATTTCCAATAATTTCAGGAAGATTACAATCAGGAATAAACCCAACCTGGATGCTGAAAGAGTAATATAACCAGGAATGAAGCCGCGACAAGATTCCAGCGCTCCAAGTGCTGCACATGGGAAGGAAAGTGGTTGCCAGGTACAACCGTACGACTGGCAAGTACACCCAACTGGATAGAAACCCCCAAACCCCACGCTGAACTCTATCAGAATCACTGAACCTCCAGAAAGTGTGTCGTACAATCTCCAAGATGCTAATAACTGCAAGCCAATCCAAACCATTGTATTGGGGGCTACATCCCAAACAGGCAAGGCATTGGGATTGACGTCCCAAATGCTGAAAAGCTCTTCCAGAGCCAAAATCTCAAATCCAAGATGTAAAATGTGTAGAAGATACCCAAGAATTAGGTCTCAACTTCCTTATAACACCTTCCCACTTAGCTCGAACCCTAAAAGTGACTCAATGTGGCGTTTAGGGTTAAAATGTTATATTTCTCATTTTAAGTTGCCAAGTGCATAGAAAACGACCCTTTTTCAAATATAAAGAAATCCGTTCACCGAAAGGATCTGAGTCAAGGGAGAAATATTTAGAAAAGTCCAAGACCTTTCCAACGAGCTATTACACCAAGGGATACGCATCCAGATGAGGCCAAAAACCCCTTATTACTCCAAAATGGCTATAGACATAGCCTTATTTAAATAATAAACGCTAACTTAGGAAGTATTTAAAATATAACCCAAATAGGTGCAAAATGCTCAAATGACACCACAAACCAGAAAGTCAACCTACCACCTGTTTGTGACTGAAGTCGGAAATCAAGGATCCACTGGCAATCTCATCCCTAAAATCTAGGGATGCTCCTAGAAACTAGGAAACAAACCCAAATCCTCTGAAACTGAACCTAAGGAATAATCTCAAGGAGACCCAACCCTGGGTATGGTCATAACCTCCTAAATAGTAGGGATATCCTCCATAAACGTAGGAACTACCTACTAAAAATAAGGAACTGCTCCAAACTAATCAACTACTGCCAGAACACCAAGTCCCAAACACTGTATAATCACATTGAGTCTCTATCCATCACTGTCAGCCTATAAGACCCCATAATAAGCTGACTCACATGTCTCTGCTAGACAGAGCTAAAGAGGGGACATGACAATTTTAGCCCTAATTTAGTTTTGTAGTGGTGTAAAAGTGACCTTGCAAAAGGTAGAACTATGTTCCCTTGAGAGCCAATTCCACAACATGCATTCATATATCTCCAACTAGTGAAACTGGTGAAGATATCTAATTACAAAAATGGAAAGAGCAGATGATAGAGTGAATCTAAGCATCTCGGTCAAGGACACTGGTGCAACACATAGAGGTCTGTGTGGTGTGTTGTAGTCTCGTACGAATTGCAAATAAAAAACACAGAAAACCCAACTATATTTTAGACAACCTGCGAAAACCAAAATTAGAAATATACCAACAAATATAATACAATAAAGATGTAAAGAAGTATAACTAATATTTTTAAAAAAGAAATGAATAACCAAATACAACAAACATCCTTGCGGTTGAATTCCTTCACGAAACCTACACATAAGAAGAAGAGGAAAAATGTTGGGGTTGTATAGGGGTTTGCCTCAATCAAACCCCCACTTTGGTGTTTCCACCTCTACAGACAACTAGATAGATAGATATATCAAATGATAAATAGATAGAATGATAAATGATCAAATAGATAGGGGATGTGATAAATCCCAAGATGCTCAAAGACGCAAAAGAGATAGAAATATATTACGAACAAGGCTTGAAAGAGAACAAAGAATATTGTGACAAGTTAGAGATAGCTGTAGAAAGTGAGAGAGAGAGAGAGAGTAAGAGAAAGCTGTGAGTTGACAAAGCACCTAGAGATTGTTGAAAAAACCAAGAGAGATCCTGAGAGCTAGAGAGATTGCATGGATTGAAAGGATAACTTTAAAAGAGAGAATAGGAGGGAAGGAAGATGTTAGTGAAACGTTTAGAAGATTTTGAATTGTTTCCACCAACCTGGGCAAGTGACAAGTGTCAAAGAACTCAAAACCAATATTTAAGTGTTAATATGTCACAAGATGAATGTGCAACACATGGACGTTCAATCAGTGCGCTAGTGTCCAAACAAATCACACTTGAAAATGATGAGTGGCAAGAGAAACACACGGTTAATGCAAAACAAAAGCTGACTTGGATAGCTACTGAAAAGGTGTCTTGAGCATCCTAAGAGGGAAAATGATGATGCAAGGGCTCAAATGAGCCTACTCATATGCTAGGAGAATGGACGCTAAAGTGTGTAGGTGAAATTGCAAAGGGGTATACAATTTTTTATTGTACAAGTTCAAATCTAACATGAATGTTGAATAACTCAAATGATAAGGGGAAAATAAAAAGGTTAAGAATGACATTCCTTTATTGTCTTCAAATCTAATTCTATAAACAATTGAATCTAATCTATTTTGTACACCATTTGTGGACACAAGAGAGGGCAATCTTCTATAGACCTATTGGCCATGAAGAAGGATCATAAAACCATCACCTTGCATACATAAATTAAAAGCATAATCCCTCATAACCTTAATGAAAAATGATATTCCATGAAACACTAAAATAAAATGACAAGGTTGGTCATTGACCAAAAAGTTTAGGGGTCATTTTTCAAATTGTAAATCTTATGTAAATTAAAATATTCAAGAACAAGATTCAACCCTATAAATGAGCATAAATGAAAGCATGTGAACGAATGGGTTGTATATGAATTGTTAGTTGACAATGCTTATTTAATGAGCTTGTCATTGCGTAAAAGATAATTTAATCAAAATGAGTCCAAAATAAAAGTTATGTATGAAATAATTTAATCAATGAGTTTTTAATGTGTCAACTATTACAAGATATTATTTGCTTGAAAGAAAGAACAAAATCTCTTTTATATAAATCTAGGTTAAATAAATAAATAAAACTATATTAAGAATTTACACTGAATAAAAGTTGTGAACAATAATAGAAAAAAATTAAATGCATTAAAATTAAATAAAAATAATAATGATACTTACCAATATATTTGATGTAATTAGGATACTGTAGTGTACTAAACTATATACCTTGACAATTTCATACTCATGTTTGATTGTGCTTAGTTTTTGGATTGTTTTTGAAAGATCGGTACAATCCCATACTCGATATTCTTTGTTTCAACCTAAATTGTTGGGACTAGGGTGTCGAATGCCCCTCTCCTAGAGTACTAGGTCACCTAATGCCCCTCTTCTAGTTGGCAAGGGTGCCCAATCCCCTAATCAAGGCAATTTGTCCCTTTGAAATTACAAAAAATGAATTTGCAAGTGGTATGAAAGTGCTCTCAAATGTTGGTCTTAACCAAAAATTAGATCCAAAACGGTGTAAGCTGCATAAAACTTTAACTCCCTCTAATATTTAAACTCTAACTATCAATAAGAACCTACATGATTTATATTCTTATGAGCATTTAGTTTAGCATCTTTAAGGAAATTGAGCACAAGTCTACAATCAAAGATTCAATCATTCAAGTGTGAGTAGTGATGATCAATTTTTATGTGTTTCTTTGTGAAGAAGGCATGCATTAACATCAATTAATCAATATCAAGATTTTGTGCGAGACTTCAAAGCAAGGGTTTCTTATCAAAGGTAACATTTACAATTTCAAGCATTTTTGTTGAGGTTTCAATTTGTGTGGAGGTAGAAACACCAACACAGGGTTTGACATTAGTAACCCCTATACAACACAATATTTTTTCCTCTTTTCGCGTGTGCAAGTTTAGATCCAACAACAAATAGGATTATAGGAGTGCAAAGAAAAAATTGACAAATAGTCCCAGATTTCAAACATGAAATAACCCCTGGGTTAGGGTTCCTTACACTTGTGTTCCATACTTTTCAGATGATTTTCGAAGAGATAGTACTACAAAGCCTTCTAATACAGAATTTGGAACCTTATGTTGATGCAGACACCCTTAGACCAGTGCATCTTGCATCCGTGCCAGGCATATTTTTCTCCAAGTTACAACTGCATGTTCATCTTTGTATCACGTTTTTAGATATGTACTATTGTGTTGATTTCCAGTGTTGTATCTTTCTATTTATGTTGAAACTTATCAATTCCCTATCATTTAATCTAGTTGATTTACATACATTGCATGATCTCAAATCCAAATATACAAATAAATCAAAAGTGAGTCATAAACCACAAAGTGTTCAATTCTCCTATTAGGACTATAGTTGAACATAGCCTATGAGTCCCCAATGATAATGAAAGTGGAAATTTGAGATTTTAGGTTGCATTCCTAGGCTAAGATCCACATTTTCACCATTTTAGCTATGATTGGTGTTGAGAAGTTATTAATCTAAATGCAAAGAAATGGTAAAGCTCAGGTGAATGCTTTGGAACTAGTAAAATTTCTAGCTTTCTTTACTTGTCATTTCAACATAGTTATAAGATTGATTGTGTATATGTGAATCCAACCTACACAAGTTTGGATTTGATTTGGGTGCACCGATCTAATGTTTATAAATCTTAAAAATTTTGGTCCTTGAATATGTCATAGTTTTTGTACACTTGTTTTGATGTAAAAGTTGGCTTGTATAGTTAGGAGTTTGTACATGACATAAATGTCCTTTTATCAATCAATATAATGCTATCACACCAACAACTTAAAAGTGATCAAAGATAGTAGGCCCACATTCAACAAATGCCCTAGATGTTGATGAAAGTATGAAATAGAATAGTAAATGGCTTGACTATGGTAATGAATTTATCTTGAATGAGCTTGTTAGATAATTATAGGTTGTAAAGGTACTTAATAATCAACTAGGGTTATCCTTTTAAATGCGATTCAAGGGTCACAAACAAAACAATTCACAAATTAAGTTGGTGCCTTTCAGTCAATTAGGAAGGGTAAGGTTGACTTTAAATTTGAATTTGAATACTAAAAGTTTAAGTGCCATTGTTTTCAAATTTTAATTCTAATTTAAGGTAAACTTTTAATGAAATCAAGCAATTATTAGTTAAAAAATAGAATTTAACATCTATCTTTGGACAAAAGAAAATTTAATACAAATGAACTCAAAAAATAAAAAAAAATACAAGATCGCTAATATGTTTTATCCTTGTTTTAATTTTCATGTGAAAAACTATAAAAAATATAACTCAATAAAATTGAATAGCAAACATAACAACTTTGATAACATACTAGCTCTAGATATAAATATGGGAAGATAAGGAATCTGAAGACAAGAAAGAAAAATTGAAAGAGTAACATAATATAATCAATTAAAAAAAGAGAATAATTTTTTTTGGAAAAATATTCCACTTATGCCATAATAAAAATTCCACGGGGGACAATAGATGAATCGAAATTGGAAAAGTGACATAGTATAATCAATTAAAAAAGAGAAAATGAAATTTGTTTTGAAATATTCCATTATGAAAGAACAAAAATTCGATGTCCTACATTAAATCAATAGGAAATGAACCACTCGGAAATAAATTCTTGTTAAAAAGCCAAGATTGTGTTTTGAGTGGAGAATATTTTTGACCTGCGAGTCTTCCGATTCACGAACCAGGATATGTTCTTTCATGTGAGGTTCCGTCATTCACTCGTACAGCCGCGAATGGGAACGAAGGCAACGGCAGACGTTTTCACGTTAACTGACGGAAATGTAAGTTTCACCGTTAGACTGTCAAAAGGACATGTTACAGTCCACGTACAAATAATAATGATGTACGCCAAATCATATAAACGACACGCGTCTCTTCTCGTATAATTATTAGCTGTAAACAGTACGACCTATATGAAAGCTGAAATCTAATTGGAGGAGAAGTCCAACAAATTGAAAATAAAAAGAGTCTGGAAGTGAACGCAGAATGGAAGATTTTAAGCTACAAATTTGTTCCTATATAGGAATGTGAGAGTAACAGCTTTTTCCTGCCATTTTCTTACAGTTTGAAAAAGTATGGAGGGTTTCAAATGCGAGGGAAAAAACGTTACTGGGAATATGAGAAAGATAGAGATGTAATTTGTTGCACCATTTTCACGAGTTTTACTATTTGACAAGGACGATAAAAGTATTGGGGGTTGAAATTGCTCGAAAAATTAAAATGGGGCGCGGGAAGGTGGAAATGAAGCGGATCGAGAATAAGATTAATCGGCAGGTGACTTTTTCCAAGAGGAAAAGTGGGTTGCTGAAAAAGGCTTTCGAGCTCTCCGTGCTTTGCGATGCTGAGGTTGCACTCATTATCGTTTCCAGCGTAGGGAAAGTTTACGAGTATGGCAACGCCGGGTATGATTTTCCTTGTGTTTTTAGCTTCAGGAATTGTTTCACAGAAGAGAAATATTTAAGGCTGCCTTAGAGGGTTTCTTATTGTTTTGGGAGATGAATTTTGTTTATTTTGTAGATTTTTGGAAATTTTTTGATTTGTTTCTTGTTCTGGGAGCGGGGTGCCTTTGCAGAAGATGACATTTTCAGATGTTAGAATTGTCATTCTAGAATAAATTCATACATGGTAAAAAATTGTATGGAGTTGCAGTGTTTACAATTTAGTCATTTGGTTGATATTGATATTTTGAACAATTATATAGCGCATTGCATGTTTTCTAATAAGATAATAATGCCAATCACCTGTAGAAATGAACCTATAAATGCAGTTTCCATTCTTGAACTGTTTAACTTTAAAATTGTAAAAATATTGATTGAAGACAAACCTAACTTTAGGCAACATGATTCCATTAGTGGACTGTTTGTCAGTGCGGTTTTCTCATCAACCGAACAGAACTTATTACAACATTCCACGAGATATGAAAAAAACAGGAGACAGATTTCATTAATTTATCATTTTGATTGAGAATACACTTTCTGATTTAGTTGTGTGAGATTTTTTTACCAATATGTATAAGATAATTTGATATTTTTTCATGTTAAATAATCCGAAAACATTCTCAATCATGCTCTGTGAATTTTATTTTATTTGAAGGATAAACATTTTAAAATACACTACAGATTGGGGCACGCTTTCAGTGTTGGATCTCTAGATTTAGTAAGACTTATTTCTGTTCATTTTTTTGTTTGTGAACCATTTAATCTTACTAATAAATTAAAATTCACTTGAATTTATAAGATATTCATAAAATGAAAAGTTAAACTTGGTCACTTTTCAAATATAGATATAGAATTTGGAAGACCTAGCCTCACGGTTTAAGAATTTAACTACAAAATTTACTTCTAAAAAAATATTTTCTGGAAGGGTCTAAAATTAAAGAAAATAAGAGAGATTTCGAGGCTGTGAGGAAAACAGGTGTAAGCTGAGTATTCGACCAGAGTAAACTAAAGCATTAAATTCTATGGGAAACATGAGGAAATTGATCTCTCATACATGCACAGTATACTCAGTCAAAGATTGTCATTGACGTTTTACCAATCGATCAGGAGGTAATTAATCTTTTCTGGAA
Organism: Cryptomeria japonica; assembly: GCF_030272615.1. Classification (NCBI taxonomy): domain Eukaryota; kingdom Viridiplantae; phylum Streptophyta; class Pinopsida; order Cupressales; family Cupressaceae; genus Cryptomeria; species Cryptomeria japonica. Next base: position 58,583,169 of record NC_081409.1, read on the forward strand.
TGGTCTAAAAATTAAAGAAAATAAGAGAGATTTCGAGGCCGTGAGGAAAACTGGTGTAAGCTGAGTATTCGACCAGAGTAAACTAAAGCATTAAATTCTCTGAGAAACATGAGGAAATTGATCTGTCATATATGCACAGTATACTTAGTGAAAGATTGTTACACTTTTTACCGATCGATCAAGAGGTATGAAATGTCGTGCATCTCAATTTGGTAGAGTTGGTGACCGATATTATTATACATTTATTAAGACTAGTCCAAAAAACTAAGTTGGGTCATGGGTAGCTGGTGCTAGATATTATTATACATTTATTATTGGCACAAAGAGTGTTTGATATTGTACGTAGGGATCAGATAGGTATTGAGGTGGCACCCAAATTTGTACAACTAATAGTGAAGTTAATATCTCTGCTAAGGTGGAACTGATAGGAATATTCAAAACTTATGCGATATCTATTAGGTATTCTACGTCCACGATTGGCTTGAACAACAATGGTTGATCTTGCTGGAGATACAAGATATGTCTTCATACTATCTTAATGATAATTTCAAAATATAGAAGAATTTATACGACATTTTGCACGATCTTGCAGGAGATTCTAAATATGTATTCATACTATCTTAACACCAATTTTAAAATATAAAAAGTTGTATGACATTTTGCCCTTGTCATACACCAAAACATCTACCAATTTTAAAAGGGTTTCGTCTGGGTGTCGAGTCTGAGCCTTGTAACTATGCCTAAAAGCATCCCTTCTAACGTTTGGTTTTCCTCACGCATTGATCAATGGTGAAGTAGCATACTATTAAATATTTTTCTTCTGCCATTTTGCATTGTTCCATCATCCAATTTAATTTTGAACTATTAATTAGCATTCGGCATTGACCAATAATGAACTTAGAGTTTGACCCGTTGAAGGCATTGCTTCAATTTTTACGCTGAAGACGTTCCCTTATTTGAGGTGAACGACCTTTGGTTTTAAATCAACAGTTGAGAATTCCTTAGAGGTGCTGCAAGACGATTGCATCAATCGTCGCCACTCATTAATCATAATTCAAATTTGTCCAGATATTTTTGGTGGATTGCATTTATTGAATGCGCCAGTCATCTCAGGCAAGTGGCTCATATGTGCTACTGACTCATCTCTCAAATCAATTCACATTCATTGCAAATCTCTGAAATGGTCAACTGCCCACATAACTTTCAAAGATAATTGCTTCCCCAGCTAATATGATTCCTCTTGAGCAAGATCTCTTGGCACTAGCAGTAGGATGGTCCTTGCTCACTCCCTCAGGTGAAAATGCTCGCCAAAACCAGTGAAGATACTCCACTATAATTACCGCATTCTTTAGAGTTTTTTCCAAAAGTGTTCTTTCTTTACCACTAAAAAGGGGCTAAATTAATTGTCAACAATTCTCATGGGGCACAAACCGTCCATGCTATCCTGATGGCATTTGGCCAACCACTGCCATTAGAAAGTGATCAAAATTTCTAAATACTTTAAAACTCCTTAATTATCGTACCCTCAAAGTCAATAGAGGAATTTCACTTGAAGCTTCAAACCTAGATTAGTATATAAAAATGTACAGACCAGAGCATCTTGAAGGAGATTCTAATTGAATAACAATGGTAGAAGATCTGTACAGTCTAATCTTTTCCATGTTCTTTATTCCTAAACATGATCTAGATCAACACTATGGACCTGCCTAGTGCTGTTAGGCTTGATCACAAAAATATGGATGAAAAAGATACACAACAGATCTCAAATTCAGAAGAAGAAATGAGAGAATAGCGTTACCTGAAAACATCAAAAGGAAAAGATAAGACATTTATTCTGCAATCTCTGCTGCCTATTTCCACCACTTTGAAATGTAATTCATTAATGATAGCTTCCCATTGATTTCAATTGATTCCCATTCAACTGGTGTTAATTTCACGAGTTTGCGTTACATTTTAGTTCGCAAGGCATTGCATAATAGAAGAAATAGGTAAATATATTCAAAATCTTCGAAGCAAAGCCAACAACTTCAAAAGAAGAGCGAATTAGTGCCACAATACCCCTTGTAGAGGCAGTACTTGGGCACGTGGAATGTGTAACAAATACGTGCCTTGTTTATGTTTTCCAAACTAACGTATCATTTTTATATAAAGTAATTATCGATATATTTGTTATTTGATTATATTTTTATTGGAAATTATCAAATGTAATTTAAAAATTAACTCAATCATATATTTAGTTTATATAAAATTTATATTAGAAATATATTATACTTAGTATATACTTTATATAAGATCATAAAATTATATATTTAAAATATTTTTGTTGTTAAATTTTATTTATGTATAATTATAACATATAAAAAAATAATAAATATAATTTATAAATAGTTAATTATATATTTAAATTTTTAATTTTTAAAAATAAATATATTATAGTACATAAATATATTATTAAAAAGTTTATTTTATTTTCATAATTATATTAGAATATATAATATTAAATATAATTATATTATATATATTTTGATGTGTACTATCTATTATTGTTAATCTTGATTACAAATAATTGTTGTAGGCAAAGAACAACCTAGTTGTTTATGGACAAACATATAAGTATAATCAATGGGAAGTATTTGAATTGTGGATATATCTATCTCTATCTCTTTCTTTGTCTCCCTCTTGCTCTTCTCCATGTCTCTTTCTAACCTTATCTACCTCTTTATAGACTACCTTAGTGTACAATGAGTTTGCCAAAGTGGTGTGGAACCTCAACTAGGAAAAGACTCTCTCTCCCCGCCCCCCCCCCCCTCTCTCTCTCTATATATATATATATATCCATATTCCCTCTTCCATATCTCTCCATATATATCTCATTATCTCTACATCTCTCTCTCTCTCTCTCCCTCTCTCCCTCTCTTTCTCATCATTTGACAAATGTCCTACCAATTGATATCATGCAGTACAGCAATGTATACAAAATATAGACTAAAGAAAAATTCAATTAAACTTTCACACTTATTCCGCGTACCCATTGCACACCAAGGTGCAATTGCTAGTTTTTATACATTCTGTAATTATATTCTGTATAAGTTTATAGCTTGTCGAGTATTCTTGAGATTGAATTTGAATTTGTAAATTAAATATTGTTATAATAAAATAATAATATTATAAAATAACGGCCTTTTATCGATCAAAAAAAATAAAAATAATATTATAAAATAAATATACAAAAATTAAATTTAGGTAAACAAAGTATTTTTAATATTATATGTTTACATTCTATGGAATCATACCGATGCGCCCACATCAAGGTGCTAAAAAATTCTACACCCATCTGGAAAATAACTTTACCGGTCAAAAAATTGATAATTCTTCAGAAGCAGGTGCGGCGATAATAAATGACTTTGAAGTCCTCTTCAACCCTTCATTTCTCTGGGGTGTGTCGCAGTCAAGTGTTTCTCTCTCAAGCCCGTTCCGTCCCAATTATGCTATTTCCGTGACATTTGACAGCTATCAATTATAAATGCACAACTACTCTCAAACTAGTGGCTTTTAGGTTTCATAGGTAGATCTATATTAATGACATTTCTCAGGTTCAGAGAAGTCCACATGTATATTAATGACATTTCTCAGGTTCAGAGAAGTCCACATGAAGATTTGGTACTCAGATAAAACGTTTAGTTGAAGAGGTAGGTCTTTCCGTCAGCTTTCTAGCTACGGTGTAACTGGGGAACATTTAATTCATCTTTGCACTTTTCTGTCAATGGGTACCATGAGTTTTCAATACAGGGCTGTACCCCGGGAGCAAAGCGTTCCCATTTGCATGTGAAAATGTTCAGAGTTATTATCACACTTTACAGGACTGCCAGAATATATGGTCCACAGGAAGTTCATAATTAATTTAAATCCTGCAAGTCTGCAAGAGATCACGTCGCACGGGCTTGCACTAATTCCATTGAGTAGTTAGTTTCTGCAGTAAAAATAGAAACAGAAGTCGTGGACTTTAGCAATATATATATTTTTTATAACATAAATTTTCATGTGTTTTGTGAGTTTAACGTAAATTCTAACATAGAACTCCATTCGTTGCATAGGTTATAAGCTTTGTAGTCAATTCCTTTAGTTAGTCACATTCATCGAAGTTATTGGGTGGACCATTCCTACAAATTTAGGAGGTCCCATATTATTCATTAATGATAAATTTTTTGTTAAACATATGAACATTTTGTAATTTGAATCATATTGTTGAGATTTTGTTTATGAATTTCTTACGATTTGAATTTAAGATCTTTCATTTTCCATTGGAGTGCTCCACCACTAACTTATTGGACCCTCTTTAGCTAGGCCATCATTGATTCAGATGTGGCTTATTTCCAACACCTCCTTGTGACATTATAATTGCTTGGGGCTCCTAATCCAGCTTGGCTGTGATATCATGTTGAGTTGTGACTCTTGGATTATCTATTACTTGAACCTATGACCTTCATGTTAGAAATACGATTGTCGTTGCACCAAAAGATTGACCTATTAATACCTGATACAACCGCAAGATTTTATGAATCCACGAGAGGCGGTTAAGCCATGTCGCAAACCAGAGCACTGCGTTGCACAACACAAGGAGACCAAGGGTGCACATCTTGCGACAATCCCCCAACCTCCACCCCAAGCGCAAGTGAGGGGTTTGAACCCATGACCCAAGCTTTGAACCACTTGTTAGAAATACGGTTGCCGTTGCACCAAAAGATCGACATGCTAATGCTCGATACAACCAAGAGATTTAATGAATCCACGGGAATTGGTTAAGCCATGTGCAAACCCGAGCATTGTGTTGCACAACACAAGGAGACCAAGGGCGCACACCTCGCAACACTTCCATTTGATAGTGGAATGCTCTATCATTGAGCTGCTAGCCCCTTTGTATCCACCTCATTGTTGGTTTGGGTATGTATTATTTCTAACATGTATATCTGCCAATGTTTAATTTCAGTGTGCAAAATATTACCACAAGAGGTTTGGTGTCCCATATAAAATTTAATGCTAAAAAGCATCATGAGTGGGTGTGATTTTGCAAGGGATACGTTTAGGGGCCATGCTAGGGATTGTGGGCTTGTCTTGAATTAGTTAGGCGAATCTAAAACTACCCTAGGAGGATCAAGTGTTACCATTACATAATTTATTATTATTTTAATATATTTATTTTTGGTATATGAAGTTGAATAAGATGGACAAAACATAATCACTAACTTTAAAAGTTCCTTCCGAAGTATTTTAAAGGTCAAAACAAATTAGTTTTCATCACATCTTTAAAGTAAAACAAAAAAAATCATTCATTCTTTCTTTCTATCATATAAATAGAGTTGAAGATTGATAAATGAGTGTACCAAAGTAAAGAAAATGTTATTCATATGCATGTGTAGGAGCCCATTTATTGCTAACAAAATTTAAAAAAGGAGATTTTGACAAAGAGCTAAGTTACCGGTTCCGGTTCGGATTCAGGTACGGATTCACGGATTCGGCAAAAAAAAAATAATTTTGGGTATGGGTACGGGTTCGTCCGTACATATATATATATATATATATATATATATATTAATTTTTTTTAATATATATATATATGTTCAAACTTCAAACATCAAAATTATATATGTTCACAATTCAAACATACAATGTAACTTTCCCATACAATGATACATAATTGATAACAGATAAATCATAAATCATAAATCCATAATTGCCAATGCCAATAAATATTCTGATATTGATATATCATAAATCATAAATGTAATATCATATTCATAATTTGCAAAAAAGATAATATTCAAGTTTAGATGTAAACATAAGATTAAAAAGATAATTTGCATCATAGAGGGGCGGATTAGGGTTTAGATGTAAACATAAGATTAAAAAAATTGTTTTTTTATTGTTTTTAATTTCTTTCTAACCCGTGGGCCCCGTTTTTGGGAACCCACGGGCTTGGGTTCACTCGGGTCCTCCTGGGTTCGCCCTGGGTCCCACCCGGGTCCTGCCCAGGCGGCTGGGTTCCCTGTGGGTCCTGCCATGCTGCCTGGGCAGGACCCGGGTGGGACCTAGAGCGAACCAGGCTGGGACCAGGACCGGGCACGGACCAGGACCAGGACCTAGCCAAAATAGGTAAGAACCGGTATCACAAACAAAGAGGTTAGGTTTTTTTGAAAACATTTTTATTCTACAAATAATTTCTCTTATTTTGAAGATTTGTTTTTAGTTTCTTGTTTTATTTTCATTCGTTTATGAATAAATGATTAAAGTATTAAATAAGTTAGTTCTAGCTCCATGAATCAATTCTACTTCAAAAAAAATCCAAATTCTTCTATTTGAAAGTATATTAATATGATATTGTTGGTTCTAGGTGGTGGAATAAATTTGGATTTGCAATGGGTGTTAAGTTAGGAATTCTGGTTCATATAGCTATGTGAAAGGTAACTAAATGAACTTGAACAAAGCATCAAATCTTACCTTGGAAAGAATGGGCTATATATGCCATTACAACAAATGATAGCATACGTTTTCAGGTAAGAGGAAGTAGATTAAGCAGCATGTTGTCATTAAAATCATCCTTTGACAACAAAATGATCTCGGAAGTGAAGTTGCTTGTACCCTTATCTAATCCTAAAGTTATGATAGAGAGCCAACCATTTTTTATCATGCTTCAAGAACAAGTTATTATACATTAGTGTTGGAATTAAGGTGTCCCAACCTTTGCAAATTCTAACATTAGTTATGGTATTTTTCTGGTTTGTTTATTTATTATTTGATTAAATTTATTGCCTCCAAATGTCGAGTAATCTAGTGGGATCCATCGATTTGGTGGCATCTTACTTGGTGGTGACTTTGTAACACAAATGTAGCACAGTTGGAGGTAGGCGTCCCATTGTGAGGATCATATAATAATGGTATGTAGGTGCTAGCAGCTAGGTATTCGGTTATATTGTATTTATGATTGGAGTTATGAAACACTTACATTTGACAGTTTATGACAAAATATATGAACAACTATAACACACTATGACTAAGTTGGCTATTCCTAGAGGTGGGGGCTTTGTGAAGTTCTGATGCCAATAGCTAACAAGATGAGAGGGGGGGGGGGGTGAATCATACAAACTTAATCTTCCATAAAAGCAACAGATTCAACCTCGGTAACTTATACTTCAGCAATGTAACCAAAAACTGCTAAACATGCAAACCCATAAACACATAATCATCATAACACATATAACACCAGATTTAACGTGGAAACCCAAATAGGGAAAAACCACAGTGGGATTTCGGACCCACTAAGAAATATACTCTTCTAGAGTATGCTCGGTTAAAAGCAAATCTTGTTAAAGATTACAAACACATTGCTAGATGTGACCCGGTTAAGGGATTTCCCTCAGATCTGTTAGGATTTTCACTTTGTTAGAAGTGACCTTGTTAAAGGATTTCAAACACTCATTTAGAATGTCACCTTGCTAGAGGGTTTACAAATATGAAGTGGTTGATCAGTGTCGTTGTTTGCTAATGTTGTTTGGTATTGGTGGTAGTGAGCCTAAGGTTTCTTCTGGCATTGCTGTAGAGTGGCAGTTGTGCCTCTTATGGTGGATTCTTTCTTTCTTCTTTTTTGCATTGAGCCCTCCTTTTTCTGGCAGTTTTAGCTGAGCGGTGCGCCAACCTGCAGTGAGCAATTTTGGCAGTGAGCCATCTTGTAAAAATCACCTTAACCGATGTCATCCTAACAGGTGTTCTTTTCATAATATCATCTGTTTATAGTTTTGCATTTGAAATCTATATTTGTTGGATTTGTTGCTGTAAAACATTTAATGTTTTAATTGATAACTGACCCCCCCCCCCCTCCCAGTTACTCGAGACAGTCAACAATTTGAATATTTGACCTCTCTTTCAATGCTTTGAAAATGCTTGATTGCTTGCTCACTTGAATTGAATCTTACTCTTGGAAAATTGAATTGGAAACTTAGGGAGAGATATTCAAATAATTGGGTAAAGATTGCTTTTATGACTATTGTCGGGCCCAAAATTGAGCCGCTTTAAGTAGGACAAGGGTGTCCAGGACGTTCTTGTCTAGCCTATCAGAGCTCAGTTCTAGACAACTAAGCTAGATGAGTATGAAGATTGAAATTTGAATCCGGCCTGAGAAGAATTAAACATGGTCAAAACACAGAAGGCCAAAACGCTAAAGTGAGGCCTAAGCGATGACAAAATTATGCTTGGATACAATTTACAACGATACAATTCTAACAACATGATAAACCTCATTACTATCATCATCAACAATATCAACAAAAGATTATAAGTTTTGTTGTCATAATAATAAGAACAGCTAAATTTGTTGGCTTTGGCAGCCCTAAAATATTATAACATAATAGCAATTAGTACCTTGTAATATCTGATTTATAACTCTCAACATAGAGGCCCAAGCATAAATGTATTGTAATTTTATTTTTTGTTAGTTATAACAAGCAAATCATTAAAATTTTGAATAAAATGAAAACTAATAATTTGTGAGGTTTCCTACATAGATCCTAAATCTTTTTATTATTAATTTTTAGGAGTTTATCCTACTTGAAAAATATTTGTTATTAATATTGATCTTCAAAGTGTAGATAAATAAACAATTAACAAACTCAAAATTAAAGAGATGAATGACAAGGCAAACAATAAACACAAACACTATATTTACATGGTTCACCAATTTGGCTACATCCATAACAAGTAGGGGAAATCTCCTTATTATTATCTCTCTTCTAGCTTTTCATACAACAACTAATATGCTTGATCAACAGTGAACAACAAATGATTGCACTATCCATTCTTATTGAAATCTCCAATGAAGTCAATGAGGCAAAAGATGGAGGGAAAACAAAGAGGAGCTTAGGAGGCCACCATTGGAGTTTATTATCCAACAATATCCCACTTGAAGTCCAACCATTATTGCAAGTCACTCATAGATATTCCACTTTAGTAAAATTTTTAATTTTAGCTTTTTGTAAAAATAGATTTTAAATTTTTGAAAAGGTTACTACGATCTATTTTGCCTCCAACATAATTGTGTCAAGACAACTTGTCAAGGTTTGTGAGACACTTTCTAACATGGTCATCAGACCCAATTGGACCATATGAAGGCAATCTAGCACTACCAAGGCAACAATTGTTAAGCAAATGATCGTAGATCTAACATTTGGTGGGTTATGTTTAAAATCTCTTCATTTTCATTGAGCATGATATATTATACTAACATGGATAGACCTTGTTCAAGTGAGATATATGATTGCATTGAGTTAATAATTGAGAAGATTGAAGCCATCATAAATGCAAAATAGTAAATCTTGAAGAAATTTTCTTGAAAGAACTACACAAAATTATTAAATAGAGATGGAACAAAATGACCTCTCGGCTACATTTTTTGGCGTTTGCATTGAGCCAAATATTATAGTGATGAGCTCCTTTTTGTGTCAACAATAATTATCCCATACAAAGATGTTCAAGTTAGACAAGGGTGCAAGTTTTTTAGAGTAAATAGTGTCAAACGTTACATAACTAATTAGTAGTTAATCATTTCCTAAATTGACCTATTCACATTGGCTTAAGTTTACTTAGAGGTTATTTTAAAATTTGTCTCATGTCATGTGGTTGAGACATGTGTATCACCAAGTGAGACACCTATTACATGCACACTTGCCGCTTAGTAGAACACTTGTCAAGTAAGATAGCAAGTGATCCTTGGTTGGAGGGTAGTTAGTTGTTGTTTCCCACCATCCTACCTCTAGCACCTTGACTATATATGCAAGGTTTCTTTTGTACATTTCACACACTTCTATACAATCAATTGTGTCATTGCTTTCATCTATTTCGTTTTGCATACTATTGTTTTTTAACTATTGTAGAGCATATCGATGCTTGACTTTCGCAGCTCAACCAAGTGATATCATTCATCCAACTTTGATTTTGGCTCTCACAAAGGCAACACTTCACAAACTCATCATTGACCTTGCTATGTGGGATGCAGTGATGATTGTGTTTGCAGATTTTGTATGCTCTAGAAACTTTAGTATTGATGTTCATCCAAACAAGTATAAGGTCAATGCTCATAGTTGGTGGTACATCCATGATCAATCATTAACACACCACAATCAAAATTTTATTACATGCTTTATAAAAGATATTCTTTTACCTTTTAAGTTTCTTTTACATTTTATATTTTAAATTTTAAAATTTATAACTCTCAACTCTATAAATTTATTTTCATAAGTCATTACTTCATCTGCATTTGAGAGGTATTCAAATACACACTCCAACTAATCGGTTTTACTACACTCAAAAAAGGTAGAGGACTTGATGCATCAAAAAAGGTAGAGGACTTGATGCATGTGCCTTCAAACATGTGGCTCCTTTCACATAAACAAATTGGCTATGAAGAAGGTGACACAACAAAGTGGGATATCAAGACAAAACATATTACTTTAATGCTTCCACTTCTCACCATGCTACACTTGATTGTGAGGATGAGCCAACTTGAGATTGGTATTGCTAGTGCCAATGCCAATGTCAATGACATTGTTTGTGGTTCTTCTAATTTACTAGTACCTATATCATCTAATATGGATGACGATGATGATATTTTTTAAGACACATAGGATGATGCTTGATCAATGATGATTGATTGTTGATACTTGATATTATTATTTTTTAATTTTAATATATTTAATATATATCATGACATTGAAGCTTGACTAATTGACATTGTAATATTTATTTTTATTTTTATGATAATTTTGTTTATTATAATATATGATGCTGTATGATATATTTTGAAGTTAATTACTACTGCAAATATGTATATATTTTTTACTTTTATATATTTTTATATGAACAAATCCAAAATGAATCCAACCCCAATTCTTTAGCCAAACCTATAAACCAGAAGTTAAACCAACACCAAAAGCTGTAATTTAGTAAAATATAATATTTAAAAACTAGATATATCACATTCTGAACCCAAAAGAGTGAATACTGCATATGTCAGAAGTGTATTTTGTGTCGTTTGAAAAAAAAACGAAAAAACAGGAATACTTATTTTCAGATATGATATGTTAATGTTTGTAAATAGTGCATATTCTTTTAAGTGTAAAAAAACAAAGGAGCTTGTAAATAGTGCATATCAATAGGCGTCTATTATATTTTCCTTAAGTAATCCATAAAGCAATGGTAGACTAATTTATTTGCACTTCATTAAACAATACCTTGACTACCCTGAAAACATATCTAAAAATTGATTTGGGATCATCAAAAGAACTTTTCTCCTCGAAGAGACATAAATAGATAAATAAAACAAAACTTTGTACATGTAAGGAAAATATGAACTTAAATTAAAAACGGATCAACAATAGTCAAGAAAATAAATTTTTATTCAGAGATTGGAAGTATTATGGAAGATATGCCTGTTGCAAGCCTGTAGATGGACTTCCTAGAGACTCCAAGTTTAAATTCTTTTTACCATTCTGTTTTATTGAGCTTTTCACTACAGTTTATTTTTCGACGTGTAAGAATTTGCTTAATAATGATGAGACATTTTCTGATTGAACAGAACACACAAGACACTGGAGAGATATCAAAAGTGTTCATACTCATTGCAGGACTCCACTGCCATAGATCGGGAGTCACAGGTATTTATGGGCTATAAGTTTTGCATCTTAAAAAAGAATTTGTTGGGGATAAATTATTTGGATCGATCCTTTTAAAACATTTGTGGGCTAATCAAATGATTGTGTATAATATTATTTTGCTTTAATATAATATTTAAAGATATTGTTGAAATGTTCTCAAGGATAGCCTATGTTTCCTCAGATTGACTATTTATCTCTCTATATTTTAAAAATATTATTTAATGTGTGTAAGTCTTACAATATTGTTGAAGTGTATAAATTTTGCAGATTGTCTTTATAAGAATTGGTAGAGTAAGCTCAATATTTAGCATCATTATCTGTTTTACTTTTAGCAGCACTCAAAATTGATTATTATATTATTACATTCTAATAGTTTAAATTTACAAAAATCATAACATTAACTAATTAACTAATTACCCATCTATCGATTTATATAAACAATTTAAATTCATAGAAAACCATATCTATCTATACAACAATTTTTTCTTCAATCATCTAAATATAAAATGAAAAAAAAACAAAAAAAACCTTACCCACATCAAAACCAGGACCCTTCAACACGGTAGTAGACATGATTACATTGGGATGTGAAGTCTGACTCTTCATTTCATCTTCCCCATCTTTGTCCCTTAGTCTTCTGTTGAAGATTATTGTATAAATATGAGGGCAAAGCCCTATGTATGTAAGTTGCAATAATAATAATAAGATCTCTGCTATGCTTTCTTTCTGGTGGATGTAGCCAAATTGGTGAACCATGTTAAAGAATGTGTTGTGTATAATTTGTGTGTTCTTAATTTGTCTTTTGTTTTAACAATTGGTATTAGAGCGGTTACAAGATCCAGAGAGGGTAGGTTTTAAGGGCAGAGGATTCAGAACAGAGCAAGCAGTAGCCATGCCGAAGACAATGCTTCCATGTGTTGGTATATTTGTAAATCCCATCAAATCTATGGCTGTCATATTAAATTGATTGGTTCATGTGGGAACTTGTGTCACTTAAATTGGTTGGCTATTGCCTATTTTTGTGGCTCGAAGTTGGTGGTTGCAGGGCATCTATGTAGTCAGAAGGCGAGGACTATACGGTTTTAGACTTGGGTTCACCACAACTTAGTTACATACAAGCTAAAAGTGGGTAGATGGGATTCCCAGGCGTTTACCTCTTTCATGTAGCGAATGAATTTGAGCCCATGATTACCCAGGACACTTCCAACGGGATTCAAACTGGAAATGTCTGAAAAGGCAGTTTGTTCTTTCATCTTTTAGTCATGATTTTGAAAGAAATGGATTGCTCAGAAATCCCTGTGCAAAATCTTCGATGGACTGCGGTTAATACTTGGATGGAAGACGTTTTGAGGAAACACGAGGTTTTTTCAAAAAGATTTGGAATCGATGGTTTCCATTTATGTTATTGGCTAAAGGCTCAGGATGTCGCAAAGAACATTTGCAAGTTTACCCAAGGAGTGTTTGACACCATCACAAATTGGCGTAGTTCTTCGTGACTCCCATGGGACTGCTCAAGTCAAAAGTGTGACAGGCAGTAAAATCTTTTGAATTCTAAAAGCGCATGGCCTTGCACCAAACAAAAACAAAAAAAAACCAAAGGATTGTTGAATGAGAGGATGATTATAGAAAACGACGGCTTAATATAGTTATTTCCTCCAACAGAAATGACACCTGTTCATGGGGGATGAAACCTCAGATGTCATGGTTGGAATCTATGTGGATATTATGCAGGAAGAGGCCCAAAAACTAGAGGAGCTATGTGAGGGAGGCAACGGTTTATTTATGTGCTGTGATAAGGAAGGTGTGCAGTGAGATTGAGAAAAACCGCCAAGGGAAAGGTTGGTTTTGTGGCTGCGTGATGACTGCGAAGAATAAAAGATGAAGCCGTTGCGAAGTGAGTGAAGTGTTGAATCAAAGCAAAGAAAATTTAAGTTTGTCTTTGGCTATGCGTGGGGAAAGTGTAAAACAGAGTAGTTGGTCTGCGAAAAATGAAGAGACGTTTTGGTTGAAGACAGAGTATTGTTTTGTGTAAAGTTGTCTGAATTTGTAAATAGTAGAAGAACCTGTCTTGTATCAATTGATTGAGTATTTAGAGAAGATATATATAATGATCTACAAAATATTTCAACCAGTGGGAGATCCTCAAAGCCTATTGCGAGATGTTAGATTTGGTCCCAATTTTGCAGGGTATGGAGCAATTGCAGTTGTAATTATAATAATTGAGTGTGAAGTTGTTGGTATCAACTTACAGATTTTTTTTATGAGACCATGAATAGTTGGTGACACACTGCAGTGGAGTTTTTTTTTATTGGTAGTGAGATTTTTGCTGTCAGGAGATGTTCATCTTCGTGTGATTGGAGATGTTGATTCTTATATGCCATGGTAGGCTCTTGATTCTAGATTAGAGCGTTGGCATGATACAGGTTCTCTTGGTAAGTTATGCTTATTGGAGCATGTGGTCTTCATTTGTGAAGATGTAAGATCAAGTTGTCATGTTGTGTTCCCAGGTAATGCAGACGTGCAGTGGGAGTTTTGACATTGGTCTTTTCAGTGCTCTTAGTATCGAGTACATTGGTAGATTGACCATGGAGGTGCCTTTGAAAACTAAAAGTCTTGGGTGAGGCTAGAGTTCTTTTGGGTTTAGAGAATATTTGTTGAGATAGTATCTCTGTAGAGGTTTCAACAAGAAGATCGAGGAGCCTACACCTAGTGATGGACGTGAGTTCATTATAGAACTAGAGGAGATTGTTCTTGGAGAGAGTCATTGTGACTTGGTGTATCCTCGAGGAGCATTCTCATTCCCCACTCTTGGTCTACTCGGAAAATTTATCTCCTTGTAGGAGATGGTTGAGATGGTTCCTAGTTTTGGAATGATATGGAGTTTGATCTTCTTTGATTACAGGAACTTACATCCATGTTGGTTGGGTGTTGTTAATGCTTTCATTTGGGGAGGTAAAGGAGATCATACTTGGCACAACTGAGCACTTGGTGGTGTTGGTAGAAGGATGAGATATGGTTTGCATGGAAGTCTCTTCCTAGAGTTTTTGAAGTTATCTATTGTTGTTGTACTTTGTTGTTTTTTAACAGCAATATGTGATCTTTCCATGAGGACTTGGAGGATGTCAAGTGAGTTTTTGCAATAGGTTGGTTGCAGGTTGCAAGCCATTGTGATTTGATTATTGCCACACCTTTTATGTTAGTGCTGATTGGTAGATTTGAGTTATTTTGGTTAACATTGCTCATACAACATGTGGACTACTATATAAGTGTCTTCTAGTTTTTTGCACATCAACGGTTTTTGGTTGTTTTGTTGGAAGATGGGATTACACAAAATTGTTGTATGGGTTGGATATGTTGGCATGATTTCATTGATGCTGTATGGTTAGTTGGATGTGATTAGCAATTAGCTGTGGTTGCTATTCCATCTATGGTGATTGATTCCCAACTTGTTTATTACCATGGGATTTGGTGATTGTGTTTGGATATTGGTTGAGAATGGAAACCAGAGGATATACTTAAAGTGGGACGTTGTTCAAATGTGAAGTCGCAACATCAGTCGAACTTCAAGTGGGAGATTGTTGGGATGTGAAGTCCGACCCTTCATTTCATCTTCCCCATCTTTGTCCCTTCGTCTTCTATTGAAGATTATTGTATAAATATGAGGCCAAATCCCTATGTATGTAAGCTGCAATAATAATAAGATCTCTGCTCTTCTTTCTGGTGGACAACAAACCCTGAGGAAGAACAACGAAGATATGTAGAAGAGTAGGCAAAGAAGGTGACAGGGAAGTAGCCCCGTCCTTTGCTGAGCCACAAACAATGCCAACAAAATTTGATTTTTCTTATGTATTTATGACTTTCAGTATTGATCTTGTAAGCTTGTTCATTATAATGCTGATATGATATCAACCATTAAGTTTTGAAGTGTAAAAGGGATTTAACTAATTCTAATTATAATGTTCCTCACTTTTCAATAATATGTAAAGATATTGAAAGATATCATTTTCTAAGTATCCAGATATTTAGAATTATTTAAATTTTAAATAAAAATATAATAAATTTGATATTTATTGACATGTTATTCAGACCAATAAAATTATTTATTTTAATATTCATTTAAATTCTTTTACTAAGGAGCTATTTTATTTTTCAATAATAATATAAAAAGTCATAAAAAAATTCTCAAATATTAAAAACAAAATTGAAAAATAAAACTTATTAATTTTAATTTTACAAATAATTTTATTTTTCTACATGAATATCAGTTTTAATATTCATCTAAATAATGTTTTTTTTTCTCAAATATATGTTAGTTGTGTTTTAGTTTTATCGATTGTCATAGTTTTTGTAACTCTTTATTATTCAATTGTTTCTCAACCAATTAGAACTATGTTTTTCAGGGATCTATTCAAATGAATTATTTTAGGCTAAGTTTTTAGGTATTAGCATGTTTTTAGGATTCAACCCTAATCCTTACTCCAAGCTTGATCCTAGAATAGTAAATTTAATCATAAATAGTAGTCTTGAATTCCTTACAAATTTGTTTATAATCTTAAAATTGAAATATTATTAGTAATTATTGAAATATTATTAGTAATTGTCATTAGGCTTAGGCTTGTACTATTACAATCCGTTGCACTAATTTTTTAAAAGTTAAGATGCTTTATACTTTAAATTCTATACAATTTGCAGCAAAGAACCTCTTCTTTCTTATAATTAATAATAGTTATGTTAATATAATATAGTAGCTATGTAATGCTATCAGGTTTTCAATCACACTCTTAGTGTGATTCATCATCAAGATGAGAGTTTAAAGGAAATGTTTTTTTTTACATCAATGTTTTGAATCACACTAAAGCAATATGTTAATTAATTACCAACCAAACATAATTCTATGAAATGATGAAAGACCAATTTAATACATTAATTTAATTAGATCCATGTTAAAAAATTATAATTTCAGTAAAACACATTTAACTTTTATAAACATAGCTATAAAACAAGTCTTTTTTATGTCCATATGAAAGTACACACGCCACGAGCCAATTTTTCAAGATGTGCAGAATATCTAGTTATAGTAGATGTGTTAACATCTATATTATTACACTACTTATATATTTATTTACTATAAATTGAAGAGAGAGAAAGAGCATCGTTAAGGTGATATTCACCCTGCCACAAAGCATTAAGTTTCTCTGTGCTGTTCCATTAGGACAACCCGACCTATCTCAAAAGAATCTAGCAGTGTGTGGCCAACATGCATGATGGAATCCAATTCAAAATGTGAATTATTAACAATAACAAAACTTATGTGCTCATGCATCACATAATTAATATATTTTTTCATTACTAAATATATCTTGAAAGATCACTCACTCAACCCAACTAATATATTTATTCATGAAAAAAATATCAATATATACGACATAGAATGCCCTAACTATCTTACTATAACATCTTGACATTCTACAATATGAATAAAATGATATCCTGAAATAAAGCCCATGTTGAAATAAATTCAATAATATAATTTTAAATATTAGCAATCATTGAATAGTATTCCACAAAAGCTACTCCATATCCCAGCATATTTTCTAAATCCTTTAAATACTAAACGAGTTAGAAAATAAAGGTCTTACTTAATTTGTAATATTTCTAATTCTAGGAAGTCCTATGCCTGCCAGCTGCATAGTTTATCTTTCGAGAATAATTTTCAAGGGAGGGATGGAAGGGGCGGATGTTGGAACCATTCTTAGGATGTCCAGCATTAAAATTAAACACTCCCTGGATCGTTTTCTTAACAAAAAAAAAGAAAAAGAGAATTCAAATAGTCTAGGTGCCACACAGTGCTATGCAGTGACATCTGTTGCGCATGGGATTTACAATCTTTGTTGTTACAATTATGTGGAAAATATTCTGTGGCCTGAATGGAGGCTTTGTGATTTAATTGTCTTTTGGTGGCCCTCTCTCTGTGCTTGGGTCGTAGGCAAACTATTTGCATCTGATACCAGCCTCTACATCAGGCACTTCTTCCCAATTTTATTTTCTTGATGTCTCATTTCACAAGTTTTTGGGCTCAAATAAAGTATGAGTATAGCCTTGGAAGTAAGTATCTTTATTATGTTGGGATTAAACTCTATTTTTCTGCATTGCTTAGAATTTAACCTTTGGAAATATTTTTCTGCACTGCCCAGGCTTGTATGAATTTTCTGCATTGCTTGGGCAGTGCCTTAATTAAGATTTGAATTTTTTTCAACAAATTAATTTCTTTTTTCTTTTCTTCTGATGAAATGTAGCTTCTATTGGGTCTTTTGGTTGGGTTTTAATATTACAACCTAGACCTCTGTAGGAATGAAACCACTATCAAATGTGAAATATTTTCCAATTTTTATAGTGATTGAGTTTGCAATGTATCATATTGTGAACTGTATAACACATTGTTATTTTTTCCATTATGTTTAAGGAAGAACTCATCACATCAATAATTATGCTTAGCAGAAGCTTCAAATTTAACTAGAAGATAAGGCTATTTAAATTGACACCTTATTTTGGTATCTAAATCTTTATTTAACATGAATAGGAATGGATTTCCTTCCTCACTCTATCTACATTTCTCAAATATCATAGGTTAATTGGATAAACATCTACATAATATTCTAACCTAATAATTCATAATTTCCTTTGACCTCAGCTCTCCATTAAATTAATATCTCAAGGTTATCTAGTTTACTTGATATAAATTCTATCAATCCCATCTAAATTTCAAATTTTATCTTCTTAAATCACAGGAAAACCTTCCTAGTATCAATACTTCTCATCACAGAACATTTATTAAGAAGCAAGTTGTAATTGTTTGGCATCAGCGCCCACACTCAGCAACTTTCATATAATTTCTTAATAGCATGACTCGACAAGTAGAAAGTAAGGCAATATTAAAAGTTCAGATTGGTATTATCAAACCATAAACAGATTGGTATTATCAAACCATAAACATTTGAAGATTTATGTAATGGCCCAACCAGCTCCCGACATATTCATCCATATGGGTTGTAGTTTTAACAAAAAATTTTAAGTTGAAAACTATAATCTATTGATCCAGGGCGCCCATTGTGGTAAGTAGCATCTTGGAAATTAGTAAAATACAATTCATGAGATTGGTCCTTATTTTCTACGAATAAAAGATAGAATATCTCATAAGCCAAGTCTGTAGTAAGTGTTAAGTTCTTGAAGTGGTAGAAGCAATGATATGTTGGAAGGTTCTTGTAATAATGTCATTAATGATAATTATTGGATAGTGATGCAAGTATGCAATTGAAAATGGAATTAGTAATGTCAAAGAATGCAATTGTAGTTTTTAAAGATGGATTCTAAATTAGATTTTTAATAGTTTTGATAAATTTTCATAGATTGTCTAGAAGTTTTTTTATTGGTAATGCAGTGAACTGTTGTATTTTTAAAGATTGCAACTTCTATAAAATATTGTCTTATTGTATTGTTTATACAGATCAAAATGTAACCTTTATTTAGAGGTAAATTATGATGTAATTGTTTTGAATAAATTGTCTAATTTTAAATCTACAATAATAATATTATAATTCATAAAAGAACCTCAATTCTGAAATTGTAGAAAGTTACAAGCATATTTACTAATCTAAAATGACTAATAAAATATTCTAGTAACCTGGTAAATTCAATCATGTAGTGTTCAGCTACATCAATCAAAATAATTGAATAATATTGCTTGTTGGGAAGCAAACCTAAAACCAAATAATCAATTATAATTACTATTTTAAAAATTAAAAAACATTTTTTACATTGCACTTTATATTTTAGAACTTTTTACATTTAATATCTTCTTATATAAATTCAACTTCTTAAAGTATTCATATTCCCACCACTTTTAAAAAGTAGATATGAATGGCAATGCAAATTTTTCGACACATATATAAACAATATAATTTTACTTACTTATATATTGTTCTATACAGAATTGGCACTTCGAAGTAGCTAATTTAAGGCACCAACATGCAGAATTGGAGCGGATAAAAAAGTATGCTTTTTCCTTACATAATTTATTGTTATTATAGGTATACTCATTATTCTCGCAATAACAATCAATAGAAGATATTTAAAAAGCTTAATTTTCATAGGAAATTTATAATATATTTAATTGAAATTTAATAAAATAAATTAAAATTTTCTGTTTCTAATTTTATGTTTTAATTTTTTAATTATTGTAAATATTTTTAACATAATAATTTATTATATAGAACTATATTATATTTTACATATTTTTTAATACAATTTTAAATAAAAAATTTGGTCATTTCATTTAATTAAAGATGTATATTGCAGACATTTATCAGGAGAAGATCTTCATGACTTAAGTATTCAGTATTTGCAACAACTTGAGGATGATCTAGATAAAGCCTTACTTAAAGTACGAAGAGAAAGGGTAAGTTATTGAAGTATTATTCAAACTTGTTTATTAATATGTTTGTTTACATTCTTATACCCTTTATTATATATTGTAGGTTATGATATCATTATATCTTGTTAATCCTTAAATTATAAGCTGTTTCTTCTTACAATGTTAAATCTTATTGAAATTATTTAATATTTTTAATGGAAGAAAAAGTGATTAAAAAATTATAATTTATTTGTAGAAAAAAAAGTTTAATAGTTTTAGTTTAATGGGTTAAGTTTAATTGATTTAAGCATAGGATGTTTATGGTAATTTGACATGTAGATGACAGATAAATACATGCATGTTTCAGTTTCTGTATAAGTATTAGTTTATTACTCTGAATCAAATAGAATTATTGCCACTTGTTTCTAAATATATGAAACAGATACATCTTTTAGAATATAAGTTTACTAGTTTTTATGCAAATGAATTATACTTAGATTTCAATATTAGATCTAAGATGAACATATTAATTTTGATATTTAAGATTGAATGCAAGATATATGAAATGGTATAGACATGATTTTTTTATGACATAACATTAGAGTTTACATATAATGACTAATTGAAGAGGGATTGCGTTAAGTCTATAATTAATTTCAAATTTAAAACTTTGGAAATCAGATCCATACCAGAATTAGACATGTGAGTAGCCAAGATAAAAAAAATGCAAGAGATGATAAATTTTGGAGATTTTTTTAAGATTAGATTAAGCATGTTAAAAAACAATCTCTCTAGAGAGCTGCAATAGAAAATTTCGAACACAAATAAAATTGCTTGTTCAATCATCCAAGACTCAGAATGTTACCCGGCAGCAAAAATAACAATGCAGAGAACAGAAATTTCGAACAGCATAGAAAAGCTCATCCAAAGCTTTGAAATGCTGCTCCTCAACAACAAAATCAAGCCACGGATAGCTGCTCTACAACCTTGTGAGAAATCATTGCCCAGAACTCTTAAGCATGTCATTGCACATGGTGAATAACTGCTCACATACGTTGACACTCATCCAGAAAGAAACCTCCAGGTAAGGTACCACAATGTATGGAAGTCTTAAATCTGCACCAAGATACATCCATCAAACCATTCAGTGAACCGTTTAGATCAACCTTGCTGCCCCTCTGGTAGTCTTGAATTTTATATTTTGCTTGAAATGAACCGAGTTGAACTTGCAAATCCTCGAATGTCTTTTTGAACTCAGGATTGGCCTGAACAATAGACTGAAGGATAGTGCTATAAGGTGAGAAGTTCGCTTAATGATCACGAATTTGATCCATGAAGGGAGTGAAAGTGTGTGAGAAGGCAGCTATGCATGAAAATCTCTAAATGTACTTAAGGTCTGAGTAATAACATTGTGATATAAGGAGAGCCCCAATAGAGTTCTTCTCCAACAACAAGCTTGAGGAAAGAAAGCAAGGAAATGGAGAAAAGAAAATTTCAAAGGCGTTGAACATGAGAACAAAGCTTGAAGAGGTGGTCTCTATGATGGTAAGTTTTTTGGGCTGAAAATATGGTTTCTCTCACCCTCTTTGGGTGATGGAGCCTCAAAAACTGCCATAACCCTTATCTATTTCGGCTGGACAAAGGTCTTTGTCGAAATATGTTGATAACAATATTGTTTGTTCTCTAAGGAATGATTCTGGGGTTGCGGTTTCTTCTCTAAGGAATGGTGAGTTGGCTGATTCTTCTTCCCATTTTTTTTTGGAGTTTAATTCTTGTAATCTGGGTATGGAAGTTTCTTCGTAGGCTGGGATCATGGACTTTCTTCTTAGGCTGGGATCATGGACGGTCATGAGTTTGGTTCAAACCTTATGGAGAAGGGTGTCGTTCCTTCATCCCTTGCTGCTGATTCTGAGTATGTCTCCTAGTAGGAGGCTGCCAATATAATTAACATACATTATTATGTCTCAAATCAAAATACTAAATTAGAGAACAATTAGTATTCATAATGCAATTCATAGCTGCTATACTGAAACCCTAATCCTTATTTTTTTCCTAATCATCAACCTTCGTGGAAGATGGGGAATTGCTTGTTAGGTGCTAGGAAAACCATTCTCCACAAATGGGCCCAAGGGTTTCAAGAACACCCGTCCATACCACCTCTTGAACTCCCTAAGGGTTTCAGGAACACCCGTCCATACTACCTCTTGGGACTTACATATTTTGGGAGGTATTACAACCGCCTTTACTAACAAAACCAATCTATCCTCAATCAATCTGATTGCAACACTCGAATACAGGAATATGTTAACATTAATGACAACACATCATTCTAGCAAACTTCTCAGCAATATCTAGCATATACTTTATGCCTCGAGTGAATTCATATGTATACTTCATGCTCTATGCATTACGTGTATTCATGTGTACACTTCATGCTTTACATGTATTTATACCTTAAGTGTATACTCCATGTTTTACGTAGATGCTTCTTACCTTATGTGCTTCATTCTTTACACCTTATGTGTATTTAGATGTATGACTCATGTCTTATGTATTCGTGTGTATGCTTCATACTTGAAATATTAGATTCATACATAAAGTGTTTACTCTAAAGTGTTTACTCTGTATGTGTTTCATATGTATGCTTTGCGCCTCTATGTGATGTGTACGCTTCATACCTTACGTATATTTATGGTCATTGTTTCATGCTTTTCTTATGCTTATGCTTCAAGACTTACATGAATACTACAAGCCTTGTGTGTATTTGTGCAGTTACTTTATATTTTCCATGTGTTTATGACCATGCTTCATGTGTATCCATGGATGTGCTTTGTATCTTATGAAATTGCTTCATGTATTTTCAGCGTGAATGCTTTTTGTCTTGAATGGATGATTCATATCTTACATGTTCCAACGTGATTACTTCATGTGTGTGTGTTCCTTGAATATGCCTAATATGCCTTATGAGTTCTTATAAATGTTTAAGGACTATACTCTAAATGGGGTGCATGTTTTAAATCACCCTAGGACCATCGTTTGCAAACGTGAGTCTCATACTCATAATAACATGGGAAGGACAACATAGGGACTATTGAAACCCATAGGAAGGAATAATGTGTGAGAGTAAAATTGCTCAAATTGTGGAGTGATAATATAAGAACTTGATGAGTGAAAACTTTTCTTAATATTACAAGTCCTCAAGGGTTAGTTAAAGATCCTTACATTGAGAAGACTTAGTTAAAACGATCATTGCTTGAAGACAAGCAATTTCAGGAAAGGCTGACTATCATGACCTTGCCACAGAGAAAGATAATATAAATCAGAAAATCATCTTATAAAATAAGATTTCATGATTTTATCTCAAGAGAAGATGTCGGCAGCAAGTTACATCCACCATAGAGCTATTCTAATCCACGTTTAGAATAGTAGGGTGCTGATCGGATTCCCGAGGAAAGGATATGATCACGTATAAAATATTCAAGGACACAGAATTCACGAATGAGTGTCTTGAATCATCTCTTCATTATCCAATCCATTTATAGCTAAGTAACTATTTTTTACCAGCTATTGTTTTTTTGGATTTGATTGTGTAGTAACTATTTTATAAAAAATGCTTCCTTTGACTTTAAGATGCTTGTCTGGATGAAAGGCTAGATAGGGTGTCATTTATTTGGCACATACTGTACTTCCATTTTCCTAGTGGTATCTTCATTGTGTACCTAGAAGTAGGAAGTATGTTGGATAGTGCTAGCTTTTGAGATGACAAAAATTGACTCTACTCATAGTCTTAGAGAGAATTTTACCTCTCTAAACATCTTGTTTGAGGAGAGAATGAATTTCCCAATGTATGAGGATTTCAAAATTGCACTTATGGTTTTTGAGGACTAACCCCTAGAGCATGAGGATGGGTTGGGTTGGGGACTAGACCATTATTACTAGGGTTCTTGGCTTTTTGATTCAGTTCTGTAGACTAAACCTCTTCTTTTTTTTGCAAGAGGTGGAGACCTAGGAGTGGTTAAGTGATAGATTTAGAATGGGGACCAAAACACAATCCTTTTTTATTTTGCTATAACCAATGATTATGCTTAGAAAAGATATTGTACAATATCAAGATGAATCCTGTGTGATTTACTCTTTCAGCATACTTTCATAGGAGGGCTTCCCACAAAATATTCTATTAAAGAAAAATTCTCTAACCAATGGTTTGCTCTATCAAATTCTAGAATTGGAATAACCACATCCAAGATTGATTTGATGGACATACTCTGAAACATCTTGAAGATAAACTTCTTGTCAAATCTCTTGAACGGGGATGCCATTGTCATACATTGTTGAACCTTCAACTCTAGTAGCAATTGTGGATTTACAAAAGATGTGGTGGTCTGCACGATGCCAAAGTAAACATAGAAAAAATAAGGTCTAACTCTTGCTTTAAAAGATATAATATAACATGCAGAAAATATTTATAGACAACCAAAATCTTGATTAATATTAATTGGAATTCACGAAAGTGAGGAAATTATTTTTTTAATATTAATATTTTGTTATTGTTGCATGTGGTCCATGGGACTCGGGATGCAATAGATTGTTGGTTTATTTAATCTAACAGACATTGGTCATATTAAAAAATTCAAATAACATTTCTTAGTTCTTTGTTTTTTCTACTATGGCAACTAATTATGCAGCAAATCATTGCATCGAAGTGCAACTCCAAAATAGAGTTACGGGAGGAGAAACATGTGGTCGCTATTGAGATACATGTGTCTCGACCTTGCAATTTCCAGCAAATAGTTCCAAAAGTAGTTAGGAGGTTTCCTATGTGTCGGTGCCTTGGAAAAAGGTATTTGAGTTGTCAAAAGATGCCTTATCCATAGTATAATTTAGGAGGGCCATTTTTAGAGATTATATGACACATTTCATGTTAGTTATGAGAGTCAAAAATAGGGGATGAGAGTTTGGATGTGATTAACTATTTTTAACCTAGTTTTCTTATCTTGGAAAAACAAATGTCAAGGGTGGGCAACACGTTTCATGGAGGTTTTGCCCATGGTATTGTAAAACCACAAATGGTTTGCAGGTTGTAAAATTCCTATATAATGAGGGCTTGGGGAGGAGTTTGTATGATGGAGTTTGGTTTGCAAGGCTGGGTGCTAGAAGGATGCTAGTGAAGTCTCCCCGAGCTTGAGTTGAGGTGATGCTCTTGTAAGAACTTGCATTGCAAATGTATTGTAATCTCTTGTTGATCTGTTAATATATTATTCAGGTTTTAGAGTGTGGGGTTTTTCACCCGTATGGGTTTTCCCCACGATAATCATTGTGTTATGTGTTTACTGTTTTATTTCTACTCTATGTGCTTCTTGTGATCTTTGTAATAGTTAAGTTGAAATTTGCATAATCGTTCTCTCAAGATTAGCGTAGGAAGTGTTTCCGCACACCTTTGCTTCCTTACAAGTGGTATTAGAGTCTGGCCAGTTTTGGTTCTATTTGTTGGGTACAGGGTTTTTTGAGCTAATCAAGGTTTGAGTGGGAGCTTGTGCAGAGTATTTCATTTCTGTATTGCACGATTGTAAAGATGGCAAGCATATCAGGGAGGATTGATGTAGAAAAATTTTCTGGCACAAACTTTGAAATGTGGAAGCTGAAGATGGAAGATTTGTTGATTGATCGAGATCTATGGGATGCGGTGGATGAGAAAAAGTCGAGGCTTGCAGATCCGACTTTAGTTGCACAATATGATGTAATAGATAGAAAAGCTAAAGGTCTCATAAGATTGTGTCTTGCAGACTCAATTCTGATTAATATCCACGAAGAATCTACTACGAAGAAGCTTTGGAAGAAGCTAAGTGAGATCTACCAAGCAAAATCACTTGTGAATAAAATTTTCTTGAGGAAGAAATTCTACTCCTTGAGAATGGAAGAAGGTGGACGAATTTCTGAGCATCTGGAAAGTTTTAATATGTTGGTGACTCAGTTGATCTCAGTAGGGGTACCAATGGATGAAGAAGAAAGGTGCCAAATCTTGCTATGTTCGTTGTCAAACTCATGGGATAGCCTTGTGATGGCTATAGGGAGCACTACAGTTGTCTTGAAGATGGAGGATGTTGTTGGTTCTCTACTTTCTAAGGAGATGAGAAGGAAGGTCTCTCTGAATGCCAAAGAGGCTTTGAGTGTTAGAGGAAGACCAAAAGAAAGAGGCAAGAATGAAAAGCAGAATGGCAGTTCTAAGTTCAAGAATAAGGGGAGATCAAAATCTCCTGGTAAGTCCAAGGCAATTTGCTGGAATTGTGGAAAGCCCAGACATTTCCGAAAGGACTATAAATAAGAAAAGAAGAAAAAGAAGAAGCAAGATTCTGATTCTGAGTCCGAGAAGGAAGATGGAGATGCTTTTATTGAAGCCTTGGCCACTTGTGCAGGTGACAATGCACGGTTGATAGACTCAGGTGCATCTTTCCACATGACTCCTATTAGAAACTGGTTTAGTAAGTATGAAAAATTTAATGGTGGTAAGGTGTATCTAGGTGATAACTCCTTTCTTGATATTGTTGGTCGAGGAAGTGTTCATGTTAAATCTTCAGATGGTAGAACTAGAGGATTTGATGGTGTCTTGCATATCCTGGGACTAGAAAGAAATTTGTTATCTGTTAGCAAACTAATAGATGCGGGTGTGCATGTACAGTTTTATGAAGCAGGGGTGAAAATGGTGATAGCAAGAGGAAGCAGAATGGGTACATTATACCAACTTGATGCATGCAAAATTGAGTGCAATAGCACTTCTGATAAGACTGTGATAAAGACTATGTTGGAAAAGGAGAGGGTGTCTCTTTCAGCAGATGGTCATGGTTTTTGGGTACCCAAGGGTGCTTTGTCTACCGAATCAAAGTTGCCTGTAGAGAAGACCATGTTGTGGCACTAGAGACTCGGTCACATAGGTGAGAAGGGTCTACGAACTTTGAAAAATAAGAACCTTGTTAATGGATTGAATGATTGCAGTCTTGAATTTGATTTTTGTGAGCATTGTATTTATGGAAAACAAAACCACATTCAGTTTTACTCCAGTTCTTATAAGTCTTCAAGTGTTTTGGATCTAATCCATTCGGATGTATTTGGTCCAGTTGATGTTTCTTCTATTGGTAAATCAGTTTATTATGTTTCTTTCATTGATGATTTCAGTAGAAGAACATGGGTTTATTTTCTTAAGAGTAAAGCTGAAGTTTTCAGTCATTTCAAAGAATTTAAAGCAATGGTTGAGTTGCAGACTGGAAAGAAGATAAAATGTTTAAGGACAGATAATGGCGGTGAATATTGCTCCAATGATTTTGACACATTTTGTTAGGATTGTGGTATTAAGAGACAAAAGACAACTCCGTATTCTCCACAATAGAATGGAGTTGCAAAAAGAATGAACAGGACCTTGATGGAGAAGGCTAGGAGTATGCTTAGTGGTGCTGGTCTAGAATAGAAGTTTTGGGCTGAAGCTGTAGCCACTGCCTGCTACCTGATAAACAGGTCTCCTAAATCAGCTCTTGTTGATAAAACGACAATGGAAGCGTGGTCGGGCCACAAGCCTTCACTTAGTCATCTGAGAGTTTTTGGTTGTGAGGCATATGCTCATGTGCCAAAGGAGAAGTGGACAAAATTGGATAACAAAGTTGTTAAATGTATATTCATTGGATACAGTTATAGTGTGGAAGGATACAAGCTTTGGGATCCTGTTGCACAAAAGGTATTTTATTCCAGAAGTGTTATTTTTAGAGAAACTAAGTCTTCTTCTGTTATAGTGCAGCCAGAACAAAAGGAAGAAAGAAAGATGTGATTCAACTGCCTGCTACACTTGAAAAAGTTGAATCGAGTCCCTTAGAAAGACAGGAAGTTGATGAGAGCTCTACGAGTTTTGAATTATCAGAGGAAGAAGAGGAACGTGAACTTGAACCTGAACTTGTTCGAAGGTCTACTAGACAAAGGAAACCACTTGAAAGGTATGGATATTCTCTTGATGATTGGAGATGAACCGAAATCTGTAGAAGAGGCTCTTGGTATGAATGATTCAGAGTCCTGCAAAATTGTCATGGATGAAGAGATGACAGCTCTTAAGAAGAATGACACATGGGACCTTGTACCATTGCCTGAAGGACGAAAGCCTGTTGGTTGCAAATGGGTGTTCAAAAAGAAGATAGGTTCAGATGGATGAATTGAGAAGTACAAAGCACATTTGGTTGCAAAAGGTTACTCCCAGGTTGAGGGAGTAGATTATGGTGAGATTTTTTTCTCCTGTAGCCAAAATGACATCCATTCGTTTATTGCTTTCTATTGCAGCAACTTATGATCTAGAGATCGAGAAAATGGATGTGAAAACAACTTTCCTTCATGGAGATTTGGAGGAATAAATTTATATGACACAACCAGAGCACTATGGGGGTAAAGGTAAAAGTAATTTGGTCTATAAGTTGAAGAAATCCTTGTATGGTTTAAAATAGAGTCCTAGGATGTGGTACTAGAAGTTTGATACATATGTATTGAGTTTGGGGTTTGTGCGGTTTAAATTTGATCACTGTATATATTTCAAATCTGATGGTGATCGTTTCCTGGTTATTGCCTTGTATGTTGATGACATGTTGTTTATTGGGAAAGGAAAAGGTTTGATTGCATAATTAAAATCTCAACTGTTGGTGAAATTTGATATGAAAGATCTTGGTGCAGCGAGACACATTCTGGGAATGGAGATTGTAAGAGATAGACAAAACAAAAAGATTTGGCTAGGCCAAAGTAAATATGTTGGTACTATTCTGAGAAGATTTAATATGCAAGATTCTAGACCATTGAGTGTTCTTGTTACAATGGGAACAAAGATTTCTAGTTCACAGTGTCCTACATCCCCATTGGAGATGGATGAGATGAGTCGAGTACCATACCAGAGTGCTATTGGAAGTTTGATGTATGCTATGGTAACCATCCTTCAGACCAGTTGACATCAATGACAACTTAGTGCCAAGTTACTCAGCTTCAGCAGTGGATAGAGAGACTGAGTCCTGCTTCTTGCTATGCCAAGAGACCAACCGGTCACCAAGAAAGAATGCACCACCACGTGTGCTCTTTCTATCATCAATGCATCCTACCCAACCAGCATCAGTGTATGCTTTTAAGATAAAATCTCCCTGTTTAGGATACCACAAACCATAGCTGAGTGTTCCTTGTAGGTACCTAAAATTTTTGCTAACAACATTCATGTGTGATTGCTTTGGAGCAGCTCGGAATCTGGCCACCATGCACACTGTCTGAACTATATCTGGTCTTGAAGCGGTAAGATACAATAGACTGCCTATCATGGATCTATACAGAGTCTGATCCACGACCATTGATTCATCATTCTTGCTTAATTTGCTGCCAGTCACCATGGGGGTACTTATCGGTTTACAATCTTCCAGTTGGGTTTTCTTCAACATCTCCTTTGCATACTTGATTTGAGAGATAAAGATTCCTTTATCTTGCTATAATATCTGCAAACCAAGGAAGTAAGTCAATTCACCAAGCATTGATATCTCAAATTCTGATTGCATCTGATCAGCAAACTCTTTGCAGAGGGTATCCTTGTTGCCTCCAAAGATGATGTCATCTACATACACAACCACAATAATCATGTGATTCCCATCTTTCTTTATGTACAAATTGCTGTCAGCACTTTCCTTTTTGAATCCTTGCTCGTTCAGATACTGATCTAATCTTGAGTACCATGCTCTTGGAGCTTGCTTTAGACCATACAGAGTCTTCTTTAACTGACACACAAATGTCTCATCATCATGTAGTAGAAACCCTTCCGGTTGCTCCATGTATACTTCTTCCAAATTTCCATTTAGAAAAGAAAATTTTACATCCAATTGGTATACTTTATAGCCCTTGTAGGCAGAGTAAGCTAGAAACATTCTAATTGCTTCTAATCTAGCCACCGGTGCAAATGTTTCTTCAAAGTCAATCCCCTCTACTTGAGAGTAACCTTTGCATACTAGTCTAGCCTTGTGCCTTACAATCTTACCTTCTTCATTCATCTTGTTCCGGTAGACCCATTTTGTGCCAATGATATTCTTGTGATCCGGTCTAGGAACTAATTCCCAAGTCTCGTTCTTCTCAATCTGGTGCAATTCTTCTTCCATAGCGTCCATCCATTCTTGTCTCTTACTGGCCTCAATGAACGTTTTGGGTTCAACTTCAGTCATGAGGCATAGGTTGACTTGTTCATCATTCCGGGCAAGTCTTCTTCTAGTCTGTACACCATCACTCACATTTCCCAAAATTTGTTCTTCTGGGTGATTCAGTTGTACATACCGGTTGGGGATCTTCTTGGATGCTACCTTTGGTTCTGTATCCGATTGAACTTCATCATTTTCATCATCGAAGTCATCATACCGATTAACCTGTGGTTGACATCCTTTGTGCATATCTTCATCAACTTTTACATGCACACTCTCAACGATTCCTCTTAGTCTTTTATTGTAGCATTTATAGGCTTTGCTGTTAGATGAGTAACTGTTGATGTGTTTTTTGTACATGATCAAACACAAAATAAAATACCTAAAGGTACGTTATCCTCTCTTGAATAAAGCTCCCGAATGCTGAAGATATCACAAAAGGATCAATCGGAGAAGCTTCAAGGTTCTGTTATGTAGGTTCTCTACTCGTGGATAAGCTCTTTGTGGTATGATGTGATTTTGCTGGAATCACAAGGGGACTTACACTCGATGACCTAAACGTCTGATTTGCTAGAATCACAAGATTTCACTGGCCTAGATTTTGAAAAAAAAAAGAAAAAGGATGAGGGCGAGGAAAGGATCTAATTCTGACACTAAGAATGTAGGAGCAATGAATAACCTTTGGTGAAATTCTAACTAAGTCTTGTTTTGACATCCCAGGACCATCTCCACAAGGTTAGTGCGATCTTCGGAGGAAAGCTTTATGATGTTCAGATCATCGCTACAGGCATAGACACCATCCGGCTGATGCATATCAGTGAAGAAGCGACAATTGAAGTTAAGCTTAAGCTGAATGATTCTAGTTGACTACACAAGGCAAGTCTGCAATCAACAAACTGCTAGTAGTATGGATATACAAATTTCACCATCAATCAAACACATTTCTTCCACTCATCTAATAACATGAAATCAAATTTGAGAAGTATAGAGACCATGCAAATTATTGAATCGACCCATAGATTTCACCATTTCTTCAATGAAGTTTACAAGTCTTTTACAACAACATCTTGGCAACAATCCTTGCCTTTTCTTTCTATTCTACTCTAATTGCTATTCTATCAACTGACTATTCACTATTAGCTAACTATTCACCTTCTAACTACTGACTAACTATTAGCCTTTACAAATGAGGAGCCAGGGCTTATATAGCGCCCTCAATACAATTCAATGGCCCAGATCAATTTGAGATCAATGGCCAAGATTTTACAATGAAACCCTAATTAGGGTTTGCTACAACAAACTCAATTCTAGCCAATGAAATAATTACATTATTTGGACACGTGTCTTCTCTGAAATATTTGACCAATGGAGAACTGGGGTAGGTACATCGAAGTTCGTGTCATCTTTGATGATTTAGGTACATTGAATTTGGACACGTTGAGGTGGACCAACCCAATTGGAGGAATGATGACTGAGACGCCACCTTGTCTGACACTTGCAACTTGGTTGATGTTCAATTTGATGATGCTGAGAAGCTAACTTTAATTAACTCTTCTGAAACTATATGCTTCTTCAACGGACCCTTGCTTTAACCTCCTTTGTCTTTGATGTGCAAGATGGATGGTGTAGCTTTCCTTGGAATGCTGGACTGGAAGATGTCGTCCTTGATGATGTTGGACTGGAGAAGGTCGTCCTTGATGATGTTGGACTGGAGAAGGTCGTCCTTGATGATACCGGACTGGAGGAGGTCGCCCTTGATCTGGCCTGGTCTTCTTTCATCTGCAAGACAAACCATAAGATGATTAAGGACACATAATATATTTATTCTAACATAGCATTTTATACCTTAAATCATCAACAAGAAGACATCAAATTGAAGTTTGCTCAAGGTTCTCCCCTGGGACAGGCTCCACAAGAATTTCGCCCTAAACCCTCTTGAAGGGTCAGGAGCGAATTTTGTATTCTTGGCCAATTTAGACCTCTTTTCAACATTACCTCACAATTACCTCCTCGCCTAGGCCAAACAAGGTGAAAAATAGTAGTTTCAAAGGATTTCGCCCTAGACCCTTTGGAAGGGTCAGGAGCGAATTTTGCATCTTTGGACAAATTCCATCATGTCTCTACTCCAAAATGCCTTCCAAGGCAAGCATACGCTATACTTCTCCTCACCAAAGGCTGGGAATCCACAACTTGACCTTCCTCATGGGCAAACTAAGTGATTTTGGACCCTCTAGAAGGGTCAGGAGCGAAATTCCTTCGTTAGGCTTCATTTTACACTTCCTTCACCTCAATTCATCTTGCAAGGCTTAAATAACCTCCCTCCAGTCTTTACATGCCTTAGGAATCAAAATCTTGCCTCGACACAAAGGGGAAATAGTGATTTTGATGAATTTCGCTCTAGACCCTTTGGAAGGGTCAGGAACGAAATTCACTTTTTGCTTGCCCATTCACACCCAATTTGACTTTCTTCACTTCATTTCATCTGGATTCCCTCACATGGAATCCACTTCCCAACTTGGCAACATTGGTTTGATCTCCACAAGGCCTAAAAAGTCAAATTCGCTCAAAAAACTAGCCAGGGACAGGACCTATCTAGAATTTCACTCTGGACCCTTTGGAAGGGTCAGGAGCGAAATTCCAATTTTAGCTCAAAATTTGCATCTTTGGTGATCAAACATCTTTCCAAGGCGTTCCAAATAGCTTCTCTTACCCTAGTCTAGGCCTGACTTAGTACAAAATTTGGAGAAAAGGATGGTTTTAGTGTTTTTCGCTCTGGACCCTTCCAGAGCGAATTTCTTGTTTTGGGCTTATTTCCTCATTCTTTCAACTCCAATCCACCTCCAAGACCAAGGACACATCGCCTCACTCCTATCTAGGCCATAAAAACCAAAAACTTGACTTGATTTGCAAGGGAAAAAGGGTGATCCTAGGAATTTCGCTCAAAATTTGCATTCTTGGTAATCATTCCTAAGGACTTCTCTCATTTCAATTCACTCTAGTCTGCAATTGCCTTGGCATAAAATTGAGGAAAAAAGGTGGTTTAGTGAAATTTTGCCCTGGACCCTTTGGAAGGGTCAGGAGAGAATTTCCATTTCTAGGACAAAATGTCTACCTTTCATTGCTTTCAAACATTTTCAAAGGCAACAACACGTCCTTTCTTCCTCCCAACATGCCTTGCCTTGGATATCAAAATTTGGTCAAACTATGGAAGAAATGAGTTTTAGGTAGATTTTCGCTCTAGACCCTTTGGAAGGGTCAGGAGTGAAAATCTTAGTTTAGGCTTGATCACTCACTTTTCCAACTTCAAACCACCTCAAGAAGCAAAATTAGATCATTCTCCACCTAAGGAACAAGGATTGGATCCCAAACAAAGTCAAAAATTAGTCTTGTAAGGAATTTCGCTCTGGACCCTTTGGAAGGGTCAAGAGCGAAATTCACCTTTTTGGCTAAAATCCTTCAATTTTTTAATCCCACTCTTCCTTACAAGATACATTTCATCATTTTTCATCCAAGGAACAAGGATTGAAGCCTAAGCAAGGTCAAAAAACTAGGTTTACAAGGAATTTCGCTCTGGACCCTTTGGAAGGGTCAGGAGCGAAATTCCCTCTCTAGGCTTGAAATTTCATCTTTTGTTGCCTTCCATCATTCCTCAAGGCAAGAACATGTTTATCCTTCCTCCAACATGCCTTGGACACTAAGAACTTGGCCTAACAAGGAAGACAATGAGGTGCATGAAGATTTTCGCTCTGGACCCTTTGGAAGGGTTAGGAGTGAAAATCATGATTTGAGCTTGATTCTCCATTTCTCCAACTCCGAACCACCTCAAGAGGCAAAGACATGCTATCCGACTTGCATCCACGCCATAAAAAACCAAGGACTTGACCTCCTCCAATGGAAAAATAGGTGTTTTTTAGGAATTTCGCTTTGGACCCTTTAGAAGGGTCAGGAGCGATTTTCATCATTTGGCTCAATTCCTTCAAACTTGATAATTATTGACCATTCAAGGACATGCCTAAGGACACCTCTAATCTTGACCCACACTAGACTTGGCATAAATTTGAGGGAAAAGATAGGTTTTGCACAATTTCGCTCTGGACCCTTTAGAAGGGTCAGGAGCGATTTTTCTTTTCTAGCCCAAAATCATCATTCTTTCAATCCCAATCTTCTTTTCAAGGTAAAATTTCATCTCTTTTCGCCTAAGGAGCAAGGTTTTAAGCCCTAGCAAGGTTGAAAATATAGGTTTGGAGTGAATTTCGTCTTGGACCCTTTGGAAGGTTGAGGAGCGAAATTTCCTTTCTTGGCCAAAACCCTCATTCTCCAACGCTTTCAAACATCCCCAAGTATTTCAATATGCCCATTCTCTCTTTCAACATGCCTAGGACATCAAAATTGGGTCAAACAAGGAAGGAAATGCATCTTAGGTAGATTTTCGCTTTGGACCCTTTGGAAGGGTCAGGAGCGAAAATCTCATTCTAGGCTTGATATTTCATCTTTTATTGCTTTCCATCATTTCTCAAGGCAAGAATATGTCTATCCCTCCTCCATCATGCCTTGGACACTAAGAACTTGGCCTAACAAGGAAGAGAATGAGGTCCATGAAGATTTTCGCTTTGGACCCTTTGGAAGGGTCAGGAGCGAAAATCATGTTTTGAGATTGATTTTTTCATTTCTCCAACTCCAAACCACTTCAAGAAGGTAACTAAACATCATTCTCATGCAAGGAACAAATTCTTAAGCCTAAGCAAGGTCAAAAAGGTAGGCTTGTAAGGAATTTCGCTCTGGACCCTTTGGAAGGGTCAGGAGAGAAATTCACCTTCTTGGCTAGAATCCTTCATTTTTTCAAAGCTTTCAAACATTTCCAAAGTCCAAACATGTCCACTCTTCCCTTCAAGATGCCTTGCAAATCAAAATTTGGTCAAACTAGGGAGGAAATGAGCCTTAGGAGGTTTTTTGCTCTGGACCCTTTGGAAGGGTCAGGAGCGAAAATCACAATTTGGGCTTGATTGTTCATTTTTCAAACTTCAATTTTCTCCTGGAGGCAAATATAGATCATTTTTCATCAAAGGAGCAAGATTTCAAGCCCAAACAAGGTAGCAAATGAGGTTTGTAAGGAATTTCGCTCTGGACCCTTTGGAAGGGTCAAGAGCGAAATTTGACATTTTGGTCTCTCCGTCAAGATCATTGTATGGAATATAACATTTAAGTATAAGAAAGAAGAAAGATATTCTTATACTTTAAGTTATATTCCATATATATTGTCAGGATGTTTGAGAGTGGTTTCGGACCTCCAGGAGTTATATTGCAAAATCTAGTTTTTGGAGGATTCTTCAGTTTTCCAGACTTAGTCAAATTTCAAGATCAGGACATTCCAGACAGCCAAATTTCAGGGCATTTGAAGATCAGGATGACATTCCAGACTTCACCACTCACCAACTTGACCTAGCTTGAACCTTCAAGAATGATATTGACTCACCAAGCAAGACACAGTTAGCAACAAGATCAAAACCAGGCCCTAAGGAAGACTTTCAAAGAAACCCTAATTTTGGGGCCCCAAAGACTCAACCTAGCTCAAGAAGAGCCTGCTATCCAGCGATCCCCCTGACAATACTCATCACGCAAAGGCTAACAAACAAAACCCTAAAACCTAGAAAGCAAAACCCCACAGAGTGAAAAAAGTAGGGGTCCCCATTTGCAATGGGGTGATGTGTGAATACGTCACAACAGCAACCAAGGAAGATTCCTTCATCACTCCTAGAGTCAAAACTTCCTAAACCATCCATATCTTTCTTGATGAAGCACTTGCTACCAAATACTTTGAAGTATTTGGCTAATGGCTTCCAGTCATACCATAACTCATAAGGCATCATTTTGTTGTTTGTTCTTTATTGAACCCGGTTCAAAGTGTATGCAACAATATGAACAGTTTCTTTCCAATATGTGTCCGACAGACTGGCCTCATTTAACATGGTTCTGGCCATCTCCTTGACTGTCCTGTTCTTCCTTTCTACCACACCATTTTGCTGTGGTGTTCTAGGAGAAGAGTATTGCCTTCTAATTCCATGTTTTTCACAATAATCTTCAAATTCATTTGATGTGAACTCTCCACCCTTGTTTGATCTTAGGCATTTTAATTTGTACCCACTTTCCTTTTCCTCCATTTTCCGAAAGATCTTGAATCTTTCAAATGCTTGTGATTTATCTTGTAGAAGGTGACTCATGTCATTCTTGTGTAGTCATCAATGAAGAGCATAAAGTATCTTTCATCGGCAAGAGCTCTTGTTCAAGTTGGACCACGCAGATCTGTATGCACAATTTCAAGTGGTCTTGATGTGTTGTGCTCCTTTGTCCTGAAACTCACTTTTGTTTGCTTACCTTTTACACATTCATCACAGAATGTGTTTACCAGTTTGATGATGGGTGGAATATTCCTCACACATGCCTTTTTGCTTACTGCAACTAAATTTTCAAAATTTATGTGGCCTAATCTTCTGTGCCACAACCAACTTTCATCTACTTGTCCTAACATACATTGAGACTCATAGCATTCCTTCAGATTATAAACATTTCCATCGGTTCTCTTCCCTTCTGCCACAACTTTACCGGTACTGTCTTTCTTTATTTGGCAACCGGTTGAGTCAAAGGTGAATTTGTAACCTTTGTCACACATCTGACTCACACTCAACAGATTATGCTTGAGGCCTTCCATCAATGCTTAGAGTTCCTTTTCCCTTTATTTTGATGGAGGAATTGTCTCCAACCTTATTGATCCACCGTTCCAGTCTTCAAGTTTGATGAATTTCTTTTTGTCACCAGTCATATGGTTTGAACAACCACTATCTACCATCCATAGATTTTTCCTTTCAGCATGCAAGGCCGTCAGTACTAAGACACTTGATTCTGCCTGTTCCTTTTCTTTCTCAACCCAAACTGGTTTGCTTTCCTTCTTCTTGTCTGCTGCTATAGTGAGCTCACGTTCAGTTACCGGCTCTTGATCTGGATTTGCCTTCATTTGCTTGATCTTCTTGTTTCTGCATAACTTTGCTATGTGTCCAAACTCTTGACAGTTATAACATTTTACATTTTTATTAAAGTGAACGGCCTTAAAATTATTGTAGGGTGCAGGTTTATTCTTCCTACAATCAAAACTCTTATGACCATATCCATTGCACTGGTAGCAGACAACATTCATATCCTGGAGTGTATTAAATGGGTTTCTACTTTTGTAATTCATAGAAGGCTTATTGTTTAATCTACAGTCAGCTATTCTGTGTCCAAATTTATTACACCGGTAACAATAACCATGAAAGTTTGAAACATACCGGTTAAGCTGTCTTGGTCCTGAATGGAACTGCCTCATGGTGGGTCCTCCCTTCATGTTGTTAAATCTGGTGAATCCTTCACGGTCAATTCTAGCATTTCTCCTTGGGTCTGCATTTTGGTGCAAGAAGTGTGGCCTTAGGTTCATTTCTGCATTACCGGTTTGAGTGACGATTTCCAACAGCATCTGCATATGTCTTTTTGCCGGTATCCTTGCCTATAGTAAATGTTTTATTTCCTTCACCTTCAATTGAAGAGGTGAACATTATTTCTTTGTTGGATTTATCTTTGTGGGTTGAACTTTGACATTCTTCAAAACCTAAGCCACCGGTGTCTTTGGATTGCTTTTGTTTGCTCAACATCTTATCTAAGGCCTCAGTGCTGCCTTCATACTTGCTCCTTATTTTTATTTCTTCCTTGCTTTCTTCAAGCTCCTTTCTGACCTTTATTATTTCTGCTTCCAGCTCTTGATGCTCCTTTTCTTTCTTTGTCAGTTCAAGGGCTGTAGCTTCACAAATCCTCTTAGTTTCTTCCAGCTGCAGCTTCAAGTCAGATGACTCTTCTAGAGATTGTTTCAAAAGATCTTGTTCATCTACTGCAACAAGCTTGACCCTCTTGAGTTCTCTTCTTGTTTTACTCAACTCTTCAAGAGCACTGATAAGTTCGCTCTCCAAATCCAGTTCAGCCTCAATATCCTCTTCCTCCTCATGTTCATCAGCTGGTTTGTCAAGTGCCATGAAGAGATTGACTTTCCTCTTCTGATGCATTTTCATCATTTGTCGTGTCATCCTCAAAGGTATATAAGTTGTTCTGGTTCTGGTAGCCTCTCCTTCCCCGCCGGTAGTCATTCCTTTCATTATCTTTGTTGACAGATCTTCTGAACTCTCTTGACTCATCTCCACCAGTTTCTTTGTGAGGACAATTTGCAGCGAAGTGTCCTACCTTTCCACAGTTGAAGCACTTAAGCGATAGCTTTCCTTTGTACCGGTCGGATCCTCTTTTGAGCTTCCTGACAAAGTTTGCTACTTCTGCATCAGAATCTTCACTGGATTCTTTATGGGTAACAACTTCTTTGCCCTTTTTGGTGATGTTGAATGCTGCTTATTTCCTTGAGGTAGTATCACCGGTTATTCTCATCTCATAGGCTATCAGAGAGCCAAATAGCCCATCTATCGAAAAGGTTTTCAGATCCTTGGCTTCTTCTATGGCTGACACCTTAGTATCATATTTGGGAGTAAGAGATCTAAGTATCTTCTTGACAAGAATCTCATCTGCAATCTCTTCTCCAAGTCCTCTAATGGTATTCACAGTCTCATCGAATCTGTGAAGATAGTCTGAAATCTTTTCATCATCTTTCATTTTGATGCTTTCAAGTTGGCCTCTTAGTGTTTGCAGCTTGGCTTCTTTGACTTTTGCATCTCCCTCAAACAACCTCTGCAATTTGTCCTATGTCTGCTTTGCTGAAACACAGTGCATGACTTTGACAAATTCATTATCAGACAATCCACTCAAGATAGCATGTTTTGCCTTTGCGTTATTCTCATACTCCTTTTTTGCATCCGGATCAGTGGGAGGAGTATTAGGAACAACATACCCATTCTTGACGGACATCCACACATCAAACCCAAGAAATGAAATATAGGTCTCCATTCTTCTACTCCAGAAGGCATAGTTGGATCCATCAAACATGGGGGCTTTTGAGGAAGTAGACTCACTTCTTGCCATTGTGTTCAAAGTCCAGAATCAACCCAAGGTTTAACTATAACTGGGAACTTGGCTCTGATACCAATTGTTGAACACTGAGTACCATTGAGAGGGGGGTCAGTGGTTCCTGGCTTTATCACTTTTCTAAACTAATCTCAAAATATCAATTACTCACTTAACTTTTAAGCAGTCATACCGGTAATACAAGAAGGAGAACCAAAGAGATCATTCACACACAAGTGATTCACAACTCCAGATTTACGAGGAAAACCCAATATGGGAAAAACCTTGGTGAGAAAAGCTGCTGGAGTCTACTGCTCCAATCCAGCCTCACAGGTAAAACATTGACTTACACAGATTTAGGGCACCAACCCAAGGAGCACCAACCCCTGCACCAAGCTTCAACTTGGCGATGTATATGAAATAATATTTGAATACAATTAAGGCTTCTTGTTGCAAATGAATTCTGCAACTCTTTGATCAAATGACACTCTGTCGATTGACAGTC
This sequence comes from Cryptomeria japonica, assembly GCF_030272615.1. Lineage (NCBI taxonomy): Eukaryota > Viridiplantae > Streptophyta > Pinopsida > Cupressales > Cupressaceae > Cryptomeria > Cryptomeria japonica. Next base: position 58,622,988 of record NC_081409.1, read on the forward strand.
TTTTCTCCTCCACTAAAACTCACACTGCCGGTTGTGGAATTATTGTCTCTATTTCTCAACCTTTGTTATCTTTCTCTCCCTCTCACACACAAGATCACACTAGGATGTTGCCTGCTCTGCCGCACCTTACTGGGTAGGCTCAACTGCAAGACTATAGAATTGCCAGTAGAATCCTCTCACCGGTATGCTTGCTCATGCACACTGCAACTTTCCTAGAATTCTTTCTAAGGCTCACAATTATTTTCTTTGCTTACTCTCTCTACTCTTTTCCTCTTTCGCAGCATCAGTCTCTTTTGTTTTGAGCTCTCATTTCTTATATGGTGATTTCCTGCCAGAACGTAATTGAAAAACTTGAGCGGTTAGGGTTTCCTCTTTTCGACACAATCTTCATGAGATCCAATCCTACCTATCTCGGATCGATCCCCTGTCCTAGAAGGATGCACCTGCACACGGTTTCCATTATCCAATGCACATTTTCTGGAAATGGCAATCTCGAATCAAATCTTCTGTCACGAAATCAATCAACACATAAAGCGCTTCAAAAGTTTTCTTTTCGAGGACTTCTTGAATTGGATTTCCCTTGCATAGATTCAGGTGCCAACTACTCTCTGATCTTCCTCTGTCATTCCTTCTTCCTCAAGTCGCAATCAATCAGATACAATCCCGTGATTTGTGGCTCCTCCATTAATGGCGATTATCTGTTTCATCAACCCTGTCGATGAGGCTTCACCAACCATAACACGTTTGCCACCTCTGCTTCATATGACGCCACAATGATCAAGGCATGGCCCACCCACACATACTGGTACAACTTCTTTGCCAATAGAGCTTTCTTCTTTTGTAAACCGGTAGAGCACCCTATACCGGTAGCACATCTTCAACTCCGGTGGTGTGAGACAACTTTAGCATTCATCATAAACAGGTAACCATCCTTCAGACCGGTTGACATCAATGACAACTTAGTGCCAAGTTGCCAACAGTGAAACACACTATATATTTGATACCAGGAACTCCATTACCTAATGAACTAGTCTACCGTAGATCAGTATTAGAAAATAATGAAATTAAAAGGCAAATACAAGAATTGATTGAGAAGGGACATATTCGTCCAAGTGCATCACCCTGTGGCAGTCCAATTGTTTTGGCAAAGAAAAAGGATGGAACTTGGAGACTTTGTATTGACTATAGGGCCTTGAACAAAATTTCATTCAAAAATAGGTATCCACTTCCTTGGATAGATGACCTCTTGGACCAGCTTAGAGGGGCCTGATTCTTCACAAAAAATGATTTGAAATTGACTCAGTTGATGTGTGGAAGACAACTTTCAAATCTAAAGAGGGATTGTTTCAATGGCTAGTGATGCCTTTCAGTCTAACAAATGCCTCAACGACATTCATGAGAATGATGAACGATATACTCAGACCATTCACTGATTCCTTCATGGTGGTATATCTGGATGACATACTCATCTTCAACAAAACTTGGGAGGAACATTTGCAACATGTGGAAAAATTCTCTCAACTTTACAAGATCATGGGCTTTATGCAAACAAAGAAAAGTGCTCGTTTGATATGCAGAGTATCAGATACTTAGGATATGTTATTAACAGTGAGGGTGTTCATGTTGATCCGGAGGAGATACAAGTCATTAAGGATTGGCCATCTCCTAGAAATCTCACAGAGTTGCGAGGTTTCCTCGGGTTGGCAAAATTTTATCGCAAATTTGTGTTGGGGTTTTCCCATTTGTCTTGGCCTCTAAATCAGTCATTACGGGGGGAACACAAGCAAAGTTTAAATGGACAGGTGCTCAACAAGAAGCATTCAAGGAGTTAAAATGATGGTTATGTTCTGCACCAATTTTATCTCTTCCTGACCTGCAATAGTCTTTTGAAATACAAATTGATGCATCAAAATGTGCCCTAGGAGCAGTCCTCATGCAACATGGTCACCTAGTTGTATATCATAGTCAGACTTTTTCTAATACAGTGTGTTGGTATGCCACTTATGACAAGGAACTGTATGCTATTGTTCAAGCCTGTAAGCAGTGGAAACATTATATTTTGGGTAAGGAGATTGTCATCCACACAGAGCACAAACCTCTTCAATTTTTGCAAACACAAGGGAAGTTGCAGAATGATCGACATCAACGATGGTCAGCCTATCTTCAACAATTTCATCTCAATATTCGCCACAAGAAGGGAAGCACTAACAAAGTAGCAGACTGTTTGAGAAGGCCTCCAATTGTAGCTATAAGTATGGTATTGGACTCATGTCGTCATCAAACTGAAGTCTGGGCTTGCTTGTATGAGAATGATGTTGAATTTGCAGATGTTTATAATCAATTGGTGAAGGGACATCAAGTGAATGACTTCTATTTGCAGGATGGAATGCTTTGTCACCTTGGCCAAATCTATGTGCCCAATGCAGAATGCAAAAGATGATATGGGAAGCTCACTATAGTAAGGTTGTTGGCCATTTTGGCATAGGTAAGACTACTGCTATACTTAAGAGGTATTTTTATTGGCCAAAGTTGAGAAATGGTGTCATTTCATATATTCAAGCTTGTACCACATGTGCTATTGCTAAGCCTGCCAATCATAAACTTGGACTATACTCACCTCCTCCTGTTCCTTAAAAACCTTGGCATTCGGTTTCTATGGACTTTATGTCTGGTCTTCCTACCTCCAAAAGAGGCCACGATTGTGTGTATGTTGTGGTAGATAGGTTCTCAAAAATGGCAGTAATAGTGGCTTGTAAAAAAACAATTTCTGCAGAGGACACTGCAAAGCTTTTCATTGAACACATTTGGGTTCATTTTGGTCTGCCGAATACCATTATCTCAAATAGGGACAACAGGTTTCTTAGTAAGCTCTAGTCTACATTATGGGAAAAGATGGACACAAAATTAACAAAGTCTATTGCTTTCCATCCTCAAACAAATGGCCAAATAGAGGTAGTGAATCGGATGATCATTCACATGGGATGAAAGTCTTCCATATGTTCAACATAGCTACAACAAGGCAATTCACAGTTCGATTGGTCACAACCCATTTAAGGTTTGTCTTGGTTATCAGCCACTTGCACCCATGGATATTGCCATACCACTTATTCAACCCGATCTGGTTCCACGTGTTGGTAAGGAGGAAGATAAGGCAACCTAGTTCATTGATAGAATTCATCATGTGCAACAAGAAGTTCATGAAATATTGGAGCATACCAATAAGAAATATAAGGAGAGACATGATGAGCATCATACTCCTCATAATTTTCAAGTCGGGGACAAGGTGTGGTTGCATATCCAGAAGGAACGATTGCAAGGTCCCAATAGGAAGCTTCATCCTCTACGTTATGGGCCATACACAATCATCAAGCAAGTTGGTGATAATGCTTTTGAGCTTAATTTACCCCCATTTCTGGGTCTTCATCCAGTCTTCAATGTGGAACTCTTGAAGCCATATTTTCCTCCACTATTAGATGTTGCAGATGTGGCAGAAATAATTTCCACTACAGAATTGAATCCAGATGCAGCTTCTCCATTCCAATGTGATCAGATTGTGGACACCATGGTGAAAACACTCAAGCAGCAGCAAATCTATTTGTACAAAGTGGTTCGAGTAGGGCGGATTGCTGAACAAGGAAAGTGGTTTACCAGGGAGCAGCTTCAGCTACGTTTTCCTCATCTCATTCAGAGTGTTGATGCAATGGGGCCCATTGCTTTTCAAGGGGGAAGTAATGATCAAAAGCAATTTAAAACAAAATAATATTTTCATATTTTTTCTAGTTTTTCTATATGTTAGTAATTGGCGGTTTTGAAGGCCTTCAGGGCATTTTGAGCCCTTGAAACTTTGGCCTGTCCTTTAAGACGTTGTCGTAGGCACGTTCTTTCAGGACTTCGCCTTAAGCTTCTGGAGACCTTTCCAACGAGTTAAACGACTCGTAGTTTCGAGTCCTGAGTAGAAAGTTATGCCTAGTTAAAGTTAGGACCAAATTTCATATAGTTTTTTGAAATTTTCGTAGTTTTAGATTTTATTATGTAAATAAACAGATGTGACTGTTGGGTTTCAATTCTCAAGGGGTTTTGGTGACCCTTGGAATCTCCTGAATTGATATATGCTGGATTTTCGAATTGAATAGATTACTTTTTGGCTTGCTTCAATTCTGTGTTTATCTTGTTCATGTAAACAAATCTACAATACCGCAGGTTCTCACTCAGGTGTTGTCATCCAAATCCCTAATTCGGATCAAGGGTCCTTGTGTTGCTGTTTTTCTCTCATTTTGAACTGCAAACTTCAGCTTATCTTCTCCAGCTGGTATTTTGACGGTGTTCCTTGTACTGTTTGTATCTTTGATGCTGCTGTAATTTGTTATTTGTAATTTTTTTTTAAGTTCGTCCAACTAAAAAGGATTGAAAGACACAAGGAAACATGGTGGAGCCAAAATTATGTTGATAGATAATATTTCTATATTAGAAAGAAAATTGGAATGAAACCATCGAAATTCCATAAAATTAAGATTCATAATGATTTGCACAATCTCATTTAAGCCTCTAAACAATTTCTTTTTCTTGTTCTTTCTTTCTTTTTTTAATTATTTTTATTATTTTGTACACATGTTATTGTAATTTTTATAATAAATCTTGATATTTTTTATATAGGAAAAATTATTCTTTTCATGTATTTAATATGATTTTAAGAATCTTATTTTTATATATGAAAAATATTACTTATATATTATTTTTTCATGCATTCAATATGACTTTAAGAAGTTCTAATTGAAAAAAAAAATGCAATCATTTGTTAAAAAAATTACTTATAAAGAATTTTTTAATAAAGTAAATGGAATTTAATGTGTCTTTGTACATATTCCTTGTACCTTGCAGGATCGTCACTTTGAGGAAAAGCTTCGGGATCAAAAACTAAAGGTATGATATGAAAACCTGAACTAATAATTTTTTTTAAGTTTTTTTTTCTATTTTATGTATATTAAATGTTTATTTTTAAATAATTTATATTTTATGAATAAAATGTGTTTATAGAATAATTAAGAATGTATGTTTTGTAATGTTATAGTCTTTATTATTTAAATTAATTTTTATTTCATATTTATTAAAATTATAGGTATAATAAATATTTTGAATAATCTTTTTATTATATTATTAAAATGTTTGGAACAAATTTAGAAAGTGGTCTATTTTAAAATAATATTTATTTTTTATTAAGTTTCAAAGAGAGATTTTGGAAGAGCTCTAACACTTTTACAAACACAAAGAAAGATATATCAAGGAAGCTTAACAAACATCACAAAGGCAATGAACAAACAATACTAAGGCTGCAAATTAATAATATCCACACTGAACCTCACTTCACAAGAGGGAACAAAATAAGCATTGGGCAAACCACCAAAAGAACACAAGGGAGCAATAGAATCTTGTAGCTTAAATCTTTACCACTCTAGAAAGAATTGGAAACTATCAACAACAAGCACAAAATCATTGAATCAGATTTTCTTCCTTGTTGTTCTCCCTTTTCTAGTTGTAGAAATTGAAATAGAAGAAATCAAAGAGTTTTGAGAACACCTCCTATCTAGACTCATCTTCTTAATTGTTAAGGGTGAGCCAAGCGAATGTTGAGGTACTCGCATCAGGTTCTTGATATTTTCTTACTAAATCACACTAGCCAAGGTCTCTCTAGTAATGACCCCTTCTCTATAATTTTCTAGAATCCTCACTTCTACATGCATCTTGTTCAAAGGCTTGAAAATAGAGACATCATTTTAATATTTCCCTCATATAAAATCGTAATTAAAAAGGGACAATCCTTCTCAATTCTATTTGGCAAGGGTACCTCCAAATTAGATTAGGGTTGTCCAATCTCCAATTTTTAACTCCAAAAAATTTGTTCTCTTATTGATATAAAAAGCTGCAAAATCATGGCATGGATTGAAGCACTTTTGCCTCACTACCAAGGGATCCTTATTCAGTGTATTGTACAAGATGATTGAAAAGGGAAGAATCTTATCCACATTAGCATCCATAAAAAATGTGGCAAACAATAGGGTATTTTTTGATTTTTGTCCCTATATCAAGAGTTATGAGCTAACCAAAAGAGTGAGTAATACGCTTAAAAACTTCATCCTCCCAATATGCCAATGATGAGCCTAGGAGCCTAACCCAAATGGGGATCTTGTTAATGCATTTCTTCTTTAGATCAAAATTGGGCTTCCTTTTTTTAAGTGTCTTGATTTGTAAAGAAAGAATCCATTCATCATAGTCAAGACCTTAACTTGACCACTTAATTATTTTCTTTGAGCTCTTTTTAAAAAAAATAATCTTTGGCCCAGCTTCTAAAATTATCCCAAAGAGGAAATTGTTTGCTTGGAGAATGAACTTTCAACAATTGCATTAGGAACTCTAAGCATTAAGCTCTTTCCTTCTCTAAATGGTTTCAAAGAAATTGATTGAGCAAGAAAGAAGCAAGACTTACCTTTAACAATATCATCTCGTGATTTCTTGAAAGATATATCAAGTACTAACATTGTTAATAGCAACAACAAGCTTTGGAGATGTCCTAGAGCCCTCTTTCTTTGCCTCAAAACATCCAACATTTGAGCTCATGATTTTTGAGGTGACGGTTTTTTGAATACCACAGTGGCTTTGTGTAAATCTCATCTTATGAAAGAGAGCAAATAAGTAGTTGTTGATGTTAATTTGTGGAACCTTTGGCTTGTTGGTAAAAGTTGTATTGAACATCTCTTATAGGTTGCATATATGGGATCATGAATTGAGATGTGCAGCTATATAGCTCTTGTTTGCTTATTCACATGAAGTAATAGAAGTAGGGTGCATGATGCTTTAGAAGCTTGTATGGAAACTCAATAATTGTATTGTAAATTTGTTTCTTGTGATAATATAATGAGTTGTGTGAGTACTTTTAGAGGTTGTTTTTTTCTTCTCTTGAGAGGACTTTTCTAAAGTACATACAATGCTATCTTGATGTAGGAGCATCAAATGATGTATAGACAATCTTGCATCACCAAAAAAAATTGTATTTTCCTTCTATTTATAGGTTTATTTAGTTGTTTTCAAGTCCATGGTAACACTTAAGAGATGTAGGATAGTCAGAAGTTTGAAAAGGCCAAAAATACCCAGTTGCTATTTTTTAGTAAGTTATCCTATATGGGCACATACGAACATTGATTACAATGAGCGAAACTGAAAAATAATGTGAATGGTGAAAGAACCATCTCAATATCTTGTATTATTTGGGAGATATTAAAGTTTCCATCTTAGGAAATTTGTTCATAAAGTTTCAAACCAAATTTGAAGACCTCAAAAGACTTGAAAAAGCTCAAAAAATAGATAAAATGATCATTTCAACCATGAAGATCTCTTCGCAAGCTTTCCAATAATATATCATAATAGCAAATAGGATGTTCGAGTCAAAAGTTATGGCTCTCGGAAGTTGTGCTACCAAAATTCAACTTACAAATGAAAATTCTTCTTGGGCAGGAAAATGAATGTTTATAGTTTCCAGAACATTCTAAGTCAATTATTGGTGCCAAAGAAAGAGGGGAATGAAGGTTACAAAGGACAATTCATTCTTGTAGATTATGGCTTCGAACTATAGGGTTTTCTTAGAGAGTTGATTTTCTTTGTTTTGATATAAGCCCATGTTAACTCTATAATTCCATTTGATTGAAGAAATCAAAAGTGGGTTGCTTTCCTCTTTCAATGTTTTGTCTTATTGTATGTTTTTGTGTTATGTTTGAGTGTTGAGTAGAGTATTCCTTTATCATATCTTGTGGCTTGTTATTCTTTTACATTGTGGATTTTGAATCATATTTTTCTTTCACGAGGATTATGTGGAGAGAGTCTATTATTGCTGCAATTTTTTTTACTTGCTACCTTTGAGTAATTCATATTTAATTCTAATGATTTCACTTATATTTTTAAATTATCTTTGTATTAATAATGAATTTCTATTGAAAATTTTCAAATATGTTTTATATTAGAAGTGAAATTCAAATTCAAATTCTTTACCATTATAATTATTAGTTTATAGCAATTTATAAATAATAATAATAGAATTGGTAGAATATAAAATAAATTTAAAAAACTTAATTTATTTATAAATATATAATTAATCTAAATAATAAATTGTTCGCACTTTTATTTTCTTGATAGGGTTAACATAAAAAGTTAATAGAGGGAGAAGCATTTGATGTCATCACCATGAAAGAAAATTATGTGTAATTGACATTTTTTTAAATATAAAGACACAAATTTTTTAAATATATATCAATAGCTACAAATGAAACCATTATAAAGCAACATATAAAGAAAATTATGTGTAATTGACATTTTTTTAAATATAAAGACACAAAATTTTTAAATATATATCAATAGCTACAAATGAAACCATTATAAAGCAACATATAAAATTTACTACACTTTTCCAAAGTGAACAAAATAAACACAAACTTATTTGTCTATTGGTGAGGCTCTGTAACTTACTTGTGTTGGTTTTTGAGGGTTGTACTTGGAGGCTGGCCACTTGTGGGAGGCTTGCCTCACGCATGCCTTAGGTCGGTCACCCTAAGAGGATTGAATGCTTGGTCGTGAGCATTTTGTTTATGGGCTCAACCTGTCCTGAAAATGGCATTCTCCCTGGTGCTAGTGCGGGCGAGGTTGGATCCAAAACCTTCAAGCAGGCTGTGGAGGGGAAAATCTCTCTTCCCGAATGTGCCAAGTTCCTCACCAGAGAAGAGCAAAAGGATAGCGACGAAGATGGCGGAGGAGAAAGAGGTAAGGGTCTCTCTGCCAACTTTTTGGTTGTCTTTCCTAATGCCCAAATGGTCAGTGCGATAATTTCTGAGAGGAATGGGCTTAGGAACTCCACAATGTTTCTAGCGGCTTTGGACATTCCTAAGTTACCGTCTAGGAACTATTTGAATTCTTGGTTGGACAATGTCTGGATGAAGAAACTAGGGTTTTCTTTCTCTTTCTACAAAATGATTCAAAAGGGTCATTTTTATTTTCTTTAGTAACCCTAGTAGTCAGGCTGAAGTGGTTAAAAGGCAATATTGGGTGATGCTAACAAACACCGATGAAATATTGGCTATGTTGAGCCTTAGATGGATTACAATCAAGGATATTCCCCCTTACTTGTGGAATGTGATACTTAAAGCTATGGAGCCACTTAGGAGGGTGCTTAGAATTGATGAAACTACTCCGCTTCCACATATGAATGCCAGAATGTTGGTGTCTATGAACCCTAGGCACGGTCTTCCAAAAGACCTCAAGATTGAGCTTATTAGTGAAATTGTCTCTTGTCCTATTGAATTTCTAGGTGGCATCAACACTTGCTTTCTTTGCAGAAGAGAGAGGCACCTTAGGAAAAATTGTCCCCTTCTAAAGAAGAATGTAAAAGCTAACAATTCTAACAGTAAACCCTCTACTGGTCCTACGGACTCAAATTTATCTCCCCCTATAGCTCAGTCAAGTGACCCTCCCCTCCTCTCGATTCCACATTCTTCCCCTACTGTATCTGCAGCTGGAACCAAGACCAATCCCTTGAAATCCCCCTTATTGGCAGTACTCGCCGATCCTTCTGCTACACTTCCTAGCTCTAATGATGGATCCCCTCTTCTTAATAAACTTGATGTAGTAAGTGTTGAGATTAGGAAAGGGGATCTCTCTAAGGGAGAAACTTTGTTGCCTCCTACTTCTCCTGTTGATGTCACAGGCCCTCCTAAACATTTGAAGCTTAATGCTCAGCAAATCATTTTGGAGATGTTTAAGAAGTTGAAGACCCAAAATAGAGTCCAACAGCTAGTGAAATCTGGATTGGTTGATAATGGTTTGTGTGCTCCTAATACTCAAAAGTCCCCCTCTAGTGATAAGATCAATCCTCCTAGGAGGGACTCTCCCATCCCTTGTGACTCCCTATCTAAAACTGAGAAGGTGGGGGCTGGACCAGGGCCTAAGGATTGCACTAAGGAAGAGTCTATCATAAAGGACACTGAACTTCTAGAAAAACAAGATTCTTTAAATAAGCCTAAGGATGATAGTGAGGAATCACCCCGGATTGCACCTTGCACCCCCTCTTTCAGCTATGGATTGAGAGCCATTGGGGGTGAGGAAGTGCCTTGTATGAGCATTGGTCCTTCAATGGAGGAGGGAACTAGTGAGAGCATGGAGGTGGATATGGGAAGTGTAGGATTGAATGAAGATGAAAAGGTAGTCAATTGGGTCACTGTCCCCTTCAAGGGAGACCCTAATGGAAGCCTTGTTGAGGAGGATATGAAAGAATATGGAGCTAGAAAGGCTTATAACAAGAAGAGGACTAAGAAACATAAGAAAACAAAGATTCTAGCAGGCACCTCTCACTTGGGCGCTAATCAGATCTTTGAATTCAGAAAGAAAAGGGGAAACTTAACTTCGCATCTTGGAATGTAAGGGGGTTGGAGACCCTAGACAAAAGAATACGTGGTGAAAAGATTTCTTAAGCTTTATAAGAACATTGATGTTCTCCTTCTTCAAGAGCTCAAGGCAGTTGACTTTTGGCTTGATATCAATCTGAAATGCATTTGGAGGGAGGCTAAGTATTTTACCACCAAACACATTAAGGGTAAAGGTGGTGCTGCTATCCTCCTTAGCAATAAATGGGCTAAGCTTGTATCTAGATGGGGTTGTTCTCCATGTAATAGATTGGTGTGGGTTATCCTGAAATTCCACGATCTGGAATTTGGCATATGTTCTATATATGCCTCTAATGACTACAAGGACGGGATAGAACTATAGAAATGGATATCTGTCTTGGAAAGCTAAGTTTGAAGCATCTACATGAATATGAAATGGTTCTCCCCAAACATGTCCTTTAATAATAGGGGAAGTAGTTAGGGCATGTTTAATAGATTCAAAAGATGGATCTTGGGTGGAGATTTCAATATGGCGGAGAGTCTGAGAGATAAGACAAGCGGCAGTAAGGTTGAATGGAAAGGAGAGGAGAGGTTATTTGGAGCAGGATGGTGGGGAAGCTTGGGCTAGTTGACCCTTTAGCAAGTTGTAATAAAGAAGACCTAAATATTTGGTATATGTGGTGCAATTATCAAAGATGTAAAAATAGGATATACTATAGGCTTGACAAGTTTTACTTCAATAGGGACTATTTCAAAATCAATAAGAGTCGGGAGGGATCTTTCATGAAGGTTACCCCCTATATTCTCTCGGACCATCATCCTATTCAAGCTCAAATTTCTCATAGTGATCTACCCCCGAGAAGATGTTGTCATAAGGAGAATTTTTCTCTCGACACTAGCCTGTTGAATGAGGAAGAGCTGAAACAGGTGGTCTACATTATCAGGCAGCTCAACACGAATATCATTAAACATGACAACCCCATTAAGGAGTGGACCCAAAATGTTCTAAGCTGGAAATCTTTGTTTCAAACAGTAAGAAGAAAAATGGTAAAAGATATCAGAAGAGAGGAGACTCTTGCTCATTGCAACCTACAAAAGGCTGAATAAATTATTCAGAACAACCCTAATGATGTGAAGGCTCGGGATGTAATTTGCCTAGCTAAGGATTCTCTTCGAAGGATTCAAAATAAGCGGATCCAAGGAGCTAGGACTAGAGCGAGAATTAATTAGCTTGAGCATGGTGACAAAGTCTCCAAGTATTTTTTCTAGCTGCTTAAATCCAAGGAAGCCAAAGTTGGCATTGATAGCATTTGTGATAATGGTACAACTATTTCTGGTCAAGCAAGTATCCTGAGAGCATTTGCTTAGTTCTATCAAAATCTCTTCTCTTTTGAGGACACTTAGATGAGTAAAGTTTGTGCTGGGGACTACATTAGAGGAATTGTTCCAAGGAAAGTTAATAGGCAGGATGCTAAATTGTTAGATAGGGAACTCTCCCTGGAAGAGATTAAGGAGGCCATAATGGCCCTTAGCAATGGTAAAGCCCCAGGACCGGATGGGCTGCCGGTTGAGTTCTACAAAGCATGCATTGAGTAGATTGGGGGGATGTGTTGCGTGTATAACAAAAGGCCATTAATAGGGGCTCATTAGGAGAAGAAATAAATAAAGGACTTATTAAGTTGATCCCAAACGAGGGAGACATATCTCAGATCAAGAATTGGAGGCCCATTACTTTATTGAATGTATCCTATAAGATCTTGGCCAAAGCTCTTGCACGGAGATTGGAAGGTATTCTTCCTAAAGTCATCAGCCCTACCCAAACAGGCTTTGTCAAGGGAAGATATAATTTGATTTCAGTCTTAGATACTCATGGAGAAAGTTTCTAATTTAATTTTGAGTTGCAATGTCATCTTCATCTAGTTCGAATCTCTCACAAATGTAAGTTTCTAATTTGATTTTCCAGCTCATATTCGAACTTGATCTTCAAATATCCAGTTTCTATTTCAATTTTGAGTTCATATTCGAACTTAATCTTCCACACAAACTTTCTAATTTGGTTAATTGTTCAGATTTTTCATGAATCTGCTGGCATCACTTGAAGAATATTTCATTTTTTAAAACTTAGTCAGCAACCTTTGACCTATTTTGACCTCCATTATGAGCAAGGTGGACTTTTGTAGCATTTAGGAATTTCTTTCTTCCTAAGGCGGACTTTACTTGTCTTGGGCACCTCATATGTTTTCCACCTAGGGTGGACTTTGCTTGATTTATCTCCAAGTAGGAAGGCGGACTTCAAGCCTTTCACTCTCCAGTGCACACTAGTCTTAGGCGGACTTTCCTTGTCTCGTGCACTTGGTCTTTGTAAGAGGGCGGACTTTCTCATGTTCACACATCACTTGCCATCTCCTTAGGTGGACTTTATCATCTTGTGCACCTCAAAACCTTTCTATCTAATGCAGACTTTGGAGGAGTTGATTATACTTTGCCTCAAGGCAGACTTCTTAAGACTTGACACCTTTAGTATACACCATGAGGGTGGACTTTTTTGTGTTGCTCCCATAAGTTGAAGGGCAGACTTTACTTGCCTTGATACCTTTTGCTTACCTCTTATCTCACCTTAGGGCAGACTTTGGGAAAATTGAAAAACCTTAACCTTTCTTTGCAAGGCGGACTTTGAGAAGGTCATGATCTTAGGAGGGCAAACCTTTTGCTTCCACCAAATACTTTCAATTTCGACAAGGCGGACTCCTTTGAGCGGACTTCTCCCAACTCATCTACGTGGCAGACTTTCTTGGGCTCCCTCTTCATCATGGGGCAGACTTTGTGAGACTTATGCACCTTCACCTTGGGCGGACTTTTTCAAACATGTTCCAATGCTTGGGCAGACTTTTTGGCTCATGCCACTTTGCTATCAAGAGTAGGGCGGAATTCTTGAAGAACATGACCATTGCATTTGCACCTTGGGTGGACTTTTGGAGTTCATGGCCATGCTTCCTGTTGGTGTCTGTTTTATCATCTACCAAACATTAGGATAGGATACCCGAAGGCATTCTATCCTCTCCTGAAAAATCACTACTGATTCCAAGGTCTATATGTGCAAACAAGCGACTTTAGTGGAATAGCTTCTTGGGTAGTGTATGCTGAAATTTCAAGGGGGACTTAAATGGATATAGCAATTTTCGGCTCTTCTTTTTTTTTGGAATTTTCTGGGATTTAGACTTTCAAAAGAAAGGGAAAAAGAGATAGGGTTTAGGAAGGCTAATCTAATCCTACGAACTCTGGATACGGTATCAACTAGGTGCTCTCGAGAAACCAAACCTTGCTTCGCCACACTAGGGACAACTACACAAAGCCGGTGCAATCTTCGATGGATTGTGCTTATGATTAAGATGTTGGGATGCACAGAGGATGGGCTCACACTAACTTTGCACGGTAGAATGGAAATCATCCATTTACCAAAAGTATGAGCGGAGATACACCATCAATTGACACTTATCAAATCCTTCATTCAAATTAACAACAATGAAAGCAAATCTAAATTAATTTTAACTAAGTGTTGAGGTAATTGAAACCATGCAAATCATTCAAATAATAGAGATTACAAAGCAGCGCACATGCAATATATTATCTGGAAATGACCTTAAGCAACAATACATCAAAAACCTCACCCCCTCCAAATGAGAGGAGGCAACCTTATATAGTTTCTCAAAAATAAATGAATGGCCGAGATCAAACAGCGATAAAGGGCCAAGATTGAAAGTCCTAAACCCTAACTAGGGTTTCCCGAAAGACTATCAGTTCAAACAAATGAAAGAGTGACAAGTGGCTCAACTGCTAATTTCACTGAGGTGAGTGGCCACTTTCCTCTTTCAGAGATTCAACGTATCTGGACACAATGAGCTTGACCTCCTCCATGGTGACACTTGGCAAACCGCCAATCTGGAAGTCGATGAGGTCCACATCATCGGCACATGTGGCAAGGATGCCTTCCCACTCCACTGCTTGGGTGAAGAAGTTGTCATCGATGGAGAGGAAGTTTGCAATCTTTGAAAGATCGCCTTTGTCAATCATCCCTGAATCCCTGAAGAAGCTCGCCTGAATCCTGGCTCTCAGGTTCTCTGCTTGTAAATGCTTCTCCCTTAGGCTTTCCTTCTTCCAGATCTCTGACGCCACACAGAACACCTTGCCCAGGATCTCTCTAACACTTGCCTCTGTCTCAAAGCACTTGGTCTCGGATTTCTTCAAAACCTCAATCCAAATGACCAGAGTATAGTACTATGTGCCGAAGTCATACCTGTCTCTTGTCTATATGATGCCTGCATCCACTAAGCTCCTCTTTGACATGCCTCAGATAACCTTCAGATGAGGGAGTATTTCATTATGAATTTCATCCACCTCTTCCCAATTGGATGCTAGATCCTGGATACGATCAATCAATAGAGAAGTTGCCTCGTATGTCGATACTAAGTTTTCTACCAGGGTGTCAGCACGCACCGAAGCGTCTAAAATCCATTCCTTTTCTTGAGTGTACGAGCCCTTCATATCATCATAGTCCTTCATTGATCCCTGTTGAAGAGGCTGTGGTGGAGTAGCGGGACTTCACAGTTGAGTGGGCTGGTAAGATGGAGAACATACTTCTTCCACTGTTGGTTCTCTTCTTCCACTTTCTTCCTCTTTTCCGTCTCATGAGCCAGCCTCGTCTTTAGAACGTTGCAGGAGTCATCAAAATATTAGATCTCTTGGTCTTGGGTAGGCTTACCCATCTCTATGGTGGTAACCTTGTAATCATCTGTGGTGACATTGTCCCTAGTCTTCCCTTCTTTGGGCACCGCTATCTGGACTGTCCTAAATCCGGCACCGTCTCTCTGAATTAGGGAAAACTTCCTGGCGGGTTTGGGTGGTTTAGCTATAGCGGGTTCATTCACCTTCTCCAGGAATGCTGCGGTGACCTCCTCGGTTGAGTGGGCCTCCTTGGGAACCTTGGCCTTTATCCTTGCTCTCAGCCAAGCTAGAATGGTTGATTGTTCTACAGTGTTCCGATCAAACTCATCATCTGCCTCTCCTGGGTTCGCTGGTATGCCATCCAAGAAGATTGTAGGTGCTTCAATTTGCTCCCTATTTGGACTTCGGAAGACCTTTTCCACTACTTCCTCAACTGGCTGGGAAAGCACTCTTACTTCATCATCAATCATGCAGATGTTCATCTCTTGCTCCCCAGTTGCACTCTGATCAGGCGCAATGGAAGCAGCACTTAGGATGGAGTGACTTTCGCTGGATTCTCTTCTCTCACCTACAGCCCTTTTCCCTATGACCTTTGTGGAGCTTCCACCCAACTCCTTCCTCTTTCGAGATTCAATACTTTCTGGATTTCGAGCATCACCGGTGGAGGTACAAGGATTGACGGACAGAGTATCATCTACTCCCATTAATTCATAAGTCAAGGTCACGCCTTTGGCCTTCAACTGTTTTGTCTTTTCAGACGCCCACCGCCTTGAATACTCAACCACCGACCTCATGAGGTCCGCTAGATCTGATTTCTCTCCCTCTGTCCAATCTATTAGGACTAGGGGGTCATTCTTCATCTTCTCAAAGCCCGGCTGCTGAAGTTCTAGGCTTTCTTCTACTTGATCGACAACTCTAAATACTTCTGTCGCTCTCACCATACCCAATGGGATTCTTGACCAGAATCTCTACCTGATCTCGAAGCTATCAGAAGCATTAGCTCAGTAGTCTTCTAGATCCAGTCTGTGCTCAAACGTTGCTCCTTCGATCGTCTTTATCCTATGGAATGGATCGAAATCTTTTCTTGCCTTGTATTGATAGAAGGGATACCAGGCCAGCTCCTTCTCAGCGGTGGCTGCAGCGTGTGATGATGGACATGTTTCCAGCTCATTAGCAATTGTAAGTGAGGACGTCCCTGCCTTCTTCTGCTTATCCCTTTGAATCACTATATACTCCTCCAGTTGTCTCACAACCTCGAGCAACACCACTCGGTTGGTAAGGTAAGCTGAAAGCTTGTATGCAGGCCCGAAGAATCCCTGAATTCAAAGGTAACTGAACTTTGGTTATTGGATGTACCAACACCCGAACCGACCGATGAAGTCCATAGACTCTTGAAAGAGCCTCTGGTGTAGGCCACCTTGAAGTGTCCGGGTAATGTGCATCAGGAAGGTATCATTCACCCTTTTGAAATGGAACTTCTCCTCCATGTGGAGCTAGGGATAGCAATCATATACTGGAAATTGGTTCTCGTTGTTCCCAACTTCTCCTCTACAAGTGAGACCTCTGTACCTGTAGGTCCTGGCCAAAGAATAAAACAAGTAAGAACTCATGAAGAAAGTCCTATTCGTCTCCAAGTTCCTTAGCTGGCTATCTAGGTTGTCGCTGATCATCTGGGCCCAGTCTATCATTTTTACTCCGTTGATTATTTCATTAATGAAATAATACATCCAGGGTTCGAATGGAGCTCCTTGAGGATTTCCTATTATTCTATTGAGCAGGACAATCATGTCCCCAATTTCCTCCTTGAAGTATGCTCGCACTAGGCTCTTTCTCTGGAGTTTGGAGGCGCCTTTCCTCGGCTTGTCTAGCCAGGAATGGTTAACTATGGCATCATATTCCTCTAGGTGGTCGTGGTACAAACTGTCGGCTTTGTCCTTTGTCATATATACTGCGTTGTGGTACTTGGGGATCCTGAAGGCCTCTCTGATGGCCTCATCGTTGACGTTTGCCAACACTCTTCCATCAGGTGCAACAATGTCCTTACTGATGGGGTTGTAGTGTTTGGCACATTCGACTACTAGTTCGTTACATTGCATGGTAGGGAGGAAGCCAGCAGCATGCACGATACCACTCTTCATCATCTTTCGTGCAATGGTGGTAGGCACAAGGTTGTCCAGACCAAACATTCGCTTCTTAAATTCCCTCAGGTTGATGTGTCCGAGGTTGGTGTCGCTGATGTTCTTCCACTTTGAAGTCATTCTCGACTCTGGAGGAGCATCTTTGTCATACAATGGAAATTTTAAAATTAGAAAATGATGGGGCTGCGAAATGGCTAAGTGTTGGAAAATTTACCATTTTTTATATTCTCATACTTAGCCATAAAAATCGAATTTTCACCTTAAAATCCTCAGTCTTAAGGCTGGTTGTGGTTACCACCAAGTGTCAAAACTTTCAAAAAATTTCATACTTAGCCAAAAAGAAATGATTTTCTTCCTCCAAAATTTTCGAAAAAATCATTTATTAAATTCTGGAAAATATTCAAAAAATTCAGAAAAGTTTGGATGATTCTTCCTCGTACTAGTTGCCTTTCTCCAGAAATCTGTAAAACTTTTGCCCCAAAAATATTATCCAACTTCCAGCAATATCTAGAATTTTCTCCAAATGATCTTCAAACTGACATACTTTACTAAGCTCTCCTTAATCTTTGAACTTCTTGGTGTAATAATGAAGTTGATAATGAAGTATTTGTAGACAAGGTTAAATCTTCAAGTAAAACCCCTAAAATCATCCAACTCATACTTCTAATTTAAAAAAAGAACTTTCCATTTTGATTGAAGATATTCATCAATTCTCCAGTATTCCCTTTCAAAAAAAACTTTCCATTTTGGATTTATTTTGAGGATTTTTAGATATTTTCTTCATTTTGGATTTAATTTTCAAATCCCAGTGGATTTTGGTGACATCACTGGCATCTTATTGATTTTGTTTGACTTTCCAAGGTATGGCAGACTTTGGAGACCTCTCCTCATGGCTCTCTTCAAGGCGAAATTTTGGCTAAGGCATGGCGGACTTTAGCCTTTGCTCCTTCATGGTGAAATTTTGGCTAAGGCATGGGGCGGACTTTGAAGGTCTCTCCTCATAGCTCTCTTTACCCTTGGCAGACTTTAGACTTGGTTTCTCCATCACTTGGCATGCTTGGGTGGACTTTAGAGTGTTGGTCTTCATGGCCTCCCAACCTTGGTGGACTTTGGAGAGTGCTCCCACATGGCCTCCCAACCTTGGCGGACTTTGGTGGTGTCTCTTCATGGCTTAGGCATATGGCGGACTTTAGACTTGGCTCCTACATGGTGAAATTTTGGCTAAGGCATGGGGTGGACTTTGAAGGTCTCTCCTCATAGCTCTCTTTACCCTTGGCGGACTTTAGACTTGGTTTCTCCATCACTTGGCATGCTTGGGCGGACTTAAGAGTGTTGGTCTTCATGGCCTCCCAACCTTGGCGGACTTTGGAGAGTGCTCCCACATGGCCTCCCAACCTTGGGCGAACTTTGGAGTGTGCTCCCACATA
The DNA here is from genome assembly GCF_030272615.1 of Cryptomeria japonica. Lineage (NCBI taxonomy): Eukaryota > Viridiplantae > Streptophyta > Pinopsida > Cupressales > Cupressaceae > Cryptomeria > Cryptomeria japonica. The sequence continues at coordinate 58,641,693 of NC_081409.1, forward strand.
GCTCTCTTACCTTGGGCGGACTTTGGTGGTGCCTCCCATATAGCTCTCTTACCTTGGGCGGACTTTGGTGGTGCCTCCTACATGACCTCCAATGCATACATGGCGGACTTTGATGGTTGCTCCATGTAAGGTGGTTTTCAACACATCCCCTCATGGGCGGACTTTAGAGTGTTGGCCATCATGGCCTCTTCAATACATGGCGGACTTCTGGATAGCCTCATTTGTACCTGCAAAAACCCTTTGTTAGCCAGACTTAGAAGATTTTTAAAAAAATTTCAAAATTTCATAGCTTAATAAAATTTAAGTAGATTAACTTGAAATTTGAAATCCATGCTTAGGTGGATCGTCTGAAGCAGCAAAAAGCCTTAAATCTAGGGATTTAGCTGTTTTAGGTCAAAACTTGGAATTTTCGAGTTCCAGTTGAAGCTGGTCAGTGGTGAAAGTGTAAACCCTAGGTTTGCATCCTGAAAAAGCAAAAAGCCTAAAATCTAGGGATTTAGCTTTTTTAGGTTAAAGCTTGGAATTTTCGAGTTCCGGTTGAAGCTGGTCAGTGGCGCAAGTGTAAACCCTAGGTTTGCATCCCGAAAAAGCAAAAAGCCTAAAATCTAGGGATTTAGCCTTTTTAGGTCAAAACTTGGAATTTTCGAGTTCCGATCGAAGCTGGTCAGTGGTGCAAGTGTAAACCCTAGGTTTGTATCCCGAAAAAGCAAAAAGCAGACATCCCTAAAAATAGGGAAAACTTTCTATAAAAAGCCATACCAGGAATTGGGCTAAAAACGCCAAAAACGAAACTTCCTAAAAAAAAGCAAAAAGCAAAAAAGCAAACTAAAAATAGAAAGTTGTCCAAATTCATCCAAATCAATTGCGATCTTTGTCCTTTGGCCTCCCTAAGCATTCTGGTTGGGTTCACATTTCAGAATCACATCACTTGCAAAAACTAACTTTCAATTGTTAGGGCCTGAAATGCTCTGAACTGGACAAGGCTTGGTGAAACTGCAGCAAAAAGGTCACAAGACACTAACAAAACCCTAGAAAGCAGGAAAATCAAAGGGTCCCCATTTGCAATGGGGCGATGTGTGAAAAAAGGTCACAACATCTGGCGACTCCATGAGAGGAATGTTCCTAAATGTTCCTAGGATAAAACCCATTCTGAACATTTAGAATCAAAAATTAATTATAACTAACTTACCTGCCGGCTTGGAAGGGCATTCAAAAAGGAAATAGGAATCCTAAGCTGTATCAAGATCTTTCATCCTTCAATTATAAGTGTGTGCAAAATGCATTCATTCCGGCCTCTTAAGATCGTTACGACTCTTTGGTTCCATCATGGCAAGTTGCATAATTTTAAGTGCTTTGCCTTTACTCCAAAAGCATCCTTGGATAGAGCCTCGCTACCAGCAAGCGTCCATAGCCCCGGCGAGGTTATCTCTATAATCTCACAGAGATTGCTCTACTTCCGGTGATTTATACTTTGATTTGAAGGATACACCTATAGAGATTTACACACACCTCAAACGCCAAGTGTTTTGATTTTCTTTTCTTTCTTTTATTCTTTCTTTTGATATTCTTTTCTTTTCGCACATTTCCATACTTCGGCTTGCAAGCAATGAAGCTTACTACAGGCTTGAGTATTATAGTGGCACTGAAGTAAGACTTTTGACGAATTTCTTTATGTTTTCTTGCCATAACTTCACTGTGGGAAGTCAAAAATGACTCAAAGGATTCTTTAAGTGTATAAGATATAATGACTAAAAGACTCAGTGTCGAGATACAACTGATGATTCCCTTTCTAGTCAAATGCTCGTCCTAACTTTGAGATACTTTAGAAATAATTAATCTAAAATTTTAAAAGCTCTTCACAAATATTCATCAAAGGAATACCTCAAACATAGCTTAGCGGGGTCGAACCAATGTGTGTGTGTTAAGCAACATCACCTTCTCACCAAAGGGAATCCTCTTTTATTACTAAACTAAAGCACGCGGAAGCAAGCGAAAGCAAAACAGCTGAGCAAACTAAACTAAACACACAACCAAAGCAAAACTACCCTAGCTATGTACAAACGAATTCCACCACGGAACTCAAGGCATGAAATAATGTTTTAGGAATTGCCCATTAATGGGCAAAGGAATGTCATCACCTATCAAAGTCTTTAACCTGAAAGCGTTCTCTCCTAGTATCTTGGCAATTTGGTATGGTCCCTTCCATAAGCAATCGAACTTGTGATCTCCTGTTCGTTCATGGGGTTTATCCCAATACAGGACCAGATCTGAGATTTTGAAATCTTTCGTAGTGGCTCGTCTATCAAACCATCTTTTGACTGTCCCCTGGTACTTGGCAAACTTCTCCAGGGCTTGATCTCTTTGTTCTTCTAGAAAAAGTAGTTGGGAGAGACGAATTTGGACTCTCTCTTCTGGATCCAAAAATTCTTGCATGAACTTCATAGTGGGGATTCTTAGTTGGATAGGGAAAATCGGGTCTTGTGCGTAGACCAGATGGTATGGGGAAGTGCCCAGAGATTTCTTAGCTCTTGTTCTGTTTGCCCATAGAGCAAACCTCAATTGTGTATGCCAATCTCTCGAGTTCTTATCAAGCAACTTCTTGATCACATTGAGCAAATTTTTGTTGGTTGACTCTGCCAGTCCATTGCCCTGGGGGTAGTAATTCGAAGAGAATTTCAAAGTGATGCCATAATCGAATGCCCATTTGGAAAACTTTAGAGAAGTGAAGGTGGAGCCATTATCGCACACTAGAGCATGAGGGCATCCAAATCTGGTGATAATGTTCTCTTCAAGGAACTTGATCACTGTATCTGTCGTACAGTTCTTTAATGCCTGGGCTTCAGACCACCGGGTGCAGTAATCGGTTGCTGTCAGGATGTATTTGTGTTGCGCTGATGATGGTGGGTTTATTGCTCCAATAAAATCTAACCCCCACATGGCAAATGGTCTTACCTCTGTGATTGGTTGCAACGGCATTGCAGGGTTCTTTTCTCTAATAGCAGCAACCTGACAAATGTGGCATGTCTTTACATGTTCATAGGCATCCTTAAAAACAGTAGGCCAATAGTATCCTGCCCTTAAGATTTGAAAGGCAGTGGCTTGACTCCCTCCGTGGCCCGTTCCAAACTTAGAATGGAAGTGTTCTATTATTCTCTTGGCTTCATCGTACCCAACACATCGAAGGTATATACCTTCATGATTCTTTCTGTAGAGCACTGATGCTTGGAGCATATATCGCTGGCTCTTGAGTCTGAAGGCTCATTTCTGTGCAGAATTCATGGGAGTGGGGTATCTGTGTTTTGTTAAATATGACATGATATCATAGTACCATTCTTTCGGAGAGACATCAGTCAAGACATATGTCTGTTGTATTAGTCCAGGTCCTTCGATTGCCATAGCCTGCGTTAGAGCCTGCCCTCGGACTAATTTCATTGGTTGTAACTCTACATCATATTCTTGGATGGTGGCGACCCACTTTCCTCGCCTTTCCCCTAGCTCATTCTACATCAGGAGTGTTCTAACTGCAGCATCACGTACAATGGCGAAGATCTTACTCCTTAATATATAGTGCCTAAATTTCTTGACAGCCTTCACTAAGGCATAAGCTTGCTTTTCAACACTTGGGTATCTGAACTCTGCATCCTTGAGAGGCGAGCTCATAAAGGCTATAGGATGCTCTTCCTTTTCTTTCGTCCGCTGTGTGAGTATTGCGGCGCACGAATGTTCAGATGCAAAGGAGTACAGGTAGAATGGCTTAGTGTAGTCTGGACTGACCAAAATTGGCGCGTCGGCTATAGCCAACTTGATTTCTTCAAATGCTTTCTTTGATGACAGTGTCCATTCCATCTTTGCACCCTTTTTCAACATCTCATTTAAAGGTTTTACTATCTCAGCGAAACCGGTGATAAATTTTCTGACAAAATTAAGCTTTCCGAAGAAAGACCTCAACTCTTTTTGGCTGCATGATAAATTGATCCTTGAAATAGCATCAATACGCTCAGGGTCAATCAATATGCCCTTCTCTGTGATCAGGTGTCCTAACAGCTTGCCTTCGGTGACCCCAAATATGCATTTCTTTGGGTTTAAGGAAATCCCATACCTTCAGCATCTCTGGAATATCTTCCTTAGGTCTTTAACGTGACTCTCTCTTTCCTTTGAGAATACAGTAAGATCATCCATGTAGATGATTATACTCCTCCCAATCAGCTCTCTGAAGGCGATATCCATAGCTCTCTGGAATGTAGCTCCAGCGTTGATTAGCCCAAAAGGCATTCTTTTGTAAGCAAATGTTCCCCATTTTGTGGTGAATGCAGTTTTCAATCTATCTTCATATTCCACAAGTACTTGATTATAACCTAAGTATCCGTCTAGAAAGGACATCATCTGTGAACCATTCACAATTTGTAATATTTCGTTGAGGGACGGCAGGGGGTAATTGTCTTTTTCAGAGGCTTTGTTTAAATTTCGGAAATCGACGCACAGTCTAATTTCTCCACTCTTCTTCCTGACTGGGACCAAGTTGGCGACCCACGTCGAATGGTGTACTGGAAATATGATCCCTGCTGTCAGCAACTTTTTAACTTCTTGGTGTATAAGAGGTTCCAGTAATGGGTTGACTGGTCTCTGGTGTTGCCGGAAAGGTTTACTGTCTTGTTTGAGAGGAATCGTGTGGGTAATGATAGAAGTATCATAGGTCCTTGGGTCCTCGTAACTCCATGCTATGATGTCGGAGTATTCTTTTAAAGTTTGAATTATTTCGACCCTTTCTTCTGGTGTACATTTTGGGCGGACTTTTTGGCTCGTGCCACTTTGCTATCAAGAGTAGGGTGGAATTCTTGAAGAACATGACCATTGCATTTGCACCTTGGGTGGACTTTGGAGTTCATGGCCATGCTTCCCTTCCATGAGGGCGGACTTTGCAAAGCTCTTGTCACAACATTAAACACCATTAGCCAGACTTAGAAATATTTGGAAAACTTTAAAATTTAATAACTTCTTCAATTTTAGCAAGGTTAACATGATATTTGAAATCCATACTCAAGTAACCCATCCAAAGCGTCATGACCCCTAAAAAGTAGGAACTTAGGTTTTTGGTTCCAAACTTGAAAGTTTTCTATCGCGATCAATGTAGGTCAGTGGTGTTGGCAGAAACCCTAGGTCCCCACTTTGTAAAAGCAAAAAACTGACATCCCTAAAAAATAAGGAAAACTTTCTAAAAATAGCCATCCTGGGGATCGAGCTAAAAATGCCAAAAATGAAACTTCCTAAAAAATAGGAAAAAGAAAAAAAAAACTTTCCAAAAATAGAAATTTGTCTGAATTTGCTCAAATCAATTGCATTCTTCGTCCTTTGGCCTTTCTAGGCACTTTGACGGTGTCTAGACTCTGTTATCACTTGGCTTGCAAAAACTGACTTTCAATCCTTAAGACTCAAACCGTTCAAAACTTGACAGAATTGAGCAAAACTGAAGTGGAAGGCCACGGGACACTAACAAAAACCCTAGAAAGCAAGAGAGGAGAGGGTCCCTATTCTCAATGGGGCGATGTGTGAAAAAGGTCACAAAAGGTTCCATCCTTCTTTTTCATCGATACAACAGCTGAAGCAAAAGGGCTCTTGCTTGGCCTAATGTAACCCATGTCCAGTAGCTCCTTAATGGCCTTTTCAATCTCATCCTTCTACTTCTTGGGGTACCGGTAAGGAGTAGTCATGACAGGCTTAGATCCTTCTTCAAGTTCAATGATGTGCTCCGTACCACGCTCAGGAGGGCCTACCAAGGGGTGGATTCTCGAAAACCTTACTCCTTTTGGTGATTAGATCTTGGATGGCATCACTGAGCACTCTACTGCCCACTCCGCTTGGTCATGGCGGATCAGCCTCTCCATCCTCTTCAATGATACAACTCTAAGACCACCTTTGGACATTCCTCTCAATACTACCTTCTTCCCATCTGACATGAATTTCAGCTCCATGGTTTGCAGATTTAACATGATCTCACCAAGAGATCTCAACCACAAAATCCCAAGGATTGCATCATCAGTCCCTCCAATGCTAACCATAAAGAAGTCATCTCTAATTTCATGATTTCCCAACTTCAAAGACATGTTGGAAACCATTCGGTTGCGTGATATAGTGGAGCCATCAGCTACCATGACTTTGAAGCTTTCTACTTCCTCAACCACTAGCCCCCTCTTTGCAACAATTCTCTCATCAATGAAGTTATGGGTTGCCCTTGTGTCAATGAGAACAATGACACAATGTCCTACTATCACTCCCCGAACTCTAAAGGACTCATTTTTGTGAATGCTAGAGAGTTGAGCAGCCACTCCTCTATCTTCTAGTTCACTTTCAGGCCCTTCAGGAGCCTCTTCATACTCGCTGTCTTCATTTTCAGTCTGTTGTTCGAAGATTTTAGAATCTGATCCATTAGCTGAATATGACTCCATTTGATGTAAATTGCCCTTCCCATGACATTTATGTCCTGGGGCCCAAGGTTCTTTGCAATAGTAGTAAAGATTCTTCCTCCGGAGCTCTTGACAGAGCTCATCATCTATCCGAGAAGGAAACTTCTTGGTTTGATTTGAAAACTTCTTATCCTTTCGGAAAGGAAAAGGCTTGGACTGAAATTTACTCTTTGGGGCAGCCAACTCCATACTCCTAGACTTCTTGATGGCCTCCACCAAGGTAGGCGGATCGAATGCTTTGACCCATCCTTTCAAGGGCTCTTCAAGACCTTCTGTGAATAGAACAACTAGCCTCTTCTTTGAAATACTACTAACCCTAACTGAGAGATTTTGGAACTCGATTATGTAATTGTCCAAGGAACGTTGTTGTTTGAGTTGAGCAAGCTCTCTAAACTTCACCTCTGGATCCTTAGAATCAATCCTTTCAATCAACTTGTTGGTGAATTCAGCATAGGTGGTTATCAAGTTAGGACCAAGGGTGACCAACCCATGGTACCACCATTCGTGAACAACACCATCCAAGTGCAAGGTAGCAAACTTGATGGCTTCTTCTTCAGGCATAGGCCTCAAGGACAAATAATTTTCCAACTTCTGCACACACGCTCTAGCTGTACTCTTACTGCTTCCATCAAAATGTGCTAGAGTAACCTTCCAAGAGCTTGTTGATAGTCTCTTGGAGTGGAGTATCGATTATCATATCTTCCTTCCCTCCTCTTCTTCTGATTCATGAATTGGTCAAGAGACAAGACATTTTGGATCTCTTGGGGAAGTGATGCATACTCCACGAAACTAGCCTGGATCTCATCAACCACAGGGACTTGTACTTCAGGAGGCGGTGCTTCCCTTGGAAGGAAAACTGGTTGCAAAGGTCTAGACACCAATCCAACAGGCATTCCACCATTGTTGCTACTATGGTTGCTTCCATTCCCATTACCACCAAAATTGTTGGAAGTGTTGGCATTATTTCCATTTGTATTTTCATTCCGGTCTTGACTATGACCTCCTCCAACATTTTGTTTAAAAGTGGCCAACAACTGGGACATCATGTCCATCATAGTATCAAACTTTTCTCAACTCTCTCCACAATCACATTTGCATCATTCTGACCAAATATTCTCTCTCCCATTGCATCCACTGAATCTGCTTAATCAACTTCTTGGTCTCTGTTTCTCAAAACTTCTGAAAAAGTTTCCTCTACTAGCACTGACGGTATTTGAAACTGCTGTCTTTTATGTTCCCGGTTGTAGTATCTAATATCTCTGTCACTCATGGAACCCTTCTGTCACACAAGCTGGCAGGAAGAGTGGCTCTGATACCACTGTAATATCCCTACAATTTTTATTTTTGTTTTTAAATAAGATTACAATCTAATGGTGTTAACCTAGTTTGCTCAACACTTCACCTAGCTGGTGTTGCTCAATTGCACAAACTCACCAGGCATAGTTGCTCTCTAGACCTTCAAGTCCTTCTCAATCTCTTCTAGGGATTGATTTTTGATCTCTCTAAGGTGTTTGCTTCAAGTGATTTGGCTAGGACCCTGTTGATGTGTATTTTGTACACGACCAAGCACAGAATAAAATACCTAAAAGGTACCTTATCCTCTCTTGAGTAAAGTCTCCGAATGCTGAAGGTATCGCAAAAATGATCAATCGGAAGGACTTCAAGGTTCTGCTTTGTAGGGTCTCTACTCGCGGATAAGCACCAGTGGTCGTTGTGTTTGCTGTTTCTTCAAGGGGCCTTACATACTTTCAAAGAAAGCTTGTCCATGTTACTATCTTTCCAAATGAGGAAACAGGATTTTCCTAATACTAATAGATTTTCAAAAAGATCAAAAGATAGAGGGTTTCAAGGAAGAGATACTTAAACTAATCCTAGGAATGAATTGATGAAGGCTGGTCTTGATAAGATTCTACCAATTTCAGTATCGCCAAAGGATTACATATTTCCAATGATAATTGAACTCTTAATCAATTTCAATGTTTCCAGATTACCACACAAGGCATTCTTACAATCAGTAAGAAGCTAGTAGTTTGGAATGTGAGTCTTATCAAAGATCAGGCACAACATTCGTCCTTCAAACTTAAAATCTAAATGATATTTCTATTGAGAGTGATTCAAGAAGATAAACAACCATGAAGATAGCCACAAGGATTGCAACAAAACACCATAACTTCAATATTTCATTGATCTCATAGCCAAATAACAACAATTGTTCAACTTTCTCTCTTCACTACTCAAATTTGCTACTAACAAAATTAAACTTATTTCTCTCCAACTTTCTAACTTTTTCTCTCTGTCTCTAACTTTTTAAAATGAAATGAGTGAGGGCTTATATAGCATCCTCAAATACAATGAATGGCCCGAATCAAAAGAAGATCAACGGCTGAGATTTTGACACCTAAACCCTAATTAGGGTTTGTTACAAAAAAGTCCCCATTTAGATAAACATTATTAATCCATAGCCAATAAAAAATTGGCACAATATCGAGGAGACATAGACCAATAGGAATTCAGTTGCCACATCATCCTATAACAACTTTTCATCTAGAACTTTGTTCCCTTTCCTATGCTCTTTTTTAGCATATTCAATGAATCTGGACACAATTCCTTCAATCTCAGCAATGGGAATCTCATGAAGATTCTTCATTCGTTCTTCCAAGTGAAGGACTTGATCAAAAGCAGTGAGAAGAGTCGTCTCCCATCCAGGTTCAAGTTCTTTGGTCTTCTCAATCAGGAACATAGTAGTATACATTTGATCTCGTTGCTTTTCTGTGATGATGTTCTCTTCCTTGCAAAAGATGACCTTGATTCTATCCTCCAACTCTTGAAAGTCCACATCTGTCTGGATCTCGATCCGCCTGTCAAGGATGGTACACAACACCTCAAACACCTTGTCTTGAATTGGATGGATGATGCCTTCAACTCGGCTGCATCTGGTGTTGACGTCTTTGAAAAGGACTTCCTTCATCTGGAGCAGAGCTGACCACTGTAGGAGGCTATGGGTTCCTCCATCCATTATCTTTTCTTGCGTCAGAATCCGTCTTGGTGTTTCTTTTATCACTTGTAAGACTGGGGTGATAACATTTCTAGTGTGAGTGAATGCAGCCACAGTTATCATTAGATTATGGATAATCTCAAGGACTTGGATAGCTCGATGAACTGTCTTCATCATTCTTGTTGCAAATTCAACCGCTACCTTGTGAGATTCATCAATCCAAGAACTCATGAGTTGAACTAGGTTCTTCGCCCTTTCTGCCTCACTTATTGATTTGGGAGGAAGTGCATGCAAAGGAGATATTATTGGATCCTGTCGTCTCAAAGGCTGGTTAAGATGGCTAAAATAATTCCTCCAAGCACTGACCTCCTTTTCAAGCTTCTTATTCTTTTCCACTTCCTCTTTAAGTTTGTCTTTGAGTGTTTTCAGTGAATCAGTTGATTCTTCCATAGCCTGCTCGGTGGTAAGTGGACCGAGATCAAATGTTTCTAGATCGTATTCTTCTGCTAGAATCTCATCCTCATATTTGTCCGCCACTGGTGTAGCTATTTGCACTTTTCTGTATCCTGTCTCATCTCTAATTACCTTTGACATCTTTGTGGCCTTCTTCTTCTCTATTACTTCATGAGAATTTCCTATAAGGCTTTCCAAGTCAAATACATCTTCTTCCTCTTCAACCACAACTACCCTTGTCAGCCTCTCTTTCAGCCAATCAGGAATGGCAGATCTTGTTTCCCTCACTTGTATTTCTTTAGGTAGAGGTCTATCTTCCCGAAAAGGAGATGTTGCTTCATCATCATTCTTTTCTTCATGTTGCTCATTAGCACCAACTTGGGGAGATTGACTTGATGAATGTTGAGGTGTCTGTCCTTTCCCTTGTTTATCATTTTGTACCATGGATTCCATAGACTCATCACTTTCATATACTATCTGCCTTTGATCTTCTCCTTGACTTGCTTCCTTTTCATGCCTAGAAGATGTGCTTGGTGGGCGATCAGGATTCATCTTCTGCTTCTTCTTGGAAGGTTCTCTCTTCTCAGGTCCTTCTTTCCTCTTTGAGCCTTTGGAATGAGAAGTATTCTCACTCACACTTGCTTCTCCTTCTTCTGGTCTTGCTTCCAAGGTGAATGTCATAGATACATTCTGCTCCTTCAACTTTTGATGCTGTACATCCACCCATCTGCGAGTGCAGGATAAAACGGGAGCCATCAAAGCTCTCAGGTCTAAAACCTCGGGCTCATTCCAATCTATCTTCACTTCTTTGTCTTCCTTTTCATAGGATGACTGTAGGTATCTACCATTATCCTGGGCTTGATCGACTACTCTATAAATTTTGCATTTCCTGATGAGATCCAAGGGTAACCTGGAATGCATCTTTCTTTTGACCTCAACATCATCTTGGACATTCATCCAAAAGTCCTCCACCTGAGATTCATGCGTGTACTTCTTCCTGACTGTTTCTTCTATATGACCACGAGGATCAAAATTCTCTCTTGAGGCAAAGGATGTGAATGAGTATAGAGATAATTCCTTCTCTGCATCTTCCGCGGCTTGAGTATTAGGACACACTTCAACTGAGCTCCCTAGTATGATGGGCACGAGAATTCCATTTCCATGCTTATGTCTGGATGCCTTAGCGTAAGCTGCCAACTGCCTAGTCACCTCAAGTAGTACTATCCTGTCTGTAGGATATCTTGGCAACATGTAGGGAGTTGAAGGACACCCATGAACTTTGATGTATGTGAATTTTGGAAACTGGATGAACC